>NC_140200.1:10907244-11507244 GCF_965226575.1 Pagrus pagrus
CCTGGCATAGATTCAAGAGTATGGCAAAAAAAAAAATGTGTGTGTGTGTGTGTGCATGCTATGAATGCAGGTCAGATAGGGGACACAGGGAGGTAAAGATCCCTCCAGAAACTTCAGAGATCAGTTTCTATTACAACAGGCTCTCTGGACCTTTCTTTAGATACTTTTCTTTAGTCTCTGTGATCGCTTTTGTGTAATATGTACCGCTAACTGCTGCTTACTGTAGCCGCCTTTAGCTAGTTAGCTGAGTTAGCCGTGCAGCGAGCGTTTCGGTGACTAGGAGTGCAAAAACCAAACTGATGTGATGTCGAGTGCAACAAAGCGCTAAATAAAGAAATGTCTGTTGCGTTCCCTCTGTAGCATTTATCTATGCTAAATAGGCTAGCATGCATGCGTGAGCGGCTCTCCGTCAGTCAGCCGGATGATATCAGATTATGTTTTCCTCAAATCTCTCCGTTTGACCCCTGACCCCTCCTCCACGGAGAGGCAGGAAGCCAGAAACAGCCCCCCTCTTTATTACCTCCTGCATCTGCGCCCTGTCTGTCCTGGTGCCCACACACCTGTGCTGTCTCTCAACAGCCAAATTAATAAGCTCCCTCCCTCTCCCGCAGATAAAATCCCTTCGGACCGCTGCAGCAGCTCGGCGACGGCGGAGGCCCGAAAGCGGTGCCGAGCTGATCCGCGCCACACAACAAGGCAACCGGGAGTGATTGACTCTCCAATCTTAAGAAGGTCAAATACCTCGGTGGCCTGGTCGACTCGGTTCGAGATTACTTGCCACTCAAGGAGAGGAAGCGGACGAGGATATACGCTCCAGGTGGATGTTGGAGGCCCCAAAATGCCAGATGAATATTTAAATTCTTTTTTAGAGAAACACAGATCCAGAATAAATACAGGCTCTGTGTCCAATTAGTCATTGAAACGGGAGGGCGTACGAAAGACGAGGCTGACAGGGGACGCAGAGACGAGAGATACTCCTCCTCCTCTATTGTGTGGAAAGTAGGCTTCGTTCTTTGATGAGAGAAAGAGCAGAATTTCTCCTCTCCTCAGTCTGAATTGTCATGGGTGAAGCGACAACAGCGAACAATTATGACTAGATATATCACAGCCTGTCAGAGAACCAGATGCTCTGAATAACTATCGCATCTGCAGATAACTCGCCGACTGTCTGGAAATGAATGCTGTGAACGGTCCTGTTGCTCTACAGATGCTGGGGATGACAGCTTGCCTCAAAGCCAGCGCGCAGCTAGTTTATGAATGATCACGATTTGGATTAGATTTTTGTTAGAATAAAAGGTCAAACATTTGTCAGATGGTAGTGGGGATACAGATAATGACTATATGCTGTGGAAGTGTCTATACGTACCCAAAAGAGTAAACCCTGCAGTGTTTGCTGTGTATCCTGTGGGTCAGGCTGTACTTGGGGTCCAGACACGCAGCCCAGGCACCCTTGGTCCCCTGCTGAGCCGCTTCCTCGCCGCCCAACGATGCACAGGACACCTGAAAACATAAAAAACAGCTTAAGTTGCAAAGATAGTAAAAAATCCAGTCTTCCTTTTACAGAAGCAAACTCATTGCATCTTATCGTATCTTGTCTCAACTTAAGAAATCCCAACAAGAATGTAGGCTAGCCTAAACCCGACTTCCTGCAGGCTATCCTTGTCTATGACTGTCTAACTTCATATGAAACTGGCTGGCTAACTTGCTAGCCAATAATGGATAAAACAAACAAACAAACAAAAATGTAGCTTATGTAGCTTTAGAGCTTACAGGCAAGTCAGTGTCAGCTTGTCCCATAGGCTAATATCGGAGTTAGCCTAGTGTCTCAAACAGGCTAATATCAATGTTAACTTCTCCAACAAGCTAACATTGGTGCCCTCCCTTTACAGACTAATATCTGTGTCAGCTTTAGCAACAGGCTAACATATGTGTTAACTTCTTCAACAGGCTAACATCAGTGTTAGCTTCTCCAACAGGCTAACGTCAATGTTAGCTTCTCCAACAAGCTTCTTGTCAAGGTTATGTTATGTTCCCTCATTCGACCTGGGCTCTCTGTACTGTGAATATAACAAAACAAGCACTACATTGGGAAATGAATGGTATTTCAAGAGGAATGACTTTTGTTGACTTTCTCCAGGGTTAATACAATACTCTCTGTTCTCAAAGAGCATGCCTTAAAGCACAAGGCCAGGGCTCGCTGACGGACTCAAAGCAAATATTACCGAGCAAATGAAAGTGTCCTCTAAAAGCACGTCAACAGTCTGTACACAGCGAGCAGCCGAGGCCACACATTTACCGTATGTCTACATCACTTGTAACTTCCTACACTGTTCCAGGCATTAAACACACAACAAATCGAGTGCCAGAGAGTTTAAAACAAATCACTTTATGAACTGTCCTTTTTTTCCGATAATATCGAAACACAAACGTTTGACCCTGGACTAGTGTGTGTTTTGGCCTCAGTGTTGAACTATGATAGACTTACCATTCATCATGTTATGCAGCTGGGGCTGATGCAGCAACAGCACTCAAGACTCTCTCAACAGTAGCGTGAAAAAAACAGGGAAATGGAGGAGAAGGTTCCTCCTTTTATATGCTGAAACACCCAGACAGCGAGTACATATTTGCAGGTTTTTCTCCCATTCAGTAACCAAACCTTTTGAGGCCCTGTATACAGAATACTTTGTAAAATCCAACCGCTTTCAACGAGAGAAAAACATTGCTGAAACATAGCTGAAACTGTGTGCTCAGCTCAACTCCTACTCGCCCAGAATCTGCGACGTGTTTACGAGTTCCTGTATGTTTATATGGTTCTTGTACGTGCATAAGCTGTGTACATACGCAGTTAACACGTGCGTGCATGTCGGCGTATTGGAGTTTACAAGTGGCGAAGCTTTGCTGCTCAAATGTTTGCTGTCTGATTCCTTCTGAAGCTCCGTCTGCTGCAGAGATTCAGTTTTCGCCGAGGAACAAACGACACCGGCTCAGGCGCGGTGATACGAAACACAACTCTGTGGCTCTGCAGTGTGCCGTGTGAGTGTAAACAAGATCGCATGTGTGTAAATGTGTGTACGCCTGTTCATATAGTGTATTATCTAGTGCTCGGGGTTAATTGAAACGAAGCCTGAGCAAAAATGTTTTACAGCCGCGTTAATGTGTGCTGAAAGCAGTGGAGAATGGAGAAACGGTAAGTACTTTTCAAAAAAACAAATCTGTTGTCGGGGTGTGATGAGCGCTCTGTTAAAATCACATCTATTGTTTACTTAAAACTGACATTCACAATTGTTTATTATGCATGAGTTCCTGTGTGAAGTAGGCTTCAAAAGCACCTCCTTTGTCGTAGCCTTATGAATAATCCACCCAGCCAGGGCAATGTGTTCCAGCTCCTCCGAGGGGGAGGAGGGACGAGATAAAGTCATCCAAGAGTCAAGTCAGTTTTATTCATTTATGATTTAAGACATTTTGCAATCTATACGGCATACAGCAGCTTCTATCCTTACAGCCTCCAGATGTATAATCTCCTCAGGGACCTACCCTCGGGGTCCCCCACCATTTGGACTTGCCTGGAAAACATCCAAGACTCCAAGGCATCCAGATCTTGGATCCCTGGTTCCTTCCCTGCCAAAGAGGTCATGTTCAATCTCCTCAACCAGCCAGGAGGTCAGCACACCCTATCCTTTGTCTGGCAACCTGCCTGACAATGCACCTGACCCCAAGGTCTATCCCCCGGGATGGTGGGCACATAGGACCTCTATGTACTGTAGTTCCCTCCCGTGGTCTGGCTCCAAGAGGAGGCCCCACTTTAATGGCTTCATACACGAGGGCTTGTGGTGCTTTCCGCTTGACCAAGACCCTCCTACAATAGTGCAAACACTCCTGGCTGTACTGGATTGTCAGGAGTTTCCAGAGGCAGCGCGTCACGCTGGACGCCCCTGATCTTGCACAAAGTAGCCCAGACCTTGACTGCGAAGCTCTGTCCAGCTCCTTCTAGGCCAATTTATGACAGGTTTGTGAATCAGTCTTACTCCTTGCCTCTACCTCGGGACCAATTTGCCTTGAGGGAAACCTACCAGGAGATTTTATCCCCTGACAGCAAAGCTCCCAGGTTCATAGAGATGCACTTCACCACTGCGAATAGTGGAGGAGCTTTGGCATAAACCTTCCCCTCTAATCAGAGCGTTCAGTGACAGGTCGGGCAGGAAGGGAGCCAGCTGAGTCAAGTGCAGCGTCACCATAAGACGGGGGAATAAAAGTCTCCCGGTGAGCAAAGAGCACAAGAGTTTTATAGCATACCACACGTACGCTGCTGTAATCTATTTAAATGAATTTTGAACGTGCTCCATTGTGCCAGTCGGTGTTAATGTGCTCCAGCTGAAAGCCTTCATCAGCACACACAATACACAGTGTGCAATGAAATGCAAAATCACTCTCGATTGTTTTGCCACTTCACATCTGCAGTGTCGAGCCGCTGAATACCGAGCAGTTGACCTGAAACAACGCCGTCGTCCATTCGGCATGCATCGAAAGCAGCAGCTACCTATCGTCGCACGGCTAATCAGAAGCAATGCTCCTGTCGTACTTTCGCAGAAGCACTTCCTCTTATCTTTCTCTCTGCGTGTGTCGGCGCATGGATGCATGCGAGATACACTGAGTGCTATTGATTGGACGGTCGTGTCGCAGGCCATCTCTCTGGGTAACGGCTCCACCAGGCACCGTGTCAGTCAGCATTACAGCCGAGGATGCTGCGACGCGCCAACTCCGACTCCCTCCGCCCTCGCCTGTCGCCGCGTATGATGGACAGATTCCCACAAAACTCACAGACTTCGACACACACACACACACACACACACACACACACACACACACAATTTCTTTCTCTCTGTTCTTGTCCTCGCACACAAACACACACATCCTGGGGCTAATTCATTGCGAGCTGAATGTCTGCTTTGTGAAAGATATTGAACGAGTGCTTAGTCATTTAGAGAGAGGGGGTACTCTGTGTTCTCGCTATATTGTGCAAGGGGGGAAAAAAGATAAGTTGCTGATTTATCCCCCAATCCAATTTCTTCACAATAAAATCCGCAGCACAAGTAATCCAAAAGAAAGGGGAAAAAAATGCCCTTCTACGTCGTCGGACGGTGGAAATGAAACCGTCTCCGCGTTGCCTTCACAATGGGGACAAGGTCGCGGGATTTCTCCATCCCTCGATATTTCTCAAATTATGCCGCTGAACATCTTAATCGATTTGTAGTAATTTAATACTGACATAAACCAACAAACAAACCGCAACATCTCATTGATTAAGTATGAATGGAGGGGGCTGCGAGCTCCATCTGTATGGTAATCAATAGAGTAATGAATTGTGTGCGCGCCGTCGAGCAAGACAAATCTCTGGCTGAGCTGAATGCAGAAAGAGGTGCCAGTGTGGCTCAGTCATGGGCCGACAGACGCAGAGCTCGCTCTGATATACACAACAAAGACCCGTCAAAATAATGCACATCCCGGGGCCCTCGGTGGCAACAACTGCTCCAATAATCTGTCTTCAAACTGAGGTCTTAATGCTGCATTTATGCTTCTGGGTATAATCGGTAGCTGAAACAGTAGATCCAAGTGTCTGATGGGACCAGAAAATACAGAAAGACAAACATAGATACAACATCAGCGACGCACCGAGGTAAAAACTGAGCAACCAACGCACTCCACGGCCAAGAATCTAATTATTATGATTAGCTGAATTTACAGCTCGCGTCCGTAAACAACACTTTTTGTACCCCGCGAAGACATTTTCAGAGAAAATCGTGCCAAGAAACAAACAATCCTGTTTTTCTGTTTCACACTTTCGTGATACTGTTGCGTCTTCGTGTCCGCTCTATGTAAAAATGTGCTCGTTTGCCGGGCGCTGTGTTTGGGCTGTCAGTGTGACTCGTTAACAAGTGATGACGCAGAGTTACAGTCCTTCTCCAGTGTTGTGTCTTCCCTCCTGTTTTCTTGTCATCTTCACCCGCCTGCTTTTCCCTCCACACCTGTGTTTTATCTGATTGTTAGGCCAACCTTCTTCTCCAGTCTGCTTCCCCCTCCACACCTGCACTGCATCTCCCCCATGAGCCTTTCCCTCTTCTCCAGTGTTTTCCAGCTTTTCCAGCCCATCAGCCCTCTTCCCTGTTTCTAGTGTTTTTCCACTCACTCCCCTGTTTCCCTGCGTTTCTTCGCATTGCTCCACCTGCACCTCGTTCCCTTATTAGGTTTGTTTGTATTTAAGCCTCTGTTGTTCCCTCACTCTTTATTGGGTCCGTCTGTGCAGTCCTCATCCTCACGCAACTCCTGTTATCCCGTGTCTTTTTCCTGGTCCTCATGTGCCCCTGGTGTTCTCTCTACCTGTCTGTTTGCGTATCTTTTTTTGATTGTTTGGACTCACTTTTTGTGTTGAATCTGCCTGCTCCTGTGTCCACGCGGCCCTGTTTTTGCACGTGTGACAGTACGGACCAACCAAGAGCGAGGGGACAACTGAGGCTTGAATACAAACGAACCTAATTAGGGGATGAGGTGAGGAAAATGAACGGAAAAACACTAGAAACAGGGCTGATAGGCCACTGGAGGGAGGGGAAGGCTGATGAGGGAAGAACTTAAGTAACAAGGCTAATAATCAGAGAAAACACAGGTGTGTTTCATCATTTATTTTTAATACTGTACAAATACATGAAATAATATAAATAAACCAGGTTTTATATAACATCTTATTTTAAACATCAGGCGCCAATCAACGATTACTCACTTGTGGTGTCGTGATGTAGCTGAGGAACCTTTTAGCTTCATCCTCCAGAGAACGACTCTCACCGGCCCAGGGCTCCAAGTCTATATGCCACCGAGGAGTCTGCGGTACAACACACACAGACACACACACACAAACACAATGAAATGTTTGTAAACAATGAGAAGAACATGAAAAATCGACAATTAACTTACATCAAAGTAGGCCACTCAAAAGAAATCCAATGCAAGGACGACAACAAAGGGAGCTTTATTCTTTCAGGTATTATAACCCACTTGTGTTTAGCCACTGATGGAAATGGAACTGGGTCACGGTGTGCTCAGCGGAGCATTGTTTTTTTCTTACCTGTGTGTTAGTGACAAATAAAGCTGCTAAAGTTCATTTCCATTGTTATTTTTAGCCAAAGGGAGGGGTGGGGGGGGGGGGCTGCTATTTATTCCCGTGCATAAGAAAAAGTTCTCCGAGTCCAGCTGTTGTCAGACAGTGGAAAAATAAGACTGCAGACTTCAACCGTCAGTTGGCTGCAGCAGCGATCGCATTCCTGAAAACCTGGCAGAGCTGCGTTTTACAGGCTGCTTCATTTCTACGGGAATGTGCCTGTTTATGATTAGAGGAGAGGCAGCGAGATGTGGAGTGAGCAGGAGAGCACGAGAAAAAAAGAGGGGACAGAGCTTCGATGATGCATTTGCTGGTTGCACAATCATTTATTGGGTCAAACACCGTGGCCGAGTGTTCATTAGCAGCCGTGGTATAAATTAGAGAGGTTGATTTCACGTTAGAGCGCCTCCTTGCCCCCCGGGACTATCGAACCTTCATCGCTGTTTTATAGGTGCTGCAGTTTGTATTTTCAGATTTTCCATGGATATGCACAGGTAGCTTTTGGCTTGGCTAACGAGATCGTGTTTGGGTTTGTTCGATGCTGCAGGCACATCTGGTGAACAATCTGCAAAGGGCACTGTGGTGACATCAGGTCTGTTTAGGAAAATAAGCTTGTGTTGGAATTCACTCCCAAGTTTCCACGACTCCTTTTCTCTCTGCCTCGAGCTTTGCATTTGCAGGCTCAACACCACAGGACTCCGCCACCACAGTTATGTCCACTGAAAGGGTACCTAGAGGGCACTTTAGCTGCTGAGTGTCCGCTGGTGGTTTTGTGGGATTTGTAATAGTAATAGCGCTTGAAGCCAAAAAAGCTCGACGTCCCGGGTATGATATTACCCGGATCTTCCACGTTGTGCGACCCATAGAGGGTGCGCACTAGACGCCTCTGTCGACTGAGCCTGCTAACTTCTGGTTTAGCCCCCGGCTAACTTCAAAAGATGGCTCCAGTTACGACAATGAAACGAGTCATTTTTCGGGGGTTGCGATGCTCAAAAAAATGTATCAACTGTTTTACAGAGGCTTCTTCTACACACATCACATGAAGATGTAATTACACGGTGTAGCCACTATGAGAACTGGCTGCAAAGCACGTTGCTCGTCTTTGCACTGTTAGGACAGGAGAGGGCTAGCTGGTTAGCATGCTAACTTCAGTAGATTTCTCTGCAACACAGTACATAGACGACATAACATCCAGTCCGTTGATGATCGACTAAAATAAGCACACACTGCACCTTTAAACAAACATGCATCTGCACTATTTTTACTGATACATAATCATCTAAAAGCATGCACACACACACACACACACACACACACACACACACACACACTCACAGCTCTCTGCTAATACATTATCTATGACAGCACCATGTGTGTCATTTCCTCCTCCAGTGATGCAGATCGGGGAACCTGCCAGCAGAGAGAATCAGCTGTCCCCCCCCTTTAACGGCTACAGAGCTGGATCCACGCAACACGACGCACTGTCTGGGATTCAGCCTTTAATCGATTTGCGGCGTGTCAAAACATCTGAATGCTCGCCGTGCCTCAACTCTCCCCCTCCTCCCTCTCCATCATGTCATCCCTCTATTTCCTTGTCCTTTTTCCATCTTCATCTGGCTGCATCTCCTTTTCTCTATCTCTCTCACCCTCTCCTTCTGTTTTCAGTGCCTGTTTAAAATAATTGCACCGGTGATGCATGATCAATGTAATTACCCTGCAGGACGAATCGGGTGATTGATGTGCACCTGTGGGTTTCAGTCTAGATCTATTGTTTGCTGCAGTTTGATTTTTCCTTATTCGCCTGTTGCATGAATAGGCCACTATCACACTCACACATGCTAAAGACTGAAGAGACACCAAAGTGATCGGGATGAGGGGAAATTTAAAAAGTACTTATCTCCTTGTTACTTAACATTGCGGCCATTTTCATTTTCTTGCAGCCTGCATTAAACAACAAGCACGGTTTGTAATGGCTCTATAATACGGGAAGAACGTCGAGTAAATGTGGTTACAGTGCATTACAAATTAAGAGAGCATGTAGTGGACGCAAAATTGGTTTATATCTCTCCGGAAGCAGGATGAGTCATCTACATTTTTAAAATTGTTTTTCAGGAAGTTCATTAAAAATACCCACAAAATAACTTTTTGCCTCTGCTGGCTCTAATACTGCTGTACTGGTGAGATACAGAGCAGGATGTAACTCAAACCACCTTACAATATGAGGTTGAGTCTCCGAAGATAAACCTCGACCGACGTCCCTACTGTTTCTGAAGTAATTACAAAAATCGTGAAATCTCACTCTGTGTCCTGAGGTCATGTTTTTCTTCACCTGTCCTGCTCTGGCGTATACACCTGTGTCTCATTACCTCCTCCTCCTTTTTGTCTCCCCATCTCTCTGTTTTCCGACCGGTCTTTGTCCACCGTGTTGTGTGTTTTCAGCGGTGTAACTTCCATCGTGTTATGTGACTACTGCCTGATCCAGTTTCTGCCTTTAGCCCACTCCTTGTCGGATTTGTTTGCCAGGCTTCGCATGACTGATATCCTGTGTGCCAACCTAGTTTTGCCATGAAAAGTAAGGAGAGTTTTGAATTTTAAGAACTGGCTGGTGTCGTGCATTTGAGTCCAGTTGGTTTCCGGTTGTTACAAAGACAGCGAGCAAGTCAACATTGAAGTAACAGAACTACATTTGTTCACAGTGTATTTGTCTTGGCACATTCAAGTACCATATCTTGCTGCTTACTCCACACTATAGAGATTCTTCATTTATTATAGAGCAAAAAAACCCAGAAATGATTCGATCAGGAAACTCTCGCAGAGGCCGGAGAGAAAAGAAACACCAGTTTTGATCAACGCTGCTCCAAAGGCAAAAGATTTACAGAGACAGAAAGAGTGCACATCAGTCTATCAGACTGTTATTTACACGAATAACATCCACCTTGCTGCGTTCCAGAGCTCTCTCTCTCTCTCTCTCTCTCTCTCTCTCTCTCTCCCTCTCCGAGCTGCCCTTCTCATCCCTGACCTCAATCCTCCCTGCAAAGCTCAGCTACCAGGCCCCATACATCAGCCCAGTGCAGGTTTGGACAGGACTACTGATCATAGGGCAGATATCTGGGACAATGGACTCACTGGCAGTCTGCAGTGTATAAGGTGTGGTTAAATAGAAAACAGAGAGGTGAAAGAGAGGAGAAGGAAGAGGGGAGGGTTGAATGCACACACAAGCACACACAAGGAATGGAAATACTCTCAGACTCTGCCAAAGGGAGGAGGCGCATCCGAGGAAGGTAGTTTGAAGACTTTTACTGGAAAGCAGCGTTGCCCCGGAGTTGTCAGGCTGACTCGCACGACTCAGGCTCTCAATCCAAGTCTGTTTTCCTCGCGGGGCTGTAATTATTTTCCTTGTGAAGTTATTTAGTAAAAAAAGAAATCCGACTTTTATCTAGCGACATGCTTTTTCACCCACGCTGAAACTGAGCGTCTAGTTGAAGTCACATATTTACACCATACGTGCCTACGAGCTCTTCCTAACTGCTGAATCATCACCGAGCGCTGATGAGATTAGCGCTAAGCCCCCATGTTCAGTCAAGCACCGACAAGTCATCAGCACCTCGGGGACAGCAGAGGTAAGCAGTGTTAATAACGAACACACAGAACATCGCTCACAACTGTCGAGCATCAGCTGTTTAGACCCTAATCCCACGACGTTAGGAGTAACTGCGTCCTCAGCAGGAGCATTTCAGGTGGTTGGCTTGACACGGCTGGAAGGATGGACGATGGGAAGTATGGATGAAGCTAATATGATAACATCGGGCACGCTACAGGACACTTAATCATGTTTTATCTACCGTAAGGACATCCAAGAGCCACCAGTGCTCCATAACGTGCCTCGATTCTGGTTGTGCATCTGTGGTTTCCTGTTTTATTTTGAAGTTTAACCCTCACGTGTCATGTTTTGCTTTTCATTTCCTCCCATTGTTTCGTTAATTAATCAGCCCTCGTGTGTGTGTCTATAGTCTGTGTGCTCCCTCTTGTCTTCGTCAGTCCCACCTGAGCCCGGTCCATTGTCTTCCTTTGTTACCCCACGGTATGTTTCTGGGTTTTGCTCCTCTTGGTTGTTACTTTGTTTTAGCTTTTATGTTTTCTCCTGTGTGTTTTGGGGATTCTCTCTTTCTCCTCGCCTGAAAAAAGTTTGTTAATAAAGCTCGCATTTTGTTCTCTATCCTGCCTCGCCTTGGTGTTTTGCACTATATTTTTGCCTTAAGTTGTAACAAAACACATCTTTTTTCAAACTAGTAGAAAGAAAACATCCAAAATACACACTCTGATGTTGCTCTACTACAGATTTCTACTCTGCGTATTCAATCTGATGGCTTTGTTTACGTATTTAACATAAAAATCAGTCACTTGTCTCCATGTGAGCAATCGACTAAGTTTCATGGTGATATAAGTGATTTATACTGTATAAGTTGTAACTGTATTGACCACTTCTTGTCTATATACACATCTCTATAAGCTGTTAGAAAAATATTTTTCTCATATTCGCACTCTTCACTGCAGTAGCTCACAAACACCAACAATTTCAGTTTTATTTCTGTCTATATTCTGAAGGTTTTCACAGGGGTTTTCTCATGTATCATTCATAGCCTGATTTATATGTTTTGACTCCTAAAAGCAGAGCAAAAAAATGTGTTTTGATGGGTGTTGAGGGGTGTTTAATGATTTATGGAGTGATTTCAAGAAATATCCAAAATTCCATCTGCAAAACCTTCATTCTAATATGTCAATAAAATAAATCAAGCATTTCAAACCCGGCTTTATCGGCCATATTTTTATGCAAATGAGTTCATAGTTACTGATGTTTATCAGCTGATTTCATCTTTACCCGTGAGTTGAACTATTCTGGTACCGAATTTGAATAGATGGTAACGGCCTGCCGAAACCTATTATTAGGTGCTGTAGGCTGCTACTAACCCATATCTTCTTAACCCATTCCTGAGGGGAAACTAAAATTCAGGGCAACTTTTAAAACAATCAAACAAAAGTAATCACCTGGAGAAGTCATGGTGAGATCTACCGGTTACTTGTTTCACCCTATTCCCCTGTAGTGTCTTCCTGCGAGCACCGAGTGAAGTCAGATGACATGAAAGTGCTGAAAAGAGTTGAAAACTTGAAATTCAACATCAAGCGCTGAGGCAACTTTTTTCTTTTTCTTCCCAAAGAAAATGTATGTGTGCTCGCTGCGCAAAAATTTGCACTTCTTTCACTGTGAAAGAAGTCGAAGTTTTAGCTCACGCGTGAGGACTGAGTGAAATGATCAGTCACGGGGAAAGCGTCAGACAGAGTTAAAGACGGGGGCAGCTGACGGGGGTTGAAATATCGTTAAAAAAGTAACAGATAAATTGAGCCGGAGTGGTGGTTTGAAGTGCGGGCGAGGAAAAGAAAACGCCGCCTTTCAAGTCTTTTGAACTGAGAGCTGAGGTCAACTGAAAGTTTTGGCTGAAGTGTGAGTGCTGGAAGTTGTTGGCGATCGCAAATCGAGGTTTTGAGAAAGGGTCTGTGCGAGGTGCGAGGATTGACATGGGTTGAACTGTCGGCCGAAATGTGATCACTGAAAGCAGATGAACCATCGGTTGAATTCTTCATCGAATGCTTTTCATCCGTCGAGGTTGTTTCGGTGGAGTTTTGAGGATATTGATCGTAGAGATGTCGGCCCTCTTTCGAATACACTGGACGGTGCTCAGCTTGTGGTGCTCAAAGCGACAAGACTCAACAGAAATGTCTCTCTAGAAACATCATGACACGGTTACTCAGGATAATCCAACAGACCTTGTGGCATTTTATTACTTAGGGATATAAAAAGGATATTTTTATAACATCCTCGCCCTTTTCCCTGACCGCTCTGTTATGGTGGGCCTTTCTGCATGGCCTGCGTGTCTCTATCGAGCTGGGTGTGTTGGTGGATCTGCGCCTCTCAGCTTGGTGTGAGAGAGGTGTTAGCAGCCAGGCCGAGCATGAATAATCCCCCGGGGAGAAAAAGGATGGATGGGTGAACAAGAGATGACTGGATAAAACAAGACTGTCTGCCAGAACAATGAAGGCGGGTGAGAAGAAGGGAGACGTAGGAGGTGGAGGAGGGGAGATGGACTCGAGAACGGACGTATACCTCACTGGAAGAGCCTGGTATGGATTCTGCACCGAGAATAAACAGAGTCAATATGTAAGGATCGATGTCCGAGAGGGCACGATCAGCGCTCGGGTAAACAAATTGCCACTGGTGTATCAGATATCACAGAGGAGCCAGCCACAGGTGAGCTGCCCATTTGAAAACCATAAGGTGAAAGAAGGAGCGCTGCCAAGTCAGCCCCGTCTCTTGGTAAACAGCCAGACTGTCAGACCTGCTGCTTAGTTTTCGGCATCCAGGTGCTTCGGAGAAACACCACCAAGCTGTGCGGGTCAGAGGTCAAAGCTTTCAGTTCGACGGCGTGTGGGATGATTTCTTTTTCTAACACCACGGATCGTCTCGAAGTTAGGAAGTGCTCTCTGACAGGCTGTGTTTCCCCGACAGCTTGGGTCAAAACTCAACAGTGCCTCTTTGCCAGATGAAGGTCAGGACACGGGATGGACGCGTGGGCAGATAGGGGTTTAATGAAACAGCTGGTGGTTGATTCACATTAGACTCCCTCTGGTTTCTAGGAGCTGCGCTCCAGGGAAAGATTAAAATTAGAACGATGTTGTGCTTTGGTTGTGAATCTTGAGATTTGCTGCCATGTAGCAAAAACACAATGCTGTTATTATAGTAAAGACAAAAGAAAGAAGTCGTTTTTCATAAGGAAATTACTTGAATTAATTGTTAAACAACAGACAGATTATCAGATATTTCACCTAATAGTTAAAGGTGCACTATGTAGTTTTAAAAAATAACCAACAACACAACAGAAACTGAAGGAATAACCGTTATGACATCATACCAGAAAACTGCATTACTCATGTACAAATCCAGAAATAACCTGCTTCCTTCCAACATACAATCCATGTTCAAAGAGAGAGAGGGGGGTACCGCCCTCAGAAACAAACTAAATTGGAAACAGCCCGTCTACAATACAGATATGAAAAGCAGGTGCATTTCTGTTTGTGGCGTGAAGTTATGGAATGCATTACCTGATGAACTTAAATACAGTAAGAATGTGCCAATATTTAAAAAAAGGTACAAAGATATGATGATAGATAAATACAGACTTGCTCCTGGGTAACCAAACAATGGAGAGCAATGAGCAATGAGTATTATAATTATAACTACTTATGAAAAATAGATGTATGTATGTATGTTTGTATCTATGTATGTGAATGTATAATATATCTAAGCATGTACTGGGTGTGTAGGCGTTTTTGTGATGCATATGTTTGTACGTAGGTATGTATATGCTTCTTGTTTGATTGCATATACATACCTAGGGGGGGCTATATATAAGCTGAGGCTTCCGCCCCCATCCTTTGGTTGTGACCAGAGTTTATACTCTCTGAGTGACCAATAAATTTCATTCATTCATTCATGTCAAAGCCGCCTGTGCATTGTGTTGCAGAGTTATCTTCTGAAGTTAGCATGCTAACCAGCTCGCCGCTTCCCGCCAGCATTCCCCACTGGGTCCCAGGGCCTGAAGACGTCCTCCTCCAGGCCTCCAAAACTCATTGTGGAAGTGATGTAAATCATGGATTTCACAATTAAAATCTAGATACAGCTTTGGAGGTGGAGCCCCATTCATTTCTATAAAAGCTGCTCAGTGGCGCATGAAGCCAACAAAGCTTCCAGGGTATGAAATTACCCAGACCCTCCTTACAGTTACACTCAGTCTCAAAGGCTATCACTCATCGTCTTACAGTGTCTGATGAACAACCAGCTGTGGCCGCGTACGGAAATGTTAACTGTATCACCTCCTGCTGCACATCAGAGCCACATTTCTTCTTAGTATTCTCTGTGAAAGATGAAACGAGGCACTTCCTGCCGCTGACCAGTAGTTTGAGGTTTGCTCCCTGAGACGAAAAAAGAAAGAACCTCTCCACAAAAGTCTCAATTTTCTCACCACCCACACACCATTAAAGGATACGGAGCCTGTTACTCTCTATTTTTCCCTGACTGTCAACCATGAAAAGGCAAAAGAGAAGAATGTGTTTTTCTGTCTCCAAATACTTTCCGACAGTTAGCCCGGCAGCGTTCATCCCTACTGAGGTCGTTCATCTATTAGACGTCTCACACATACAGTAGTTTCATCTCCTGAAAAAAGGATTGGCGATCTCCTCGAACAGCCGAGCGCTTTAGCAAACCTTAGTCAAAGCGGAGGAAATGGTGCATTTGTTCGGAACTATTTTCATCTGCGCGCCGAGACACATTCAGTACACTGGTGAGCATTAACGCACGCAGAATAGTATCCGCTCGCATTACACTACGATGCCCACGTTCATTGTAATGAAGCAGCAGGTTACCCGATGCAGCAATTTGGTTAATTGATGTGTTTTTAACAGTTTTTGCACAACAATAGAGCTCTATGGAATACCACGCTATATCAGGCTTCGGCAACACAAAGAATACCTGTTAGTAGGATCAATTCATTGTTGGTTTGGGTCTTATTCTGGGATTTGTTGACAATAAGGGAAATATGGAATATCATTATCTTTATCCTTTGAGGAGGCTGAAGTTTGCACCTGGTCAGTTCAGACCTGTTTGATCCAAATAATTTCCCCTTTGCAAAAGTGAAAGCCATCCAGCCCAGTCATGGCGGATAAAAATGTCGGCCTCGGGACAATTTGCAGCCGTGTTTGTGGAGACAAAAGCGGACGTTTTTGCTGAAACATTGGAACAATTAGCAGCTGAAAACCGGGTCATTTTAACGAGACGTTTTTCAATTTCAGCTGTTTTTGTGGCGACAGAACCAGGTGATCTTTCTGCGCCTAAACCTAACCGGACCATGACCACAGTGTCACACCATAAAACTGTTATATCAGTATATGATAGTCGACTGTATGATACAATAATCAGAACGAGTCCGTCTCACTAAGCTCTATCGTTCTGATTAATCTGGGAGATGGGGAGACAGGCGGTCGGACCGGACCCGGCTGTCTCCACTTCCTGCAGCGTCGTCTCCATTCCTCGGGCTCACCGGACAATCCCAGCTCACTGCCAGCGAGATGGAGTACAGTGAGAGACAGGGAGGGTATAACAGAATTAAAGCAGGAGGATTACGCTGATCTTTTTTAATAAAGGCGGTAATCTCAGAAGAGTTCAGCCTCGCGTCTCAAAGGCGGAGCGATGCTGCAAAGAAGAGTCTGCGGAGGAGTGGAGCGATATATATGAGCAGGGGGAGGGAGAGAAGGTGGAGGCACAGATGGAGGATGAAGAGATTGTTCTTCCATAGTAGGAGAAGCCGAACAAAACATCTGGGATGCATTTGCTGCAGGAGAGACACTGTATGTGTGTGTGTGTGTGTGTGTGTGTGTGTGTGTGTGTGTGTGTGTGTGCGCTTGAGATGAGAAAGAGAGAAAGTTGGAAAAAATAACTGAAACAATCCCAGAAATGTTTTTAATTCTCGGCTGCTGTTGAATTAAAACCACTTAATTTTTTTTGACATTGGTGTTTTGCATGCACGCTCCACACAATGTGCTACATTACACCACACACACACACACACACACACACACACACACACACACACACACACAGGCTCATTCTCCATCCTGCAGACTACTTGGCAGTAGCACTATCTGCCCGAGTGCCGTAAATCAAAGCTGATCGAAGCGCGCACCCATTTGCACTCAGCAATTTGTGCCGTTGCCTACATGGCAGCCTCACTTTGTGTCCATCGAGCTTAAATCACAGCTGATCTGCGAGCAGCTCTTAACCGTCTAACCAGTGCAGAGTTGCATTTTCCCCCTCAATATGCTATCCTGCACACCTTATCAGTCTTTTGCCGCTTTCAGCTTAATAAGGAGTAGCGTGACAGGCAGCTAAATGACAGATAAGAGGACACTTTATGAGTCGAATGAAACAAATTCATCAGATAATGGTGGAGAAGAGGTAGTTTCCTTCAAGTGGCAAGGCCAAAACCTAAAAAAAAAAAAGCTTAATGAATGCAAAGCAATCAGCGCTGCTCCTTTCAATGGCACGAAATAAACAGCTTCCAGCTCTCATGCTGTTTATTGCTGCTCCTTCCAATAATGTCCTTACATTGACTAGAGAGGGTAAACAAAAACAGACATTTATGCAAAAGTGTGTGATGGAAAGACATTAAATTGCAAAGTCTTGCTCTGTGTATGCGTGCCAGTCAACCGGCTGTCCATCCATTCAGACAGGAAAGGTCAGAATATGAAAATTACGTTAAAAAAATGTTAAGTTTTGCGACAGATCACAGGAAAGTAGCATAACAATGAATTGGCTAGCGGATTGATGAATGTAATACAGCACTATTTATAAATGTTTTTCTCAGTAAAAAGTTTGATGGCACATTTAGCTAACGTGTGCTAGCTGTGTAACACTTAGTGTGCATGCACAGTGGTATGTCCTCACATTTCTAAAAACTGTCTACACACCTGGCTAGCCTTTCTCCTCACATATTTGTCGCTAGCATCACGAGTGCTATTTCTGTCTCAAAATAGCTACGTTAGCATTAAAACAAATTAACTAGCTAACTAATCGATGGATGTAATCGAGCTGAATTTGTAGCCGACATTTTTATTTAAGTGAAAAGTTTGATGGCACATTTAGCTAGCATGGATGGCATGCTAGCTGTGCAACATAGCGGGAGGCAACCGCCATTCCGACATAACGCCATTCCGACATTAGGCCCTAATTGTCGGAATGGCAACACTTAAACCTTTAATGAAACATCCCATCATTCCGACATTTTTTGCCTCCTAAGGTCGGAATGGTGGTATTTATTTATTTTTTAAACGTGCTGCCATTCCAACACATCTTTTAAAAGGGTTGGGGTTAGGGTTATGGGTTGCGGATTATGGTGAAACTTTGTCGGAATGCCGGGACGTTTGCATGTCGGAATAGTGGTATGTCGGAATGGTGACATGTCGGAATGGCGGTATGTCGGATTTTGGTATGTCGGAATGCCAGCATACCAACATTTCCATTTGTAGCCTACATTTTTGCGTTTGTCTGGATATTTAGCTAACAGGTAGCATGCTAGCCATCTAACATATATAGTGTGCACGCATGGCGGTAGCATTTCTGAGAACTGGCTACACAGGCAGGCCTTTCTCCCCACATATTTGTCGTTAGCATTACTGCTCCTATTCTTGTCTCAATACTGCTGCATGTACGTATAAAAACAGAGCAGATTCGCTTCTCTCCCATGTTTACAGTGGCATTTCCATCCAGCTGCAAAGGCATGCAGTTAAACAGGACACCCATAATAACAAACGCAAAATAAAACTGTGGATAAGAGGCGTTATCTATAGCCTTTGGGCTGTGCAGATTGCAGCTATCATCTAAAACAAGGTATTACACATATGTGGTATGCATGCGGCTGAGAGAACCACAGTAACACACACATCTGTGTAGCTTTGCTGCAAAGATGATGTCATTCAAAGCCCGAGTAGGAAATTACTGTTGTTAGTGGCCTACATAGATTATGCAAGGGTTTTTAAAAGATAAGGCAGCTGTGTGTGGCTTGGTTTGATAGATTTCCATCAGTCATGTGTGGTTTCCAGTTAACTCTCAGAACAACTAACAGCAGAAAATACATCATCTTTCTCCGTCACACGCACACACACGAACGCTGCCGTTCATCGCAACATGAACTGAAATGGTTGTGTGAAAGAGGCAGCTTCTCTAAAAGGTGACGGACACCGCCTTAGATGCACTGTTGTCTATTTTGATCATGTCGGGTTTGAATCAGGGCTTCTTGGCCGGCATCACAACAGACAGATGGGGTCTTATTGTTAGCAGGCTTGCAGTTAAAACCTGTGTGTGTGTCTGAGTGTGTGAGTCTATCTGTGCGAGTGTTCGCCTGTCTTCCTGGACTTCATCCCAGATCCGAGATCTGTGTTTGATGTCTAGTTGTGAAGAGCAGAGGGAGCATGCTGAGCACCATATGACATTTACTTCCTGAGATGGAAAAAACAGAGAGAGTGACAGCGAGATTGTTCGGAGACTGGCCCGTTATTCTCTGTCTCTGCTCATCACGATACTTTTTCTTCCTGGCCACCAATTTGTCTGTTTGTTTCGAACACATAAATGATCGCCGAACATAAAAGATGAGAAGAAATGGCAGGGGAGATGTATATTTCCAGCCTCGACGCCGCGTAATTGACTATGTTCATGGTTGTTTTGCGAGATTAGAGTCCTGCCAGCATTATTACCGAGCAGTGGCGTCTCTATAATCACTCAGCTTGTGTTCCTAATTTCATCTCCCCTCCTCTCCATATGTTTTCCACTCTCATTATCTTTCAGTATCAGCTATCAAAAACAAAGTGAGAGTTAGAGACAGAGATGCAGAAATGTTCTTTCCAAACTTGTTTTTTTAAACAAGGCCAACAAGAAGCTCGTCACACGATCGTTCTCGAGGTTCACCGGCATGGCCTTTGTCGCTTTCGGGGGGCTAAGTGGCGTCTGTCGTCTTTGTAACCAGACACATGCACGTTCTGGGTTTCCGCTACACAAACAAACCTTAGGGGAGGCGCAAAATGCCGTTTGCAAGAAGCAGGTATTCATGATCTGTGGACGGGGCACGGTGCAGGGCGAAGATGGGAAGCGAGGGCGTCTCTTTTTCAGAGGTCAATGCACTCATTCATATCAGCCGGGAGGGAGGCTGGGAACTTCGAGGAATGTTCCAGACAAGGCGTCCATGTCTGAGGGGAGTATTGTGCGATCATGACTCTGGACTTGACAGTTTGACACTGACTTTTCCTCCCTCCAGTGGGAGTCTTTGTCTGACACAAGTCAGCGCACACAACAGACCCACTGTTTGTTCACTCAATAACATAAAGTGCATTGAGTGGCTTCTGTTTTTCCACTGAAACATGTGGTTTCCATCATCTCGTTCCAGGCGGCGTTCGTACGGATCTGTATGTAAACGTCTGGATCACGAGCTTAAAGGGTCTAAAACTCTCCCCTCTGACTTTTATCTAAGTTTTGAATCACAGAGTTTGATTGGGATCCATATTTTTTCTTCTTATGACACAATAAAAGTAATAATATCCTCTCAGCTCTTGTTCAAAACGTGTATAAATCCTAACTCATGGCACTTCCCTAGTAGGGAGTGATTGATGATCTGAAAGGTCCCTTTGTGCTTCCTCCCTCCATAACTTGGCAAAAAGCTGGCCCGTTTTCTTTGTTTGGATTTGGAATACTAATCTCGCATTGAGCAAGCAAAGCTGTGAGCCTGCGAGAGCTGTTTACTTCTCACGGGTGGTTGGCATGTGCATAAAGAATAATGCAAAGTCACTGCAGTCGTACGATCCAAGAAACGGAGGAACTCAAAGGGCTCGTATGTAGAAACATGTTGATTTAATTTTATTTAAGCTGCATTCAAGGCGCCTGAGATCCTGAAGTAAAAGATAATTATGTTGCTTCGGTGTAGCCAGGAAAGCCATTTCCCCTTCGTTTCCAGTCTTTGTGCTAAGCTAAGCTAACTTTCGCCCCCATCACAAGTGTCCCCCTCTCCCCTTGTGAGTTGCATTTGCATAACATGCTTGTCAGTAATGAGTACTGTACACATGAAATGCTAGCCAACCAGTTGCTATAGACCTCAGAACTCCGCCCTCTTTCGTTGGCCAGCCCAAGATTTTCAGTGGCCCCCCCATGAAAACTTTCTAGGGGCACCCCTGACATAGTGTCGTTCATCTAATTTAATTCTCAGCAGCAAAAAAGCAAGTAAGCATATTTCCCAAAGGGCTGAACCGTTCCTTTAAGCCTTGAAGTAATAAGTAATAACCTTTTCATCAGTATTTGCATTCAGGTTGATCTCTGGCTCTGTTTATATTTACATTTTTGGCAATTCAGTGACTCAAGACAAGCACATCCAACCATACGGTGCTTATACACAAGGATATTTTGCTTAAAAGGTAAACTGTGCAGGATCTTCCAAAAAACACTTTGGGCTGGTGGCCAACCAAAAGCATCATCAGCAACTGACACATCCTGCATAGTTTGCCTTAAAAAAAAAATGCCACTTCAAAAAAAGCTGTGATTTCCATGGTGTTGAAGACTGTTGTAGAAACTGTGCTGGGTCTATATATATAACAGCACTTGGCACTCTTCTCAGCGGATGAAATTCTTGGCTCCTGAACAGGGACCGGAGTGTGACCCAGGTGACATGTCAGCCTCCCAGCCGTTGATTCCTTGTGACTCCCCCGTTCCCCCAGATGCCCCGGCTGGAGGTTAAAGATGCCTGAGAACTGACTCCAGTCACACCTTTGGGATTACAGAAGTCAACCCTCTCTCATTCTTTTCTAAAAGCCCCTCTCTCTCTCTCTCTGTCTCTCTCTCTCCCTCTGCTGAGCCAAAGTCGTTCAGCTTTCCGAGACACGACTAAGGTCACCGGGTTTCTGCATTATAAATTCCACCGGGGGCCCAAAAGTGGCTGGCAGCGGTCGGCACCAAAGTGGCCTTTACTGTTCTCGCTTTATCCCCGGCACTGAACTAATTAACGTTCAGGAGCGAAGTATTAATTTGGAATCAGACTGATGCTTATTTGAACTAAAGTAATTAATAGTTGCCTCGCGGATAAATGAACTCAAGTCCCGTCTAATTAAAAGAAATGATTGAATTAAAAGTGTAAGATTCTCAGTTGTGTTGCGGATTTTTGAGTGTATTCAATTAACATAATCAGAAGTATCAGGTCTCTTTTTAGAGTTGACTCACTATTTATGTAATGCAAATATTAAGAAGATGGTAAACATCACTACTTGCTGTCTCCCCCTGTATGGCTGCTATTGCACGGGGGTTGCACAGATTACCTTGTCGTCATCTTCACATCGCTGGATGATCATTCCAGCGGGCTGTCTTTTGCGTTTCATGTCAGAAGGCCTCCTCAAACTGGGAGGCCTGTCTGAAAGCACGCA
Source organism: Pagrus pagrus (assembly GCF_965226575.1). Taxonomy (NCBI): domain Eukaryota; kingdom Metazoa; phylum Chordata; class Actinopteri; order Spariformes; family Sparidae; genus Pagrus; species Pagrus pagrus. Next base: position 10,929,452 of record NC_140200.1, read on the forward strand.
TGATTCCACTTTGCTTCTCTGTTGTGATCTACGTGCTGCCTTGCCTATAGGCTTTGAGCTTGAGCGGGTGTGACACGTGAGTGACAACCGGGCCTGTCTGGGAGAAATGTCGGGAGCGATGCTGTGGAGGAGCTGCGCAGGCAGCGCTCACACCACTCGCTGTACTGTACGTTCAAAGTGAAATGGGATGCGGATGTGGAGATATATATATATAGTTGCAGCTTAGCATTAATAATTCATTTTCACATTTATTCAAAGGTGTTGGTGCTGAGCTTCTTTCGATAGTAGGTGACGGGAGGAGCGATTTAGGCAAAAAATGACCTCCAAGCTGCTGAACATATCTTTAAGAAATACTTTTTGCACCGGGGTGTAGGGCCAACGGCAAATTTAAATGTCCTCATTCTTGATTGGAAGCAGTTGGACTTCTGTGAACGTGCCGTCTCAAGTTTGAGAAAAGCCCTGTCTCAAACATTGCTCTTAAAGCAGCGGCAATGTCCTCCTCCAAGGCCGCGGAGGAAAGTTTCCCACTTTTAGGTTGTATGAAGAGTAATGAGGCACTTAGGTTACTCGATGTCACGTCATAATATCGGCTACACGTCTCCGCTTCTTGAAGGCTCTGAGATGGGAAGCAGGAAGTTGCAAAACATTAAAACAACACAAGGATTCTGGGGTTACGATCCTCAGTCCAGTCAAGTCTATGTATATAGGCCAGAATCATCAGGTCAGGTTTTTCTCAGAGGACATTACGATCTCTACAACATGCCGGACCCTTGATTGGGATAAGATGAAACCCACCAGAACCTTTAGCTATACTTTATGAGCTGCACGGTGCAAAGGTACAGCTCAAACACCTCAGTGCTTCACGGGAATATTAGCATTGTCCCTGTAAACATGATAGCATGCAGGCGTGCCCAAATACAGCCTCACACAGCTGCTAACATGGCTGGAGACTTAACGTTGTGTAAAGATGTTTATCCCTAATGTAGAAATGATTTAGAGTATGCACTGCGGGGTACGTGCTCCTGTTATCCAACCAGGGTAACAGGTGCACTTCCTGTCTGAGTGTGGGAAGCGTAGTCATGCAAATAAGCATACGGCGTCATCCTGTGACTTCTGGTGACTCTTTTTGTGCTGCCGGCAGCTACTTGTCTTTTTCAAAGCTTTTCAGTTTTCGGCTCGAGAGACAGAAATGCGTTGGAGTTTGAATGGATTGTGTGTGTGTGTGTGTGTGCATGTGTGTGTGTGCGTCACTGTGACTTAAGGGCAGTAGTCTGTTTATTGTGGTGTTAAAGTCAGGAGGCTGAGTCATCAGTGCACGACGTGTCTGCTCTCCTCTGCCTTTCTCTCTCTCTCTCCGTCTGCGTCTCCTGTTCCTCTCCCTTCATCCCCGCTGCTGTTGTTCGGTCCGACATATTTCATGTCTGCCTGTAATTTACAAACTCACCCCCCCTCCTCTTTTCCCAGCGGGGAAGAAAGCCCGCAAGAGGTAAATGATTAAAGAGGATGTGTGTGTGAGAGTGTATTTATGTGGATGCCTGACAGCTAAGAGATTAGATTTCCTTTAGATTGGTTATTACTAAAACAGACCCTAAGGCTGTCTCCGTCACACGTACACACTCTCTCCCGAACACACACACATTATTAAAAGAGAGGGAATTTGTCAGCAACAGTCTGCGCTGTCACCTATCTGCACCGCAGCTTCTTGAATGAGTTTTGAAAAGAGCTTTTCCTTTTTTCTGAATGATGTTTCGCCTCATTTTGCTCAGACAAAGCCTCAAAGCTCAAAAATCCTCAACTTTGTCGGCATTTTCAAACTGCAGCAAATATAACAGAGGAGCTTTTATTGCGCTTCTGAAGCTGTGTCACCTTGTAGTCGTTGATATGCATTAAAAAATGGCGTCAGTCAGCCAGGTGATGCGAAAGTGAAATATAATTTGCTGAAGTGATGCAGTCGGGTGGCATCGGAGCCGTCAACAAGACAGCTGCAGAGGTTTATTTGTGTCTGAATCAGGATTGAGACGCAAATAAAACTCCACATATAATGCTATGAACATTTGACAGACTTGATCAACATTTGTAAGAAGTAGATATAGCGTGTCTCCATCCCCGGTACGGATGATGATTTTAGTGTTTGCCTCAGATAAACTGATGGATTATAAAACATCATGTAGTTCAGATCTTTTCCGCGCTAATATGAGAAACGAGGGGCATCAATACATAGATGGGTGCAACATCACTTGTTGCTAAAAAATGAAGATAAAGACGATAACTTCATATATCTCGCTGCAACCCGATCGCCACAATAAATGTTGGCAGCGTACGTTTCTGTTGAAGTCAAATGTATTTGATCGTGATTTTATTTTTAGCCTGTGCTTGTTTGTTTGCTCTTTTGACCTCCGGCTCTCCGTCAAGATCAACTTCAGCTCCCATATTGGGCAATAAAAGATTGACAAACAGACTCCTCGTATTCTGCATCCCGTCTTCCTTCGCTAACCTCTCCCACAGTTAAACTTGAGGTCATTACAATGTAATACTATTGAGATATTCGCATCGAAATCATTTCAATGATAACTCGCATACAACCAATTATCTAATCAAAGATGACTTGTTCATTTAAAAGCTAGATGTGTTGAGTCTTTCCACAGTCTGCTGACAGCAGAAACAGTTATATGACTTTAGCTCACGTGCCAAACGTTATTGCAGGGTAACTGAAATACAAAATAACACTAAGTGTTATGTTTCAAACTGTATCATTACTTTTGTCCCTAAACTGATGTCATCACTTTTAAATGGCACAAGCTTTACACCAACCTGGTTGCGAGGAAATGTTGTCAGTTAACGTCCTGCAAACTGTGGACTTATGGTCAATATGTCAAGCCAGAGACTGCAGTTCCAGACTGTTTCAACATTTGTAAGTGTGAAACCACTTGATATTTTTAAGGACACTCTTTCCAGCCATGTTTGTTGCGATAAAACCGGGTGTTTTCAACGAGGACTTCTTCTTCTTCAGCCGTGTTTGTGGCAACCAAAACAGGTATTTTAAGCCAAAACTTAAAGGTGCACTCCACAAATTTTAATCAGAAGAGAAAGATCTTCATTGCCTGATTTTTTTTCTATGCCTCAACAAACTAAATAAACAACCTCTCTTCGTTTTAACAACTGAATAAACTGAATAAACAAACTGACCTTAAAGGACAACACAGTTTCATACTGTTTTACTTTGGGGTTTTTTTTTGGCGGACCCTGACACCTTTTTCTAGCTTTAAACAGTGTTCTGGGGACTTTATTTGCCTCTGAGAACAGCTTGTCTGTTCAGTTATGGAAAAATAAGATTTCTAAATGTGTATTATTACCTCATTAATATTGTAGATATAGGGGCATAGTGTCCCTTTAATGTTGTCCTAACCCTTACCAAATGGCTTTTGTGCCTAAACTTAACCAGAGGTGTTGAAGGTAGGGAAGGCGATTCTGGAGAAAGATAGTTGATAGTTGCTGATTGAGTCTCATTCCCAGGTCGTCAAATCAAATGCTTTGGGTTAGAAGTTCAGGCTCAATGATGTCCCAAAGCGTCAGTATTTAACGACCTGGGAATGAGACTCAACAATCGACTATCTTTCTGCTAATCACCTTCCCTACCTTCAACACCAGCTCAGGCTATTCTTAACAAAACCACTGATTGAACACAGACTTTCTTTAATCAATGGCATGAACACTGTACAAAGCATTTGAGGAAAACAGGAAAAGGATTTTTTTTTTCCAACTTGGCCACTAATGACTGAGCTTCTATATGAATTGACTCTTAAGTTCCTCCATTGCTATTCATCACGGTCACTGGAGGCGTCCTTGTCATCTTCCTAGCAGAGCAGCGGTCCTGCCTTCCAGCCCATTATTTCATCTGCGACGCATTGAATATGCACAGCGAGCAGGAAAGAGAAAACGGGAGGAGGTGGGGGGGGAGAGAGACTAAGAGAAATATGGGTTAGAAGTGGGAGGCGAGACTGAAGTTTTAAATTGAGACAGACAGGAGCGAGCACGGCATGAGGGAGGATGAGAGCGCGAAGAACTTGGGTACAAGGCAACATGACAGAGCAAGAAGTACAGTGATCTCGGAGATGGGAGCCCAAAGCGAGATAAAAGCAGGAAGAGGTGTTAAGAAGAGGAGTTAAACGGCAGGAGCATATGACACAGAGTTTTCATCAGGGCCCCTCCAGGGCATCGTATGTGACACATTTCTGTGTCAAGAAGCAGGGAGCATGTGGTGGTATGTAAAATTGATGGCGCACGAGTGCCCGTCTCTCCGTGTGGCATAATAGCCCTGCGGTGATTTTCATGCCATTTAAAAGTCGGCGTTGTTGCTCCTCAGTCTCTAGTTGGTTTAGCTCATTAAAGATTCAAAGACAAAAGCGAACAAGAATTTCTCACCCCAAAGTAACAGAAAGACGAAGCTCAGCAGAGGGGAAGACGAAAAGGGGGGGACTGGAGGGGAGAAGGAAGCGAGATTAAGGAGAGATTTGTTGTGTGTTTGTCGGAAGGGAACAAAAGGGCGATGGGCGGATGATTGATGATGGATGGAGAGATCAAACGAGAGCAAAGAGCTGAGATGAATGAAAGAAGCAGCAAAAATAAAAAAGGCACGAGGAGAACACAGAAAGAGGGAAGTGGGAGTTTGTTAAGCCGGCGCTTTAACACGCCCTCCACAGGTCAAGGGTCAAGCCTCTGGAGTGTGTTGCATGTGTGTGAATAGCTGTGTTTGCTCCAATACACACTGCATCTGAATGCTTTCCTTTGCTAAGAGTTAGTTGACTTTGTATAGATTCGATACAAAACAGCCACAGGGGGAGCGTGTGTGTGTGATTTGCAGTTTGGGTGAAACCTACACCTGTTTAGATTAAGTATATTTATCATGAAGGAAATAAAACGCAGGCGGTTTTGTAGCGCTGCGACACAAACTCTCTCCTGCACCTTCAAAGCTTTTCTCTGAGGCGCTTATTGAACACGCATTGATTCTGCTGCCTGTTCTTCCTCCATCGCTCTCCTGGGATTACTGAGCTTTAAGCCAGTGACTCACAGAGATGGAGTGAAAGCTCCTCATTGAGCCGCTCTGTCTGTCTCCCGCTACACTGACTCAGGATCAGATAAACTTACAAGACTTCCTAATCGCAGCAATTAAAGTCTGAGAAGTTCTAGGAATATTAAACATACCTTTCTGTGCGGGCGGCGGGGTAGGCAGCAGGGTGAAGCGAGGTCTTCATCCCTCTTCCTGGCTTCCTTCTTTAGTGTTCGAACATAAGAGATTCTCCTTTTAATGCTCCTGTCCTGCTCCTGTCCTGCGTCCGCTGCAGAGACCTGTTTGGTTCGACTGGGCTGGGTGGGACGTCCCAGTGTCAGAGCTGCAGGTGCTCCCCGCCAAGACGTCTCCAGGTAGACGTGAACGCACACACACACAGCGGTGAGAAGGATGCCCAAACGCAGCAGCAATCCCCGGGTGAGTCGCTCTCTGCCCATGTCCACCTGCTAGTTTGTCCCCTTGTCTGTCCTCAGTCCATCATCCCAGCTGCTGTGAGAACGGTTGCTTTGCCCTTTGCCTCTTCTATCCCATTCTTCTCCTCCTCCTCCTCAAAGACTTCTTCTCTTCTCTTCTCTTCTCTTCTCTTCTCTTCTCTCATTCCCCTCAGGTCCAAAGTCCAACATCAGACCAGCAGTCTTGAGTTAATGAACCACGAACGTGTCCGTTCACAAACCGACTCACATGTGTGCGCCTGCATCTTAACTCCGAATGGTTTTGTGCATGTGTCACTGGGCTCTGCAAACAGTTTCACAAGTACAATGTGTGCCGCCCTCTTTGAAAAACTTCGGGAACTCCCTCCTCACACTCTCTCAAGTCCCCCTTTTTCCCCCCAAACACACACGCCCCTTTAATTTGCTTTCTTTTTCTTTGTATCACACACACACACACACACACCCCTCTGTTGCTCTGCCGCCTCCCTAGGGTTGCCTCTCCCGCCCCGCAGACTCTCGGGTTTCTCTGTAACTCTAGACGTGGGCAGGGTCTCCACTACGGGCCCATGCAGGTCCCTCTCAGCATCTGTGAACACGTTGGCTCTCTCGGCAAATCTCTGGATTTGCAGAGTGGATGATATTGCTCACGTTCGTGCTCAACTTGTTTTTTTTGCTTTTTCTAAATTTATAAGCAGTTGTCATCTATGAGAGACTGTTTAATCATTGCTCTTAGAGCCCATAAGGAGTTTCCTCCAGCACTGTGTGCTCTCAAATGTTCCTGTTATTGGCCCTGATCAGCTAGTTCTCAAAATGTTCTGGCAACTTGCTGAAACTAACATCTATGTTTTATTTTTCTTGGCAGTGGCTAAAAAAAATTAATTTGCGAGCCAACAATGGCCTCATTGTCTCCTCAAGTTAACTCAATCATTGATTTCCCTCCAAAGACGACTAAATCTGCCGTTGTTCGCGTACAAAATTAACAATCAGAGCCCCGACTCTTCTTGTATGCCTGTTTATTAAATATGTTATTGATATTTTAGACTGAGAGAGGAAACATCGTTTAACAGGCCTGCCAAAGCGGATTATCTTTGGGGAAGGAGAAAAGCGCCTCTCACACACAGTGTCCCTCGGATGGAAAGCAGGATTTGCCTGGCTTCGCAGAGCATCCTGACATGGCTAAATAAATGCAGGATAATGATAAGGCTGCCTTCTTTCTGCTGTTCAGGATCAATGACAATCTTTTGGCATAAGTAGCTCTCTACTGCCCTCTTTGGAGTAAAAGTAAGACTTCGCCTGCTTCTCTAGTCATGAGAGCAGGTATATGCCTTTGATTCTGATCAGTTTAAGCTGATTTTGGTTGCAGAAGGCAATGAAATTTAAGACATTCATGCATTTGTGAAACTAACATGATAGTGACAGGGTGAAATATATCATGAAGATAATCATAAATCATAAATACTGGCTTCACCCAGGAGACATGGGTTTGTATCCTGATTGTAATATATATATATTGATGGTGGTTGATTGTTGGACTTGATCCTCACCTGCACCGTGGCCCTGTAAGCCTTTATTAGACTTCATTCTTGTAAATAAAGAAATAAATAAACTGAACCAGTCTGTCTTGTTCTGTCTACAACGTGGTCCCTGTCACCTGTATGCACCTGTGGTCACATTTATAGATTGCCATTCATTGGTAGGCCTTGTTGCCATGGGAATTTATTTGTTCTTTTTTTTCTTAATCAATTTGTCTCAACGTGTCCCAGATTTGAGTTTTCCTTGTACAGTAATTTAAGTTTCAGAAGGTGTAGGAATCAATTTAATAGCGTGTGTACAGTTTATGTAGTTTATTGTCGTTTACACTAACAGAAGTTTAGTGCTTCGAGCTATAATGAGATTGAACTCAGACATGTAGACGATCTCTACTGCCATCCTGTGGTCAGTCTTGATTTTCTGATGGCCTCCATATGGAACGGATCACATCATGAAGTGAGCGTGTGAATGCCTGATGTGATGTAGGTCAAACTGGTGACGGTGCTGGAAGCAACGAGAGGATCCAGAAAGAGTGAACTGATAGGATAAATCAGGAAATATCTCACAGCTCCTGTTCTGCGTGTCTTTACAATGCAGCGCGTGGCAACATGTGCTTCCTCTGCGCCTCCACACAAATAAATCCAACTTTTCTTCTCAAAAACATGCCCAAAATGACTCACATTGTCAGACACATGTTGTGTATCACATGCAAAAAGAAAGGGAAAAAAAAAAGGTCTCTGTTGTGGCTTTTTTCAGATTGAACACAGGAGAGTTTTTCTCTTTCCGTCGACGCTATTACACATATTGTAATGATTTGTCGGGATTTGGCCCAAATCCACTGCCACATGGAATGCATTCGTGTCCGGCGGGCTGTTTCTTTTTTCCCTTTCTTCTCTCCTCAGCCCAAAATAAGTTCCAGTGAGCACAGGTCATGTTCACTTGATCCGCTGGCTCCTCCTTGTTTGAGCAGTAGGGCTGCAGCCATAAGTCGATGACAGAAAATGAATAGCCGACCGTTTTGATGGTCGGTTAATTGTTTGTTTGGGTCATTTTTCAAGCAAAATTTGTGAGTTCCACTTTTTCCCCCCCCTCATGTTTGATAGTAAATGAGGAGTCTTTGGGTTTTGGACTATTTGTCGGGCCAAAAAAGCAATCTGAAGACTTGACTACGGACTAAATCAATTATTCATGAAAACAATCGTTAGTTGTGGCAACGCAAAGGTCAAACAGAGGCCTACCACTAGCTGATACCATCACAGGCAGTGTGCTACTTGGAAACGAGCCACTGTTTGATTTTGATGACAACAAATCAAATTGCTAGAAAAACCTTCGCTGTGACATAACGAGGCTGAGGACAAAGAGTAAACTGAGCCTCCTGGGAATAAAGAGTGAGGCAGAGCAACAGGATAATTAACACCGAGACTACAAGAAGAAATGTGTAAAGCCGTTTGTTCACACAGTAACTGTGCACGTGTGATTAAAGGCTATAAAAAGATGAGGTGAGGTGAGGGGTTTACAGATAGGAAAATTCGGTTTTGGCTCCATAAAATTCAAGATAAAGAGTGCTGGCAGGTGGGATTTACTTGACCTTATCTTGTAAACAAACAGCAGGTCCTCTGATACGTGCTGCGGCGTATGCAGGTTTCCCAACGGACCGAGTACAACTAGATTAAACTGGACTGAAATAGGCTAATCTGCTCAGTAAAATAAAGGCCTTACTTTGTCTGGCTGGAGACAACCCTCGCTCGGTGGGAAGCAGCCAGTTGTGACAGGAGCAGGTGAGTGTCGGTGTGTGTTTGCTTTCGGTCGGGGCCTCGAAATACCACACACACACACACACACACACACACACACACGGGTTCACAAAGTCCGATTTTTAAAAATGAATGGTCACTCAGAACCAGAGTAATGCATGATTTCAGTCCTCGCAGATACTTTATTTGGAATAATCAGGGTATTTTATACCACAAAAGTGGAATTGTATTAGTCGGTAAACTGGTAAACAGAAACTGTTATTTTTATGCTTTTCCCACAGGTTTTCTGAAGTTTTTAAAGAAGCTCTTGGCACAATTTTATCAGAGTTATTGTGGAATGAGCCTGCAGTAACACCAGAAAGGCTTCAGACTGCCGTGCACCTCCTGCAGCAAACTTCTTTTGGTCTCTCATGAATACTTTACAGTGGGAAAAGGATTGTAGTATTCTAAATAAATGTTTTAATAATAATGTGAAAGAATACCCTTGAAGGTTTTGAGAGTTAGACTAAACCTCTTCAATCATTGAAACTTATTTTAGACAGATATGCAAAACTTTATAAATACAAAAAATGGGTACTAATGTATTTTCTATTTGTATTTGTATGCATGATTGATATATCTGATGTGATGTTGGTACTGTAAGTTCCACCCACAGATCAAAATGAGCTGCATTTATCGCTTTACTGCTGAACTCAAACAGCATGGCATTATTTTTGCAAAACGTCTGTGGAAAGCGATATAGAAAGACAACAGAACAAACATACAAACATATGAATAAATACAATATACGCAGTGACTCAAACAAACACGAGACCATTGAGAGGTTACAGGGTATCAACATATGAAACTAAGACTTACATCTGTGTTAAATCTGCCAGATCATTAACCATTCATTCAACTTTTTCAGGACAGGTTGCCTGATTTTCTGAAAAAGTCCTTCTCTGTTTGACACAGTGAATCTAAAACGTCCCCTAATTCCTTCAGCCACATGTCAAATGTTGGGGGGCTTCACAGATTTCCATGATCGTAACAGCAATTTTCTGGTGGATATAGAGACGGTCTGGGCTTCATGCCTGTCCTCCACTCTACCCCAAATAGCGCAATTGCAGGGTCACGGGGGAAACTCCCTTCAAATCAAATAAGCGACGCCTCACATCGTAAAAAAAATGGTGAGACAATGTCCCTTGATCTTTGAAGCATTTTACACAGAGGGTGAAGTATCTTAGAATATTTTATGTAATCTTGTGGGAGAGAAAGGCGATCGGTGGACAACTTTAAATTCAGCGTGGCACTTTAATTGAAGATGTGAAGAATAAAAAAAAGCTTCCAAGACTTTTAAAGGAAGCCCATTTTATTTGAACTCTAAAAGGACTCACGGTGAATGAACGTCGTCTCCTCTGGCTCGTACAAAGTTGCTCTACTGTTTTTTGGTGCTAATAAAGAAAGTTTTGTGTGTGTGTGGGGGGGAAACCTCGCATACTGATTCAGTAACTCCAGAGTAATGACACACATCTGAGGCTTTTTCTTCTTGCACAACCGTTCACCCCTCAACAAGGACGGGCACCTTTCACCCCCCCACTGACTCATGACCCCAAGTTTTATCAGCTTCCTCTCAATACCTTTGTAAACAAGTCAGGTTGTGGACAGCAAACTAGAGCTGACAGGTCAAAGGGAGGTGAGAGAACGAGATTTAAGTCAGCAGCTCTGCACAAAGTGGATCAAACTCCAGTGGTCAGGAGGCCACCGTCTGCAGCACACGCTCCTAAATAGATACAATTACTGATAAGCCTACATATTGTTGGAGGAAGTTACGATATATAAAAAGACTGATGATCCTCTGAGTGGTTGTTTGTTATGGAAATCAAACCAGAGTCTCATTAACATGTAATCAAAAAAATCATTTGCATGATGTGTAAATGATTTGTTGTTGTTCAAATGTTACATTTAAATCATTAAATATCGCAAAGGAGACATTTTATTAATTCCACAGCCCGCACTGTTTATCATTTTTTCCGTCTGCATAAATTACCCGTGTCTAATTAAACCTCTGCTGTTTGAATGTTCCCATCACAGCAAGCGGAGCAGATGGCGAGTGTGAGCGATGGCAAAAGCAAACATTCATAGTTTGTTGTTGTAGTCCTGATGGATCCAGCCACGACAAGGTGCAGTAAGTCAATACAGCCACAAATACTGCGCGTATCAATTATTAATCGAAGCCCCCAATAGGTGCACTTGTAGCAGCGGAGACTCAGAGAGGTCATGAATTAGCCTGTGGTCTTTATTTGGGATGTGTGTCTAATATCTGGGTTCACACAAGAGTGAGTCATAGCGAAAAAAAAGTAGTGAAGACAGTTAAGGTTGACTGTGTCTTTGGCTCAAAATTAAAACACAAATGAAAGATGCACACTCACTAAATGTGAATATTTTGTCATTTCCTTCTCCTCTGTGACAGAAAACTGAATATTTTTGACAAAACAAGACATGTGACGACGTCATCTCAGGCTTTGGGGAACACTGATTAACATTTTACACCATTTTCTGACATTTTTTAGAACAGTTACTCAGCAGATTAATCGACAATGAAAAGTGTCTCAGGTCCACGCCAACGGGAGCTCCCCTCTCTCATGGAAAACACTGCTCCTGAAACGCCTCGTCAGTAGTCCCGCCTTTAATTTTGTGACTTCTCGACATCACAGTGCACCACCATGTCACGCATTTGCATAATTTATGCCTGTATTCACGGTAGAAGTGAAGCTAACTAGAAGCTGAAAGCGCAACGGAGCCAACCGTAGACGCGGGTAGCGGTGCTGGCTCAGGCGTGTGGAAACTGACCAATCAGAGCAAACTGGGTATTCAGGAGGGGAAGCCTTAAAGAGACAGGAGCTAAAAAAGCTGATGTGTTTGAATGTCACATAATAAGCATAATATGTCTTCTTTAATCGTGACATAGCTTATTAAATATAACAATATCCTGCTTTTCCCTGTCTTGATTCAGAGTAAGCTGAATATTTTGTAGTTTGGATTATAAGTCAGTCAAAACAAGCTGTTCATACTGCGATGGCCGTCTCTTGCTTACTCTTTTCTGATGTTTTACAGACTAAACTAAACGGTTAGTCACTTTATGAGCTAAATAACTGACAACAGAAGGAGTTCGATTATGCCCACATCGCACGTAAAGCCACTGGAAAAACAGCAGCTGTGAAAAAAGTCCTCACAGCAACAAGAAGCATTAACCAAATTTAAAATATCATTCATATTCTTCATGGTCCAGTCCTGTTGGTCACTGAAAAGCGCGGTCAACCATGTTAAACCTTGTGACGATTATGAACTCACCAGCACATTATCACTATGCTTAAGTTGTAAACACCGGCAGCTGTTTGTTCTATGGGCCCTGACAGGGGTTACAACCTTAGAAATATGGCTCCATGGTGAGAGAGGCCCGGTGGTAGCCCTGTGGATGTTTTGCACGGGCAGGATATTTACAGCGGAATAAACAGTTTGGCACCGCTGTAACAGAGCTCTGTCAGAGTTTATCCAAAGAAAACTGTGTATCAGTTAAAGCTCTCAACAGACCACAGTGGCTTTAATTGGCCTGTATTCAATCACAGTGACCTGAGAAAACACTCATGATTGCTTCACTGCCTGAGAATGTGTGATGTAAGGGCCCATTCACTGTGTCTAGATAGGAAACAATAACAATTACATCCATTTTATTCAAAGAGGTGAACTGATGCGTTCAAAGACAGAATCAAACAAACAGAAATCACAGCAACAGACACAGCTTTTAAAAAACAAATATTCAATTTACATGTTTACAAACTTGTTTACAGTTGTCTGTGTAACGTTCAGGGACATCATCCTCTCCAGAGAGTTTCCCTGCTGTGTGTGTGTGTGTGGGGGGGGGGGTTTGTCTGAGTGTGTGCGCCCCTCCCACCCTCACTCGGCTCCGTGAAAGCCTCCGTTACTATTTGGTGCTGAAGCGTTCAGGACCCGCCGGCCGCCCCGGACAGAGAGAGACAGACGCACCGGGAGCCTCGACGCACAAACTGACCGTCAGGAAAAATGACCGTAGAGAGGATTTTCGACGAGCTCGGACATTTCAAAAGGTATCAGAAGCATGTGCGTGTTTCCTGAACACTCATTAAGCTGCTGTTTGTTGCTTGCCTCGGGGTATCAGCAGCCACTTGGGTAGCTGTAGGGAAGTAACTTTCTCAACTCCTGATGTTATTTTTATAACATTTTTATTACGAACAAACGCTAAAAACGCCAACAGAGCTCATCCTGTTACAGAAGTTGTGCACGGTGCTTGTGGACACGTTTACATGATTTTTCTACAACATGTCAGTGCTCATTGAGGGGTTTGTCTTCAGTTAGAGGAACATGTGTGTAATTTGTGAAAAATAACTAAGAATTACAATGATTAGAATTACACACACAATAAGATATTTTTATTTTTTTAATTGTATTTTTATTTTTTACAATTAAAGTGTGCTGGAAAGATTAAAATGCCAGAATGTAACTTTCAGCAAATGTTTCAAATTCTCCTGTTTAAAGTAACAATAAGTGCTGAATCCATTTAACTGTACTCCCAGAAAGCACTCCCAGTTTATGTGTTTGGTGTGCTGTTTGTCCTCTTGTACAAAACATGTTTGTAGATTAGCCGATTAATAGATCAAAAGAAAACGAGTTGCCAACTATTTTGAACATCAATCAAAGGTTTTAGTCATTTTCCAAGCAAAGATGTCAAACATTGGCTGGTTTCCATCCTCTTAGATGTTTACTGCTTTTTTCCCCCCTTTTTTTTGTCATTCATGACTGTAAATTAAGGGTTTTGGGCAGCTGATTGGACAAAAGATTAACTTTTAAGACATCACTTTGGGCTCTGGGAAATTGTGATGAGGATTTTTTCACATCAAAACGTAACCCCGTGTTGAAGCCCTGTGTTGTTTTGGCTTTAAAGAACAATTGAGATTAGAATATCAAGATAAAAAAGAAAATGTATCATATGTAAAGATCAAGAGATAATTCAACTTGTCTTTAGCATAGTCCAACTATGACATTATGACGTCTGTATCAGATATAAAGATATCTACTAAAGTTAGCATGCTAACTTGCTATCCCCTATAATCCTATAGGTGTAAACACCAACACTCCCCTGGTCCCCGAGCTCCCAGTCTGAACCACTAGTTGCCCGGCTAACTGAGCTAACAAGCGGCAGTTCGCAGCAGTTAGCAGTTACTGTGGTGTTTGTTTTTAGTATGAATTTCACAAGTGGCCAATTCTTACATATTGAACCTTTAAATTAAGTAAAAATCTTTATTAAATCTTAAGCTGTTTGTGGTGTTTACTTGTTTTTTTAACCAGTTACTGTAACACCTACAAAGAGCACACACTCATTAGATGAGTTGCTAAGATGACCTTAATGCATCTGTTTAATGGCAGACCTAAAAAAAAAATGTGCTAAATTACTCATCACCTCTTCCTCAGCTCTGCTGTCAGCATATTTTAATGCATTTTCTCTCTCCAGATATCAGGCATGTCTGTACTTTGCAGCGGTGCTCCAGGCTGTAGCCTGCGGGATCCAATACCTGGCCTCCGTTTTCTTAGTGGAGACACCAAACTTTGTGTGCGGCGTGCCCGACAACGTCACAGATGTCCTGTACGGTAACCTGTCGGGATATAGTCTGGAAGACGTCCTGCCGGACTTCAAGTCAAAGACCAGGCCCCTGGTGGTGAGGACGGCTGAGGGAGATCAGTGGGAGCTGGGCCGGTGCCACAGCGCCCTGCGAATCGACCCGAAGGGCTTTACGTACGACTTTGATGGCAACAAAACCGCGAGAGCCTGCGACAAGAACTTTTTTTATGACCACACTGAAGTTTATCAGAGCATAGTGACGGACTGGGACTTGGTGTGTGAGAGAGAGTGGCTGGCCAAGCTGTGCCAGCCCACCTTCATGCTTGGGGTGCTGATCGGAGCGCTGGTGTTTGGGGACGTTGCTGACAGGTAAGCAGGGGGGTGGAGGAGGGGGCGGGTGCTTTCAACAGGACAGTTTGAACATAGCCTTAAAATAATATTACAGAATATATTGATGTTTTTAAATGTTCTTAAAAGCACTTCATTAAAACAAACATCACAATATAAATAGTATTAGAAGGACAACAGTCTAAGTACATCACTTTACTGTAATGCAGCCTGTAAAACCAGGAAACGCCTCTCCCACAGCTCTCTACGCATAAGTTTGTGGGAAAGGGATAATGAAAGTGACAAAGTGGATCACTGGTGTGGATGATGGGACTGTTGGTTGAAAGACGTGATGACAGCAGGTTCCTGGGCACACTTTAGATGGAACAGCTGACCTGACCAAACAGCAGCCAGCTGTTCAGCCAAGACTGAAGTGGTCAGCGTTTAGACGCAGGACTTTAGTCTGATAAAGTCAGAGTGGGGGGTACTCTCTCTTTCATGTCTGGCCAACATGTCTTATAAAACAGATCCCATTAACAGAAGATAAAGATTAAGTGCTGATGGTTAATGTGGATGAGTTAATCATCATCTGGTCTTATGCTTTTTATCCACATGACTAGTGGCTGAATGCCTTTTGGTCCCCATGGCCCCACACTGTGAGGTCAAGTTTTGTTTGTTGGCGGCTGTGAGTTACGTCGAGCAGGCAAAGGGGCTGCGGAGCATCCCTTTAATGTTGAGGGCAAAGTGCAGTCCCATGTTTGTTATGCTCCAAATCTGTGTCAAGGACTCCCAAACTGACACAAATTACACCACAGACCCACATTTGATAAGATTTTGTCCCAGGGTGATGTTTTATCACCAAAGTAATCAGACATTCTGCCAGCTGTGTTACTTACAAATGGATTTATAGTGAAAATAAATGATTCCCCTTTATGCTGCGGACCCCTGGACCCTCCTCAAGGGCCCCTGAATGACCCCACTTTGAGAGCCACTGCTCCAAACACATAACCACTTAAGAATATTGGTGTTAGACCTTGCACACCTGCTCCCTTGCAAATCTGTAAGATATGAAGAGAAGGGGTCATGACACAACGCTTCAGGGAATATTATAATTTTTACCATTCAAGCTCAGTGTGATCCACAGAAAATTGGCCCAGTTTTTGAAAAAAAAGTGATAATTGCCCACATTATACTGTTCGTAAAGTGATACTATTCTCATAGCATGTAGCTGAAAGTCTCAACAAAACGACGACGATGCATTTCAGACCTGACCATGCACTTGTTGTCTCTTTCTCTACCTGCCTTGGTGTGTCTCTCCTGCAGAGTCGGCCGTGTGAGGATCATGATGTTCACCAGCCTCTGTCAGTTTATTCTCGGGGTGTCTGTCGCCTTCTCTGGAAACTACTATATATTTATCGTGCTTCGCTTCCTCCTCGCCATGGTGAGTTCAGTGTGTCATGTATCCTGTATCCATGAATGATGTGGAACGAATTTATATAATCAGTGAGATCATATGAAAATGAAGAAAAAAAGAAAAAAAGAAAATGCTGACGATAACAGCATTGTCAGTCTGTCTCTGTTATTAACACTTGTCCAGTATGGGACAAGGGAGGCACCTTACTGTCTGCTTGTAAACAAATATGCTCCTTAAGGTTCATTGTAGTTGTTTTTCTATAAAACAATCTCTCAGCCAATCGTTAATGTTCTAATGTAATAAGAGTCCTCCTATTATTCACATCGCAGCCAAGCCAACATTCAAACCAAAGCAAGATGTCTGCCCCAGCTGTGTATAATAAAAATATGCAGTAACTGTATTTCTGGTTATATTCTGGTTTTGTTAAAGTTAAATATTTACTTTGAAAAGAAAAAATGGTTGACTAGCAACTGTTTGATATCGTAGTAATATAGTTAAATTTATATTAAACAAGGTAATGCAGGAAATTAGCAGAAATTACGCAATACATGCTCACATTTTTCATCAGAATCAGTGTAAGATGTCACTGGATTGCGTCTCACAAGTTAAATCAGATCGCATACTGATAGAGGTCAGGTAGAGAAGCGCTCTGAAATTCCCAGACCACCATGTTTATAAGCAGGTAAAGACAAGGGATTCATGAGATAAACACCAGTTGAGTAGGTTAAGTAACAGAGTGTCATTAGAAGGTATATTCATTTTTGTGCACAGAGTAGCTCGTAGAGCATTTGCATTAAATAACATGTTTACAAGGCAAAGGAAGGGAGTCATTATAAGACAGCATGGCAGAAAGCCCCTACAGTCAGTCCACTGTTTCCCTCCTCTCCGTCTTCTCCCATCCCCCCCCAGTCCACTAGAGCTACAGCTGTTGTTTTTCACATAGAACCAGACTCTCACATAGGGTACATTCATACTGCAAAGCCACAGCAAAGTGCAGATTTAGTCTGAGGAGCAGGGACTCACATTATGTTACACGGAGATCTGACGATAACACGTTTACTTAAAGAGCAACGTAAAACTGCACATTATGGGGTGTATATGTGTGCAAATGGAAAAGATTTGATCAGCAGGAACAACTGGAGCGAGCAGTAATCCCAATTTTCAAAGTAAGATTATGTAACTTTTAAATGACAAAAGGACACATTGTTTCATGAATAAAGACTTGAATTCAGAATAAGTGATAAAACTCCCCTTTGCTCAGTTCAGTACACTCAGGGGTTCTGCTGCTGCAGTCTGACTTGGTCTGGTATGACCAGCAGCACATGGTGGCTAATGTTTGAAAACGGGGTTTCCCCCCAGACAGAGCTTCAAAAAAGGGGCCCTCTTCACCCTCCATTGAGTTTACTCACTTAGTTTTGTTCAATTCCTGGGTTAGGGCTTTACTTTGAAAAGATCAGGAAACAGATTTCAGAATATACATTAAGTCTTATGAGCTACAGAGTTATTACAACTTAAAAATAGTATTTTTTTTTAAGTAAAGTCACTCAGGAAACCGCTAAACCTCAGGATTACCAAGTAAAGTACGTAATAGGTTTCCTTAATTCTTTTACGGTAAAGTCATTTTGCCAGATATTAAATTGTAGGAATCACGATTACGCTATAAGATAGTCTAATATTGATGTTTGACATTAATTCAGACTACACCAAACGCATAAAAAAGGCCTGTCCTAAGAAATGTATCAGCTCCTGACTCAGAGAAAATGGAAAAAAACAGTAAAATTCCTCAAAACTACACGAAATGTGACTACTTGAAAATCGAGGAAACTGATTACCTCGAAATTACCAAGTAAAGTAGACTGTTATATACTGTATTTAGTATATTTAGCAATTCTGTCCTCCCCTCCTCTCTTCATCCCTTTCTCTTCTCCTCATTTTATCTCCCAATCCTCCTTCCATTTTCCTCCTTTATCCACCATCCTCTCCTTCTTCAGGTCTCCAGTGGCTACCTCGTGGTCGTGTTTGTCTATGTCACAGAGTTCACCGGCATCAAGGTGCGCACGTGGACCTCCATGCACGTGCACGCTGCCTTTGCCGTCGGCATCATGGTGGTGGCTCTGACCGGTTACCTGGTGCGGGTCTGGTGGATCTACCAGATCATCCTCTCCACATGCACCGCGCCCTTCCTGCTCTTCTGCTGGAAGTTCCCCGAGACGCCGTTTTACTTGATCGCCAAGGGCCATTACAAGGAAGCTGAAACCCTGCTGGAGTCGATAGCCCGCTTCAATGGCCTTGATTACAGGCTGAAGGTGGAGGACCTCCTGGAGCCAGAGGAGGTAGAGAACGGCAGAGCTCTGCTGGAAGGGGGAGAGGAGCGGCCGCCTCAGCCTGAAAAGAAGCTGTCCATCCTGGATCTGTTCGGCAGCTGGAGGATGGCGGGACGCACGTGCACAGTGTGGGCCATCTGGTTCATCGGCAGCCTGGGCTACTACGTCTTCTCTTTAGGCTCTGTCAACCTCGGAGGAAACCAGTACATTAACCTCTTCCTCGCTGGTAAGTGATTGGCTGATGAGTGTGAACGCGCATGACCTACGACCAATCAGAGTGACACACGCAAAACGGGTTGGTTCTCGGTCTGTTTTCAAGAATGAAAAAAATGGCTGCCCTGTCGAAAATGTGCTTTTGAGGAGCTTCAAAAATATCGAGGTATATATCGTGTATCGCGATATGTCCTAAAGATATTGTGATATTAGTTTAAGGTCATATCGCCCAGCCCTAAACCAATCAGAGCAGGGAAACATGTGACGCGTGACTTTCGACTTGTGCTCCTGTGTGAGTCGTCATCATATCGCCTCATATTAGACAAACCGCTACGATTGGCCCGACGAAGGCCGGGATTGGGGCCAGACAGATCTGGCAGAGCAAAATGAAACACGAGCTGGGCAGATTCGTCTGGTTCCCAGGCTACTGCTGAAGTCTGAAATTATTACAGCATGTCCTACGTTATACAGAATCAAATATCATTAAGTCAGTAAACCCTCCTCAAACCTCTCCCACAGTAGTGGTAACAATATTGCACTTGGAACAACAACGTCCTGCTTAGGTGGCTGTTGACAGCTGCTACTTCTTAGAGGCTTGAATGCAGTCAGGGTTTAGGTCTGTGCTTTTCTTTATAAGTTATATCTGTTTCAGTGTGAGTGTGTGTGCGTGTGAGAGTGAGGCTGGGGAGTTTTTCAGGTCGCCTGTGTAATCTAATGACAGATCTCTTCCCGTGTAAACACACAGGCCTCTTAGATAGTCCAGCCCCGTTTACCAAGCTGTCCTATTTCAAACCGTCAGCTTTAAGTCAAGGCTCTGTTAGCGGCGCTCGTGCCGTAAACTATAAAACAGTGTATTCGTCCCCTGCTTTGTATCAGTAAGAAGAATATTATGTCACGGGAGAGGCAGTGAGGTATTTTGGCTTTGTTTACCGCTCTGTTTTTGGTAACGCAGCAGGTCACATTAGCCTGTGTGCAATTAAGAAAAAGCTACAGGCTGCCATCTGGGAGCTAAATAGTTTCCCTGTGGTTTTTCATCCAATAAGCAAAATGAGATTTGTACCGTAATACACTTTTTTTTTTTCGTTAAACATAATTGAGAACTGATGCACTGCTGTTTTGCAAGCAGGGGAGTTTTCCAAGGCAAATTTTCCGGTTTTCACTTTGATAATAAACACTACTTTCGGTCAATTCATGTCTAGAAATTACATTAGAGCAATTGGGCGCACATATGCAGTATTTACACTACATTTACTTTATTTTTTCCTCTTTATGCTTTAATGTGCTTCCCAGTAGGGTCATGTATAACTCCTATTTATTTCATACAGTAGGGGCACATTTGGGAGGCCAACGTCTCAGGTGAGGGTTTATTTACGTCCCCTAGATAGAGTGCCTTAGTGCCAGTGTGTCAGTGTCACGGCAACCTCTGACCGAGAGCTGCTGCGATTGGCTGTTTCCAGGTGCAGTGGAGCTCCCCTCCTATCTGGTCGGCTGTTTCGCAATGGACCGGATCGGCAGAAAGAAGACCTGTGCCCCAGCTCTGCTCCTGGCCGGGGTCGCTTGTATGCTCATCATCGCGGTACCTGCTGTACGTACAGTGGATATGTTAAAAAGGATTGATATTCTTATGGTCTATGTTATGATGATCTTATAATTCATGTTTATTATTTCTTTGAGGTTATAAAACCACTGGCTCCAACATGTTTTTTAGCAGACCCATAGCAAAAATCCCAAATATGAGTTCGTAACGGCAAAAATATGTGACAAACACGTCACACTTTAGAGGGAAAATGCCACACAGATCACTCTGTCTTGTTCAATGCAGGCAAACTATTCATCAAGGAATCCGAGGAATGCTCTTCTTTTTCTTGCTCTCTCACGATCATCTTTCTCACTATTTTCAGATTTTTTACAAACCAAGTGTTCAATCAGTTAATCAAGCTAATCGTCAGATTAATTAGTCATGAATAATTACAGTCCTATACAAAATAGTGAAAGGTCAGCTCCACCTCAAGCTACTACAAATCTACTACCTGCTTTTATGTGTATTCATGAGTAATTATACTCTAATAATTTAATATATAATAGTCCTCATTTAATATTTTTCTTTCTTTTTTAATACTTATGTACAATTTCCTGATTATACTATCATGGCCAGATCTCCCTCAAAAACAGATGTTAATCTCAAGGGACTTCCTGGTTAAATAAAGGTAAAAAAAAATACATACGGACATATATAAATACCTTTTTAGTACTATTTTCAATGCAGAGCTTTTAATTGAAATGGAATATTTTCACAGTTGGGTGCCACTGAATACTTCACCTCTAGCGTTGTCTGTGGGTGTTATCATTTAAATGTGTAACCACATTCAGAGCGTCATACTTACTAACTGTGATACAGGGCTACTCCTGCACTGACACCATCTGTTGGAACCATTAGCTTTCGAGGTGGCTGTCTTGCCATTTCACAGCTGTCGCGTGTTTTGAGCTCTGACCCAAAGTAGCACAGCTTCTGGTCGAGTTGGCAAGCAGCTGATACGTAATGTCCAAGCAAACATGACCTGTGACACTGAAACCCATTGTGAACGGAGCTGTCACCAAACGTGAGCTGAGAGAGAGCAGCACGGAGGCCGAGTAGACGGCAGAGCAGAGAGTCGTCCATCTGTCGGACTGCTGCAGGATGAAACGACTTAATGAAACTTCACGTGCGGGCTCACGCCGCACACCAGAGTGTGTGTAACTTTCTGTGATAAACAACTTAGACTAATATATCGAACCTTCGCAAACATGCCGTAGTCTCTAACATACAGTTTGACAGTGGCTAAGTGTTCAGGGTTAGTTACTGCATATACAGTGGACCCTCACATGCTTTTGTTATCCACCCAGGCCAGGTCAAAAGCAGCCCGGTCCAGCTAGCTTGGCAGTCTGCGGTATTATGAGAAGAACAGTTTATCTTATCTTCGCTTCCTTCCATCCTAGTTGCTTCACTTTCCTGATAGTTACATTGTAAAGTCAATGTGCACTTGTACAAATATAATCTCCCAAAATGTTGAACTATTGGAAAATATTTGTTTTACTTACGCAGTTCCCATGTCTCAGGGTACAAGAATGAGTGACGATCACGGAGCAAAATGCCTTCAGCTTATTTGATTATATAGAATCAAATCAAGACAGCGCACGCTTCAGTTCACACATCCATGGAGTGCTGCAAGAGAGTCTGCTGCTGTTTAAAGCTGGACTATTAATGGAGTCAGTGGTGTAATGAAAAGGCTGTAGGTCAAAGGTTGAGTGTTTTATTATATGAAATCAGCTAGACATCGTTTTTCAGGGTCAAGGTTCTTACACTGATGCACAAACGTTGTCCTTTAGAGCAAAGTGATGTGCCAGAGAGCAAACCAAAGTGACTCTTCATACAATGACAGAGTTTTTGCTTACCCCTCCCTTTCCACAGGACATTGAAATACTGGCTATCGCTCTCTGCATGACAGGGAAGTTTGCCATCGCTATCGCCTTTGGTCTCATCTACCTGTACACCTGTGAGCTTTACCCAACAATCGTCAGGTAAGAACAAACAGAATCTAAACACATTCAGTTCCCGGGAGCGCAGGCTATCTGAACAAGAAGTACAGTTTGTGATTTGTCCTTTTTATGGAAAACAAGGAAAACTTGCCATCCAATATTTCTTGTATCTTTTATCCTCAAAACAGAACCGTCAAAATAAAGTAAACATTAGTCTCTTTGTAAACCCACAGAAGCTTTTCAAATTAAAGAATAATTAGCTTGTTTCCCCAAAGCATTAATCTTAAAGGTGTTATTGATGACCACCAAATTTGGCCTTCCACCTCCTCCCTACCATCGCAATCATGTTACAACACCACTGTTGTTGGGATCTCCTGCCCCCTCAAGTGGTTGCCAGTTTCTCAGTCATGACTATCATTATGGACACATTAAAGCCTCCATTTCAGTGTCCTTTAATGTCAAAAAAAGATTTGAAAAGAAACGTTGCAAAGCCGTGAAACAAGAATCATGGACAGTGCAGCCAGTCTGTGGATCTGATACATCTTTTAATCATGAAGTGATGTTGCTTATCCAGAGTATTCTTTGTTTATTTTGGTGATGGCAGGCCTCATCTCTGTACCCTGACATCACTGAAATCTATCTTCTTTAATGTTGCTGACTGTGTTCATCCCCCTCCAGGTCTCTGGCCGTGGGTAGTGGCAGTATGATGTGCCGTGTTGGCAGCGTGGTGGCCCCCTTCTGTGTGTACCTGGCTGATGTCTGGGTCTACCTACCTCAGGTATACATGTTCTCTCCGAACAACGGATATTAATATTTAATTGCCTGTTATCACCTCAATTCTGTCAACTTTGCACCTTGTTCCTATTTGCCATAGTTTATCTACAAGGGTAACCTGGCAACAAAACTAATTTTAACTAATTGATTTTGTCCTTTCGTAGCTCATCGTGGGAATCCTGGCTTTCATTATCGGAGTGCTGACGATGTTGTTGCCAGAGACCCTCGGCAGACCTCTAACAACCACCTTGGAAGAGGCTGAAGCTCTGGGACGCGAGCCCAGCAAGAAGAAATCAGCCCTGGGCAATAAAGGTGCTGAGGATGGGGTGGAGATGAAGTAACACGGCGCCAAGGCCTGAGCTGTGGAGGTCACTGCTAGAAAGCCAGAGAGGTGGACCCACAGAGAGAAGCTTTGGAAGGAAGAATGAAGGAAAAGAGAGAGAAGGTGACAGCTGCCAAAAATGGAAATAGTAACCTCATTGATTTATTGGATTGTTGGAAGAAAATGAAAAAGCTTTTTTCTGAACCTTTTGAAATGATGTGTTTGTTGACATTTTGTTCTGCAAAGTGAGTAACAGTTGAGTACTTTAAGAGTCCGAAGACATTACACAAACCCGCACGCAAACATGTCAAGATGCAGTCCATGAATTCACTGATGGAGAGAATCATTTGCCACGTGTGTGTATGTATATATTGTGTGCGCCAAAGACCAAGGAAATATGAAGTATTAGAGGATCATTTCAGTTTGTGACAAGTTCAGTCATATTTTTGCAGTTTTGCCCCCATTATCATGACAACTCTGTGTTCACCAGGGTAGTTGCTGAGATCTGGGAGCTAAAACAGTCTGAGAGGGCGAACGAGGTCTTGTAAATGAGCCAACAGTTCATCCGTATTATCCCAAAGCTATTTGGAGAAATAAAAGCCAAAGGTAGGGCGGGAAACCAGGAAATGTGAGACGAAACAGCGGACAGTTTGGGAAGTATACGTTTATAGTTTGCTCTTTCAGACCAGTTGAGCTAAACCCTGTGTGATCTCAGCAATTAGCCTTGTGAATACAATCTTGCTGAAAGAGCTGAAACTGCAAAAAGTAAGACCAAAGGGGCAATAAACAGGAATTATGCTTTTGAATAAAGGAAGTAGGTAAAGGAAGTACATTAATGATGCAACAGTCAACTTATGCACTGTGACTCAGTTACCTCTCTGAAACACTTCTTATGAGTGCAGATCAGGTCTGTGCCTCGCTTTCTGGAACATATAGAAGATACACATGATGCAATACATTTCATCGTCATGTTCATAATAGCAAGGAAGCGCCTTATTTTTAAAGGCACATTTTTGTTATTTTTCTTTTAAATCTCAGGGCATCCACTTTGTACATCACTGTGAAATGATCCTAAACATATCTTCTGCTTCTACACTCAGTTTGACATCCATCTTGTTCAAGATGCCACAGAGTATATTTACACGGTGGCCATTTTCCTCTGACGCCTCAGGGTGCGAAGCTCGAACGCTGGGCTAAAGTTATCCTATGGTGTTCCAGGTAGCGCATCGTATGGGAATATGACAAACTGTTATCATTTCACCGCTTCCTGATTGACCAGCAACTGAAAAGATGATGCATTATGAAAATTTGCCAAAGGTATGGCCATATTTCAAGGTAAAGCGGCATATTTGATAGCTAATGTGTTAGCTAATGTTAGCATTCATCCACTCTCTAGCTAATTGAACTATTTGATAGTGTTACACGATACAATAGGAAAGGCGTAAATTAATTCTAAAGTATTCATATCCCAATGGATATATTTATTTAATTATTTATTATTTAGCTTGGACGTCAAACACAATGGATGTAATCAAACATTGATGTTATAGAAGTGGTTGAATGCTAACGTTAGCTAACGAGTTATTAAATATATAGTTTAACCATAATATATGGTCCATATTTTCACTATCCATCATCTTTGCAGTTGCTGATCAATCAGGAAGTGGTGAAATGACAACGATTTGTCCAATTTCCCACGTTTAAAAAAAAAATCTCAAATTTAGCACGATGTCAGAGTAAAATGGCCGCTGTATGAATATGGTCCATCACTTAGCTTTAACGTTGTTATCTAATGTGTGTATGTGTGTGTGCATGTGTGTGTCGGTAAGTCCAGTAGCTGGTGTCCTAGTTTTCTACATGCCTGTTCTGCATATGCAATCTAGATGCTGGACCTACTGAATGAAATGTGTATATATGGCAATACTACATTATACAGTCTGTGTTCAAGACTCAAGATGTGATCTCCAGATGTTTGGACCAAAGGCAGGAATGAAGCACAACAGTGTGGAGATGTATTCACCTGTTTTTTAATATTGTAGTATACTGCTGCCATGTTTTTGTTTCATATCAAACTGTAGCGTGGTGCTTTTAATCTGAAGGAGAACAAAAAATCATGACGATCAGCTGACGTTCGATCACCAGGCGATGAAAACCCTCAGGTTCAGTGTTCAGCTCTGAACAGTTTTACAATCAAGAATGATTTTTTTTGTATGGATTGTTTCTTTGTGATATTATTTTTATTTCATTATGTAAAAATAAACAATATGAGCTTATCTTAATTAAAGATTGTTTGTATGTGTCTGTTGTAGCAACTCGTTGCAACTTGGCAAGTCTGAAGCGCTCTCCCTGTTCCTCTCCCTCCCTCTGCCTGTCAAACTTGAGGGTTCAACCCGGTGCTGGAAAAGTAGGGAATCTATTTCTGTCATACGGGGAATAAAGAGCAGGTCTGGGAACTGCCCACCAGCACTAACAGCTTCCTATTCGCCGGTGGAGAGGAGGTCCCCAACTGCCACAACGCCAGCTCTCTCTGCACCACCCAGCACACGAACAAACCCTCTGTGTTCAACTTTGGCGCAGAAAACTCTGCAGATGCATCAGTGTGAGCGAGGGTTTGTGCGTGAATGGAAAAGTTATGCACTTCACTTGAACCCTTAACGGCCGGGCTGATAATGGGAACGTCCAGTTCCTTCGTGGCACTGATGTCACAAATAGTGTGCGTGGTTATAATCGGACACCATGGACACCCCTTCTACGTGTGTGTGTGCTCTTCTGCTTATATCTTCGGGAGGAACAAATTTAGCTTTACACTTAGTGAGGACATTATTTTTTAAAGGGCTTGGGAATGTGCTATGTCAGTATAGAGTAAAGAGGGAGGAAGTTAATTAGAAAAGTGATTCTACTTCTTCTGTAAAGGCACATGGAAAAGGTTAGAACGGGGGCTAAAAGCCAATTAGCGACCATTAGATACAATGTGCTACACCTATGGCCTCTACCGACACACACAACCCTTATTCTTGTTCAGATACCTTTCAATCACCCTGAGCCTCTATTATCCCATTATTAAATGATCATCAAGGGTTTTTAGGAGATGTTTAAGAGCTACAAAATAACTGGGTTTCGAAATCAACAGAACACTAACACAGTGTACTGAGTCCAAACTGTGTAATGTTTTTTATAGGTGACGTGTTCCAGCAAAAATGGAAAGATGACACCATTTGCTGGCCGTAGCTGGGAGTTGCATCAAACCGAATATGGCTGAACTGCAATCTCTGAGGTGTTCAGCACAGTCTGTGATAAATGAATTTGATGAAATGTCAACAATGGTCTCATCACTGTTAAAGGAGACATATGATTTTTCATTTTTTCCCCTATCTTCAGTGTTTTATAGGTTCTTGTGCATGTGAAAGCTCCTTTCTCCCACAGAAAACACTGCTCCTGAAATGCCTCTTCAGTAGTCTCACCTTTAATTTACGTGACTTTGTGACATTACCCAACATCGCCATGTCACACATTTGCATAATTTATGCCGAGGAGCTAGTTTGGCATGTAGGAATTAAAAAAAAAAAGATTTGGGAACTTGGAAAGATTATCCTGGAAAATCTTTTCATCTCACCAAGTGATTTATTAAACATTTTTTCAGGAGAATTTTTTTTTTCATGTGTGAAAGCAAGTGAGAAAAAACATTCTTCACTTGCCCCTTAGGGCTTCCACAGTAAACAGACTGCTAGAGCAATTTTATCAGTTATGTGGTTTCTAGGTTGCAAGGACAGTTATGGAACTGCAGGATTGAGGCAACAAGCTAGATTTAGTAACGCTCCTGCGTCAACACAGCACGTATCATCAAAAACTGTATTAAGAGCCTTACAGTGTGAATGCCTTTTGGTCCGAAAGTGCAAAAATAGAGAAGGAAGACAGGACATGTAGGATAGGCAGTGTTGTCCTGATGGGAGCAGGGAAGGTAATTTCACAACTGGGGAGCCAGAGGGGAAGATGAGTCGAGGTTGGGTGGAGTGATGGACAGGCCGCTGCAGGGAAGAGAGCGCTACACAAGAAAGTGATGGCGTGGATCGTGGTCTGGAGGCCGCTCTGTTAGTAGCTGCCGTATCAGTCTGATACGTGCGGCAGCATGGGAGTTGTTAAGACAGCTTGAGGATGAGGGAGGCTGCAGCATTCCTGATGGAGTGAAGAGGCTACAACAAACCTTTTCACGCATATTTTTTTCCCCACAAAGTAAAGCCGACACAGTAGCTGCAATAGTTAGAGGACATTTATTGTGAAGACTGTAAAATGATGGACTGCATTAGTTGTTGTTAACCAGTTATAAACCCATCCTAGACACCCTTAAAATGCCAAGAATAGTTTCATAGCCGCCAGAAACCAAACGTCACAAACGTTATCAAACTTTTTTTTTTACTTTTCCTTCCTGAGAATCTTAATTGGAATGCAAATGAATACAAAATAATAAATTAAACTGGCAAAAAAAAAAAAAAAAAAAAAAAAAGCAAACACTGAACACAATGAAAAGGTAAAGACAATGGAGATTAGGATGGTAGAGCGATATCCGCAGATGACAGTCACATATAGCTTATGGTTACTGTTCTCTGGATGGTTTTTTACACGAGTGATGACAAACACGCACTCTGAATAGCTGCTGGAGAGATTAGTGTTAGCCGTGAACACTTCACACTTACATGATAGTATTTCGAGGAGAGAAACGAACCCTTACACAGTAACATGATCCCGTTAGAGATCAAACGCAAATCAGTATCCAGTTTAGTGACCAAATCCCCCATTTTGCTGCAGAATTTCAGGAAAAGTGCAGTATATTCATACAGTTTTTGCAGTAAAAACATTGGTATTTGGCAAACTCAATCTTTTTCAACTTTGGATTAAAACAAATTGCGCTCCATATACAGCATGCTTTTTTTTTTAGTGTTCGACTCTAAATCCAGCCTATAGTCTCCACAAATGCTCCAAATAATAAATCTATGCTAAAATACGCTGCTGGTTTTGGTCAAACTCAATCATTCATGCACACATAGTTGGAATTCTCTGAATTCATAATTGAGTGCTCACTGTTTAACCCTCATTTATACCTAATAATATCTTACAAGTTAAACAAAACGTTATAAACCGATACTATAACAACTGACACGACTACGTCACGACTCCACCAGCTGTGCACAGAGATTCCTGTCAGTTATCAGAACTCTTAGCGAGGTTTGGCACTTATGACAGTCCTAAACAACTAATATACAAAAAAAGGGTTTTGGTACTTTTTTTAAACTCGTGGATACCATTTCCCATTCCAGCTTTTTTTGGACATTAACCCTTTCATAAAGTGTGAAACTCTCTCTTGGGCAACGTCTCTGCTCGCCGACATTTAAAATATTTCCCGACACATTTAGCTATCCACATTCTGCGCTGATCTCTCCTGGAGATGACAACGATGATGGACTTTTTTATAACATAAACAAACCCAAAAACAAGCTCAAATTAAAACAAAAACTTGAGTCACGCAAATGGAGTTTAACATTATTTCCCATTGTCCTTGGTCAATTTTTAAATAGAGCATTTCCGTCCTTCCAATTACTCAACCCCTGTAGTCCTCAGTGCTGAGCCTGTCATGGTAGGAGTCTATTGCAGATGGAAAACAGAGCCCGTACAAACATGAGGGTCAGGATCCGCACACCCCTAAACGCACCTCACTTTTCTTTAGGAACGCTGGAAGACGGGGAACGCTCCCCTTTGCCGTCAGGCTGCCTCCAGCTACCTCCAGCCAATTCCAGCCAATCAGCTTTTGTTTGGCTCAATCCACTGTTCGTCAAACAGCCCTTAGGGATGAACCAGCCAGCTGTTGGCATCCTCCAGGTCTGTGTCCAGCTCCTCGTCTTCATCCAGAGGCTCCGGGGTTCGGAGGGCCAGCTCTCGCAGGAAAGCAGGTGAGTAGGCGGTGGGTTGCGAGACGGACTTGAGGCCGATTTTCTTCTTCGTGAGGTGGAACTGGTCGCGGATGAAGTTGTAGAACTCGTACTCGTAGCGCATGCGGTGGTACAGCACCTGCAGGGCCTCCAGAGTGGGAGTGTGTTTACGTACTGTGCCCGTCATGTTCCCCATCTTCCTGTAGTCTGCAGAGAGACCGAGAGGAAGTACAATTAAAGAACATTCACCATTCTTCAGAAATATACCATTCATGGAAAGTAACTAATTACTGTACATTCATGTTACGTGTGTTTTCATTTTTAATTTTTTACTTGAATACATTTATTTGACAACTTGAGTTACTAGTTACTTTGCAGATTTTGTTTGATATTACAAAATAAAATCTGCAAATAAATTATAGTATGATGTAATATTATAGATTAGGATAAAATTCTATTGATCTCAATCGAGAAATTCACAAATAGCCTGCAGATAAACTATATGAAGTTGTTAACCATATTTAACAGATGATGGAGGGCCAAAACTGCCAAAAAAAATAGATAGGTAGGTAGGTTCCAATTTAAATAGTTCCATTTTGTTTTTCATTATATATACAAATGTGCTACCTACCAGGACTCTTGTAGATGTTGAGTACTCCGGTAAAGTAATGAGGTAAGAGCCTCTCTAACAGGAGCAGAACATCCTCCAGCTCCTCCAGGATACCAACGAGGAGGTAGTTCTCCAGCACGTTCTGTTTGGCCCTCTCCAGAGCCCATACTCCTGGCTCCCTGGAGGCGAGAGAAGAAAAAAAAACTGAATTAACAAATGTTACCAGCGCCTGAAACACCAGAACGCTGTGTAATGCAGTTTGAGAGTGTGTACCTGCATTGAGGATGCTGTCCACAGAAGTAGGGAATGATGTAGAAAACTCTGGGGTTGGAGCACTCCGGGTAATTCTCTAGAATGCACACATTGATATCCTGAAAGCAGACAAGTAATCATTTTAATTTCACATTACTCATTTCTTCAGCTCCACTTGCAGCAAATTAATCTCGAACAGAAGTGTAATGATTTACTTCTGCCACTAGAGGGAGCCCATCACCAGCACTGCTGTGAACTCCCACTGATAATCATCTTAAGAGCAGCCAGAGTGCAATGCAAAACAACATCCTGAACACAAAGATAAGCTCTGCCCCTCCACCCCAGCAGCTCTCAGATGCCGAGGTGTCGAGGAAGTAAAACAGTTTTCTTCTCATCAGATAAGGTGCTGTGTTTAGATTCACTTGAAAAAGACATTTGTGCAATATAAAGTGGATGATCTAGCCTAATAGTATAAATATTCCACGTCTTACAAGTCAGAATAGAGTGATACGATCAGGGTTGTGAACTTCTACACGTGGGAGTTATTATTAAATAACGAAAGGGGGGGGAAAGAAAACAGGAGAGATTAAAAACATACATGCAGGAGCAGGAGCGAAAGCTGGCCCTGCCTAAGTGCTGTGGAGCTAGCAGTCAAATCCATGTCAGGTGACGTAAGCCTTATGGATGGCAACAAGTCCCGAGCAACACAACACTCCGCGAAGCACGACTCTCTTTCATACACTCACAGTAGGCTGCGTGCAGAAAGGTGTCGACAGGCCAGCTATGTAAAAGAGATGTAAATGTGCGACAAAAATGGAACGTGCGTCACAGCTCGCCTTCGAGATCGAACGGCTGATTTAAAACAGAGCAACGTGTCGAGGCCAACGCTGAGGTCAGCATGCTGCGCCACTGACAGGACCGAAGGCTTCTCAGAGGAGGCAGACTGTTATTGTGGGTGAGATGTGAGCGCACCTGGAAGCAGGTGACTGAGCTGTCAGAAACACCTCACCGACAGGGGTGTCGACATGGATAAAAGGCGAGATACCACGTGTACATGTGCGTGTACGGGCTTGGATTGAGCGCCTTTAAGATACACAGGTAAAGGTTACAGTTTGCCTTAGATCAGTTTGCTCACGACGATGTAAAGGTTATTCTCACGCCATTTTGGCTCTATGAAACAAAATTGATATATATGCATCGCACGCTTCTATTGCGGGAAGAGTGGGAGGGCCCGCACAGAGGTCTATATACATAAACTGGGATGACATGAATTATGCAGTCGGTCGGTTATGTTTTCCTCGCAGCTGAACACTGTGGTACGATTGTGTGTCTGATTCACCGAGCGGCTGTGGGGTTTGTTTGAACTTTATGACTGAGCTGCACTATGCACTGGGAACAGGACTTATTGGTGATCAGTGGAGCAAACCACTGGACAGCTCTTCAAAGAAACCACAACAAAACCCCAGAGGAACCTTTAGAGAACAGTTCAGCGTTGCACCATTGTTAGAGTGCGGGTCGTGTCCGGACTTGTGACAAGTTTGCCCCGCTTTGTTGTCCGTCTTGGGTTTTATTGTTCAAACAATGACAGAGCCTGTGCTTCCAGTTTTTATCTGTTATGAATATATCTCCTTGGCCGGCAGTCTGTGGTCTGTGATGAGTGATACATTTTCACAACACAATGAATAACAAAGGTTTTGGTAGCTTAATCTGTGTGAGAAACTATAAATCACATGCAGGGATTTCAAAAGAAACTCAAGTTAAGGTTGATGAATGAACTAACTTGAACTCAAATGCCACACATTTCACACACACTTGCCATGCGAATAAAATACTGTGAATGGACTCTAGATGGGCCTTTTCTTCAATTAGCTTAAATACAGCATAAAAGCTCCCAAGAAAAAATCCCTATGAGCCAAATCAGGAACAGAAAAAGTGAGAAAAAGCCAGTGAGAAGAGACAAAGGCGGACCGGAAGTGACACGTGTGACGCCATTCCCCAACACGAATGGCTCGTGGCCAGGAAGTCCCTCCTCCACGTTGCTCCGACACTTGATACACAGCCCTCAACATTTAGGGGACCTCTGGGAATCCAGCCACAACTCATTTATATACAACTACGCACAATCAAATAGGCGCACACACAGCCGACAGACAACACGCACTCTCTTTAGAGGACCCATTAGTATTTCGAAGAGAGCTCCTGCGTGCACACCCGGGCTCATTGTTCCTATTCTCAATGTGGATTAGGGCCGACTGAGCAGTCACAGAAACTGTAGCAAAAAAAGGCACTAATCTCTACAACCGGATCCCGTTCAACTGAATGGAATGTATGCATGAATTAAATCAGGAGTAATTGATTATGTGAACCTTTCCCATGGGACAATCTGACTCCGTTTCCATCAGGGAGCATGAAAGTGATAGACCGGGTCAACTCACATTCAAACCTGAAGAAACTGATTTTCTTTGCCATATGGGGGAAGCGGAAAAACAAGCGGTAAACACAGCACTGACTAACGTTCACCTTTTAAGTTGTTCTGCTAAAAGCTGTTACCAAACAGCTGCTTGTTGAGACATCCAGTTGGTACGGTGAAACATTAGCATTCCCTTGCAGTTGTGTGTTGAATTTAAGCCCAATATTCAGTCTTCTTTTAGCTCCGTTTTTGGTCTCCACCACGTCCTGAGCTAAATATCTGACTCTTTAATTACCAAGTGCTCCACTTTTTTGACCTGCTATCTGGTGCTGAGCAAGTAGCTCTGTCGAGGACCTTTCGCGTTTTTAGTGACCACCATTTTTATGGTGAAAGTGAGGCGAGGGGTATTCAGTTGGCTTCAGTCTGCAACCACATCACCAGATGCCACTAAATTCTACTGGACCTTTAAAATGTTCAGTTTATTTATAATTGCCACTTGTTGAACTAAATCTCTTTGGTGTGTGTGTGGGGTCAGCTACTTCCAGACAAAACAGAAACTGTCATGGAAGTTTCCAATCACAGAAATCTATCCAGAAATGACATGAAGATACTTGCTTAGACAACACACGATACACGCAGTAAACGTCATGAGTCGGTTGCACCTTAGGCAATGGACCCTGTGACAGATACAGCAGCTCACAGTTTCTAATGTCAAGGCATGCCAGGGCAGGACTGATGCCAGTTAAGCCTCTGTCGTTAGGTGTGAACCTATGTGTTTGCCATTGTAAAAGTGAGAATGACTGACAGACTGGCAGACGAATCTGACTTGCCGTGAGAATCTCGCCTGATCACACCAGTATTTTTGAACTGTGGGAACTAATCTTGTGTTTTTCAGGTTCGGAGGAGAAACCACACTGTCAGGTGTTTGCATGCATACTCACAGGTGCATTAAGCACGTGGGCACATTGTGCTCAGAATATGAACGTAATTCAGTGAGAGCTGGCTTTTTTAAAAACCCCTTTCATCCTTCGATAAAAACTCACAGTTTAAGTCCTTCGTGACAGTCAATGTATGTGCTCAGTGCCACATCTGTGCGTGTGTACACTCTGCAGCCAAGTGTCCAGTGCATGCCTTTCTGCAGTACAGCGTAGTGTATGTGTGTGTAAAAAGGGGTGTGGGGACTGACGGAAAATCCAGGCCGACCACAGGAATGTCTCAGTAACACGTGCATCAGGTTCCCTCGGCCCCGGCTAGCAAACTGACAGTGTTCTTTCATTGACACCTCTCATATACACCCAGCGCGGGGCAGGCAGGGCTAATGCACACCAGGCAGGGGATATATGCAGGACTAGTCAGAACACCGGTGTTGACATAGCAGGGCACAGTCTGATGCACACACACACAGATATTTGAGATGCTATACTTGCGGGGACATTCGTCTCCTGGCCTCAGATCTGCACCCAAACTATCGACAAAACTCGCTGTGAGGTGAAATTGTTTCTGGAGAATCAATGCTGAAGTTTCTGATTGTTTCTGGTTGTTGACTTGACAGGTAGGGCCCCGCCTGCCCTCTCCTACCCCCCCAAATACAAATGTGGACAGCTTCTTCCAATACAAGCTGACAGAGGCCGAAGGCTCGACTCTCTTAACCAGCCACTTGGCTGTAAATCCTAATCCTTAACCATAAAAGTTAATGTTAATCTCAGTTCTACCGTAACATAAAATCCTTTTTAACATATTAAAGGTGCACTTTGTAGTTTTACTTTGTTTATATGTGGCGGACCCTGCCACCTTTCTAGCTTCAAACAGTCTTCTGGGGACCTTATTTTCCTCTGAGAACAGCTTTTTTTCAGTTATGGAAGAAATAAATATTTTCGAGTTTGTATTATAACTTCACTAATATTGTAAATATTAAAATTCTGGGTCTGAATTTCTCCTCCAAAACTACATAGTGCCCTTTAATATTTACAGCTATCCCACATCAGTCTGTGACTCTACATGTTGTTCCCTAAATTCATTCCTCTATCAACCCTATAATTGTTTTTTCAGCAAAGTTCAGCACATTTGGCGGTGTGTATATATATGCTTGTGTAGCATATGCATGCAGCCACTGTTCACAGATATGATTTAGCACTTAACTGCGAGCTGTGTTTGCTGAATAGGTAAGCTTGATTGTTGTGGCTAACAAGCACGGTCAGTAAAAAATAAATAACACCAACAGCAGCAAAAGCGAAACAAGAACTGAAAATATTGCTTCTCTAAGGTGGTGACACTTTCTAAAATGATACAGAAACAGGATATCTATAAAGCTAGCATGCAGCAAATTCTCACTTCTGTATATTTCCATAGACGGAGTCCCATATTGAGGAAGTGAAGTTGAATTTAAGTGATGGGAAGGAGGCCAAGACAAGTGACACAAGGGAAAACATCACATACTGTACTTTTATGACCTAATCTTGCCCCAAACAAAGAAAAGAGTTCCAGCAAGATGGAAAATTTGAGTCAGCTTTAAACCTCTCTTGGTCCTCATAAGTGTAGTGAGTCTACACACACATACACACACATGAACACACACAGGTAAGCCAGTCTGCAGCGACACAGCCTCCCCCCTCCCCTTTAACTGTAGCGAGGGGCCCCCGTGGTCTGCATACTTTAATAACTCAACTCACATGGTCCGAAACTCCAGGGAAAACAGTGCAATACTTAATTACACCCAGTCAGACTCAAGCCAGAATGACATTCACTCCTCCAGTTTGCCTCTCAGTATGGCCTTCTGAGCTCTCAGGGTCTCTGACAGTATGGAGGAGCGTGGGAGGAATGATTGGCAGTGTAACCACGTTTTTGACTAGATGTTTATTTCCCACAAAATGTTGAATCAGAATTAACATAATCATTGTTTTGAACTGTTTTTCTAGCAGAAATGTTGTTTTTTTTTTTGCTAACCTGCTCCATTAATCTCAAATGTGGTTGTGTATTTTACTTAAGGTGAGTTCCACCATCTGATTAGACTCCAGACACCAGTTTAGGACTTGAACTTCTGTGACAAACATTGATAAAAGATTCGACTTCACTTTGGTATCCTTGACTTGAGACTTGACTTGTAGATATTGAGAAGTTACTTTGGTTTTTTGATGCACGATTGGGTGATTTCTAGAGCAACCTACCAGGAGGTGGCAGACCGGCAGACAGGTCAACATAGAAGGCAGCCGTAACGGAAAGGGCTAGTCCAAGTGCCACAGAATGTCAATATCTGTATGATATATAAGGTGCGAGCATGGATGCAGATGTTTTTTCATTAATGTGGAAATAAAACTCAACTTTTCTCTGTCTCAGATGTGAAAACTAGAGTAGATCATCAGAATTGCATATGACTTGATTTATCTTGCTTGACTTATAGCAGGGACTCATCTTGACTCTCTTAAATGTACTCTTTTTTTTCTTTTAAGTTTCATTTCATTTTCAGGTTCATAATTGATTCAGGTTGTCTACTAGAAAATGTTTACATGCTTTAATGCTCAGAAAGGACATCATTTTTCTCATACTGTCCTTTGCTGCAGCACCTCCATTCACACTCAGTTGGAACGCTCCTTTGTAGTGTCTGTCTCTTTAAGGACTCCGCCTGAAAAGCTCAGTCTGCTCTGATTGGTCAGCTCCTACAGGCCTGAGCAGACACTGTGGGTGTAACTAACCTATCTAACTTTCTTTAACTTTACTTTAAGAGTAACTTGGGACTTGCTCGAGACTTGGAGGTTAACCTTTTGCCTTGTGGTGTCTCTCATGAACTCAAACTGCATTTGAGCAGCTGCTCAACACCATAAAACTCACACAGAGTTCAAAAAATGGCAACTTGAAACTCAAAGTAAGGCTCCAAATGGCGTGTATCGTAAAATGCGTGAGGCATTCCCTTCAGTATGATGCTACAGGGTTAAGTACCTCTGCAGGGCAGATGTAGGAATCCTGAGGTCCTGATGTGGTTATACAAGATCAGGTCTCTAATTGGAATCATAATCAGATTTAAATATTGGGTTAGCGTCCGTCTGCCGCGGCCTCACAATTTTCCTTCCTGCCTGCAGCAACACCACGTGTTGAACATCTTCAAAGAGAGTGTGGTTTTAATATATTTCAACATTGAAGAAATGTTCTGTTGCTTATATATTTTTTTAAACATTTTGGACGTTAAGATCTCAAACCTCAAGAAAACAATCATCTAGTGGACACAGGATCACTGTCCCTTGTTGAATTATTTTCTTATTACCTTACCTTTTGTGGATGATTATACAGTCTCTTCATATAAAATTGTACAAAGGCTCACTTTTATTTCCCTGTACGACACTCCTTATCTTACATGCCTCTATAATTAGTGTGCATCAAGGTCACAGCAGAATAAGAAATGAGCATCGGACGTTTCAGTTCATGTCTCAGCTGAGCTTCTTTATGAAATCAGCTGGCGTGGAACCAAAAACAGATACGGATTTAAAGCACTGTTATTGGCGAGCCAGTGACTCAGTCATAAAATAACTGCACCGCTCTGTCAAATACTGCAAATGCATTAGTATTTCAAACCATAAACATCCGTGGCATTGATTTAGTTGATGTCCGTATGAGAGTAAATGGGTTTGTGGGCACTGGGATCGAGATGAAAGACGGATAGAGGGGAAAACGGCTAAAAGCTTCAGTATTTGTTTGGCTCTTCAAATAATATTGCTATAAAGCTTTTCTATAAACAGACAGGCACAGGTTCACTTTGGATCGTAGGAACATGTGAGCCAGAGGTGGTACCCTCACTGGAGTTAGTTCAGTTACAGGAGCTGTAGGCTGTATTTGCTCCTGTTGATTAAAACCTGTTATTTTCAGATTTATTTTTTAAGAGAATTAACATGTGTTATATTGAAATTTGAAATATATATTTATATATAGGTCTCAGGCTTAAAAGTGGAGCTTTTTTGTGTTTTCTTCCCATTTTTCCCTTCACTTTCTATGACTTTTTTTCTTAGATTTCCTCCTCACAAGTGGCCCTTTATATTGCTTCAGCATTGACATCGCCATGTACGCATGCACAATAGTCACATCACAGGATATACACTGTCAAGTAACTGGAAATTTACCTAAAACATGTATTGCTACAGCTTTTTTGCTGCTCGATACAAAATTAAATTGGCACATTTCTCATTTGCCGTGACTAACCTACCAGAGAAGTCGGTCTGTTATTACATAATTTATTCTGAACAGTTCTTTGATTTCGCAATGTCAGTTTTTTTCCAATACCGTAGAGGCTTAACGTTGAATGTATAATGTGGCAAACCGGCTGAAAAAAAAAAAGTAAGGTGCCATAAAATCTGGGTGAACGTATTTGGTAAGATAAAACTGTAAAACTGATGAATGGTGAGCCTCATCGTAATAAATGCACTCCCCAGTTCTGCACTTGAGGTTTCTCTGAGGAGAAGCTCATAGACAGTTCTCTTCATCACAAATGTGAGACAATATTATGACCAAGGATGCAACGCTATGAAATAGAAAGAAAAATGGTGACTGCTGCCTGCACAAACACCACACCTACAGCTAACGAATTCCCCCTAATCTAAACCTTTTCCATCTTCAAGGCAGGTGCAAATCTTTGGCCACAAAACTACAGCTCATCAATCAGCAGGCCCTGTGTGCCTGCATAACTGCACTCCGTTGGAGACTCGAGCAAAGAGACAGACGGTGAATTTAACACACTTCTATCAAAGGAAACTTTAAATCCCAGACTATTAAATCTCAAATTTATAATCTCAAAAAAAAAAAAAATGTTTCAAGCCAGAAAAAATAATAAGCTGCTGCTCTCACCAGGTATCTCTCATCGTCTTTCATCCCTGGCGTGCGGATGAGGTGGTTCTGCTCGCCCCTCCAGTCACCAAAGCGACGGAAGAAGTAGTTGGAGAGGAACCGATTGATGGGGTCCCGGATTATGTTGATATAGACGGGCTGCTCTATCCTGAACCTTACAAAGACAAAAAAACAGTCAAAGTCAAACTCTGGATCAAAAAAACATTAAGCGTTAATGTATTTCTAAATACAGTTGTTAAGCATCATAGTGCTCCTGTACCTGGTAAAGTTGAGGAAGTGAACATGCCGTGTGTAGAGGAATGGCTGAGGGATATTACTGATATTCTTCATGAGATCCACCTGAGAAAGAAACAACAAAAACAAAACATTGATTAGACAAAACATTAAAAAACACAGTTGTTGCAGAAATCAAGTGTTAAAAGATGATAACCAAAAACACATGCTGGATGCTTCTTACACCGATGCTTCCTTATTGACTGAAGGCAGACAAAGACAATCAGCATCTTCAGGCTCTGTCAAACAAAACCCAACAAAAATTCCCATCCCGAGTGGCTGAACATTTGAACCGAGCACATAACCATTCATAAAAGTCGCTCTGGCTGTGTATTTATCCGGCTGTGGGTCCACCTTGATTCAATTTGCAGAACCTTCCACTGCGGACTGACCTCGCTTAAGATTCATCCTTCCCAAAGTAACATCATCGTATTGTTCATCTAACAACATCCATCACCGTAGATCTAGTTTCCCCTCAGTGATGCCCAGGAAAGGCAACATTTTTAAAGCAATTATTCCAAGTTTCTTCTTCCTTTGCTGCTAGGAAAAAAACATCCCAAAGGCTTTCCAGGTCTGCATGGAGAGAGGCTCCCGGTAGCCAAAACAAACTTTGGGATATCACAGTAGTGCCACATACTGTACAGCGCAGATCCCTTGCATGAGCTCTTTGACTGAAGGCCATGCAGCTGAAATTCTTAGTCATTCCTCACATAAATAGCTCCACGTTGCAATCATTTTGTATGTGCGATCCAGTTAGCCCATTCACGCATTCAAGAAATGAGTGTCTCTGCACCAGTGGAGCAAATAATATGTCTAATTTTAATAATGGCCAAAAGTTGTGGCTGGCTTGTGCCACGAACTTGGCAATAGCACACGTATGTGTAGTGGCTAACACTGCGATGTTCGACGCAAGAGCTCTTCGTAGGTAGTATGCTGACATTTATGATCATTTACTGTACATATTCTAACTTCCCTACTTGTTTACATGTGAAAAGGAACAATACATCAACCCGTTCCTTTTGTAAAACAGACTGCAACCATTTATCCAACTCTTGTCTGGTGAGACTGATTCGACTGGAAGTCAGTTTCTCGTGAAAATGTCTTAATATTTAAAAAGCAGACAAATTCAATTGAAAATGCTGAAACAGACTCACTGAATACCGATTTTAAAATGCCAAGAGCTAGAGGACTTTTTGAAATGTCAAGAGGAGTAACGGTCAAGAAACAGTTTGAGACCGCGTTTCAACATCGGTTAGTGGGAAACTACTGGATAGTAGAAGGAGATCTTGGTACAGTTTGTGGCAATGGTTTTCTGAGAAGGCGGCACAACTCCAGGCGTGTTTGTGGTGACAAAAAAAATGGTATTTCTGACAATAAGTTGGGACGTCAGCTGCTTTTGTGGCGACAAAACCGGCGTTGTTTTGGACGAGACCTTTGGACATCTCCACCCATGCATGTGTTGACCAGGTATTTTAAGCCAAAACGTCATGTTCTCATCCTAACCAAGTGTCTCTCACTGGCTTCCCATTACAAAACACTAAAAAAATTCTCCTAATGGGAGCACACAACCAAGCAGGAGGGACTGATAATGTGAACTGAAGTCAGATCTGATAGTACAGTTCCCTGCAGCAGCTGTGTGACCTCCCCCCGATCAAGTTTAAGGGGATATGGAGATTTAGAGATGAAGAGTTTTGGCGATAAGCAAGTCTAGCCTGCAAAGCTAACAGCAAGTGACAGGAAACATTTAAAAGCCAGGCTATACTGGTAACTCGTAAGCACAACTAAATAATGAACAACATCTGAACACTGCATGGGGAATTCCACGAGTCCCTCTGCTACCCAGACAGTAACTCAGAGGCCAAGGACTGAATGAAAGTGTAGCCCGGGGATTGGAGGGGAAAGGAGACATACACATGGAGAACAGAGGAGGAGGAGGCTTCTACGGCAACTATGAGAGGAACATCTCACTTTAGGAGAACCCTGTATGTAACCATACATACGCTGCTTTTGATGCTCATGAATAAACAGGCTGTAGGAGTTTTCCTTCAGCCTCTACTGTGAAGACGAACTGCACAGCAATACTCGGAGCTAAATGCCAACATCAGTGTGTGTGATTAGCACTGATCATAAATTATAGCTTAGCTTGATGGGAGTGTTATTAGTTTTGCAGGTATCATCGGACAAATGAATCTTTTGACCAGATGATAGCGCTCAATGAAAAGTCAGAGGATCACTTAAGTTATAGCTCAATATCTGTTGAAGACATCATTTTCTTTTAAATGATCATACACTATGGGTGGAAGGTAGAAGTGTAGGTGTGGGACATTGTGTGGTTACACTGTGACCTCGGTTCACTGAGTGAAGAGATTGTCTCTGTATCCCATTACATATTTGATAGTCTCGAGAGAACTGGCTTCATGGAGAAAACACAGAAGCTGGATGAATCGTAAATTGCGAGGAACCTTTGGTCAGATAATGTATCAGTTGTCCTCTCAGTGGAGTCCACTCTGTGTTTTTGCCATTTGTTGCGAGGTGAAGTTTTCCATTCACATATTGAAGACTGAACTGACTGAAGATTGAATTTGTATAACCAAGCTGACATGTTAATCAAAGAAAACATTGTTGTATTATGATCGGAGGGCAACACTCATGATGGAAATCAAAGGTCATTTTGCTGTGCAGAGCCTGGGGAGACATTTTTATCGCTGCATGAAACACTGTAGTTGTATTAAACAGTTTATCTGTGGGTCTGGGGAGTTTCCCTCTGTAACAGTGTTTCAAGCGGGTGAAAATGTTATCAAGTGTTTAATTCATTACCAATTATAAACACCTCAGATATATTATTTATTACATTATATGACATTTCTGACTAGTTTTATACATCTCTGCTATCTAAAGAGCAAACTAGTTCGTATCGATGAAGTTTCCTTCTTCTGTGTCTCAGTGTTTGGCTCCTCTGAGCCTGTTAGTGGTTATTTATTTAGCGCTATTGAATGCTGATCAAAGGGAGAAAATAAAGCACAGCAACATGCTGCACACCGCATTTTTAAAATTCTTATGATGCACTTAAAGCGTTGTTGTTTTCTCCAATCAGTGCGTAGCTACACCGAAACACCATAAGTGGTTTTTCCTTAATGGTGACAATCTTTGTAAAATACTTTGACTTTGGTATGAAGGACGTAACGTGTTTGAATCGCTCTTTATATAAAAACATTTCTATTACGGAGCGCTGATCCGCTGAGGAACTCTTTGAATGTCCTGCTCTTTTTAAAACTATGTATGGGCACCTGTTACGTCACAAGCAGGACTATTTGGATAGCAACTGTAATATGTATACTTGTTTATGTACACAGGGCAGTTAATCTGAGGCCCCAGTCAGATTTAGGCTTCACACCCTCCCTCTCCTCTATAAACTCAGTACATTTCCACTCACTCTGCATCCACTTTACTCCTGCGGCAGAATGTAAAAATTTAAAACTTTCATTAGCGCTGTTGAATTTATTTCACCACTCTGGGTCCCTCATGTACACTCTGTCTCTATTAATCCTTTTCAATTCTGCATTAAAAAAAAAAGCCTGTTTTCAGCAAACTGCCCCCCCTTGACCATTAGTCCAGACAAATTAGCCCAGAGCTAACCCCTGACGTCCCCTCCCCCACACACCCAGGTTGATGCACAGACCCTGAACCCATTTGGCACATTTTGTGAGTTTATGTGTGTGTGTGTGTGTGTGTGTTTTCTGACCCACCCCTCTGGTCTGTCTGGCCAGACCCCCCCTCTCATTTACCAGGGAGAGCTGCAGGGGGACGGAGGGAAAGTGGAGGACAGTCTGAGATTCCAGGCATACCTGCAACCCCTCGACCCCTCGCCCCCCTTCTTCCTGAGCCCCCTGTGGCGTCCACACAGGGCTCATCAGGGGGAAACGGAGGAAGAGGCAGAAACCACAGAAAGCTGCAGCCCTGCATTCAACTCGACTTGATTAAAAAAAAATCAAAGAGGCCTAAATAAATCAACACCTGTGCCGGAGACATATATGGAGGGCGGATGGCATACAAAAGGACTCCAGTTACGATCAGTACATGTATGGTTAGTGTATCTGCTTAACAAGTCAGTACACAGGAAGTGAGGGCTTTACTCCAAAAGAAACATTGCCAATTTTGTTTTAAAGGTGCATTATGTAAGATTTAGCCACCTCTTGAAGCAAGGTCCCTCCAAAACAATGGGGGCAGCATATCATCAGAGTAACCGGCAACGGCTGCTAATCGTTAGCCGTGTAGCTAGACGTCCAGACAGCTAGCCATCCAGGACAGGCTGGGGCTAGCTGTTTAGATATACATAGAAGCGTTTGACAAAATGTTATGTGTTAAACTGAAATTCTTACATACTTGCACCTTTAAAAGGCCCACGTTTCAGCAGCCAGAGATCCTCTAAAACTGTTGCTCTGAGTGCAGCTGATGAGATGCTACTATTTACAATCTGTGTTTGTACTGGGGTCAGACACTTTTGGTGCATGCGTA
This sequence comes from Pagrus pagrus, assembly GCF_965226575.1. NCBI lineage: Eukaryota > Metazoa > Chordata > Actinopteri > Spariformes > Sparidae > Pagrus > Pagrus pagrus. Next base: position 10,972,567 of record NC_140200.1, read on the forward strand.
TCTGTGGCTGTGTGATCCAGATACACAGCGTTCCTGGCTGCAGAGCATCTGTCTGCTGGTTAACGTTCTTGGTAAGCGGGAGGAAACAGAATCCCACATGAACGCAGACACGCTCACAATAAAGATGCTGTCTTTTCCGTTTCTGGACTTTTTTTTTCCCCCAGTTTTTTTTTTTTTTTTTTTCCTTTCCCGGGAAAATGTCTTAAACCTCTCTCTCCCACTGAGCCTGTTCCCCCTGTGCTGAAAGGGACAGATGGGTCACTATACGCCTCAAATCTGCAAGAGCTCTGCAAAGTTCCAGACTAATAAGGCACCTTCACTTTTTGGCAACCCACGCACGAGGCATCAACCCTGCGCAAACCCATTAGCGGACGACTGGGAGAGCCAGCTGGAAAGCGGTCCAAATACTGCAGTCTCGAGGCGGAACCACAACTGATGAGACCAGCACCTCTAAACTTAGGCGACGCGCGTCTGGATCTGCATAAGTCAACACGCACATGCAAATAAACACACAAAGACGGAGACGCACTTTACAGAATCACATGCAAACACAAGCACAAGACGTACACTCTTTGACAGACCCCCCCCTGCACAGACACTGGAATGCACACACTCTTTCTGCTCGGGAACGTTCACAAAGATGTTTTATGTTCAGAGAATTAATGAATCTTATGGTGTCCTGCCACTCTGTGTGCAGCCAGCGTTTCGGGGGTTTAATGAATGGATAAACAAGTAGCTGTTTCTATATTGGCTTACACTCAAATCAGTCGATAGAAGCGAGGGTCGGTTCCTGTTCCTGTTATTGTTTTATGACATCATACTGTTTCTTGTCCACAATATGGGTGTAAAATCAATAAAAACTATTTGGGAAGCGACATTTGCATCAAATTGGTCAGTGACAAGTATGCATGTTTAGCATCTGCTCACCATTCACAAGCTGTAGCTTATTGCTCAAGGATGCTGTCAATACCGTCATGAAAGGATGTGAGTCATCGCAGCAATCCTCCCACACAAACACACAGTTAAGTCACCCAGATGACTGAAGGAGGACGCATGGCCTTAGTGGGAAATGTCAATGACCGGGGAGCATATAAGAAAGCTCGGCCTTGCATCGGTTCAGAGGAATGAAACTATTTCTGTTTCTGTATTACTGCTTCAGAAAATCATCAACGTGAGTCGTGACTTCTCTTTTCTTGCCACCGATGGGGAATCTCAAAGGTCAGGGTCAGCTATGGCACCTCTGGACCTTGGTGTTGATGGTGGTATAAGTACTGAATTTAAGTACAATTTTGAGGTACAGGCGTTATACTGACACGAGGAAAGCACAGTATTATTCTGACCAAGTAGCATACATCAGAAACGAACATGACAATCAGACCAGACAGGCTAGTTGGGGATATCTGGCAGATAGACCTAGGACAAATCTCCTCACATCTACTTTAATTCATAGACCCAGTGCAGAGTGGAATCGTGTATAACACCCAATATAACAAATACCACATCTGTTTTTAAGAAAACTATAAAAGAGCACTGCATACAGTTGCCATTAGGAATGAACATTTAATGACTCAACGTGCTTATTGATTAATGATTGTGTTGATGGATCCTTGGAAGTATAAAACTGTATGTTGAAATATGTGATTCCTGCTTTAGACCCTAGGCAGACAAGCTAACGTCACAGCATCAGCCTGCAGGGAGCCATAAAAACTGATAAACAAATGTTCAGTGTTCCCAATTTATGTTACCTTATGCCTGTATTTGACAACATTTCAGGGACCTTTATTACAATAATTCGTTGTTATTTCTGTATGTGAAGAAATAATAATGATTATGTATTATGTTGCAGAAGTTGGCGTGCTAATCAGCTAGCTCTGGCCTCGGATAGCAGTGCGAACACAAACACTCCCCCGGTCCTCTAGACTCCCAGTGCGGACCTCTAGCTGCACGGCTAACTGAGCTAACTAGCTAATGTCCGCTCCAGTTAGCAGCAGTTAGAGGTTACACTTATATGATGCCCCTTTATTTGTTTTGAGTATGAATCTGATGGGTGGCCATTTCTCACACACTGCACCTTTAATAGTTTGGGGCATTTTGCTGATAGAACTTCTGCTCTTCAACCTTTGTATGTCACATTTTGAATGCAGGACTTCTCGGGCAGTATTTTAATGCTTTGTATTGATTCTTTTATTTATAAAGGTCTGAATACTCTCTACCACTTGATTGATGGTGACACTTATGACGGTTGTCAAAAAGAAACTGAAACAAGTCCAGTTGCCTACGCTATAGCACTTAGAATTACCGTGACCTTGATGAACCTTCATCAACAGGTTGTTAGTCGCCTGAACCACAAATCATCTGGTCTGTCTGGGCCAAAAAACTGGGCTTGCTTTGGAGCTACGGTTTGGAGTCATGTCCACATCAGTGCCCAGTGAAGCCAACCCTAATGTGAGTGGAAAATATTTTATTTATGTGATTTATTTGTTAATTTGTGAAAACAAAGCCGTTCGGGGGTCAGTGGAAAAAGTCCAACTGTATGAGAAAGATCACGTGTTTAACGACAAAAAAATAAATCTGTGCCATTTATTTCTGAATTGGCATTCCCACTGGCACAAGCCAGCACTGCTCAGTGTCTCAAACTGCTGCGGTTTGGTAAATGAAAGCAGTTTTTCCTCTGTAAAGCCAACACTCATGTCCTCGAGATATTTCAGGAAATAATAAAAGGAGATTCTCCGCTCTTCACCCTTGTTCTCACACTGAATGAAAGACAAACAGCGAATGAGCTCCTGCTGCTGTTATGTCCTCTGAAACCACATAGTTAAGTGCAAAATTCAAATCATCTCCTTTTATTATTAAATACAGTGTCACCTGCTGTCAACAGGGGAAGCTGTTTGTTGCTCGAAGAATTAGACAACAGCAGCTGCTTTGACTCGACTGAAAGTGAAGTGATTTGGAGCCTGGCTGAATATTCATGTGAGGACGATGAATGCATTAAGTAGTGGCTTCAGGTGAAGGATCCTGGAAACCCACAGGGGCCCGACAATGAAAAATAAGTCGATTTCAATATTGTCTAATTCCCAGATGGTAGCAGAATATTTAAAACAAGTACAGTTTGAGCATTGATTTGGGCAAACTCCATCATCTGATGGAGATCATGTTATGCTATAATCATCTGCAGCTACTAAACAGCTTATAAATGGATCTTGAGGTTTTCTCAACTCGAATAAATACTTGTAATTTTAGCTTTTCCTTTCGTCTGCTGTGACTTGGAAATGGTAAAGAGGCTGACTGCACTGCTTGTAATTTTGAAACTCAATATGTGCAACGAGGAGGAGCGAGTAAACAAGCCTTTTGTGCTCTGTGCGCATACTTCTGCCAAAAAGCCCAACAGTTCCCTTTTAATTCAATCAAGCCAAATCCAGCATCAAACTCCCTGTATCACTCTAAATTGTACACCACCCATAACTGCTTAACCATAAATTAAACTCTCCAGATCTGGAACAGCCAACCACGAGGGCAGCTTTTTATCAGGACTGGTCTCGCTCGCAGATACCAGCCGCGTAAATAGCCAAAAATTCTGCGCCTTCATCGCATTCATTGAGTCTTTACATCCCTGCGGCGCCGTCGCCTCGTTGATCTCACCTGTTCATGTTTCGTGAGGCGTGTTTTGTTGTGGATGTCTGAGGAGACCAGGTTGAACTGGTGCTTCTCAGCCAGTAACCTCAGCAGGATGACCACCGTCCGGCTGCCGCACTTCCCCACACGGTTGTAAACCACCTGGCTGGGGAACGGGAGCACCTGCGAACACACACACACACAGAAAAACATTAATGCATAGATTAAAACTCAGTTGTTTCTCCCTTGTATGGTCCGTTACTCACCAGTTTAAACATATCTTTTTAAGATTTCACTACTGTATACTGTATTTTTAGCACATTTCAGAGCAGCAGTGAGTTGAACAACAAAAAGAAAAGACACAAAGCTTGAAAAAATGACGCAAAGAGGAGAAAACATGGACAGACACTAAAGAAATTCATTAGACCACGGCTGGATTCTCTTGCCTCTTTTCCTCCAACCTTTGACCTCTGTTTCTCACATCTACTCTCCCTGGGGTTGGACTCAATTGACCCTGCGACATACTCCCTTTCAGCTACGACACACACACACATGCACACACACACATGCACACGCACAAAGATTGAGCTCAGACGCGCATGCTTTCATTTTCCCTCCTAATGCCGTACGCTCATTCCTCCACTGAACTCGGTGAGTCACAGATCCTGCCGACTTCTCGCGAAGCGATACTGACACAACCCAACGGAGTTTTATGACAAAAACACGCGCGCCCACACACAAGCCGCAGCATGTGCGCGCACACGCCTCATGACTCACCAATTAAACAACTAGCTCAGCAGTGATTCAGAGAAAGGGGATTGTGATTGTGGAAAAAAAAACGTTTCAAAAACACGGCTTGTTACTGTAAATCTTGCGAGGAGGGTGGAGGAGGAGGAAGTTGCGGCTGATATTGAACATGAGGCTCATTTTTAGCGCGGGGGGAGCAAGAATGCACTAATTTGGCAATTATCCCTCAGGGCCTACAAGGTTTACTCAAGTGGCCCCTTAAAGAATGAAGACTATCCGCGTGAGCGTGCCAGTGAGAACACGAGTGACAGAAAATGAGGGCCAGTTGAAGGATTTAAGTGACGAATGGGAGACAGGAAGACGGGTCACTTTAACGACATCTGGAAGGCCTTTTTTTAAAAAGTGATAGAGATCTACCGCAAAAAACAAAGAAGCATCAGTTCTTTGTCGCCACAAAAACCATCTCCCCTCGTCACGTCAAATACAGCCTTCCTGTAAATCAGATGTGGGGAAAACGCTGCAGTGATGACTTCTTGTCGGCATTCCCAGTCTGGAATGGTGATTGTGCTTCACCCAGGGGGAATCTGGATATCTGACAGACTGTTTGGAAGCAAGTCTGACTGAATTAACTCGTTCACTGGCTCGCGGGACGGCTGGTTTATGAACAAATTTGCTACTTTTATACTTTGCTTGCTGACTGACTGACAGACTGATTCCAGATGAATGTCGGCCCTCGTCGGCTCGTTTCTCCCTCCGCTGTGACATGAACTCATATCACATCTTTAGTCAATCTGAGTGCATTTCGGCTCCGGAGCTGCAGACGGTAGTCTCCACGCCGCAGAGCTCAGCGTGGCCGCACACACGCTTGCTGATTTTGTCTTGTCTTCTCCAAAACCAGCAGTCCCACCCAGGCACAGGCTCAGGAAAAACAACGAGGGCCTCTTTGAATAGACGGACAAAGTGAAAGCAGACTAGATGGAAGAAAAAAAACAGCCTGATGACGATCGATCCCACTTACTAGAATCGGAGTGTTTTACCAGACGTCACAAGAGATCGAACCGGTCTGACACAATATGAAACAAAGATGTGTAGGTACATTCGCCCCAGGATGAGGGAGGGGTGTACTGGGAAAACATTTAACAGGTGATTTTTTTGGTACAAGCTGTTACAAGTTCTGTTGACAGGCATGCATCAGCTCGTGTCACTGGCTGGAGCACTGTTACCTTACATCAACGTTTGAACACTAACAGACAATGTCTACATTGATCCAGTGTGGGGTCGATATGGTGCTACAAGGTCAGTTATACAGCAGTAATACTGTATGTGTAAAAAAACAACAACTATAACCTGACATGTCAGCCCTCCAGAGTCAATATGTGGAAAGTTAATTTCATGGGTCCTCCCTATATAAGATGTTTCTCAACATTACCCTTCTGCTACTGTACCCCATTTCCGTGTTTTAGCTCCGCTGTTAAATCACATTTATAAGTGTGCTTGCTAGCTTAAAGGATAAGTTAACCGAAAAATTACAATTCAGTCATTATCTCTTCAGCCCGATGTGGATGGAAAGTCAGGTGAAGTTCAGTAGTCCACAAACATTTCTCGAGCTTCACGGCAAAACAGAGTTCTCCTAAACAACTGAAGTAGATGGGGACTTGTATAAGAACATAAAAAAACAACATAAACTAAACATAAAATGGCTCCGTACAGTTTGTCAAGAAGCTTTGAGATCCAAAATTGATTTGAAAAGATGTTTTATACACCTCTTCTCAAGGCAAAATCCTCACTGTAGCTGTGCTAAAAGCACCCGCATCTGAAGAGGGTGCACAAGCTCGACCGTGCGTCGTAGGTGAAAATAACATCTTTGCAACACACTGCAGTGTTTTGTCAACTACCAAACTTCACCAGACTTTCCACTAGCGTCGGGGAGAGAAGCGAGAGTAACTGAATTTTTTATTTTGGGTGAACTTATCCTTTAAACGTATTGTGTAGTATGCTAATATAGTCCTGTGTTAGTTAATATGTGCAGGAGCTCAAGTCTATGATCAGAATTGACCGGATTAGTTTGTTATTCACCTGTTTTGTCAGAATAAACGAAGGTTGCCTCCAAAGATATCCTCTTCCTCTTTATCAAAACACAACACATACAGGTTAGACATTACTGGTTACACTAGCACCGATACAACACTGGGTGAATTTTACCCAGAACCCCTCAGAATAGTTGTTTTGATCCAGTAACCCAACAGAAACTACCAATTAGTACAGGGTCAGTTTGACCCAGTGTATGTTTTTAATGTTTTTTCACATTTCAAAGGAAACATTTTATGGATTAGAGGTTGTTGGCATTCACAAACAAACAAGAAAAACCCAAATCAGGGTCAATGGCATACATTTCACAGGGAAAATGATTTTGAGCAAACAGGAGATGGCTCGCTTTGGACAGCGGTCCAACATTCCTCTGTGTTTGCCAAATAACTACAGACTTCTCAGCTTATCACAATAATGAGGCAGATGAAATACATGCAGCGTTTTGCAGGACACCGTTTCCCGCTGATATGATGACAAATGACTGTGTTGGACTTCGGACAGCCTGGTGTTGTGTAACACAAGAAAAACATCAGCGATGCCATCAAAAGTCCAAATCTCCCGCCGGCACTGACAGCACTGAAAGGGCAACCTTTCAGTTTGTGCTATTGTTGTTCCCGCTCAGTAGAGCTTAGGTTTCTGATGCACGCTGTGAGAAATGTTCGCAGTGTCTGCCAGTCAGGGACTCTGTCAATAGTCGATCCACAGTGTGAAAAAGCGTTTATGTAACATGGCTGTTTTCCACCGTGTCTGATCCGGCCGCTCCTACTCCCGAGTGTCAGGGCCGTTGTTGTGGTATTTACAGCTCTGAGGCTGGCGAGCCAATATCGAGCAGACTTTGAGGGGATGAGCTGTCCCGCACCTTTCCTCTCTCTCACGCTCTCTCTTCCACTTTCACTCCTCTCAGTGTCCTCTTCTTCTCTAGCACCCTGCCCACACACTTGTAACCAAAACCTCCGTGCTGTTTTCAGACGTTGGTTCAACAAACACACATAAATTATCGTCTCTGTCTCATGGCCCGGCCGCCCATTTCTGCAGACGACGGACATAATTCTGCTGGCTGCAACCGTCGACCAGATAACTGCAAGTTTGAGCACACGTCCCGGTCTGCCACGTATGAGGACCACCGCACACACACTCATCCATCTTCCTGCTGCAGTTCCTGGAAACACACGCCAGTTCGACACCGCTAACTTGCACTTTTGACTGACTTAGCCCTGCCCCGGGTTCATTGCTCTCTACAGTCAACATGCTCATCCCACACTGTGTGGAAAACAGCATGTTAAGGTTTCAGTCAGGGCACATTGAGATTCTCAGCACTTCCTGTTATTAATGACCTATCCATTCATCTCCACTCTCACTCGAAGAAGGAGGGAGTGTGGGAGTTTCTGCTCTCAAAGTAGCTGCGGCGGCCGAGCATCCATCCGGAGATGTTTATCTAAAATAAGATGAATTGATTTTCAATGGCTGAGAGGAAATGGGAAACTTTGAAAACACTTTCAAAGTAACATCACTAATGTTTTACACTTGTTTAATGCAGAAATGTAATGACATTAATGACATGCAGATGTCTGTTTTTGTCTTCCAGTTTCAATAAATATGGAAAATATTAGCACATAACGCCTAACTAACAACTTAGACTTGGAGTATTAATGAAAATCACCACGGTGCCAATAAACTCTTCTGTTTAAGATTAAGTGCAATTAAGAAATTAGGAAAAACCACGATGGGAAACGAGCTCCATAAAGCGATATTTAGAAACAGGTTTTACACATGTGTAGAAATGTAGAGGGGACATTCTTGTCATGCTTCCATAAACATAAAGACTCGTTACTCTATTCTGAGAGCTGCGTGGTTTTTCCATGCGCTCTCATTTACGTTGAGCTTTCAACTCGACTTCTGAGCTCTCCCTACATTTACCGTCCAGAACCCTCAGAACATGCTGCGCTGCGACCGACCTGATCAATCTCAGCTGCAGCAGGACGTCAACAAAAAGATAATGAGAGATGCGGTTGATGTAGTGCTCGCCACTGACATGGCATTAGGATCGTCTGTCTAGGAGATGTGATGGCGACAGATATGGAATCAATCAAACTTAGCAGCTGGGGTGTAATCACAGTCAGTCTCGTCTGTCTCTGCGGAGGATTTATGTAGATATGAAAGCATGAAAAGTGTCTAGATTTTATGTCACCGAGACAAAGCGAAAGGAGGGAGAGAAAGACTTGCTGACTTGGTAGCAAGGTATGTATATGTATTTACCTTAAACTAAACTAGAAAGTAAAACTAGGTGTGGAAAAAAACAAACATTTTAGTCAGCTGAAATGAAAATGAAAACTCAATTTGAGAAAAAGCGAATTCAAATTAAACGGTGTAGTTACAAAACTAACGAAAATAAAATAACAAAATAGAGGAAATGTCTTTGGGAAAAGTGTTTGTATTGAATTCTGAACTCGAATCCTGCCTCTGACAAACACCAAACGTATTACAATACAAATACTAGAACGAACACTGAAATGAGTAAAAAAGTAAAGTCAAACTAAGCCTATTTTTTTTTCTTTCTGGAAACTAATAAATCAGGATTAGACTGATGTATTTATATACATCCGTCACATATCAGTCAAGCAAATAACACACAATGATTCAATTGGTTACCATGTTATCTCATAGCTGCCCATAAATTATTGAGATTATATGTAAATTGCTGTAGAATTTATTCACTATCCCTCCTTCAGATTGCATTTAGCTTCGCTGATTGATCATCTGTATCTTCACTGTGTTACGGCTGAAGGTTTCTGAACCCTGAACCCCCTCAACTATCCGCACCAGCTGCGTTCAAAAGTCCATGCCAACACTGCGACTTAGCACACATATACTATATACACTATATTTTAAGACAGAGTATGAAACCAACGGCAAATATCCCACAATGCAATGCTGTAGTGACAAAAACAACAGAATGGCAAACGACGAGCGTGGCAGCTCCTGCGTCTTGTCGTAGCACTTCAGTAAGCGTAAGTATAAGATTTTGCTTTGCCAGGCGTAATCAATATTTTAAATTACAACGGTTACACGTCTCCAACTGGCGAGGACGCTCGTGGGAAGTGAGGTCACAGATGCCAAAAAGTCCCAAAACACCAGTTGCTGCTCGGAAAACCTTATTGTTACCAGCCACCATTAATCATTCAGGATGATCAATACTGTGTGAGCATATCAACGTTTTCATCAAAATCAGAGTGACACCGAGTCCAATTCTTTGGTAGTGTTGGCTTTGACAAATAGCAGCAATCATGCTCGTTGGAAAGCTGCAGAAGCTGAAGAAGCTTGCTTCTGTAAAATCACACTTTTCTTTGTCAAAATGAACTCCAGAGCTTGTGTGTTTGCATGATAATGTAAATACTCAGAGTCAGTCAGAATCGCCTCGGGACGAAGTCAAGCTGTTACACTCTCAGCTCGATCCAACCGTGAATGATGGAAACTTTATTAGACCTTATTTCCTCAGTGCAAGCCCACATAACGCTGAACTCCTGGCATCAAACCTACAGTTATGTATACAGTAAACTGGCATTGTGAGCCTCTCCTGAGTGAGACATAAAGCTCTGTTTTAACAATTTTCCCTGAAAACTGAAACTGCGACAAAGCAAATTCCCACAACCTCGCCGCAGTGATCCGGTCAGCCGCAGTTTGTAACGTATAAATAACACTTTGCTGTTATCTGTGTGAAACAAGCCCTGTGGTCGCCTGGTTTTGGCTTTGTGACCATAACAGGCTTTTCAGAGTCAACATATAACTCACAAACAAAGCCCAGATGTGACTTAAGTTACAGCTGCTCGTAAACAAACCTGTAACCAAACCGGATCAGCCGAAAGCCAGTAAAAACAACACCGACTCTTCCTTCAGAACGGCAAAAAAATGATGAACGGGGGGGGGGGCGGGTATTAAATCGGCGAAGAATGAGGTGAAAATGAGGTGGCGATTGATAAAAGAAGGAGATAATGAACAAGGGGGCAGACGGGGCAAGAAAGAAGTTGGCAGCGGGAGAAAGAGGGAGCACAGAGGAGAGATAGTCATGCGGACATGCAGCTGGATGAACACAAGGCCCCTGTGTCAGCGGCGCTGTACGTGTGTGCGAGAGCGAGGGGGTGCGTTCAGAGCATTTACTGTAGCGCTGAAGCCAGGTCTCGTTGGTATTTAGAGCGAGTTTGCACGCGGCTCCTTCGCACAGACCTAACCCTTATCCCGACTGGACTGAGCTGGCTCTCAGGGCAGCACATCAGAGACACATCAGAGGCAGAGAGGTCAGGGGGGGAAACACGGAAGGTCAAAAAAGGGGAAAACGCTATCAAAGAGGAGAAAGAGGGAAGTGTGACATGACATGGAGGGATGGAGAGGAAGGCTTACTCTTGGAGCAGGGGGTCCGTGGTCATCCAGATATGTGGATTCACCTGCAGAGACAAGAAAGTACAAGTGTGAGGATCCTGATACACAGAACAGAGGAGTCAAACGAATAGAAAGAATACGCGTCAAAACAACTATTTAACAGTTCATCAGCGTAAAGATGCAGGTGTTTATCGCGTGAGGCCAGATTGAGAACCTGAGAGATGTTAAGAACGGTAAAGAGGATTATGTAACACTAATCTAAAGGCAGTTCCTCTAAAATTCACACATTTCACCAAGGCGGGGACGCCGAAAGAAAATCAGGAATATTTCAGATAAATTGACAGATGATGTTTTTCTTGATACTTTTTCACATAAACTATTAAAAACCCATTAAACTAGCAGACAGGCATTGTCACAAAGCTGAAGAGTTTATGGCACATAGAGACACATGGTGTTCTCAGGACTGTAATAAAGGGTTAAATGTTTATTTATCAGGACCCTCATTAGCTGAGAGCAATTATGCTTGTGACTGTACAACTAATTTATTTATTCAGACTGCCTGTGAAATTCTGTGAATAGTTTAAGTGTTGTTATCTGTTTTGATTTGTTTTGGTTTGTTGTGGTCTTTGCCGATAGTTTAATTCACTCTACTTTTTATTGTTTTGCTAATTTATTTATTTATTTATATTTTTTTTCACTATTTTTAAATTTTCCGACTGTTATTTCTTCTATTACTTTTGCAAATATATTTGTAATGCCGCCAGTCAAATTTCTGTGCTTTTATTATGGGACATCTTTAAATGAAGTTGATTGTTATATCCATATTGGGATTATTACTTCCTAATATCGGTATCAGCATCAGCCCCAAACAGTATCGGTCGGGCTCAACTGATAAATAAATAAAAACAAAAAAAAAGAAGCCAAAACAGCAACAAAAGGCATAAATAATGAAAGTCTCTCCATTTGACAGTGAACCTCTGACCTAGATCATATTTGGCTTTGACTCATATGTTTGCTTGATGAGCTTCACTTGTTTTCCTTCTCCTCTGATTGCTCTGTCCATCTTGTTTTACTGTCTGTCTGCAACTACTGATTATTTTCACAATCAACCCATTCATTGTCTCACAGTCCTCTGCAGTCTACAAAATGTCGAAAAACTGTCTTCCGAGAGCCCAAAGCGACGTCTTCAAACTGCGTCTTTTGTCCAACCATCGGCCAAAACTCAAACACTCCTCGTTTACTATCATAAATAATAAAGAAAAGTAGCAAATCCACCAGAAGCTGGAAGCCGCAAATGCTTCAAATTTTTGCCTTCAAAAACGACCAAAACGATGAATCAACTCTGAAAGTAGTTGGGAGTTCATTTTCTTTCAACAGTTATGGATTAATTTGATAATTGTTGCAGCGCTGTTGCAAACCTGACTCTTAATAGGCGTCTGTTGGCATGACAGCATCATTATTCATCTTTTAAGTTGTTCCCACACGATCATCATCAGATTCATTCAACATTAGTCCCCCCTGCAGTTTCAGAAACAGGTGGCTCTTCACTTCAAAACCTTCACCCCAATACAACAAAACCTCTCTCATCTCGTCCTCTACCACCCAAAGAAAACAGCGTCACTCCTCAGCATTGAGTCCGCGGATGTCATGAAGAGACTTACGACCTCTTTATACAGTATATCGAACACTGTGAAGCTGTTTTACGAGGGAACAATGGAGCTCATTCAAGGCGGCCCCACACTGAGAGTCTGTGCCATGCGTTTCGGCCCACTCCCACTCAAATCCAGGCCCTGGCTTCAGACAGCGGCCTTTTTCTTTGGCCCCCCCTTCCAGACACAGAGACGCATCGCTTCCCATCACATTTACAACGTTCAGGTGGCCACGCAGCAGAGAGGGAGAAAGACAAATTGAAGAGCGCCGTGGAGGGGATAAAGCTATAAAGAGAGGAAATATTACACAAGAGAACAATATCTCCTTGTGTCTTTGAAAGATGATCCAACTCACAGATGAAAATAGCAAGAAATGATGCATGAACACACACACTGTTTTATACCCAGCCAACGTTTCTCACTTGGCACACACACTTTGGGATGTTATGACTGCATACGCTTGTGTTGGAAGGGTATTGTATGACTTTCTAAGTGCTGTGTATACTGAAGATAGTGATGTGCCGGCTTTGAGTAATAAGTCTTTGACCGAGATCCGATCCGTCTCGATTTGGCTCCGTTACAATATGACACATAAACACATCGCAGACACGGTATGGGACCTGCTGTGTGTGTTGTGGCTCATTAATTTATCAGGAGTATAAATAATGACACAGCTGCGCTATGCTCGCCCTCAGGTGTTTTTTTTACATTCTATCTTTGCATCTGTCTTTGCGTCTCGCAGCCTTTTTCTGAGGAATGCTGAGGGGAGGCGCGCGCTCGCAGCTCTTCGCCGAGGCATTCGAGGTCGCGGCAGGGCGAGGATGCAGAGAGGCCGACATCTCCGTTCCTTCCTCTGTCATCCATCACGGACGACCACCCCCCCGCGACCTCCAATCCCCTCCCCGCCGCCCGTGTGTGCTTCTCATTAGCGTTTTTTTTTTTTTTTTGGATAGGGGGATTGGAACTAATTTTTTCCAGGGCACGAGGCTCGTAAAGAGCTAACAGCTGCCCTCCGCCCCCACCACCCACTGAGCGGAATATGAACTTAAAGAGCCACTGTACAGTGCACTGTACTCATCGACCCCATTGTCCTTTTATCCACTGCGAGAAGTCAGTGAGGTGGACGCGACTTCCTGGCTTGATTACGAAATGTTTTTAATTCTAGAAGAAGCAAAAACTCACCACACGTTCCGGCTGCAATGTCAATGATTTATTAATAATCTACAGTAACTGTGGCTTCACTCTGCACCCTACACTGTGCCATCTGTTCGTAGGAATACACAGGAATAACCTTCAAAGCCAGCACTGTATCTAACCATTTCCTTACAGTGAGTTATGAATTACGAATTAAAGGTAAAACCTTAAAAACACAGTGAATGCAGATGTTGCCAGGAAACAGAGATTTACTGTATGCATGGATTACTGAACCGGTCAGGACAAGAAATAGTTCAGCACACAACCCCAATAAAATGAAGAGTGGATGGATGTATTATTGTGTGTAAAAAACACAAACCATTAACTAAATGAGTCATTAACATGTTAATTGGAGGCACAAGCTAGCTTTCCCAGTTTCCATTTTTGTTTTTTTTGCTATCAATCATCTCATCTGACTCTTGGCAAGCAAGAGATGTCAAACTCTTCCTTTAAACATTATTTGAAAGCAGAACAGCCCGTGGAGAGGCGTGTCATTTGGAGGTTGAAGACAGTCACTACTCATTTCCAGAGAACAACTAACAGAACAAAACTTCATTTGACGTTCCTGCAAAAGCAACTGTGAACACTGCGGCTGCTCTGATAGTTACACGTCTGTGCCCATCGGCCAACTGACTGATCCAAAGTCCTGCCCGAGCTCGACAACAAAAAATATGGAGACGTCGATCCCCTTTAGCTGTGAGCTGCAGCGTTCATTAGGTAGTCTTGGGGAATAACTCAATGTAAGTTCAAGAGGCTGACAGCAAAGACTTCAGTATGCAATGGAAGGATCTATTCGCAATGGTAAGTCTCACCAGCCTTGATCTTTTCAAGGCTGGTGCTCAAGGCTTTTCACTTGACAGGAAGCAGAAAGCTGACCGAGGTTCATCCGGGTACCGAGCTTGCAAAACTGTTATTGGAGCACAGAGCAAAACATGGGCGGGATTTAGGAAGGGTTAACTGGTTCATAATCAGACCAACGCACCTATAGGAGACTTAAGAACGACACATCAGACAGTACAATGCACCGATACCGTCATCAACACACCAAATGAGGGAATGTCTTTTTAGTTGTAGAGGTCCAAACACCATACTTACTTACATACTGTATGTAGGCACTAATAATACACGGATGGTCGGGAGGGGAAAAGGTTAGGTAGGAGAGGGCAGCTTTGTCTGTGTGTGTGTGTGTGTGTGTGTGTGTGTGTGAGAGAGAGTGAGAGAAAGTGATTGAAGGAGAAACTAACCGGAGAGTGGGTATGCATAGGCATGTAGCTAAATGGTTAATTGGATTACTGTGTCACAAGATGCACGGACTCGCCCCCGGCTAACAGCAGCTGCACAACCATTCCTGAGTACAACTGTCTCATCAATACTGCAAGATGGACATAATAAATCAGTAGTGCTTTATTAAGTATTAAGTCAATAAATTACATAGAAAAGTCTAAAAAAAAAAAACAGAAACAAACAAAAGCATCCAAAACTGTGAAAGCACATGTGAAGCAGACTGGGGATATTTGGCTACTTACAATCTGTGGCATTCAGGGAGGATGACATTTTGTAAGTGGATGTTAATTCCACTCCCACAGCAGATTCTCAAAGGATTTTGACTTCAATAAATTGAGAAGAGCTATGTCGCAAATAAAAGCTTATGATCTGCACAGCAAGAGCCCCTCCACGAATCAGCGCGTTTTATGATTGTTCTGAACAACACGTGCGAGCAGTACAAGTTAAAAGTGAACGCTGCACATCTCCAAGCAGAAATATTCAATGTGATTTATGTGGTGGAACAAATTGCGAAAGTCTGGCAAGCTGATTATTGGCATTGATTCTCTGCATGAATAAAAAAAAATCCAACAGGGTCTAATCATTGTGAATCTGGTGAGGGATCCCAGCGCCCAAACTAAATATTATTCTCACAGATTTGAGAACGACAAACTAAAACTCTATTCAGCAAACTACTATTAAACACCTATAGTATATTAACTATGACCTCAGGAATACTAGAAGTGGAATTATCCAAATAGATGTAAAAAGAGAGAGAAAACAAGGCTGGCCCCCGTCCACAAACTTTCTTAAGCAACAATCTTCCACTAATCACCTCATAAGGTGATTCGATTGTTTTTTCCAATGAAAGAAACGAGTTGTTTATGTCTTGTTGATTCATAAAACTCACTTACAACAACCTGAACAGCTGCGTCTGTCTCATCCACACATGTTTTTTTTAGGCGTCGTGGAACGAAACAACCAGTGGTAGACTCAGGATGTTTGAGGGGCAGGGGCAAAAAAATAAGGACACCCCATATATGGGGAGGCACCAGTGCTCAGAAAGTCTTGATATATTTATAGTGAAGACCATCTTTTGTCCACTGGAAGGGCACCCTACGGCACGTCATCATGTTTTATCTACCAAAGGGTCATCCAAGTTGGCACTTTCTCAGTGTCTTTTTGAACATGGAGGCACCAGGGTGGGGCCATCAGTGACTTGAGTATGAGGATATAAACTCTTGGACATGTGGAAAACATTTAGTTTTGGAGAAAAGGTTGGCAATATTTCCTGACAAAAATAGGTGCAAAATACCCAGTGGGAAAGGTGCTGGATCACAAAATACTAGGCAGAGTTGAAAAAGAGAGATCCCCGGACCAAAAAGCTTCACTTTGAAGGACGTTAATTCACTGCCATGTGATTTTTTGAGCACCAGACTCTTCTTCAGATTGCCTCTGATTCTCACAGAGTTGCCATCCTCCATAACCACAGTTCAAAATCAGGTGACATAATATAGCAGGTGTAGACGGTCGTCAATAAAGTTGTACCAATCTTTTTGAAAAAGCTCTCTATACATAAAAGGTACACAAAGAAACAAATGAGCTCAGAGGTTCCCAAATTCATTTCAAACCAATATGTAATGTCGACATCTCAGCATCTGTCCGGGAATAACTAGTCAGACTTTGACCGAATCACTCCAGAACAAGTTCCTCAGGCTCTGGAATTTTCCCTTCGGAGTTGGCCTGCTCCAGGAATGCTACAGAAAGTTTGGGAATTTCATAAACATGTATTTAGAGCCGAGACCATTTCATTTGCTTTGTGAAATTGGCGACCTAGCTAAGTAGCGCTTAGGAAAGAACACATCCCAGAATAGGCCGAGGTGGGAGCGGAAAAACCACACAGGAATGGCTGCTGCGAGCGCAGCCAAGAGGATAGAGCGCAGTGTCGAAGCGAAGGGGCCTCCGCTCTGCTGTGGGACACGACCCAGAGCAACGATGGAGGGTTACGGCGCTGCTGCCCTGGAATGTTCTACGAGTATGTGAAACCAGATTACAGGTTATAACAGACTGTGGAGATGAAACTTTCTCATCCTCACCCACATCCTGCTGTCTGCCACAGACGATAATGAGAGAATGAAAGGTAGGTGCTCGCTTCAGAAGAGGAATGTAGAGCGTATTTTTTAAATCAAACAGAGTAGAGACAGGAAAAAAGTTTGACGGCGTTCTGATAGATGTCTCACTCCAGTCTGAGCTACAGTTGAAAAATTACATAACTTCTGCGGGACCCAGCTGTGTCAAACACACCCAGTTAAACTTAGACACATGTCCATGGTTACAGTCCTTACTAAACATTTGTGCCATATTAGAGAGCGTATAAAAACAAAGTCAGTGTGCTCGGGCTGCGTACATGCTTTTCCCTGTGCGTTTGTCTGCGAAATTGTGTGTTTGTGTGGTCACCCAACCCTTTGATTTGGAGTGTGGGAGTGGCCCTCTATTAAGACCCATAGCTCGACCCATCTACCTAATTACAGAAGGGAGTTAAGCTAAGGGTCAGGGTCTCCACCCACTGCATCTTGCTCCATGTCACCCCTCAGTAACTCGAGAATCAACAATGGTCAGACGGGTGGTTGTATAAATAAAAAGGCTGCCGCTGCTGTGTTATTGCAGGTGCCCGAATGCCAAAACCTGGTAGGGAGACTAATTTGTGGACTTATTGCTCCCCTAAAATTTTGGTTACCGAAATGGAATAAGAGAGCATGCACACATGCGTACAGATGTGCACGAGGCTGGGAGACTTCAGGAGGACTGTAAGCATGTCATTTGTGGACACCAGTGGTTGCCACCGTGCATACTGTACGACAGCGACGTACCACTAAACTGATGACCCAGCAGAGCAGTGTTGACACTGGTGGCTGTGCAGCTAAAGGCCCAAAAATAAAAGACATGCTTAGCGGAAAAAAGGAAAAATCAAACCTTAAAGGGACAGCTCACCCCAAAATCAAAAAAGCCTATTTTAACTTTAGTGCTGTATATCTGTCGAGAGTAAATAACTTGTCAAGGAGGTTATGTGTCCGTTTGTTGGTTGGTTGGTTGGTTTGTCAGCTGGATCACCCAAAAACTACTGAGCAGATTTCCATGAAACTTGGTTGGAGGATGGGTCTCGGCCCAGAATAGATCCTATCAACGTTCTGTGTGGATCCAGATTGTTGTGTGTTTTTCACTTTCTTTAACATTGCAAGATGGGGTGTTTTTCAACATTTTCATACATTTTTCTAAGGAATAATGCATGGATATTCTGCGCACTGGTGCCCCCCTCCCGCATACAGCTGGTGCCCCTTTTTTTTTTGCCCTTGCCCCTCAAACATCTTGAGTCCGCCACTGGGTTCGATTATCTTGAGTAACCACGTCATGATTTCTGGAAAGAGACATTGTTGTCAAGTTTTTGTAAGCTGTTTTCTTTGCACCGCAGGTTGATTCCCATTTGGTTATCTTGTATTTGGGAGAAGGCAGACGTCTCTACGGTTGCAAACTACAAAACATCAAAACAATCTAAATGGAAAAATAGCGCTACAGCTACGACGAAAAAAAAGAGGGCATTTCTGATTTCAGGGTGAACTTTCCCTTTAATAATTTCCAATGCGCTATTAGTAAGAGACAAAAAAAGAAGTATGGGGCAGTTAATGAGAAAATCATTGATGTGTAAGCCTGTAAGAGCTGTCTATGACAACACATAGCATTAATAACCAACACACTTTGAAGTATTTAATATATGTGTTATAATCTTCCATGTTTGGACATGTAGTAGTTGACCGGTTCTGTATTTACCCACCTGTGCATTTCAAAATGTATGTCAAGAATAACACACTTTAAACTCAGTAGATGTTACACTTGGCGAGTTAACTTTATCTACGGGACACCAGATGAGTGACTTGATGTCTCAAAGTTCGAGGAGGCAGTCGATGAAGCTGAACGAAGCCGAGCAAAGTGCATAAAATCAAGTGGAACTGTTTGAGGATGCAAAGAGAAGCAGTGGAGCGACACTGGCTTAAAAAACTCAAGGCCGCGGTGCTGCGGGGACTCCTGCATTCAAAGTTTAAAGAAAAAGAGGATTTCCATCACTTTCACACTCAAGTTTTGCAGCACAGGGCAGCGACTGCTCTCTAGGTGCACAGGTTGTTTACGCAGAGTAATCAACTTCATTAAAGTGAGAAAAGAACACTGCACGGTGCTCTCGGGGGCCGCTGCGATTTCACCTCGCTCTCTGCGCTGATTTCCACACAAAAACAAGTTTAATTCTTGACCTCGTGAGACCTTACTCTATCTGGCAGCCTGTCACAGAGTCTATGAGCGCCGACTGCTTCTGGAAATCAGGTAGCTTTGAAACGAAGAAATGAGCCATGAAGTAGAAAATTGGGCAAAAAGTTGAAACCCTAATGGACGTCTGACGCCACGCAGTCAAAGGAGGAGAAGTAATCAACCAGTGAGGCAGTGATGCGAATGCCCTTTCTAAAATATGATATCCTGTGGGTGACATTGCCACAATGATGAGACACAATCACACGTCAGACACAGAAAATATTGCTATTCACAGGATGTGATGCTGTCAGTACATGCTCTGTCAGCTAATTCTGGACGAGCCACTTCCCCTCCGGAGGGCACCGGAGTGCTTGTGCAGTTTGTACGTACCTCGTCTCGGCTTGTGGACATGTGGGCAGGACACCAGCTGTCTCGCTAGCCTGTCCTTATGGGTAAAGGGCCTGGCGGTGGCCATTTTGACTGACCAGTGATTTTTCCCATACACCCCTACAAAAGAAGTCAAATGGACTTTTCAGACTTACTTTTAGATTCAAGGAGAAAATTAAAATTATAAACAACAATATCCAAAGGGGTGAAGGGAAATTTCACATAGAAATGTTAGTTGACGTGTTACAAAACATACTTAGGGAAGGGGAAAGAGAGTTAAAGGAGATCTATTATGTTTTTTTTCTCTTTTCTTCAGTGTGTTATGTAGCTTTTTGTGCATGGAGAAGGTCTTAAAAAGCTCAAAGTTCGCGGGAGCTCCTCTCTCCCACAGAAAACAGTGCTCCTGAAACACCTCATAAGTAGCCTAGCCTTTAAATCCTTGACTTCTTGACATCACTAATACCTTGTCACACATTTTCATAATTTATGCATTTATTCACAGTAGAAGGGAAGCTAACTGGAAGCTAACTGGAAGACACTGTGACAGTGCTGGCTCAGGCTTGTGTGAGCTGACCAATCAGAGCAGACTGTGTATTCAGAAGGGGGGTCTTAAAGAGACAGGAGCTAAAAACAGAGCTTGGGAAATACAGTGCTGCTGCACTGGACAGTGTGAGAAAACTGATGCGTTGTTTGAGCATTAAAGCATGTAAACCTATTCTAGTAGCAACCCAAAACTAAACTACTATAAACCTAAATCTGAGCAAATGTCTCCTTTAAAAATATTTTGTGTGTGTGATGGCATTTAACGCAGGGTAGTGTGTTGAGAGACCAACACATGGTATCTTCTAGAACAAATAACTGCACATTAACTTGTCAGCAAAACAAAAAAAAGAAAGAAAATATGTTTTGAATCACAGTAGAAAAATGCCAAAAAAGCCCCAAAGAATTTCTGAATATTTTAAGAAGTAAATAATGGTCGACCCTTGCACACCAACAAAAACAACAGCAGCAGTTAAACTCCGGCAGCCAACTCATTAAAACCGACCGCAACTACTCGGCCTCTGTTGCTTTGCACCAGCTCTTAGCTCACAAAACACACACCAGATGTGGAAATGCATTGTGCATAAATGGCTGAGCACCACTGGTAAGTAACATCTGTGCCATACACAAGTGGAACTGGGAGCGAAAACTCACGGTGGTAGAGAGTAAATTAAATAGTTGTCTCGTTGTGAGATGTTGCACAATTAGCACCAGCAAGATGTTCTCTCTCCATGAGTGCACTTTATGTGTCAAGAGAAGTCTTTTTATGAATAACAAATGGTTGTCCAATTAGCACTGACTAAGCATGACTTAGTAACTACACTATGACTATGATATTTAGAAAACAGAACGTTTGTACATGCGGTATAAATCTTGCTTGGTTATACTGTTTGACTTGAAGCTAGATTCAAATATCGAATATTAAAAAACAATGAATCTGAATGTAAGTGTTTGGTTTTTTTTTTACAATATCTTGGAGCTTTTACTATAGCCTCTAAATGTGCCCTGCTGCAGAAGCAGAGACACTGTCTGAGTGAAAAAAGCCAGAAAAACACCCTGCTTTAATTGTTTGTTTGCAATACAGCTCCCTTGGCCCTGAGCCTCAACCAAGCTAAATCAAAAGTTTTTGAAAAAATCTTATCTCTTTCTTTTTTTTTTTTTGGCAACACAAGCTTGTTTATGACTCTGAAGCCTGTTTTTTCCCCCCCGTTACATGTATCGACCTTTTTTCACCACCAGATGTGGCAGAATACGTCCGGCTAAAAAAACAACCCCCCTGCAAATGCCGAGATCTCACCATCAGATAGAAAAAGAAACCGAAATGAAAAGACAAAAAAAGGATTACGATGTGTTATTACAAGACCTTTAATCGTGGCAATGTCGACTGGAAACAGACAACGGCCGGTTGTGGGAACTCTAAACAATCTACACCCTTTTTTTTTTGGGAATCCGCGGTGATGCTGCTGAGTCACAAATGAGGCGCGCTATAGATAAATCTGGAACAAACACAAAGAGCTGGATGCAAACTCACGCCTGACTGCACACTCATCACCAAGCCAGATATTTTAGACTGCTGGTGAACCAAATCTTAACATGTATTTTTGCTGCCCTGTCATGATGTTAGTCATGAAAGGTTCTTTTTCTACCTCACGAACTAAAAAGCAGCCCTTATGAGCACCACGGGTGAGCAACCCCTGCTCTTACATGCCAAAAACATCTCCGCTTTATATGTTTAACTGTTCAACACGAATACAAAAAAAATGGTTCATGAGTCTTGAAACCTGCAGGATTTCTCCCACTGTGGGTGATTTCACACTGAGCGTCAGCTATCTGCTTGTTTTAGGTTTCATGCTTGGGTGTGCATGTAGCCACTGGAAAAGCCTGGAAGCTGGAAGACCTGCAATGTGCTCTATCAGAGTTGCACAGACCGGCAAGCTTTAACCCCACGGCCAAGGACACACATGTGACACACACACACACACACACACACACACACACACACAAAAAGAATCACATCTGTGAGGAGGCTGAATGAGGTTACAAAACAGTGAGTCAGAACTTTAGAGATTTGAGAGAACAGAACCAGAACAACTGGGGAATACACTTACTAACTTAAGAACTAGAGTTCTCATATCTGTATGCTAAATATAAAGCTGGAGCCAGGAAACAGTTAGCTTCGCTTAGCATACAGTCTGGAAACATGGATAAACAGATAGCCTGGCCCCGTTTAAACCATAGGCTGTATAAAAAACATGCACTTTGTGAAACATTGTGATGATGTCACAGTTTTTATATCACTTTTCTCAGCTTGATTAAAGTTTTATTAATATTAAACCTCCACGGATCAAAAAATCATAAAAGAAAGAGTCGTTATTGACCTGTTTCCAGTTTGAGTTGTCCTGTCGACAGTTTTATGATGGCGGTCTATGGGGAAAATTGCTTGTTGGGCTGCAAGGGAATTTTTTAATTGCAATCCAACAAGTGGCCATTGGGCAAAATTGGAAGCCAGGCTGAGCGGTGCCACTGTATCCAGGTCTTAATAGTAGATCCAGTTAATGTCAATGCCTGACTCATGACTCCTGGCTGAGGGAGCGCTGTGGGTGGAGGTGAGGTGGGTCGGATGAAGCGTGGGTTGCTACAGCTAGCAGCTAGCTTTCGTTCAAAGTGCCCGTGCCCTTAGTTATACATATCTTTTGGCCTTGAACTGGGAAATTATTTAAAGTGACCAAAAGCATTTCTTGTACCAGGCTGAAAATAGTTTATTTCTGCTGTGAAATTGGGCATTTGACAATCGACTCAATTTTGGAGCCAGCCTCAAGTGGTGATTTGAGGAACTGCAGTTTTGGGGACTTCATTTTTCTGCCTTACAGGTTGCCGCCTGGTCCAAACTTGAAAAAATAAAATCAGCCTTTCAGCAACTTTGTAGATAACTCATTTCATTTAGAGGTGCTTGTAGGCAGACTTTATCTTATCTGCTCTGTTCCTGCTGCTTTGCTAAACTAATCTGCTGCTGGCTCTGGCTTCCTATTTAGCATATCCTCATCAGAGTGGCATTTATTTTCTCCTCCAAGCTCCAAACTCCAAGCAAATAAGCTGATTTCCAAAAATGTCAAACTATTCCCTGATCAAGTTATCCCCTCTGTCTTCTTGTGGGTTTCTTACATTTTGAATTACAGAAGAAAATAAAAACGGCATACATGCGTGCGGACACATGTTCACGCTCGCATGCAGGACGCCTGTAGTGTGCATGTGTGACAAGCGAGACATGCGTGGGGGGCTGTGGATGAAGTTCAGGGTGAGGAAGAGAGGAAAGGGGAAAGAATGGGGGCAATGGAGTGAAATGAGGAGACAAAACGAGGGATCAGAAAAGAGCCAGTGAATTACTATAGAGGACCAGAATTCCTTTGGGTTCGTCATGTGACAGAAGAAACAGATTCAGGAAAAACAGCTGCTGTACTCTAAAGCGCAGTGAGGAAATGAAAAGAAAGAGAGTCAGAGGGGAGAGACGGAGAGGGGAAGAGTGAGAGACAGCGAGAGGGAAACAGGAACAAATTTTTATCAAATCAGTTTGCGAGCCCTCTGCGGAGGTCAGCGGAGGAAGATGAATTGCACTATCTGGCAGCTGGAGCTTCCTCAACGGCATGAAATCTCTTCAACAGAGAAAAACATAATGATTCCACCAGGAAGCACAGATTCATGCCCACACAGACATACGAGTACTGTATATACAGCACGTAAACAAGGATTGAGAAACATAGTGCAAAATTACTACCAAACTAGGTGTTCCTCTGTCTAACGAGATTATTTATGAAATGTAAGGAAGACTGGGAGCTCACACAGAACACTAAATGATGATTAAAGGCACTAATGATAAAGCAATATACTGCCTATGGAGTGTGATGGGGTTTTATTGCTTCCTGGCAGGAAGTGTTGGCTCAGGGGCTCATCCAGCTGTGAGAAAGACTTGTGTCTTACGAGTGATGGCAGTAGATTAGTGCATTCCTCTGTATTTCGTCACAAGTTATAACTCTAATCGTAACAAGGTGTGTGTCCATGCGTGTACGTGTCATCCACGCGTGGGTCAAAACAGAGGAGCTATTGATTACGATGCATCTAGATCCAACATCGCATCTCTCTCTGCAGCAGCAGCAGCCCTTATCAGAGTTTGCTCACCGGTGAGCGCGGCGGTGACGGTGCTGCAGGTTTTGCCCTGCAGAACAAACAAGACCGCATAAAGAGGAGCCTGTGTGGTGCTAAGTCTCACACTTGAGTGAGGGATAGGAGAGAGAGAGAGAGAAAGAGAGAAAAAATAAAGGTTGTGAAAGCATGATGATGATAAAGGACAGGAGACAGAAGAGCGATGCTCAGTGAAATGATGGAATGGAATGAGAGACCTACAGTCCAAGAAGTTAGGGAGTTGTAATAGCTTTCTGGATAGCCTTGTCAAAACTGAGACCATGTCATAAAATATTTCCACAGGGGGAAAATAGCTGGAGCTGCGCACAATGTGCGACTGTGGTCCTGTGAAGCGTGCTACTTTTCTCATGGGCCCTAACAATAGACCTTTATGGGACTGTTACACTGTTCTGTTTGAGACAAGTGATTTCAGCACAGGGATGGTCCATTCCAGACATACAGCATATTGTCGCCACACGTAAAGGTCAGTGGCCGTCAGTTAATTAAGATATAGCACGTTAATGTGATGGATTCTGTTGGTATTTTATGTATATATATCTATATATATATAAACCACAGAAAATTCTGCTCCTGAAACGCCTCATCAGTAGTCCCCTCTTTAATTCTGTGACTTTGTGACATCATCATGTCACACATTAGCATCATTTAGCTGTATCTTTTTATTTTTTCCCCCCTGATATAATTTATTTAGCAGCTGCTCTGGTGTTGTTAGTGTTGCTGGCTCAGACGTGTGTGAGCTGACCAATCAGAGCAGACTGTGTATTCAGAAGGGGGGTCTTAAAGAGACAGGAGCTAAAACAGAGCGTCTCAGACGGAAGGAGGAATACAACGCTGCAGCACTGGACAGTATGAGAAAACTGATGTGCTTTTTGAGCATTAAATCATGCAAACTTGTTCTAGTTGTAACCCAAAATAAAATGATGAACCTGAAAAATAAGCATGTGTCTCTTTAAATCATGTTTTTTTTTTCTATATTAAGAAAAATAACTGCAGTATGTTCCCAATGCAGTATGTTCCCAAAAACCCAATCGTCCCTTTTTTTACATCATTTGATAACAAATGAACCCACACAATGACGTGCTGGGGCAGAATATGAAATGGTAGAATACTGGAGCCACAGCCTACAACCATTCCAGTTCACTTCGGGAAATAGCAAATCCTAGTCGATAAAATAAAGTATAATTCAGCTTCTCTGTCAGCAAAAAAACAGACATGCAACAGTGCATGAACTGGAGGAAAAACAAAACATAAAACAAAGTCGAAAAAGCTGCCTCCACAGTAACCTCCAAACATAAGTAGAAATGGAAATTTCATAAAGAGACATATTCAGCAAAAGCTGTCAGAGAAAGTCAAAAACAAGCCGGTGCCTGAGTCAGAACTGTTTCTAACAGGGAATCAGACCAGGAGCAAAGCTGGTTGCAGACACATCGTGTCCAAATGCCAAGCAGTTTTCCACAAGTGTCCAAACACTGATTTACTTAAATGAGATAATCGCTTTAGTCTAATTCACCTAATACATCATCATTATAATCATATTTGGGTAATATTTTGCTAACCTAATTACTACTTTTAGGAATAAACTCTTCCAAGACATGACTCTTCCTCTCCAAATTTAACTGTTTTCCATTCACAGCAGCGCTGCGCAGATACATGTATAGTCTGGTTGCGGTACTTATGTATGTGTTGTGTGTCTTTGAGCATGCGAGTTCTTTCACATGTATACCCAGACTCCATGAAAACCCCAAATCTCTGACTAACTGCACAGTGGAAGGTCGCGGAGCACTGGCCTCTGTGCCTTCATCCGCTGTTACATAAATACTCATTTGACGGAAACTGCTGTCAGACTCCATCTTGGTCTGCAGCGCCGGTCAGTGCCAGGTTAAACCGCTGCTGGACCTGGACGCTGCCACGCCTCTGTTTTGTGCTCAGTTCTTGCAGGATATGCGTGAGTGTGTGATAATAGACATGTGTGGTTTGAACATCTGATTGCATGTGCAGTGTGTGTGTGTGTTTGAGTTCGGTGTGTGTGTGTGAGAGAGGGTGAAAAACAATGACAGAAAGGGCAGAGAGAAAAGGGTTTGTGTTTGTGTGCTGAAGAGAAGAAATGTGTGTGTATGAGTGTGAAAGTGTGCAGGGACATTTTACAGTGCCCATTACCAGAAGCCACAGGATGTGCGTCTGCAGCAGACCACCTTGTACCCCATGACATCACCACAGTGCCTCCTGAAACACCATACACACATGCCTGCACGCATCCACATCCACACACACACTTCCTTACACGTTATTTTTTCCCTACCCTCATCAGGTGCCAAATAAAGTGCATTTGCCATGTGTTGAGCACATGTCGGTGACCGTGATCTGCCCCAGTGAAGAAGAAGAAGAAGAGAACTTTGACAAACGTTTAAACAACGGCTGAGGTATCACGCATCATGTTCGCATAATCAAAAGCACGTCCGCCGCGCTGTCCACACTGTAAGGCATCGTGACGTATCGTGAGTAAAAATGTTTTATTCGGCTGAAGTGAACAATGTAAATGGAGTGACAATGTTTGAACAGTTTGGTGATAATGCAGTGACAGGCGTTTGGCACCTCACTGGACCACAGTGGCCAGAAAGAGAGCAAAGAGCAGCAACCGAGCAATAAACAACAGATGGCAGCTCGCACTTCCAAGAACAGCAAAACAGTATTTATAGACAAAGGCTTTGAAAGAGGCTGTGTACTGCGGTAACAATCGGGGCATTTTAAAATCATTCCAGCATCATCATGAATCAAATTTGAGGCTGCAATCTGAAAGCGAACCACGGTGACCACCGCCAACAATGCTAATCACGTCCAAATATGTGAATCAAGATAGGAATGAAGCAACTGTGACTTGATTGAGGAAGTAAAGGCAGCATGTCTAGTTCCAAATTAGGACTTTGTAGGTTGAGTCTTGCCCAGAGTGTACCACGGACACCTGGACACCATTATTATGTACGTGTTTCACTCGAAATGTATAATAAGGCAACTTCCCGAGGCTACATAAAGCAAAGTTTGGTCAACTGGTTCAATCCGTGGCACAATCTGACTGTGTGATGTAATAGTTTATAGAAGCATGAACTATGATTCAGCTTGAGAAATAGAGGAAGTTGCATCCTGACTATTTTTATCACCAAAGTGTTTCTTGCCTCAGAGTAGATATCTGTTGGTCAGCAGGTCATGAGGGGCCATAAAATTCAGACTTTGAGCTTTTTTAAAACAAAAAAAAAACATTATAACATCGTTAAAGAATGTACAATCGTAGTTATTTGGCAGACTTCATATTAATGGGCGAGGTAGCTAAAAAGCATGACTCATGTTAGAAAACAAGAGTACAAACTGAGACGGACAAGCAAAACAGACTCTTCCTAACGACCCCATTAATGCCTTATCAATGCCTGACCGATCACTCTCCTCCTTCCTGCAATCTTGAATCTAAGCTTCTCCAAATGGAGGATCTTATCTCATCCACATCTCAAATGAAGGTGCAACATCGGACTTCCATAATCGCAATTAGGATTTTTAGCCAATGCATTACACAGATACACCGTCCACTTGTCACTACCAGGGCATAATTCAAAGCAGCGTCTCACATTGCACATAGATTCTGACATTTTAAGACTAGTTTCTGCAATACGGTAAGACTCAAAGTGGTACGGTAACATTTCTTTTTTTTTGGCACTATTCAGCAAATACTTCTATGCCCTTTGTTGTGACCCAACACATGCACGTTTAGCTTTTAAGCACGACTACATTTTGTCCATTTCACCTTCACCCACTCCTGGGCTTTTTTGTCCGGCACTCCTCTGGCACCTAAACCCAAACCACAAGCTCTAAAGGAGAAGCAATGAAGAAATATACACCTATTATGGGTCATTAGGAGCCTCATTTTCTTCATAAAGTGGGTTTCCTTGCAGTGCCACCAGAGTGCCAAGTGTACTCCTGCTCTGTTTCTGTTTTCAGAGGCAGGCGGAGTGCTGAAGGTGCTCAGTCTCCCTCTGCCTCCGCTGTGTTAATATCACATCTTGGTCAGAGGCAGCACACTGAAACCCTGTACTGTACTCTCGCAACAGGCACCCTGCTGAGCCCAACGTACACACACACACTCTCCCTCTTCTCTTCACTCCCCCACACACATATAGCTACTGTACACATGCACGCAAGGCAGAGGCAAACAAACACAGCATCCACACGCTGTTGATTCATGCTAATACTGGCCGGTACAGCTCCACGGTGTTAAGGTGAGGGAAACTCTCTCACCCTTGACTGGCCTCTTGGAAAACGTGGGCACGGCTTCAAGTTCGGACCAAACACTGGCTCACAGAGAGAGAAATAACTAGCTTTCATTCATAAACACCATCTGACGGGCAGCCCATTGTCATTTGAGGGCAGCGATGATGATTAACTCTCAATCGCGGTCGGGCAGTGTGGCTTTGAATGGAGAGCATTCATTCGTGGTGTATGACTGGCATGCGTTAATCTAGTGTTTGCACCTTTTTAAAGACAAAAAGTGTGAGAAATGAACGCTACACTGAATATTTAGATGGTGTGGACAGTAAAAAGACAGAGTAAAAAGCCATCATGCGTCCACACCCAATTTGAGGGAGCTGGATCCAAGTTACATTTCAGACCTCAATATGTCATCGACATTCTAGAGACGTCAGCACGAAACCGTGCAACAGCACTTGCATTTTGTCCAACTGTATTTGCGGTCACTCATGGTCATTTTTGTCCTTATGCTATTGCGCACAGTTCACAAACTCAGACAGTCTGCACCGGCCTGTAATCAATGTGTCATGTTGCTTTCAGCTCTGCCTATAAATACACGAGCAGAAATCTGTCCCACTCGTTAAGACTCCAGTCTGGTAGATGACATTGTCAGAGGGATTAAAGGAAAGGGAGAGGCAAAGATAACGAGGGAGAGAGGAGATAAAAACAGGCTAAAAGTAAAGGACGTCGGGCTAATGAGGAATCAACGCAGAGGGGGACGGTCCACTCTTCAACCTGTTTCCCTAAAACGCATTTAATATTTCAAAGCACGGAACATGAACTTCTTGAAACGCCTGGTTTGAGTGGTGTGGCTTTCCATCTCTGTGGGGCAGCCGGGGAATCTGGGAGTAGTTTAGTGGGAAGGACATGGGCCCGGTTTCTGCTGGTCCCTCAACCCCTGTATTTAGACCAACCCACTGGGATCCTTTACTCTTATAAATAGACTGGCAGTAACTTGTACACCACAGTCTATTTTAACATATGTTACTGACACATATGTGACTGAGCAATGTGTGTCTCTCCATTAATGAAGAATCACTGGTGTGGAGTAACTGTACTGCAACCTTTCAGAGGGCTTTTATACTCTGACAGCCTGTTATATGTTGCAGATTAAGACTGTACAAACAAAACATGGGATCATTTAACTGTAAAGCAAGGAATCTCTGTCTGTCTGTCTCTCTGTCTGTATGTGATTAGCCTATCTGGAGAACTGTTTATCCGATCTACTTCACACTTGACAGGTGTGTTGCTGAGGACCAACGGAAGTGCAGTGTAAAATCTGGTGCAATTTCACAGGTGACATGTTCAATACTAAGAAGTAAACTTTGCAGTGGAAAAAAAACAAAAGTAGAAGGTTGGATGAATTGGGAGGCGCGTTCAATACAGGTTTTCTATTCTCCGGTGAGAACTGGAGGAGAGATTTAAAATATTTTGTAAACAGCAGCATGCTAGCTTACCTTAGCCTCAAGGGCTAGAATGTTTAGCGTTGCTTGGCAGCACTGTCAGCAGCTCAGCTCCTTGCATATTATAGACTTATAGAGAACAGGTTAATTGATCTTAATTTGTGTTCAGTTAAGTAAATATAACTTATGTAAAACTAAGAAGTGGCTCACTTTCTCATTATCATGTCCAAATGCTGCTATTTACGTGCAATGAATTGTAGTTGACTGGCCTGTTTTCGGCGCTGGATTCTTTTGTTTAACTACACTAACAGGAAACACCAGGCATATAATTCCAACATGGTGCATCACGGACACCAGAAATAAACAAAATTGTACTTGTCCCTGATGTTTTTATTTTTTTTCTTAATGTTTTGTATGTTTACTACTCACTGAAGCGCTCCGGGCTGCTGTCTGTGTGTGCAGGATCCAGCTAAGCATGGCCTTGAAGATCGGGCCTCTCTTTAATTTAGCAATGTGGGCTGGGCTACGCTAGCTAGCGGTTAGCGGTTCGCTTTAGCCCTTCAGAAACACCTCATTAGAACAGAACGGCTAATTATAGACAGGTCGACACTAAGCTACATGCTAGAGCCACGATGCATAACAACCCGTTATGAAACATACGAGAAAAGTTGTTAGGGTCATCTTCAGAGGCTCAGAGACACTAGCATGAGGAAGATGGATGTTCGTGGCTTCCAATTATGGTTGGCTGGCCTGAAGAGGCTTAGGATTTGTTTTTAAAGCGAATATAAGAACAGAGGAGAAACAAAGAAAATTAAAAATAAACAGGCCGGTTGATGGAAATGGACAGTCACGTTAACGGATAATCCCCAAAGGCTGTGATCTCATTATAACTTTGTCTTTCATCTCTTCTTTTACTGAATTTTAAGATTGCATTCAACTATGTGTCCCCTGAAGCCAAATTTCACAAACAGACATAAACAAAAGTACATATTTTTTCTGTCAGACAGTGAACAGCAGCCATTTAAACCCACAGATTATATGACTCTGTCAAATATGTCTTGCCATCATAATTTACAGCAAGTCTTAGTAGACTGCAATCAGCAGTTTTATACCAAAAACAAGTTGTACTCCACTAACAGCAGAGCTGGAAAGTAAGCAAGAACATTTACTCAAGTACAACTGTGTACTTCTACTCCACGGCATCTCAGAGGGAAATATTGCACTTTTTACTCCATTTTGTCTGACAGATTACTTTTCAGATTTAAATTTTTCATACCTGCCTGTCCAGTGAAAGGATGAAGTATTCCTTCATGGATTTAGAAAATTCTCTTACTTCTTGAGCGAAACAAACTTTTAAAAAATCCTCTTGGATTATCTTGAAAATCATCACAAAGCTGAAAACAGGATGTTTTTCTGAGCTCATGAAACTCATCTAATTTAGCAGCTAGGTCAGTGGTCTCAAGTGAACTATGACACTTTACTTACACTTATGGTGTCAGTTTTGCACGTGACTGGCTCCAGGGTCAAGTTAGCGGTAATTAATATGCAACATTTGGTTAGACTTGAAAAATAAAGCTTGCTGGCATAGCCTATGACATACTATGACTTTTGGACATATTAATGTGTAAATGTTGTGTTTTGGTTAGGTTTAGGCACAAAAACTACTTGGTTAGGTTTAGGCGCATAAACTACTTGGTTAGGTTTAGGCACAAAAACTACTTGGCTAGGTTAAGTTAAAGATCATATTTTGGGTTAAAATAACTACGTTCTGTCATGTAACGTTACGTGTTACGTAAGTTATGTCATTTACTTACATAAACTTAGTTACGTGACATAACACAATGGTTTAGGGTTAGGGGGTTAGGGTTATGGTTAACCCTAACGTGTGAACTCTGGTGTCCTTATTTCTTTATACTGGTGCATCAGAGGGGTGCTTCAGGAAGTAACACTAGAGGGGTAACAACAGTGTCAAACAAAGAAGTGACAATGAGCTCAACCTTAAACATCTACTACAGTAAACTGCAACATACACATGGATGCAGCAGTAGTATTACTCTAAAACATCCCATATAATAGTGAAACACTGACAGAAACCATTTTACTACACATTGAATATTTTTGCTTTTGATACTTGAAGTAAATTGTTCTGATTATAATGACACACTTACATAAGTGCGTTTTTTATTGCAGGAATTTTACTGACAGATTCAAATTTAAGGTTGTGCACACTTGGAAGCACTGACAAGGTGGTACTCGTCACTAGACTCTCTCGCAGATAAAACGTGCATAAACAATAACACATGCACATGAACGGGCACGCCAGTGGGCAGAGGAAGATACAGAAGAGCTTAGAGAGACAGTGGTTTTGAAATCCTGCGGTTGAGTATGTAATGGAACGGCATGTAGTGATTAGAGACACAAACGTTCCAGCTGGCAGTGCCACACAGCCAACGCACCCAGTGGCACTGCTCCCTGCGTGTGCGTGTGTTTGTGTGAGTTTGTGTCGCACACGTCCACTGCAGTGTGTAGGACAACAAAGAGGCTGCATGTGTTTGCTCAGAGTTTTGCTGTCCAGGAAAGAATTTAAGTGGAAGCTTCGTCGCAGCCATGCAGGAGAGGAAACAGGAGGAGGAGGAGGAGGAGGAGGGAAAGAGAGTACAACGTGGTGAGAGAAGCGATAGACGGCAGGAGGATGTAGAAAGAGAAAGTGGCATAGGTGCAGATGGGGATGGAAAAAGACAGCGAGAGGTGGGGGGAAAGCGAGGCTGGGTAAACAGTAGAAGAGAGTGTGGCGATTCTTGGGGTGAGAATGTGCTGTAAAGAATTAGAGCAGCTTTCAGCAGAGTGATGGATGGATTTACAGGACAGGCAGGTCCAACTGGCACAAATGCGGTGCAGCCAAAGTCAGACTGGTGCTGCAGAAAGGTGGTCAAGGGCCAAGAGTCAGGCAAGTTGTTCTGGGCCCGGCAAGTGGAAACACTACACAACCAGGATCTGGGCCAGTGAACCAGGCCAGACAACTGATGGCTTTTCAAGGGGTGCAGCAGCAGAAGCAGCAGCACTGTGTGTTTAAGAATCAGCCCTGAACTACAGAGCTACCCAATTAACCTCAAGCTGGGTTTATCTGAGGTCTTCACATGACGTTTGACCTCTTGTGAAAGTCTGAAGAGATACTAGCGTACTTTGGTGAGCAACATTCCTGAAGCTCTCTGCTCGGTCGCAAAGTAACAAAGGTGAAGCCTCTGAATTTTAGTCCATCGCTCTCGCTTTCAAACACACACACACGCACAAGTTAAATGCAACCATCATTCTCCAAGCATGTAATTAACACCACTAACCACGCCCGCTGGCTTCTCTGTTGAACCAATCCCCCGCTGAGAATAAGGACCCAACCTCAGTTTTGACCAGGACAGGAAAAAGAAAAAAAGAAAAGTTCTTGGAAGCTGGGCGTTTGTTTGTGAGTCTTTGGATAAAGACTTTGTTAAGTTTGGACTGTGTTGCTTTCACTCAAGATGTCTCTACGAAGCATCTGGAAAATGCGGTTTCTCCGACAGACCAGAGCATTTGTACAGTTATGATTGCAGCTTAGAGCTGCAGCACTACATACTGTACGTCCTTGGCTGCGGCTTCAGCAGCTGAGGGAGCTCGGGGTAAACATGAAGAGAAAGTTCACGAGTGTGACAGGTGGTGGCAGGATGTGGATTTTAGCACCGACCCTCACTTTTTTTTGGAGGCGGGCATAATGTCCCGTCAGTCGCATTTTGAAGCCCAGACGGAAGGTGACACTGAGAAAAGACAGAGAGAGGCGGTGGGAGACAAAGGTGCACTTCAGCGAAGGAGAGCACATTTTGAGACGGAGGTGTGAGATCTGGCCGAGGTGAGATTTGCTTTCCGCGGGGGACGACCACATTCCATCTGAACGTTTCAAAAATGCTTTTCAGGGCCGTCCTCGGAGCGTCCACCCTCTTCTTTTGCCATTAGCACATTGATCCGTCTCAGCCCAGACAGGATGAAATACCTTTATTCTCTACGGATGGTTACAGAAGTACTGTTGCGAGCAGGGACAGGAAAAATCGCTACTGATAATATTAAGATGTAATGTCTTTTGTGATGTGGAATGCCGTGCATAGCGCCTTAGGGACTTAGAAAAGACCTGGGAGTTTCCTCACGTCATAAAGTTACAGAAAGAGAAGGAAAAAGTAAGAAAAATTGGTATTAATCTATATCAGACTTAACTACAAAAGACATTATGGAATATTGGCAGCAGAGAACACATTTTTTTGCAGATTTCCATCCAAACCCTGCTAACGCTAACATCTAGCACTGTCTCTTGCAATAAAATGAAAAAATAACCAGAAGTCAGATGTAAAGGCTACCCTCAAGGGTGTCAAGGCCTTTGGTTATCATTTTTTTTAAGTAACTCAGACACTACTTCAGGCTGTTGTCCCGTTATAGAGATATGACTTCCTGACTGACAGGCAAGAAATAAAGACCTGTTGCATAAGGCTGTGTTTGGACGGGGGGTTGGGAGGGGTCAGACCACATCTTTTCAAGCTTTCCTCTTTATTTAGCTTGGCCCTCAGATATGTGGAGTGGCTCTGTAAAAACTATCTTCCTCTAAACAAAAATAAATGCATTCTTTCAAGCTTGTGTGAAGAGTGTGTTTTCTTGTAAAATACCTAAAGCTGGAGAGCAAAGCACAGACCGGCCCTAAGACTCGACTGAGGAGAATGTAGCAGCGCGATGAAATAAAAACGGAATGTGTAAAGTCATTTCTCGCAGCAGACGCGTATTATCAATGAAAGGATTCAATCTTTTATGTAAGCCGTACAAGCTGAAAGACCGTGAATGTGTGTGTTTGTGTGTTCTCCCCGTCCTCCAGGATCCCGGCTTCATGGAAACATTGTTTTAACACTCTGTAATGGTCCAGTTATATTTCCTCAAAGACCAACTGGGGAGCTTTTAACGGTTTACTACTGTACATGCATGCACTCGCACGCAAAGAAGCATGAGCAAGAAAAATACATACAAATTAAGTTTGTCTTTAAAATGTTACGTTTGGGGCGTTTTTTTTTTTTGGAGCAAACAGGTCTGTGCAGAGCGGATGAAAGAGCCCCGTAATCATGAGGGCTGAAAATGATAATCTGTGTTTTGGTATCGTTTCACAAAAAGGCAACTCCCGACGTCTTTGAAGAACCCACACCTGACGCCGCCCCCAGGCCTCAGTCCTGACGTCTGGAAAAATAACATTCATCTGTTGGGATTATCTGTGCAACCTGTTGACTTCTTTTTACAAGTGAAAACAAATAGAGCTTCGTTGAGTCCTTGAGTATTCAACTAGTCGGTTGAAAGACAATTAATCACTATCGATTAATCGTTTGACTCGATTTTCATGCAAAAATGTCAAACATTTCCTGCCTCTGGCTTCTTAAACGTAAGGAACAGAAGCTTTAAGCGTTAACTGTGTGAAAGCATAATCATTCATTGATTTCTTAGCCGCACCACTGACATATGTTCACCTTTTAGGTTGATATCACACACTTATCAGACAGGGACCAGTCTAGCATTCACTCTTCTTTCGGCCTCTTTTTGGTGTCCTCCAAATCCTGAAAGTAATACTTGGCTTGTTAGCTGCTAAATGCTCCACTACATCCATCCATCTGCTGGTTGCCAACTTTGTCTGTCTGACATTTGTTGCTGGGCAGGTGGCGCACAGCAGATTTATCAGAGCGTTTTGCCGAGAGCAGCTGTGTAATGTGTCTGGGTACGACGGTGATGAGAGTGGTGACAGTGAGAACCTTTACAGCGAGTTAAAAGATGACAGACCTTCCACAGAACGGAGTTTAACTGCACAGTCAGACGATACTATAACTCTCTGCGGGTTCATCCACATAGCTGACATAACGAACATAGTCCTGTGATCCATTGTTACTATAAAAAATATGAATTATAGTTGTTTTAAAGACTTCTGACATACTCTGATATTAAAAATACTTTTGCAAAAGCCTCAAATTCTAGAAAACATTAGACAAACTGGTTTTCTCATTCAGCTCAGCTGAACCAAGGCTATATAAAACTTTAAAGTGCAAGGCAATACATTTCCTCCAACCAGCACATAGTGGTTTTAACAACATGGGCTGGGCATCGCCGCTCTATCTGCCCTGCTGTATATTTAAGGCTGCTATTTTAAACCTCTATATATTTTTTCATTGCCATGAAACGAGGCTAACAGACAGAGCTGCGGTAGACTCACTCAGAATAAAGATAGGCAGAGTTGCTTGAACAAGGTATGTGTCCCTGACCACCGGGCAACATGTTCCCTCTTAACAAGTCCCATAACAACCAATTACTCGGCTTTGGGCTTTGTGTTTGCCACCCTGGACTCTGAGGAGAAAGTCAGAACACAGTTACTGAATCAAATTGGAAAATAATTGCTCGACTTCTGTGACCACAAAGACCTGCTGTTTGATGACAAGTGTACATGTGGCCGATGGAACGGAAACGAGAGCTCGACACGTTGGGTGTTCTGTGGCAGTAAACAGAGGAATGTGGAGTGTTTCAACATTTGCCAAAGTAAGCAAAGAAACTTCCCAAATAGGCCAACAACTCCAGGGCACAGAGATATGAGCAAGGGCAACGCTGATCCAAAAATCAACAGCCCTCGCAAAACAGACTGCAATTATTCTGCTTCTAATTCTGTCATGAAAGGACCTGGATTAAGATTATAGGCCTCATCCTTCTGGATGAACGGGGCAGAGCTGATTGAGGCAGGGCATTCAGTTTATGTGCAATAAGCGGACACCTAATTTTCTCACAGGGCCTCTATTTATCTTGGCACAAGATCTTTTTCAAATTATGGGATAGTCGTCTCCTTACAAGCATCAGCCAGGGTACCACCCAGCGGCTGTGGGCCCCGAGCCACCCACCCATTCACGCACCACCGCAGGAGCTGACATAAAAGTCACCACAACCAGTCATCATCAGTGTCTTGGCAACCCCTTGAAAACAGCACCGAGTTCCCCAAAACAACCCCCTTCTGAGCGGATGTGCTATGATGTCTTCACTGTATGGAGCACAAAAGGCTGAAATGAAAAGACTCGAGCTCAGAGCTGTGTGGCACATCGCTCAGTTTTACATCGTAAAGTTGGGGTATAAAAGCTTTCAAAGAAATTGCTTGCTATTTTAGGAAATACACTTTTTTTCCTTGCCGAAGGTCATGTATTTTCACTCAAGGGATAGTTTAGGAAAAATGTATGTGCTACATAATGAATTAATTTGCTTCCTGAGGAATAAGATACACAGGGCAGAACGATACCAGTCCCATATCTGTCTATTACGTTTATGTGTTTACATCAGATAGCTTAGCTTAGCATGAAGAAACAGCTGGCCTGGCTCTGTCAGATAGTACAGCTACAAGCACATCTAGTGTTCAGATAAACAACAAAATAAACAAAATAAACAAAATAAACCTGGGTTTTCAAACTCTTTTCAATTGTGATTAATAGGGAGGAAGTTCATACATTTGCAAAAGAAATAACACATCTGTGTTGTCAGTCTGACCGTCGGAAAACACTTTATCCCGTCCTGAGATGTACCATACGGCTGACAAGCAACAGAAACAGTGTGCAGACACACAACACAAATTGTTTAAAAGCTATTCAAAAGTGAATTACTGCGTATATAACTGAACGCAATCTAATTTTTTTTATGACAACAGCTCCTATGGCCACTATTTATATGTCTTAATGT
Organism: Pagrus pagrus; assembly: GCF_965226575.1. Lineage (NCBI taxonomy): Eukaryota > Metazoa > Chordata > Actinopteri > Spariformes > Sparidae > Pagrus > Pagrus pagrus. The sequence continues at coordinate 11,010,356 of NC_140200.1, forward strand.
GATCTATCCTTTGCAGTCATTTGTCAAAAGCAGAGTAAGGCAGCATACATCCAGTAGCACAGCACGGCACACCACGTCACAAACCATTGCCCGCAAATTTATCTGGGATTTCTCTTGGGTTATAACCATCATTGCACAGAAAGCCTTGAACAGCAGTCCACAGTTTAACAGCGTTGGCCCGTTGTAAAATTTTTTTCTCCATCTGCTCTCTTTTTGTGTGGTGAAAACAAATGCACTAATGGAGGATAATTACCCTGTGTTGTTTTAGTGTTTGCCCGTCTCTCTGGAGAGGGCAATAGCAGCCTCTCAGGCATGGAGATGCTAATAGGTAGTGCTAATTGCTTCTATTATGTAATCACGGGGTCAAGATGATGCTATTTTTCAAAATGATTTGGTAATGCAATAACCCAGAAAACAAAGGAATGCACCATTTATCATAACAAGAAGAGAAAATATGCGTGCCCATTCACCGCATGCAGAATCAAGTACAATCATGAAATATGAATCTAATTTCAGCTTTTGTTTCGATTTAAATCCTCCAGTTAACATCACAGAGTATTTCTTTCTTTGGTTTCCGTTAAAGAAAAAAAACAGTTACCCATTTATTGACCCCTAAACCCAATTAACAAGCTGGCATGCACGTTAGAAAGCAGGTAAATAAACAGAGCGTGGCCAGCCTCCGCACAGAGGGAGGGCGGCTTGTTTTACCAACCCAGAGGGAATTACGAGCAGTCTGATTGTTTTGGCATTTAGGCTGGATGTGACGCCAGTTAGGAGTTGTTTTGGGGTCTGTCGGAGGCAATGCTTAGTTTTGCTTGACACTTCCATGAGGACTAATATACTGTAGGTGGGGGGGAACATAAAGGAAGTAGGTCAAGTAGTCCAGCCTTCTTCTCCTAATGAGCCTTGTCAGCTGGAGGTGTCGGATGGATGCAGAATATAATTCTATCTTCAACCCCCCAAAACATGAGTTTATCTCAGAGCAGCAGCCTTTAGTATTAAATATAAATGTACCTTTGAGCTTTGGTTTGCCACCTCTGCTCAAACGTTGCACGAAAATTGAAAGGAGTGAAGGAATAAAAGGCCATTTTAAGTATTTTTCCACATGGCCAACTTCACCCCTGAGTCAGACTGGTACACACCTGGCAACCCTGTTAGTTGTTTGAAAACGCTGAGTGACAGCTTGACCAGCGCTGGCCCGATTTCCATTTTACTTGACACTTCGGTAAACTGACTGTGTCCCTTTGGTCGGAGCACTAAAATTGTCAGGTTGGGGAACAAAATCTGACTAGATGAAATAAAGACCCTGTTTTTAATATCCTTTAACAGGAAGTGGGCGTACTGGTGTGAAAGGAGTGGCGAGTTTGCTCCAAAAATCACACTTACATGTCTGGCTCGCTCAACAAAGCTCTTCTGCATGTGGGTAGTTTGTGTCCATTTCCTCGCTGCGGTATGAGTGTCTGCGTGCGGAGGTATAAAATACTCTCGCGACTAAATATGTGCCGTAGTCACATCTGAGCAAATGAGGGCCGCAGGTCAGATTTGAGGTTAGTGGGACAGTTTGTGGCTTCGATGGGCTCTGGCTCAGAAGGCTGAGCAAATGCAGGGAAAGTGAAAGTTAAGTTAACGTGATAAAATACGACTTTACATTTCCCCAACACTTCATCACAATATTACATATATTAAGATAAAGATAATGGTTCATATTTTACACTGAATGACCTCTGCAACATGTAACTTTGAGCTGAAAATGTTCAAAAATGTCTGCGTATTGTGTTAGCATGCTAATCAGCTAGCCCCATCCCATCCCAGTCCAAAGCTCTTGTGCTAGTTCCAGTCTGGACTGCTAGCTACACTGCTAATTGAGCTAATTAGCTATCGAATTAGCGGTAACTCAAGTGATACCCCCGCCACACACACATTTTTTTTGTTGTATGAATTCACCACTGCCCACTTCTTACATACAGCACCTTTAAAAAACAAAGTTGTGTGTATTCAGGCTTGTCTGCACATTTGTATGAAAGGTCCCAGCGGCGGGTCTAGCAGTGCTGAAGAGTTTTTAAGGTCAAAGATGTCAGTCTCTATCCAGTCAACAACTTGTTTTTGGCAAAATGCGACGCTGACTGTATGTTTAAGTCTGCCTGTCAGAGGTCTGGTACAGCACAAGTGAAGCTAAGTGTATTTGTATTGTTTGCGTCAAGCTGGAGGCTCGCACGTCCCCTTTCTTGGCCTTCTCGCAGCAGGCAACCTTTCACTTCCCTCTCCATCATCGCTCCCTCTCTTATTCTTTCTGCGCATGTGAGGTTTATATGTGGCACCGCGTCTACCGAGCGGTCACCAGCCAATATAAACATTATTTAAAATTCGCTTTCATCCACTTCACGGCCGGCATTGCAGTAAATACAGCAGAAACTGAAGTGAGGAGTGAAATTAACTCGAAGCTTCTTCTCTGTCCAACACATACCTGTCTAATCCCTGACACCGCCCGGTAGTCTGCAGCTTCGAAACACTTCGCCGGCCAGTTTCTGGCAAGTTCAATTTATGAGTGCTTTAAGGTTACAGAGTTCTTTTGAGAAGCGCGGCGATGTTTAGCGAGAGACTGACAGTCGCACCGAGTTCGTTCAGCAGTTTATGATTTATTACGGGGGCAAGATCCGTGTACTTTAGAGTCCTTAAAAGCACATTACATCCATTCACATGTCCAAGGATTAATCCTGAAGGTTACCTCTCAATAACTGGAAGATTTGAGTGAACAGAAAAACTTAAGATCCTCCCCACTGTGTTGCTTTTGGGCTCCGAGGAGCTACAAGAGGATTGGGTGCAATATCAAAGAGTGGCAAAACTCATTTTCCCATTAGTCACATTCCCTGAGATCATGACAGTACTGGGAGTCAACTAGCATTTGAAATGTCAGGCGCGCACAGGCTTCAAACCCTGGCAGGGTCCAGTCATTGTTAAATCCTTATTATATGTCATATTTTCTCTCATATTTCTGTTATAAGTTGCACTTTACCCAGAAATGGAGACAGTTGCTGCTGTAAAAGAGTCCAACGCTGACTACTAAACACAGTTTTAGCTCCAAGCTGGTGTTCCCTGACCTGTGAACAGTCAGGGTGGCCTGCGGCGATGAAACGAGCTGTCTACCTCTCTAAAAATAATTTATGTAACCGTGATTCAGTCAGAGGCCTTCCGGCTCAGCCGAGTCAAACGTCGAGAGGGGAATCACTGCGGCGCGGACACGTGTGGTTGTGCACTCACGCATGGAGACACGCGCACCTTTGCAACACAGACACGTCTCTCAAACGGAGGGCTTTCTTTGGCAAAGTGGTCGGAGGCAACATCAGCGTGCGTGTGTGAGAGGGAGAAAGGGAGCCGATGATGGGGAAACACACGGTGGCGAGCGAGGCTGTCGAGCCGGCTCTGAAAAGGTCTGCACGTTTCACCGGCTGCAGCTATATGTTGAGTGACACCCTCAAACACCGACCTCCCCGCCGGCCCAAACAAAACAGGGTCTGTTCCCTCTGCGCACGCACACACACTCGCTCAAAATCGACCCACTATTCTCTTCCCCACACACACACACACACGCCCACATTCACTCACCCCACCAGGAATCCTCACCTTCATCTTGGCACAGTGCAGCCAAAAGTAACACAGGTCGGCTCAAGGTAAATAAATCAGCTAATCACTGGATGCTTACAAGAGGCTGGTAGCCTGCCTGTCACACACACATACAGCATGCATACAGTACACTGGAGGGTTATTAATGCTGCTCTTTATTTTCTCATTAATTCCAGTCGAGTTTCCTCCATATAAAGTTTGTTGGATTTCAGCTCCCCTGACTCACCCAGAAAGCCTTTTCCACTCATCGATCCATGACACCGAGGCAGAAAAAAACCCCCAGAATGAAGACTGAGCGAGGCATGGAGATGGAGAGAGACACAGTGTGTCTGCAATTGACAGGGCAGGAGGTGACGAAGAGAGAAGCCGCGGAACGTTTAGTTCCCTGCGAACAATAACTTTCCTCCTAAACTTTCTGAAGAAAGAGCTCTCCACCGTCTCTGCTCCCCTCTCACGGATTCTCACAGAGGTGCCGAATGCAATAGGCTTCTTCAGAATGAGGGCGATGAGGAGACCACATCTGAGGCCTGTACATACCAACGACTTCTTCTCAAAATCCTCCACAAAAAGCAGAAGTCTTCCTTTTTTGTTGGAAACTTGAAAAAAGTTACCTGAAACGTATTACTCCACTACTGAACTTGTGAATTACAAAAGCTCTTTCTCCTTCCCTCGGCAGCATAATGAGCATTACTCATGCACATCCCAGCAGAGGTGCTACAGTGTACTTGTGTCGCTGTTACATAAGGAGGCCCCCCTCTCCAAGTCGAGCACAGAGGCCTCTAGGCACTAGGCCCTCAGGTTGGGCATGGACACTCATTCATCTTCTCACAGAGGGATTCCTGCGCCTCAAGGTCCACATATGTGTAAGTGCTGATGAATTATGCCGGCGCATTCATCACTGTCCCCCTGTGGTTTTGCAAATGCGGGTCTGTTTTTTGCTGGTGTCCTTATCTGCGCTAATAGTGCACACATCTGCCTCATCCTGTATGATGCAGGGGCTCAGCTGATAACTTAAGCTCGTGTGTGTGTGTGTTGTAGCACTTCTCAGAAAACAGAGTGCATCCTAGTGAGGAAGTGAGTGTACGAGACATTAGAGCTGAGTGCGGCGCATTAGCTTTGTGCAATCGCTCTCAAACAAAATGAAGCGGCATCGACCGCTGCGATTTCTAAATCACATTAGGTTGCAAAGTTTCATCTGAGTGCTTTGAGTATATAGTGTCTGCAATCAAGTCACCCTCTCTGTGAAGCTATGAAAGCTGGCTTTTGGGGGTATTGTTCTCACCTGCTGCAAGAACTACATGTAGACAAAGCGCGCGAGTTCATCCTCTTGTGACACAAATCGAAGGATTTCTCGACGTACTGCGCAGCTGCAGCGTGCGAGCATGTGTGCGTGAGATTGTGTGACTCTGCGTTTGTGTGTCCACACTCAGGAAACCAATCTGACCCCGGGGATTAGTGGCCGACTTGGTGAGTGACTCTCATTCTGTTCCAGATGTTTATCACGTCATAAAGGCCTCGAGCCTCGTGTGAGAAATAGGTAGGAACACAACCTCCTTTCAGCACACGCAGACACACGCACACACACACACACACACACACACACACACACACACACACACACACCAGCTGCGGCCCAAGTTTCAGCAGTGGCTGACGTGTTGATAAGAAATCACCTCTGTGTGTGTGAGTATCAGCAGCACATGTGAACCCACAGCCACAAACTTCCTCTCTTGAATCTGATACATCTTATCATAAACACTGATGCTCAGCACGAGCAGACAGATGTTGCCACACATCTGAGCGAAAGCGAGTGCGTCCCCTACAATGTGTTAAAGGAGCAGTGTGTAGTTTTTAATGCCTAAACAAACCCTCTTTGTTTTCATGACTGAACAAACAAACTGACCTTAAAGGACAACACCATTTCATACTGTTTGACTTTGTTTTTCATTTGGCGGACCCCGCCACCTTTCCAGCTTCAAGCAGTGTTCTGGGGACCTTCTTTTCCTCTGAGAACAGCTTGTTTATTCAGTTATGAGTTTGTATTGCTGCAAATATTCAAATTCTCAGTTTGAATTCCTTCTACAAAACAACATAATGCCCCTTTAAACCGTTAACCCAGCTCTTTGATGCGAAAACAGTTGGGCCACATGTATCATTTATAGAAACATCACGCCTCACATCACATACCACGCTCGGCTGTTTCAAAACACCAGCATAAATCCTGCCTGCGGGACATTGTTGCGCCTCGTTCCAGCGGTGCCAGCCGTGCGTAATGAGCGCCGTACGTGTGGCTGGAGCGCACCAGCTGGCCGCGCAAGGAGAGGTGTCAGTCATCATGCACATACAGTATCAATCTTAACAGTTGCTACGCTCTTGTTACCATAATAGATCCCCAAAGCGCGCCGACATGTCAGAACTGATATTCGGATGGTTAGAAGAGGAGCGCATTCCTCTGGTTTCGGTCTGAATCATTTGGATTTTGAACATACCCTTACTCATAAGTGTCAGTCTGCTGTTGCGTCACATAAAGCCGCTCCGATGCTCTGAAGATTAAGAGTGATCGTGGCATATCAATAACTCATCTGAGGTGAGTGAGGTCGAGAGGGGACGCTGTGGCCTCCGGTGGATTTCATTAAAGAAAAAAAAGAGAGAGGACTTTTGCCCGGCGCTGAATGAGAGGTGCACGCCTCATTGCCTCTGATTTCATGTTGGATAGACTATCCTTTACGCTTCTAATCAGAGCAGGGCGTCTAGACACGCTGAGCAACTTTTTTTGGATTCAGAGGAATCTCTTTGATGGTGACGCGCTTCAGCCAACAGGGCAAAATGAAAAGTTCTTACCGAGATACTGTCGGATGTCCAGCAGGATTTTAGGGGGTCCTCCGTTCAGCTGGTAAAAAAGGGAGCCGAAACAGAAGAAGAACAGCGTAGCCATGCAGAAACCATAACCTCGCAGGGAAAATCGCAACGGTATGGCAGAGAGTAAGCTGTACTTTCTGTTGTTTCGCTCTCTGATGTGGTTGGGAGTCTGGTTGTTGCTGTGAAGGGGACTGCTGCTGAAATTCTTCATCATCTACTCCTCACAAAGCGCCGTGGAAAGTCACCCATCCGCCTGTGGAAAGTGAAACTTGTCGCCTTGAGATCATTTGAGGCGGACAGCCAGTGATTTTGGAGACGCGCAGGCGAAACCCAGCTCTCCTCCAGTGCCGCAGCCACGGGGTTGTTTTTTGCGCACAGCGTTTCGCTTCTGCTCGGTCCACCTCGTTTGCGCTCGTTGGGATGACTGCTCCTTCCTTCCGTCCTTCCAGCCGAGTTAAGGGTCCATCCTTCTGCCGCCGAGTCTTTTTGGGTGTCAGATTACTGAACGTGGAAAGAGGAAAAACTTCCACCTCATACGGGATTTGGGTCCTGCGATTGCCGTGCGTAAAACAGCGTCACCCAGTGTTCAGAGAGAAGGGGGGGAGGGGGGGGCCTGACAAGTTGACTGTGGGCATTCATTGAAACGAGTTTGATTTGTGACAGCCCAGACAGACTGTGGAAGGAGCTTTAAGTCAGCTGTGAATTTCCATTTCAGTAGGTATGAGAGAGTGCTGGCTTTGTTCTTTACCAACACTCTGACAGTCTGATAGCTCCAGTATAGTTTCTGGATGGTTTTGAGAGATCAGACAGAACATTCATCCTTAATAGAAACATCACATTGACCTACTCCCTGTGTAAAGTACTTATTATTCACAGAATGCCATCACCACCTCAGGATAAGGGTGTAGGTGTTTGATGTGTGTTGAAAAGGAGCTGGTGAGGTGAGTATCTGTTCACTTCTTGTGCATGGAGCGTGTGTGTGCTTTAAACTTTCTCTTTCCCCTCAGGCTGGCTCTAAGGGGCCATATATCTCTCCACAGCAGGGTCTGAACCCACCATTAGACTACACCTGCACTTAGGAGGCGACAACACTCATTCAACACAATAACCACCTCGCAGAGGGGCTGATGTGCTTTCGCCGGCGACGGCTACTGTAGTCGAGGGAGCAACAACGGCTGTGAAAAAACAATTTGGCTTTAAAGACCAAGAGGTAATAAAGAGAAGCACAGTAATTCTGTTGGTGGTCTATTGGCTGTTTGTTTCCACAGGTGGACTGAATTGTAAATAGTTTTGTCCTGTATTTTGCAAGGCTAGGCACAATAAGTGTGAAAGCATTATAGGTGAATCGCCCTGCCAGCACAATCTCCAATGCAGCAGCAGGAGTTTATTACACAGAATTACAGCTCGGCTGTCAGTGAGTCTCTGCTGTGACCCAAAAGCAAATGTTATAGATGTACGTGTATGGAATTCCCATTTATGAAACATATGTTCACACTGTATATGAAGCCTATTGAAATGGGAACAATTATATATATTGACATATATGTCCAGCCCATACAAATGTGTTTGTTAATGCATGCAGATTACATATTGTGGCATATGTCTATAATTATTCATACATTCATTATACATACACAAATATGTATATATAATCTTAATTACATATATAATGTTAACGTGAATGGCTGCAGGATATAATACCATATAAAAATTCAACATACACACATTTTATTACAGGTATTTCATATATGTTATAAATGTATATATTATATGAACTGCATATATAATGTTAAGTTGAATGCCTGCAGTATACAATACTGTATAAAAAATCAACATATAGATGTTTTGGGTATATGTACGTGTATACATTTTTCTATGGGTATTTCATGTTATCAATTTATATCTTTACATATATGAATAACATATTTATTTTGGCCGCAGCATACAATACTATATACAAATTCAACATATAGACTTTTTTAAAAAAAATATTCACATTTATAAATGTTTCTTTGGGTAAAACTTATATCTTTACATATATCAATTATGTAATGATAACATTTTTGGCTGCAGCATACAATACCTATAAAAATTCTATATAATATAGACAATACAAATGTTACTATGGGTATGTTGTTCTAAACTGATATCTTTATAAATTACATATATTTTGTTAATATGAATGGTGGCTATACCATATCAAAATTCAACATATAGACATTTTTCATGCATGTATATATACAATTTTTACCATGGGTATTCCATAAATGTTATAAACCGATATCTCCATGTATCATAGACTATATGTATGCAATAAACATATATTGCCTTATAGGTAACATGTCGGCATCAGTCTTGATATACATATGTCATATTACATTTCTGTATGTTAAATTATATATATAGAATGATGCCTTTTCTTCTTACTGCTGAAGAGAACTCCAGACAGACAGTGAGACCAGGATTAATGTGTAAAACGTAATAAGCTTAGATGTGTCTAACAGGATTTAACTGTTAAATCAGTACCTTGATTCCTCAGGTTATCTCAGGTCTACAGTATTTATTAGTAAGCAATATCCTGGGGCTGGAATTCAACTGAAGGTCCTCCTCTGTTTGTAGAAAGTCACACAGATTCAGCAAACAGTGTCGACCCACGTGTGGTTACTGAAGGTTTTGTGTACTCTGGCAAAGTCACATCAGGGTAAATAGCGTGTGGAAAATAGTAAGAGACGGACAGAAATTAATTCCATTTTGGCAAGAACATTGCACATTTGTACGAGGCCCACACTTAAGAGTTAGCGCCCACTTAATTGAGTTTACCCTGCTACCATAATGAGAATCAATAGGATTGTGTGCAGGGGGAATAACCCTGGGAGCTACGAATTCAGATAGTTGGATTTGCCTTCCAACGTAAAGTAAACTTTAGGAGTCAGACCTCAGATACTTCATAAACTTTCAGAGGAACTACTTCAGTGACTTCTGACCTCCCAGGAGAGAAATGTGTGGCAAAAGAATTTCCCTAAAAGGATGGATAAAAAGATTGCATTCATCATAGTTTTATTTTGAAGGATCTACTCTATCCTGAGTATGTGCTTTGTGTCTAAAGCTGCAACACTGAGTTGATAAAGTGGTAAGTAAGTTGAAATGAAAAATTGGCTCTCGGAAATGTGATGATTCATGAACATTTTTCACATTTTTTTTTACATGTTAAAGACTAAACAATAGTTTGGTTAATAAATCATCTGCAGATTAATCAATAATAAAAAAGAATCACTAGTCACAGCCCTATGAATCATGCTCTGAGAGAATAAAGTATGATATGATCCAGTGTTATGAAGAAAAAGACCAAAACAGATTGTTGGGTTCATTGGAGGACAGCTAAATTAAAATGTAAAAAAAACAATATTGTTAAATGTTGTGATCCCGCAGGATAATTTGAGGGAATTCTCACCTTAGACTGGTTACAGACATGCACAAACACGACAGAGGAGAGTGGTTGAGAGTAATGGCAAGAAACCCGAGGGAGAAAGTCTTCATTTGCAACAGTGTCACATCTTTTCCTCCTGAGATATTTTAAATTAGATGAGCAATTGTATCTGTGGAAGACGGCGTCTTGAACCGGAAAACTAACTGCTCATTGCAGCAGTGTGAAGGAAATCTACTGTACAGTGTCTCCTTGAAAAAAAGAGCAACTAACAAACAACAACACTCAAGTTTTCTTATTCTTCTTGAAGAAAATGCTTGTTCACTTGCTTCTGTGCGTGTTTGCACTCAGAACAATGCAAAACACGTGTGAAAACTGAAGATAATGCAATAGATGAATCCTTTTGGGACAAAGTTTTTATTATCACATTGCGGGTCCACGGTCCGAGCAGCTATTTGGAGCTTCTCGACATGAATAAGACTGGAAATCCTCTGCAGGGGTTTCATTGACAACAGCTGCATGGCAACAAGAGCCAGACAGGCTGTCGAACTCTGCCGTCCTGGCCCTGAGCAGATGTGTGCAGTTTTCTAAATGAGGCATTACGAGGCAGACGCAACACGACAATGTGTTTAAGCTCCTTGGTTTCGGAGCTCCAACCTCCGACTGAACCTTTGGCAGAGCAGGTAGAGGAGCTGCTCTTCACATTCCAATGAGGCCACAGCATTGTGAGTAACACTTTCTATGAAGACCACATCTGCAGTGCGCTATGGGGGCATTCACAGTGCATCATAATGCATTCATAATGTTTAATGACAACACTCGTAAAGCTCTCTGATATAGATGTAACTTATAATGAATTAAAAGTTGAAGTGTGACCATTAGCATGAAAACTATGGTAAGGCTTTCTATGAATCCCATATATATCTATTATGCATTATGAACCTACTTATAAAGGCATTATAATGCTCCTATAGCACTCTATAATCATGAGCACTCATGAATCAAGCACATCAGTACTGTGCTCGCTCACTATTTAAGTGCTAAATGCTTATAATATGATTATAATATACTGTAAGTGACTGTGTGGTGCTTTAGGTAAAGTAAAGTAAATGAAATCCCTGTTCTAGGCAGATGTGATACATTACAAGCTGGCTATAAGTCAGTGTCGGTGTAATAATGTGTGTGTGAGAAATATGTGATCATGTGTAAGAATGTTTCATTTATGCTTTCACATGGTTACTGAGCGTCCTTCACATTCTGGGTGCGTTCGGCACTGTTAAAGACGATCCTTGAAGAGATTCCAGACTCTTCTCCAGACCAGTAAATAATGGTGAGCTAATGGACGACATTGACCAGTAATTACACACATCTCGTCTGGTGCCCTCTTGTTGGATGACACGATGATGTGATAATCTTTATGATGTATGACGACGTGTGTATGAGCCGTACCGAAATCGTCTCTGTCAACAGATCTGTGTTTGTATTAAACTCATATATTCAGGTTGGGACAACAAAGGCAATTGAAGATTGATAAGAAGCACGAGGTTATTTCCACATCAGTGTTATGATTATTGTTATAAAGCATAATCAATTCTTAATAGGTGCATTATAACAAATTCTAACTATGTTTATAATGTATTATAGACATGGGCTTCATAGAAAGTGCATTGCATTTTACTTAAGACCAATATGAAAGACTATGATGAAGCATGCATTATTATATATTAACTCACCACAGTTGACCTTTAGGTGTGTATAGGTAGTTATAATGTATCATAAGTCAGCCTCTATAGTGTATAACTACTCAGTGAATCCATAAGTCATTTGAACCTGTTGAAGGAACAACTTTAACGCCCTTTAGCCACCTCACATGGAGCTGACAGCCTGTCCGATGCTCTGGGAGTAGCGCATTCAGCAAAAAGGGAGTATCAGCAAAAACTTGAAGAAAACAGCCCGAAGTGGACTCGAGCACAAAGCTTTTAACTCTGATGCAGACGGACATGTCATCGAAACTTTATTCCATAAAGATTTTTATACTTTGGACTGTATCCCTGAACTTATTCACTCTAAGTCACATACTGTTGATATACTGCATCAGAAAGCATTATATGCCGAAGTATAAAACTTCAGAGTGCTCCCAAATTATCTTCCATTCTTCCTCCTGACCCTATTCTAGAAACTTAATATATCAGCTTCTTTTTCACACTTCTCAGAATAAACTAATAACATGTTTGGACAGACCTATTTTAATCAAGTTAAGTCCAGTGTTATTGTTCCTTTTCGTTGCCCATCCACACTTTTTCATTTTTAATTTCAAAATGTTATTAAGAAAGTTATCGACAGTCCTACGTCCAGTGTCACAGTTGACCACATTGATGAAAAGAGCCAGTGAGGCCGTGCCCACGTCTTTCCATGACTGTGTGTGTGTCTGTGCATGTGTGTGTAAGTGCATAGTGACAGTCAGGAGGCCAGTGTAATGCAAGAAACAGGTTTTTATTATATTTCAGAATGACAAATAGCTATGGACATTAACTTTTGTTGTTTCAATACACAAGCAAATCTGTATGGACAATCATTAGGTAGATGAAAACCAAATAAAATAATTTGTACACATATTTTACAATACATACTGTAGTTCCTCACTGGCTAAAGCAATATGCATTATGCAGGAAGGTATTGCTATTCATATAGTACAGCTAATTACAGTTGATATGAAATAAAAAGCAAAAAATAAGTTATTTAAATATCAATTACATATACAGAATGTGCAACGTCTGCCAAGCATTTCATATATGTAATTAAGAATTTTTATTTTTTGTAAGACTGCAAAAACAAAACTGGAAGTGAAGAACTGGAAAGAGGTTAACCCGTGAATGGCTATCTAACTTGGCAATGGGAACTCAATACTAAAATAAAATACCAGCATAACCCACTGAAACCCTTTACGATACCTGACAACAAACGTCCGTTTGTGGACACCGTGAACAAAATGTAGCCAATTTCGCCTATAAAACAGCTAGATTTACCCTCTAAAGTGCATTTACAGTGTCAGTATTTTCATTCTTTACAAAACACTCCCAGGGTCGTTTACTTTTTTTTTTTTTTTCTCTCTTAACAATGACCCTCTCTCCCATTCTCGCTTTCTCAGAGCACCACTTTGATTGAAGAGAAAAAAAGGCATCAAACATCTATCTATCAAATGCCCACTGCAAATAATAATAAAAATAAAAAAAAAATCCTCTAATCGAAGCAATAACACTTGGTCAAAATTTTTTAAAATGTGAAATCCGTGGAATAAGTCTTCAGGTCAGATCTGAGTAAAGACTGTTAGAAATAAAAGGGGAAAAAAACACAAACAAGGACTAGTTGTTGGCTCACTTACATGCAGTGTGCAAATGAAATGAGTTTCTGCTCGTTTTCAGTTCAGTTTTTGGCCCAAAGTTTTCTATGACAGGCTGACCCGACGCAGTGTTTCCCTGATATGCAAGACTATTTAGTGTCAAAAGTGTATGCTGACATTGTAGGTCAACTTTTCACCTGATATAATAGCTGTTCCAAACCATCTATCCTCATTGTGTTTTGGCATAAATCCAATTAAGAATTTCAAACCAGCATTGATTATAGCTACAGTATAATGTGTCCCAAACAGCTTATTATCCAGCGATAAATCAAATTCCTCGACGCTGTAACCAAAGCCCAATAAATTCCAGATATGACAGCCCAGATGTCAGCTGCGTCTTTGGAGCGTTTTCACTTTCTCCTCCCTCCTGCCTCCATGGTCCCACAACCATCTGTATGGAACATGTACAGTGAATGTGTTGGCATGTTAAAGGGATGTTAAAGATGTGACGACGTCTGCAGTTTTTTGTGGTTAACCATCTGGGGATGCACACATGTATAGGAACCACGGATCCGTCAGAGGCGTGTTTTGTGGTTCGCTTCCATCGCTGAAATGATCCGTTTGAGTTCATAAAATCTCGGTTATTTCTCACAGACATTCAGAACAAAACAAGGCTCGACACCTTTAACACAGTTTCAGCCTCAGTCACGGTATAGTCAACACTATCTGATGAAGCTATTCATTCATAATGGTAAGGCAACTTAATATGTGCTTGAGATACACAGGGAATGTATTGTTTGCTGTGAAAGCTGATTGTGATTACTGGAGTAAAACAGAGCTTTCTGTAAGACTCACACCGGAAGCAGGGTGTGCATCCGAGATATGCAGTGAAACCATCATACAGTATAATATGAAATACAAAGGTGTGACGTCAGCTTGTTTCAGCTTAGCAATGACTGAGAGCTGGCCCCCGAATAAGGCCGCGACATTCAGAAAGGCAAACACAATTTTTTTTCCAACATATAAATCATTTTTAAACTCAGATATGCGTTATGCTATAATACAGAAACATGATACAAAACAAGCCGTCTCGAAACCACCAGTTATTCAGAGCTCGGTGCGTGTATTAAGTTGATTAAAAAGTCCAGATATTAAGTGGATTCTGTCATCGTCGTTATAAACCCATTAGCTGGAATGAAACGTTTGAATGAGGAGTAAATCACTTTGGCCGAGCTACTTCCTTGAAAAGACCCTCAGAAAATGTTGCCTCGCTCACAAAAGATGAAAATGAAGCACTTATGAAATATGCAGGAATTTAACCGTCTGTTCTGTATTTATAAAACATCCGTCCTACAAAAGAGTGTGCAATCTTCCTTCAAGGCAGATCCAAGTCTTTATTTTAAGACTTCGGGGGTGTCTTCAGAATAGAAGCCATCCCACAGAGTGAGTCTACAGTCTTTTTTAAAAAAAAAAGGCAATTGATATCTCATCTTGGCTGTTCGGAGGAACTCTTCGATGCCGTAAACATTTCAGGAAAAGACAGAGTGATGACGAGAGAAAGATCAGGGAGCCGGGTGGCTCACTTGGAGTCTTTTGACACGTGCGAGACAGGAAGTGCTGTGGTCACTCGGGTGATTGTTGAGTCCCGTGGCCAATTAGCCACCAATCTGGCCGCCTACTGACCATGTTTAAATGAGATGGTACTGACCAGTGAGTTAATACCTGTTATTTCATAGGACTCCACCGACACGGTTAGGACTGCACCTCTCTGTGCGCGCCGACCGATCGCGCCTCGCTGACCAGCCGACGGGCGTGTCTTTCGTCCCGCACCCCGGCTTCCCACGCCCTGCTCTCCGTCAACAAGGCCACGCGGCTCAGCGTGTCGATTCCCGCCGCCGCCAGTGACGTGGTGTACATGGGCAGGCCGATGGAGGTGAGCCAATCGGAGACTGTGCTGATGTTACCTGAGACCGCGGGCTTCCGGCACATCTCTGTCAAACCTCCAGAAGGGATCTGAGGGACACAGTGGATTGAAAAAGAGTTAGCTAGTCACACAGGAGTAGTGACATGACGATGCAGCACCCCCTTAAATTCTACACACTGGCCCTTTAAGTCCCAAACCACTTGAGGCTACTTATAACAATAATACATTGACTTGCAAAACAATATCTCCACATTTACCCAAGCTTGTTAAATATTTAAGCCAGCATAATAATCACTGCTCCTCAATGATGGCGCCAGCCCTGGGCACTGGGAAATTACTGTCACAAGTGGCCTGTTTTCCAGGCTGCATTGTTACTTTCCAGGAGAGCCACACTGAGCATTTATATCACTCTATAACTCCAAAAACTGCTCCAACATCCTCTCCATTGCTATGAAGTTCTCATGAAAATCGCTGGCGTTGCCTTACCGCCATGCGGTGTTGCTTGCGGAGCTCTCTGACTCGGAGCTGGTCCATGGTGGAGGCGACGTCCTTGACGGGCTGCTCCATGTCCTCGGAGTAACGCTGCACCAGAGGCTGGGGGATGCCACAGCGGCCATGCTGGAGGAGAGAAGGGGAAGACAGAGACATCAGATAGATAGAAATCTTTGTTTTCACAGAAGAGGACAAAATGTCAGACATCTGAACGTGTCAGAGAGCAGTGGATAATCCACCAGAGGCGTGGGGGGATGATATAAAGGAGCATTTTTGATTTATAACGGTAATTATGAAAATCGAGTTCTAGTTGTTCCTGAATGAATGAAGCAGACTAATGGCATCAAATTACTTGTCTCAGAACATCTTCTGGCAACGTAATGAGCACAATCCCACAGGGAGCCGTAGAGACGTGAAGACCAACGTATAGAAAATACACTCTGGAGAAACTCGGGTCAGTGTGTTTTTTCTGCTGAACTTTCTGAACATGTTTCTTTGTTCCCTCTCGTTTTGTGTAGACACCTGGAGCGATGGCAGGTTTCCAGCTCAAGGTCTGGTTTTGGTTGGCCGAACTTGACCGGAGATCTTTTGAGGATGAAAGCGGTGGGTGGATGGAGGAACTGATCTCTCCGGAGAGAGGAATGGAGAGAAGGTCACACAAGCCTACCCTTCGTACCGCCTGGATTATTTGGGGCCAGATGCCAACAATGAGTTGCGCAATGATTTTTATCCTCACTTATTATGCCTGGGGCTGGATATTGTTTGAAATCTTACAATACTTGTGCCAATATGATAGCTGAGATTTATTTATTCAGGGGGGGCTCACTGAGAACTATGCTTTCTTCTTCAGGAACACCCTGATCACATTCACACAGTTACGCATTCACGCCTGGAAGCTGCTCAGCACAACCACGGTCTGATCTGCCACCGGAGCAGTCGGGGCTCAGGGCCTTGCTTAAGGGCGAGCAATGAGTGAAGATTTATCTCGCTGGTCCAGGGGATTGAACCGGCAACCCTCCATTCACAAGCTTGCATATCTAACCTTAAGGCCATCACTGAGTTTTTCACTGCAGTAACTTTAGATAAAATATTGTCCAAAAGTCTGCTGATTTCTTAATGTATATCAGCAAATATGTATACGACAACGCTCCATTTTAGTGCCTGTTGAAGACCTCCAGTCTGCTCTGATTGGTCAGCTCTCACAGGCCTGCTTGGCAAACAGGGTTTATACAGCTGTTTAAGACTAAAATTCAAGCACTTTCAAGGTACCTAAACCAAACACTTCCTGATTCTCAAAGCTTTTATCATCACATCAAATAGCCAGAGTAATTAATGTATTATATTTTTACTTTGTTTAAACATGTTTTCATTTAATTCTTGCTAATTCTGACACTATACAACACATATGAGGGGAATCGGTTTTATTATCAAATAGATTTATTGTTATCATCAGTGATTGTGTGGAGGTGAAACACCAGATTATTTTTAAAACCAAGCATTTTTCAAGGATTATATTTGAAATTCAATCATATTCCTGAACTTGAAAACACAAGGGCTAAAATAAAGCATTCTCCAAAATCTTGTGCGAACCCTGAACCACAGCAGCAGCGTGCCGCTCACGTCTCTGCCAATCTACTTCTGTCTAACAGGAATCCAGCAGCGCTTTGCTGTGGTCTAACGCACTATTTCTCACCTCATCCCTGGATGCCTCCGTGTGTGTGTGTGTGTGTGTGTGTGTGTGTGTGTGTGTGTTTTGCTGCCAGTGTCGGGGGCTCCACCATGTTAAAGGGGCCCAGCCTGGGGTCTGGCGAGTGGCAGAGGGTTTTATAACCCCGTCTGCCTTCAGTGAGAATCAGCCCATAAACTTAACAGTCTGAACCGCATCATAGCGAGACTCAGCCCACAGTCTTTCACTCAGCTCCAGGCAGTGTATTTATGATTGCGCATACACACACACACACCCTCAGTCTTACATACAAAAAGGCATCCGCACGCTTAAAGAAACACACAAACTTTTCACTCTATTAGTCTCTATTTTTAAACTAAATGAGTTCCAAAGCAAGCTGCTGATGTTGTTGGCCATGACACAAGAGTCATTTGGATCCAAGCTGCAGTCAAATTATGACTGGGTTAAGTTAGGCATGTTACGATGCTGAACTTAAGAGCCTGACGCCAGACGAGTATGGCCCCGAGGTGTCTTGGAGCCCCATTCTCACATTAACCATGGAAATATGACTTCATGTGCATTTATTAAATGTTGGCTTGGATGTGGTTTTTAATAGAAGTATCACCTCGTCACTACACTATAAGGGGTGTACGTTAATTTGAATTATCGGCACACAAAAAGTGCACAAAAAGTTCAGAATGATCAATTGCTGACGGAAGTTTGGAAGTCGTTGAATGATGTATAAACTGAATATAAATGTTGCATCTGTGCGCGTATCGATCTGCAGCACAGCCTAAAGTGGTGCCAAATGTAATTTTTTATCTAAATTGTGATTTTTTTTCTTTCCCAGTGTTTAGATTAATGATACTAAGCTAACCTTGTCAGAGTAGGGCTCCTCTGTAAGATCGATGCCCTCAGCTTCCAGGCGTTGTTCCAGCAGAGTGAGCAGGTCAGGACCCATCTTGGCATGGGAAACCTTCCTCGCAACGGCCACCTTGCCCCCCAGATCTGAGAACCACGGAGGCTGCACCGCTGGAGGTGTGCCTGACTCCTCGCCCATGGAGGAGGCGGATGACGTGGCGCAGGGGCTTGCGGGGGTGCTTGGTGTCTTGGCGGGCAGAGCGGGGGCACTGGGGCTGGGGCTGGGGCTGCTGCTGCTGCTGCGGATTATAGGGCTACTGGGGTGAGAACGGTTGATGGAGTGGGTGGGGGAGGGTGTGGGGGATGGCGAGGAGGGCAGGGAGAGAGGAGGGTGACGTAGGCCGTTGGCAAGTCTTTCCCTAGACTTCTTGGCAGGAACTGGTGGAGGGACTGGTGGCTTTTTGGGGTGAGTCCGGATGACCCTCTCCCCGCTTGCATTGGACTCAGGGGGGCTCGGAGTTGGACTGGAGAGGAGCTCTGGAGGGTTGGGGGACTGGGTTGTGCGACAAGGTGGGCGGAGAGGCAGCTGGGAGGGCACGGGCGGTCTTTCAGCCCTTCCTCTTGGGCTCACTGGTGGAGTCCTATTCAGAGCTGGAGAACCCTCGTCTCTACAGACCTTGATGGGGCTACTGTTGCCTGATTTGGGCCTTTCCTTGGTGAGTTTTAGCTCCACACCCAGATCCTTCTGCTCAAAGTTCTGCTCCCAGTGCAGATCTCCAAGAGAGTGGGAGCGTTTCCAGGGTCCAGTGGGCTGCGGGGGCCCATCCAGGTCCTCGCAGCTGCGGCTTGCTGGGATCGGGGACCGCCTTTGGGCCTTGCGCAGCCCCAGCAGGTTGAAACCCTTCAGGGAGGGTTTGATGAAGAAGCTTTTCGGGAACTTTGTGCGCTGGTTCTTGTTGTTCTGCTGCAGAGCCTCCGTCGAGAGGGTCATGGGCAGGGTGGGGTAGTCTGGAGACTGGAGGCCTGCTGAAGAACGACTGGAGCGGGAAGCTTTTCTGCTTTTGCCTGCAAAATAAAAATATGCATCTTCTCTTAGTTCTGAGATGTAGACACCTTTCACTCTGGTGTTACCACAAATGTTTTCCCTCTTTTGTGAAAGTGCTAACAAGGTCACTCTTTAGCTCGCTACAAACATGTCTCCATTAATATAAAATCTGATCCATATTAACATGATACATTTTGGCTGCCTGCCACTGTTTTGCTTTATTTAAGTCTTTTGATAGTTGATGATTTTGGCAAAGATGGAGCAAATTGCTATGGAGAAGCAAAGGAAACAATATTTACGACAGTGTGACATAATGCTCTGGATCATGTATGTTTGCATCATTGGAAAACATGTTCACAACACCAATTATTCTTGAGAAGTCTGCCAGAGCCAAGTCGTTTGACAAACATTCTTATCATTTAAGGCTTATCTGGAAACCGCAGTCAAAATTAGACAAAATGTTTCTGAAGAAGGGATGGGGTGGGGTGCCACTGGGTTAAGATAAGCTCTCAGACTCACGACCAGACTGGCTGATTTGTTGTTGTCGTAGCAGCAATCCCAAATACGGATATCTGGACGGGACAGTTCAGAAACATTTGGAACAAAAGGCTGAAGCAACTTACCATCTATCCTCTGGCTTACAGAGCAGAGTGGATGGATGAAATGGATGGGTGCCACAGAGTGTGGCTGGCCAAAGAGTTTTTAAAATGGTTGGATGTCAGGAGAACGTTCAATTGATGGGATGTCATGAGATATATCAACCGCTCCCAGAAATACCAGTGCAGTTAAGCATATTTGTGTTTGCATTAAAATTAATTACATGACAGTTCCAAGAGATATATGTGTGGGAAATTCACGATCATAAAGGAATGTTTGATAATGTTTAATTTGTGTGTTGACATGGTTACCAACCGTCCTTCACACTACATACTTATGTTATCAGACTCTGGGCGTCTGGAGATAAAGACGATCCTTGAAGAGATTCCAGACTCACTCACTAAATAACAATGAGCTAATGGATAACACTGACCAAGAAACACACACATATTGTCTGGTGCCCTCCTGTCTGATGACACGGTGATGTAAGAATCTGTATGACGGATGACACACTGATGAGCTGAGTGAATGTAATGCTCCTTTAAGCTTTTGTGTGGCTGTGTCCTTGTGTATATAATGCACCAAGAGCTTCTCTGTCAACAGAGATGTGCTTGCTTTAAACTCATATTTTTACTATATTAACTTTCAGAGATTAAATCAGAGCAGAAGGATGTCTACTGACTAGGTTAGCACAACAACATCATCACTCGCAAGTTATATATTAAAATTCTGTCTACTATGTTTTTTATACACTGAAATATAATAACACTGTGTAGACCAGGGCTGCCCAAAGTGGAGATGCAGGCCTAAGCAGGCTCACCAGATGTTTCTGGCTAATAAAATAACAATTTAAAAAAATAGTAATATAAATTGCTGTTTAAGCTGTTTACCTTTTGTGAGGTAAAATGGTTTTTAATCATGTACAATATCAACTTTTTAATTAAATAATATTTTTTTTCATCATGGGCAATGACACTTTGCACAAGAAGTCAGTCATTTTAGAGAACTTCCTAGATCCTAGTACCATTTTTGACATTTATGTAGGATTGTTATGGTGTTATATGACTATGCAGTCAGTGTTTGCTTTTGGCCCTTGGCCTGGTTTCATTTCTGGCACCCAAAATGAAAAAGCTAGGGCGCTACTTAACCAAAGTGGTATGAATACTTGCATAAAAAAATGTATTCATTGTTTATATTGAAATATAATGAGAAATATTAGACTGAATTACAATACATGAAATATGGTGTTTTCAAATAAGAAACACACACCATTAAAAGGTGCAATATGTAAGAAATTCAGTTCTGATGTTATGACATCTACTGAAGTTAGCATTCTAACCAGCTAGCCCGACCCGTCCAGGTACCAACACGTCGCTGCAAGGCTAACTGAGCTAACTAGCTAATGGCAGCTATAGTTAGCAGCAGTTAGCAGTTACTTGTCTGACATGACCTCATTCACGCATGAAATCTACAGGTGGGCATTTCTTACATACTGCACCTTTAAACCTAAAGATGGTGTCATTGATTTTTTTTCCCAATCATGGCAATCAATGACTCAACATCACCATTACTGCCTTTCACTAACTGACCAATACATCATCACGCTATGTGTGCATATGAAACTGATGAGTGAATGTTGATAGACTGCAGGAATCATTCAATGACATGGAGAAGAGAAACTACATCTAGTTACAGGAAAACAGATCAGACACGTGTGTTACATTGGTTAAAAGAGAATACATTCAGGGCTCTACAGACTTCCCAAAAAGAGAAAGTTTAACAGACAAAGTCTGCACAATGAATTTTGAAAACCTTCTATTATTTAAGTTTTGCTTTGCCAATTCTCTAGATTAATAAATATGCAGACATAGTCATTAAAATACAGTAACATATTAATGATTTGATGAATTCGTAAAGGAGAACTGTGGAACCCTGAAGCTTTAAGAAGAAATGCAGAATGTTGACTGAATGTTATGCAGCTGGTTAAACAGCGTTTAGTGGCATGGCAGGAAAATACAGACAGGAAAAAAAAGGCGAAACATAAAAACAAAGCAAGCGGCACCAGAGTCCTTTTATTTTTTTTTTTTCCAAAAGAAGTGGCTTTTATTCCACAACTTAAATCTCTACCGTGGCAGATTGCACACTTTACTGCTTAACCTGAATGACACATAAAACACACATAAAAAGGGGAAACCCGGTAGTTAACACTGGGACCCGACAGTTAAAGAGAGAAGACACAGTTTTGACAAAGCAGTGATTTATGAGTTATGGAGCTGTTAAGAAAGAATGTTCTGTGCGGAGGAGAGGAAGCATACAGAGTCTTAATGCGGCAGGAAGAGCAGTTTCAAAAAAATGAACAAAAGAAAAAGAAATTTCACAGATAAGACCTCAATGAACCTCAATAATCAGAACTCCTGTACAATCTATTCACTACAATTTAAAAATATTTTCATCCACATCTTTTTTTTTTAGGCACATACTGTTTGATTGTTTGTGCAATATGGTCACTAGAAACACAACAAAAGTGACAACTTGAAATGGTTTGAAGACAAAAGACTGAACGGGCGGCGGCGGCGTGTTAACTGACTAGTACATTTTTTAAAAAAACCTCATCAGCTTGTAGAATCACCACCGCAAAAAAAAAAACAGGCATTGTACCCACATGCTACTCTGCAAGCTTGTTTTTCTATATTAGAAACCACTTAAAATAAATACTTTCTGGGCCCATCATCATCCTTCTGATATCCTTTTATCAGCCTTGCATCCACAGGTGTAAGAGCTGGAAATCTGAGTCCGTGACTGGGCAGCGAGTGTGCTCTCGTCAGAACAGTTCTGTGCACTGGGGAGGATCTCCCCCTCTGTGCTCCCAGCATTGTGGGGCGGACTAGGCATAGTGGTCTTGGACCTGGCTCCCTCTCAGTTACAACTGGACTTTGGCACTGACGATACAGAATGCCTATAAGATGGAAAGAGCGGTGAAGAAAGTGGAGTGACAGGATAGCAAAAGTTAAAAAAAAGTGTATGGGGTGATTCTCTGGAGCACCCATACTAGAGGGGGGGTAAAGGTGTGAGTTTTGGGGGGCAGCAAAAGGAGTCCAGAGGAGAGGCATGGGTGAGGTGTTGGAGAAGCATGGCGAGAGATGGAGCAGAGGTGGGAGGCCCACAGAAGGGGAGAAGGGCGAAGGAGTCGCTGTGGAACTACAGCAGGGCTAGGGCTAGACCGAGACTAGGTCTAACTCCCAGGGGGGCCTCGGGTAATGGCGGTCTAGACTACGCAAAGCTATCATTACCATTCTCCAGGTTCTCATTGCTCTCGTAGCAGCCGGAGTCTCGCGGGGAGTCTCCCACCAGGCCCCGACCCTCAGACAGCAGCTTCTCCTGGGAGCCCGACAGGCCGCTGCGCTCTGGATCGCTGCTGCCTGAAAATACACACAGAAAATAGCGACATCATCAACATTAGTGTGCATTTCCACCCATTTTTTAATTCTTTTTTGGGCTATTTTATGCCTTTATTAGACGGCAACGACAGAAAGTTGCTGAAAACCACAGGGTTACTCCATAACCATCATTTAAAAAGGTACAGTGTGTAGGATTCGGGGGCAGCTATGGAATCAACAAATCAAATATTGGAATACGATAACCATAATTATGTTTTTA
Source organism: Pagrus pagrus (assembly GCF_965226575.1). Classification (NCBI taxonomy): domain Eukaryota; kingdom Metazoa; phylum Chordata; class Actinopteri; order Spariformes; family Sparidae; genus Pagrus; species Pagrus pagrus. Next base: position 11,033,842 of record NC_140200.1, read on the forward strand.
GCAGTGTATAATCACCTAAGCCTTTTGTATACAGAGGAAGCAGATGGAGGCAGATCCTCTACCTCGCAGTCCGCCATGTTTCTACCCTCATGTTTCTACAGTGGCCCAGAACAGTCAAAACTAACACTGGCTCTAGAGAGGGCCTTTTGCATTTTTAGCGGCCAACGTAAGGGACGGTGAGATGAGGGGTGTTCATTTTGTTGCAATCTGCAGCCTCACCACTAGATGCCGCTAAATCCTTCAAACGGAACCTTTGAAAGGATCACTTCCGGTGAACGTATCACTCTTTCACCAGGTATTTGTCACCATGATACATTAATATCAACGTTTCAAGGTCGCACTTCATTACTTTTATTACACATGGTAGTCTTTGTTATGCCGCCACACAGGTGCACATGGACACATTCATGATTTAAGTTCCAGGTCCAACTAAGCTGTTTTATAAAAGACAAAGATGAGTGCAAATCCTCCTTGTCATCATTCATTTGTGCTTCCAAGTGAGGTCATTGTATTTCTGTTTTGTATTTCTTTTTGGCTGATGTCACCGTTTTGGGCATTGTAGAAGGATGACGGAGGATAGGAGGTTGGAGGATATGTTGAAAAGCAAGAGGAGGGATGAAGATCAAACTGGAATTCTTTCATATGTTGATTCTGTGATTTATAAACTGCAAGATTCCAATAAACAGATGTTGAAAAGTTAAGAAAGTGCTGGATTTCTACATGTTTTCCCTTTCATTCCAGGGAAAGGGAGTAGTTTTTGGTGAGAACTCCCAGTGGATCTAAATTCCAGGTGTTCAACCTCCATCAAAACACAGATATGATAAATCTGTTACTCAGCCAAGGAGTTTGAGTTGAGTTAGACTCATCACGCAAGTGTGTTCTCACGCGTCTATGTCTACTTACTGTCGTACTCCTGTAGCAGCTCTACGGCGGTGAGCAGCACGGCTCTGTGCTGAGGATCTCTGATGTTCAGCTCATCCAGGTCCTCCTCCTCCAGCAACTTGAACGTGTCCAGGTCCTCGTAGCCGTTGAACAAGAAGGTGGGCATGTGCTCCTGCGAGGCAGAAAAACACCACTCACGTGTGAGTTGAGAAGCCAAGAATGAAGGTGTGCAAAGGCTGAAGACAAAATACACTGTGGATCTGAGTCATGGGACCAAAAACGAAATAAGAAATCACAAAATAGCACAAACATAGAGGTTGGGTACAAACTCGTCATCTGCTCATAATTTCCCATCCACATTGTATATTTTTAAACCACCGCTGAGCCAAATCTACACTGTTATTTTGATTTTTGAGCTGGCACGTAATCACTTCAAGCTGCGGTTAATTCCATTAAACAGCCAACGTGCTTTAATGTGGCACAAACTTTGTCATGTTGACAGGCGTATAAAAGTGGGTTGTAGCGACGTTAGCGCGTTAGCTGCACCAATCAGGCGGCAGCGCGAAGTGCCTGGCCACAATCCCGAGCCGCGGCGAACAGGACTTGAAAGGGAATCCCGCCGATGTGATGTGGAAACAAGGAGAAACAAAGGTGGGAACGATCACATCAAAGCGCTCTGCAAACCACGGACGGCGACATTTTACACATTTCCACAAACAAACAGAGCTCGGCACCCAAACCACCGAGTTATCGGAGAGGGCGCAGACACGGGGGAAAAAGGTTTGAAATCTAGATACGCCCTGTGTGAGTGCGGTCAGCTGACACCATCATTCAACACACTCATTACTGCTTCCACTTTGACAAATAGACTGTGTGTCACCAGCAAGACCATCAATTACAATGGTGGAGTCCACGGCAGAGAACTGCCGGTCTCTGCTCTATTTCTGCTGGATGATGCAGGACTAAACAAAAGGACCACCAGCTAACACAAACACAGGCGGCCGGGGGCCTCTCGCTCGCAGTATTTTTGGTCTTTTGGCCCGTCGAAGGATCTCAAACACGCCTCAGATCCGGAGATTGTTTGGCAGGAGAATCCGCCGGCCCAAAAGTGTGGAGATTTACACTTTCTGGTCACAGACGGGCTCTGTTGATGTCTGTTCCAAATTTTGGCTTGCCGGTTTTAACCAAATGTTAGCTAGCACTTCTGAAAGTACACAACAACAACATTCTTGCTCCCTTGATCTGTGACAGCTCACTCATAACTCATACTGTATTTATGAAGCCTATGGAGCTCAAAGTATTTCTGTGAACACTGTAAATACAGATCTACAAAATCCCCCCTTCACAAACAAGAAATTTTGCTGGTGTTTAGCAAAAAAATTTACAATGTGGTAACAAAAAAAGATTCAGAAAAATTCCCTGGAGCCACCATGAAACTCTACATGACCTCACACCTTGGATTGGTCAGTCATTTCAGAGGGATTCTCTGTTATATTTGTCAAGTGTGCTAGGTGCACAAAAATGGCAGAGAAAGGGCAAAAAATTAAATAATTCCTAATGCTAACATGCTAGCTTGTCGATGGTGAGTCTAAAGGATAGGCATGTTCGTTGTTTATGTTCATTATAATAATGTTATCTCACTTGTAAATGAGTTGGCTCAAAGCACACACCAACAGCAGTGAGCGACCTGCTGGGCCTTTTTTGGGTTTGAGGCACATTCATCAAGGCTATTTTGCTTGTGTTTGTCACTTAATGGTTTCTTTATGTTTTTATTAGACTTAAAAAGCCAAAAGAACTTGTGGAACATGGTAAACTAGTGTGCAGCTTTTTGTTTTTAGAGGTGACTTTGCCTGAAGGTAGGAGTTGGGATTGTTTCGGTTGGATACTTTCAAAATCTAGCTGTCTCTCGCCCGTCCCTCAGATCTCACAAACCCCAGCTTTCAAACTAGTTTAAAAAAAAAGCCTTCATTTAAGCAATGAAGCTTCAAAAAATCAAGATTATTTAATTCAATTTAAACTCATTTGCTGCGATATTCATGAAAAGTAAAGTCCACCCGTGTCGACACGAAGATGAATAACTGAATGCAAATGGTGCTTGACGCAGCCATTACGCCTGATGAGGAAACTGTGGGACTGTAACTTAATTTTGACTTTTTCATAATCAGCAGGACACAAATGAAGGAAAGCATAGTTAATAGGAAATGGCTGCTACCTCTAAAATGCTCCATGTGCGATTAGTCTAACTCGCCCACTGCAGGAATCCGGCTTTGACTCTGATGCACTTGTTACACCCGGACTCGCAGCGCAGGGACGCCTGTGCTGTAAAATGAATAACTCTGAGCGTTAATCTGCGACTTGGCCATCAGTGCTGGCGCGAGATAAAACACACAGCCCACAGAGTCTTTTTCTCTTTTTGTCTCTATTTGGGGAGGTGAGGCGTGCTGGCTGCCTGAGTGGGAGGGAGATGATATCAAGCTCACAGCTACGTGTAGGTTTGGATGAAAGATGCAAGTTATGTGTTGGGGCGTGGTTGCGACAATGTGGGCGTTAATGTTTATGCGTCAGTGTCGGATCAAACATCCTAAGCCGCGGCAGCCTGTAATTGGCTACACTATACTTATCTCTGCTCGTCTGCAAATGCATGGCAGGGATGTTTAGTTAACACAATATTTTCATTTTCTTAAGTTTTGTTTTCTCTTATTTAGGTGCCAGGCGGGTGGGGTTTCTCAGGTCGCACTCCAAATCTGGCACGCCTGCTGATCTACCTTGAGGTTGATGCGCTCCAGCAGCTCCTCCACTGACGTGGGTTTGGGTGGTCGGCCCTTCCTCCTCCTCCTCACAGGCCTTTTGGGCTTCTCCTCTTCTTCGCTCAGCACGTCCACGTAGATGAACTTGAAGGTGCCCACTTTGTTGTTCAGCAGGCCCATCCATGTCCCCATGGGCGGCTTACTGATGATGTCGATCACGTCGCCGCGCTGGGGGGAAAAAATCACGACGACAAGAAGTCAGAAATAAAGACCCAACTTTTTTGTTTGACATTCTTAAACTGTTGATTGACCAAAAGAAGGCGGAAGATCTCTGCGGCCAATATCTTCAAAAGTTCGCAACTCATGCCAAAACCATCTAGATGGATAAATAGCACTACAGGTAAGAGATACATGTCATATCCATGAACAGTAATCATGTCTGTAATAAGACTATGCACACAAGTGAACCGATCAATCATATCCACGTCCCAAAGTGTGTTTTACCTTCAGTTTGAGGGAGTCGGTGTCGTAGGGGCTGGGGGTGAAGTCGGTATGGACTCGGGCTCGGCCGCAGAACGGTCCTCTATACGGCGGCTCTTCGTCATCGCCGTCCTCAGACTTCACGCTTTCTCGGTTGCTGGCTGACGAGTCGGTGGTGCTCACCGTCTGACCACCTGCGCACAAACAAACACACATGGACATTTTATAGAGAATGACTCACTGTGAAGCCGTCACTGATCACTTGCTACGTAGGCGTTTATATGCACTGATTAACCGGAGGTTGTCTTCATTACGTCATCATGGTCAGCAGATAATAGCTAGCATTTATCAAGTAGCTTTACAAGGGAAGAGTGATTGTATTTCTTCTTGTTTTTCTTCATTCCTGTGTCTGCAGTGAGTGGAAAACTTTAACAGGCTCTTAAACACTTGCATTACAGATCCCGTGGAGTATTTTTCGGCGCTTTCTTTCTGTATCCGAGGAAAGGCTGTTGAAATCATTGTGGGAATCGGAGAGGAAAGACTTCCTACCTAATCATTACCGTATGTTTGCCTGTCTGCCTGCGTGCTTGTTCTAAGGCTTTGTGATCACTGCGAGACGGCCAAGTCGTCAATTTGCGCTGAGCTCGAGACGATGGAGGGTATTTATCCACGGAGACGTGACGGACACAACAGGTTGAAGTAATCAGAAGTTGCAATTAGATGAGATGGCCTGAGAGGTCGAAGCGCACTCGCACTCTGTGAGATCACGGCAGTGTGAGACAGCTGCTCTGACAGGGTGTTTTCAGGAGGGAGAGATGTGTCATTCATCACTCCACAAAAATCATAATTGGTGTACATGTAATGCCAGAAGCACACAGAGGTTAAGTCAGCTGTATCTGAAATAAACAACTGTCAGAAGCAAATGTTGTGAGCACCATCTAGTGTTAAACAATGCTCAAAACACGCTAAGCTATACGCCAGACTACAAATATGCAGATTCCCTTTACTTGCATTCAATATTTTACGTGTGTGTAACATAAAAGGTGCTTCATGTGCCCTCAAATCCATTTAAAAACATCACTCTCACACATCATCTAAAATAACAGCTCTCGTCTTACTCATTGAACTCTGTCCGCTGAGTGAACTACGCAGACTTTCCACGGAGCCTCCGGCCTTCAGCTTCGGCTTCTCCAGAGAGTCGGTGTCAGGCTGAGGGGACTGAGGGGAGCCAGGGGCTCCATCCGGACTCGACTGAAAGACAAAAAAAAAGAGAGGAGGAGATGCAGATGGGTAATGAAAGGACATGGGGGAAGGATACAAAGGAAATGTTTGTGCAGTTATGAGGCAAAAAGGATGTGAAGGTTGGGAGAGAGGGGAATAGATGGAAACAGCGAATGAGGATTGGGGGAGTGGTAAGCGGTGGTCGGTGTTATTTTTTTTATAATTTTTATTGAAAAACAGGTATTTATCTATCAATTTTTTTTCTTATTCAAAGACCTGATAAAATAATGTATTATAATAAGGAGTTTTTTCTTTTCTGCTTCTCCTGTCAGCCATAACTGACTGGTTCACCCTCATGTCCGATGCCGCGCTGTCAGATATCCTGTCTGAACAGAGTTATTATAGTTTCTGTATTTTTCATTATTTTTATTTTGTTTTCAATTCAATTTATATTCAGTTTGTTTCCAGTGTGGGTTTGCTCGTTTCAGTTTCAGTTTTATCGTTAACAATAAAACGTTTTTATTAGTTTCCGTTTTAGTTTGACTTTTTAAAACATTTTTATTACAGTATGTTTGGGGCGAGATTGAAGAGATCCAGAATAGCTATTACGATATAAACACAACAATTTTCGAAGACAATTATCATAAATTAACAAAGAATAAAAACATTTCCTGTATATTATGTTTTGTTTTGTAGGAGTACACACAAACATTCCCGTTCATTTTTGCCTTTAATGTCTAGTTTATCTTTTTGTTTCAGTAAACTAAAATGTTTTCACATCCAGTTTTAGTTTAGTTTGAGTTAACTACAACAACTTTGTGTCGGAGCAACTTACTTAAACAGGAATTAAGACAGATAATGGAAGAAATAATGTCATTCAACTGGAACTTTAAAATTGTGTATTACTTGACGAGGTTCAATGTATTATTTTTGCATAAATTAGTAAAATCATTGTTCAAATCTTTTAAGTTTTCCTTTGAAGAAAAAAAGCCTCTAATAATGAAGCAACAACAAACATCAACACCTCCTGTAATGCACTGTTTTTATTTGTTTCAGTCGTCCACTAGGGGGCATTGTGGTCCATAAAATGACCATCGTGCAGCCATTGAGACATGACAATTAATTTCTCTCCACTCTCTCCCAACCAATGGCTCCTTGACTCATGCCAGGATATGTGGGTCACAGTGCTGAGACCACCGTGACCGACAGATGTCCAACTGTGCATTAATGACACATTCTGCAGGGCGACATCAAAACTGCAGGACTGGCCGGGCCACTGGTGAAGCCGCCGGATGCCCAGAAAAATTAGGCCACGGCGGATGAGACAGCCATTACAGTGTACTCCCTCACACTTCAAGTCTCCATTTTCCTAAGAGTTAGCAGCCTCGGGGAGACTTGCATCACTCCATGAGCTCAGCATGAAGCGCACACACTCCACCCTTAACGCTGGGCCCAGAGAGAACAGGGTAGAGAGAAATCCAAATGTGTGTGTGTGTGTGTGAGTGTTTTAGTGCTGTATGTTTATTCTGTAACTAACACAAATACTCCACCACCCACTCGCAGCCTGTGGACAGAATTTGTGGCTTACACTGCAAAACATCCTCTAAATGTTTGCAGAACACGCAGGGCTTTTCTGTCTTTACAACGCCGCCTGGCTCACTGTTTCGAGGATTAAAAGCACAACGTGTGGATTTTGTGATACTATTTATGCGTTAGCTTCTCCGTTTTATATCTGACTATGTTTATATGGGTTTCATTTGGCTTGAAAACCTCAGCAATGTTGAATTTCAGCTACAAACGATGCAAAAACAATTGCATCCATGTGTGTGTCCGCGTGTCTGACCTGCTCGGACAAGGAGCTGCTGTACTTCTTCGACATGCGTTTCCTCATCGTCTCCTTGACCGACTTGACCTTCTTGCCCAGTGAGATCCGAGACGTAGTGGGCGACTTGACCACCTCCCTGTATATGGCCTCCTGGTCTTTACTCTGTCAGTAGAAGAAGGGGAAAGGACGGACGGCGGGGAAGGAGATGACAAAGGGCGGGGAGATCACAAAAACAGAAAGGAGAAAACGGAAGAGAAAAGGTGATTTAGTGTGACGGGAGAGGTCGGATCACGCTCCTCAAAGCCTCTTGTAATTTCACAAGCTGCCAGCGCTTACATTGGCCTCCGATCCGGCGTTGACCACGTGGAGCGAACGGTTGGACAGGTCGAAGCCTCCGAAGCTGCACGTCCTCTGTAAAGGGGGGGGGGAGCCAAAACACAATCAAATGAGTCACATTCAGAAGGTCACGTTACACAAACTCCCCGTCCACGCCCGACTGAGGGTCAACTCACAAATGATTCATGCTTGGCACAACACAGGCAGCACTTTGATTAATGTACATGGGTATATGGTTCGTATGTATGCGGGGGCATGATGTCATATGGGACTGTGGACAGCCAACAGACATGATGTAACACAAACTGTTATATGAGCTCCTCTTTAAATTTGCGAGTTTGTGCGCTGCTCCTCGGCAAATGAGCTGTTAAAACCGACCGTGGAGCGCACGCAACGAGTTGCTCATATGCTTTAAAAGTTGAATCCCTGGAGAAAATAGTCCTTGATGTGGCTAAGCTAAGATATATATACACAAGTGAACATATATTAATTGCATTTCAGCCTTTTTCGTGGTTAATTATGATGGGTGCGAAAACTGGGCTTAGTATGCAAACATGCACAACATATAGGTTGGTTCCTCAGGGCCGACAATATGTTATTTTCATCAGAAACACTTTTAAAAGAGAGTAAATTGTTTCTGCTGAGAGGACAGGGTGATTATGGAGATTTTCTTTCTTGACTTCAGAGGACGGCAAGATAAGGGGGTACACAAAGGGGAACTGTGACATGAGAGGAAAAAGAGATGCGGGATCTTATCGCCGAGCTGGCTTTGACTTTCTGAGTCCTCCCTAAGCTCTGCAGTAGGTCACACACAAAACATGTAGACACACACATGCACATCTGCCAAAAAAAAAAACAGTTCAAGTGGGGCACTTGATGGCATTTCTCCTCTGCTTCAAAAGCCATTAACGTCTAAACTGCTCGATTAAAACGCCCCTGAAACCCCCCCCTTGGGCGAAGATCCTCCGTGTGAGAAGGCATTTGCACATTACGAGTTTTTATATTAGATGTCCACAGCTGCAGTCCACATCACAACTTCCCAGGAAAAGCACAGTTTGGAGAACAAACATGTTTGAAGAGACGTCCAAAAAAAAGAACTCGGAATGTCATGGCGATGTTCGATGGAAAATGGACATGCACCCAGTAAAAAAAAAAAAAAAAGTCTCTCAAAAGATAATTATAGGAAAGAAAAACAACTAAAAATCACATCTGCAACCATAGAGGCACGGGCCAAAAAAGAACACGAAAAGCAACAACATAAAAAGTGGAGGCAGAGAGTTTTTGGATGAGAACGACCTCCAGTGACTTCACTAGAACACGATAGGACGCAGGTGCGCTCAAAGCTGCAGGATAGCTCCACTACAACACCACCGTGAATGTGCCGCTAATTCTACTCGTACGCCCAGACTGTGTGGATACATGTGAGGAACAAGTAGATTACGTGTTGTCACGCTGCTTGACGTTACAAAGCTGATGCGGTTTACCTGTTTTTCTGTTATTTACATTATTTTCTGCTATTGTACTGTACTCGCTCGCGCTAAGTAGCTCTCCCGGTGAAGTACGTGCCTCGTTCAGACCACTGAGGTTAACACCAGGGGTTCAAATCCAGCCTGTAGCTTTTGCTGCATGTAAAGTGCGTAAAATTTGGCCAACAAAGAAATAATTTTAAAAGCACAAGAAGTTCTTTAGATGTCTGTAACTAAAGTTGAAAAGACGTCTAAAATTACATGGTTAAAAGCCTTTTCAGCGTCGGCAAAGACGCTGAATAGACGTCTTTCGGGTGTGTTTTTGCTCAGCGGGAAAGACCATTCAGTCACTTCGACTTAATAAGACCATTCATTGAATATGTCTCTGAGGCTGCATGCTGCAGTTCTAAGGAGGAGCAGCTTCATGCTTGTACTACAGCTCTTTCGCCCACAGGGATCAGTGTGACTGTGCGTATCCTTCGGGGGGGGTTTGACATTTTACAAAAGGCACTTACAAAACCTCTGCTGTAACTTAACCTCCCAAGTGGGCCACTGCACATCTCAGAATCATTTTATATTCAGCTGAAATGAAAAAAAAAAAAAAAGGCTTAAAGCCAAAGGCATTCACTTAAAGGTCAGAGAAGATGACATTCCTCTAAGGGCAGTTAGGTCTGTGATAGATACACCAGCCCCGAGCCTTTTCCTGTACATGAGCACAGCTGCGGTACTTTGAAGTGGGTTTATAACTCAGATAATACTAAACAGGTAAGTTGAAATCACTTGACCTGCCGTGTGTCTTGTTTGTGTATGTTCCCTGCGCCTTCACCTATCACCTCCGAGCTATTTCTGCAACTTTGAAGCACCGAGTCCTGCTCACACGAGGCGGTCGATTTGAATCTCACGGTCCAAACTCACAGACTTCTGCTGGATGCGCAAGAGCACCCGCTTGGTGCAGCGGTCCACACTGGCCGCCCACTTCCTGTCCGCCTCGCGGTCCTCCTCCAACAGACAGCGGCGCTCAGCGCGGCTGAGGGTAACTGGGCGCACCAGCTGGGCCCAGTTGAGGTGACCGTACAGGCTCCGCTCCACCACATAGGTGATGTTCAGCTCACTGACTGCCGTTCGACCACGCAGCCTGCGGGAGGGGAACACCCAGCTCCCTCCCCCGCTTCCAAAACCTTTTGATTTGGCTACGTCACAGCGTGCAGGGGAGGAGGGGGTGACAGACAGAGGGGAGACGGGGGTCTTGGCGTTGCGAGAGCGTTGGTACAATAGGTGCTTAGTGGAGTAAGCGTAGTTGGGGTCAGGTTTCCGGTGCGTCCAGCTGCCATGGTGCCGGTTGGCAGGTTGGTGCTTGGGGCTGCCTTGCGGACCGTCATCCAGGGATATCAGGAGGCGGGACTGGGCATGGGGTTTGGGGCGAGGTTTGGTGAGGCCATAGTAGGCGTAGAGAGCTTCGTTGTTACTTACCCCATGGGAGATGGAGCTCAGGGCCTTCCGCATCTCGCCGTCAGTCGTGGAGCGCGAGAGCTTTCCTTCGTCGTCCAGTCCACAGCCATCCAGCTCTGAGAAGGAAGAGCCACTGCCTCCAACGCCAGAGATGGAGCCTCCCAGGCCCCCAGAGCTAACCGGGGTTCTCCTGGGGGGCCGGATGAGGCCGTGGGTACTGGAAGACTTGCTGAAGGTTTTGACCAGCTTGTGACCGGACCAGGTGTCCAGGCTACTGGAGGAAGGGGAGTTGGTCAGACTGTCTGTGTCTCCATCCAGAGAGAGTTGATCCTGGGTGAGGGAGGGCAGGGAGATCTCCTGGGGCAAAGGGGGCTTCTTTAGGACTCCTGTGTACAGAGCTGCGTTGTCCTCACAGGTGGGTAGTGCGTCTAGATTCAGAAAATCTAAAGGAGGAGAGGAAGATGACAGAAACATTTACTCGGGAGCATTTAGACATCTGAGTCTGTGGAGTCTCATGACCCGTGTGTGGTTTTCACAACCACAGCTAGCCCGAAAATATTTCAAAACACATTCTTAAAGTCTGAGTATTGGGCAAAACCCATGACAGAAGAAAATGTGAAAAAAATTATTGCTTTTAAAACGAGGCATGGATTTTAAATAACTCTCCGTTGGATACAGAAATGCTGCCATAAAGTTAACTTTACCTCAGTGAGGACAACAGCTCAAAAAACAGATTTTCAGCATCCAACTTTCACAAGTAATGAAGTGTGAGGCCTCAGACACAGTCAGAATTAATCTTAATTTGCCGTTATAAACAATTAGTGACGGATTTAAATCATGTTCAGCTGTAAGGCAATCAAAGCAACATAGGTGGCACGAACCTTCTGAGCCGTGTTTCTTGCCCTCCTCCACCTTGATGAGTTTTTTCCTGACCCGGCGTGTCGAGTTAACCAGCTTGTGAAGCCGCTTGAACTTCACAGAGTCCTCTGATTGCTCATCGTCCGACTGTTCACGAGACTGGTGGGAAAGAGAGGGAGAGGGAGGGAGGGATGATAAAATAAAAGGGACGGACGGCCGATGACTTTTAAATTAAAAGGAGACGTATTATGCTCACTTTCAGGTTCATAATTTTGTTTTGGGTTACTACTCTTACAGGTTTACACGCTTTAATGCTCATAAAACAATTCAGCTTTCTCAGCCTGTCCAGTGCTGCAGCTCTGTATTCCCCCTCAGTCTGAAGCGCTCCTGTCTCTTTAAGGCCCGCCTCCTGGATACACAGTCTGCTCTGATTGGTCAACTCACACACACCTTAGCCAGCTACGCTCACCGTTTCTCCGGTCGGCTCTGTTGTGTTTTCACCTTCCAGTTAGCTTCAGTTCCAGCATGAATATAGGCATAAATTATGCAAATGTGTGACATGATGACATAGTGATGTTAAACGGAACGGAAAAGCATAATACGTCTCCTTTAAATAAACCTTAATCGACACAAAGGTGCAAGCAGGAGGAACTCCTTCAGCATAACACTTCATCAACAGCAACAAAAATAAAATGTATGTTTCGGTGTAAGTAACGAGGTAAAAACAACCTTTGACAAATACATTTTGAGGATGCTGCGATGATGCGATAGATGGGAGCATTGTTTAGGATGGAGTCAAAGTTAGTGAGGTGAGAAATGGAGGATCTGAGGGATGGCGGCACGCCACATCGTGTCAAGTTCATATTGTCGTAGTGAACACAGAACAAAAATGCACTGAAGTGATGAACCAGATGAGACAGCCATTTAAAAAAAACAAAAAAAAAAAATGGGTACAACCGAACGACACAATGAATCAGTCTGATGGGAAATGGTCTATTTGGCATCAGAGGCTGTTTACAGCAGAGGAAATGGAGGGACGTGGTCGTATGTTATGGGTGTCAACAACATCCCAGTATTTTCCCTCCATTGAAGGCCGCTGCATATAAACTCTCTGCACAGTGGAGTGGAAAAGAGACCAAATCATAGAGTCAACGGCTTCATCACTCACACACAAACACACAATTGCACCCCGAGCTGTGTGTGTATGCATATATGTGTGTAGATCTCTATGCTCTCCGTGTGATGATGATGATGATGATGATGTCGATGAGCCGAGCTTTGGCGTGAAGATTGTCTGGCAGGAACTTCCATCACTATCACGGAGCTCAGACGGCTTAATTTGTTTTTATTTGCCACTGGTTTCCACAGCAACAACCACCTCTCCGGTCACATGCTGCCAGTTCCACAGTCGAGGTTGACTGCATCGCTTGCAAAGGGACACACTTGCATGCACAGACGCTCACGCACACACACACACACACACACACACACACACACACACACACACACACACAACTAGACAGAACAGGCCTGCGGGGCTTAGCTCTCTTGTCTCTGATAAAATGCAGCTCGAAAGCTAACAAGGAAGAAACCACAGGCCTGGCTCAGATGCTGCTGACACGCATCAGGAATGATGTCGACAACTGCGGCTCGGTCGGCTCAAAAAGCTCCGACATTGTCCGCAAAATCGCCACCACCTTCGCAGCACAGTGAGCTCTTCAGAGTGTTACGAATCAGAGTTGGAAAAGGAAACAACATCCTGCAGGTCTGTTCAACAAACTGTCCTCCCCTTGCCTCCACTTCACCGCTGTTAGGAGGTGCAGTGGTCAAGGTTTCTCACCTATCAGCTCAGCAGACCAGAGCGAGGGTTCGGCCATTCATTTGGCCTCTGACAAACCGCAGAAATGGGTTCTGAAAACCCAATTCTCCCCGACAATCCTTCGACTGAACCGCACAATTCAGGCCACAGCGGTGACTCCTTAGACTTTCCATTTGCTTTGAGCGTATTAGCTTCAGAGAATTGAATGTAATAATAATAAGTCTGTGTCAGAGAGGACTGATAAAAGAAGAAGAGGAAAGATGGGTGAGATGGGTGAGACCACCAAAGGCAAAGACTGGAGTCCATTCCTGAACCTTGGTTTCTCTTAATAACTATTATTGAGAAGTGTAAAGAAAGAGTGTCTCGTATGAAGTCATTCTAGCATCAGAGTTAACCCACATGATTTGTCCTTCTGCTTGTTAAATGGAAAAAAGGAGTGAGAGAACTGTCCACACATATGACCAGATAAACAGGGACAAGGAAGCCAAACATCAGAGGCCATGAATCAAGTCAGGGGTGACTGGCCGCCATCGAAAACAAGGTCAAAACAACAATTCCACCGTCGTAATTGCCATTTGGCTTCAGAAATTACTTTGAGGAACGTTTCCCAAGACTTTGGAGAAGCTGTTAAACTTAGTAACGACAAGCCGACATCCTCACGGCACACACCAAAAATTGTTTTCATGCTTTACCACAAAAACAAAAGAGGAAAACCATTAAAGATACAATCGGATTTGAGCAGTTAAGAGCGCCGAACTTACCGCTTCCTCTAAAACTTTCTGTGTTCACATCCAACGGGTTAAAGAGCGGGTCCCTCAAATCCATAGCGCGCCGACCACATTCTCACGCATGCACGGTTTCCAAAATAATCTCCGTGCGCATGCTGGCAGATGCAGACGCGGCCCGTTTCGTGAGTTCGGCTCTGAGGAATGAGGGGCTGTTTGGAAGCGCCGTGCCGCACAGCTAGCAGAGAAAAGGCGTGTTGTGCGTGGAGAACAATCCCGGCGTTTGAGCCCCTCTGACCCTGCCTTGGCCCCCACATCGCTAATGGCCAGCCCTGGAATGTGGCCTCCGATCGCTGGGGGAAGACAGCGTCAGGGGAAGGCACAGAGCAGCCAAAGATATGCACATGCTGCCGACATGTCAGCGACAAGCACGTACTGTACATTCAAATGTCTGTATATAGAATACAGACACACGCATAACTGTTAACTATTTGAATCTGCGGATGACCTAATTCCATTCATTATAAGGGAGAGGGGGCAGTGCATGACACTGATAGAGGCCCCAGCAGAGTCGCGGTACTTCCTGAAGAAGCCAATTTTGGAACTGGGGGCAACGGGAGATACAGAACTCCCCCTCTTTCAGGGCCCGGGGGTAAGAGCAAAGTCTTTATCTTCCCTCTCTCTCTCTCCCTTGTTTCCTCTCTGCCTCCAGCTCTCGCATTTGTTCACAGCCTCCAGAGCCAAGTTGTGTGTTCCTCTAAACAATACTCCTTCAGTAACTCTCCCATCCTCTCTCCTGTCGACAAAAACACCCCCCGCCCCAATCGATCAGTCTCTCTCCCCACAGGAAGTGAGCAGCGGGGGTAACACTGGGGCTGACGGACTGATGAGCCGATCGTCAAAACTCTTGCACAATCCACACCCAACCGCCAGAGAGCACAGAGAACCGGAGCTGGAGTTATGTATGGCATAATTAACCTAATTTTTATGTGGGAGGAAATCATCAATCATTGCGCAGAAGAAGAATTTAATAGGGACACTTGACGATTTGCATGAGTCCTCTTTAATGGTTTAAATAAATCACTGGCATTGAACATTCACAGCTATGAATGTGCAAAGAGTCTCGCACACTCGAACATATTCATCCACTTGAAAGAAATGGCGATTCAATCTAAATCTGCCTGAGAGCTGTAGGGTCAACCTTCCATTTACTTTAAGAATAAGAACACGAAGTGAACAAGCATAAAGCGGATGAGAGTAAACGCAAATGTCGGCGCTGTTTAGTCCTGAATAAGTGGCTCGTTTCAAAATAGCAAGAGCACGTATGCGCTGGGAATCATTTTCAGACGACTCGGAATTTTTGTGTTTGGATAAACTCACTTCCTGTCAAAAAGTGGGTCAGCGTGTGTGAGACTGCATGACGGCGTGCTATTCCCATATGATTCCATACTGTACTAACCTAATTAAAAGCCGCCGCGACTACTGCGAGTCATGAATCTGCATCGGAGCTGACCTACATTTCTTTAAGGAAACACACAAACATACGATTGTCAGCGAACGGCAAAAACAGCGTCCGACATGAACTTGATTGTCTGAGCTCCGGCTCCACAAGGCAAAGGATCCTCAAAGGTCTCGAGGTCTGGAGGCCTCCTCTGCGGGGATCACAGCTGACAAGATCGCTGCCAACAAAAGCGAACGCCGCGAGGGGTTTCGGGTTGTGACTATCCACTTGGCTTTCTGCAAGTTACAATTACGACTGATTGATGGAAACAGACCCGGGCTAAATTTCCATAAGACAATTTCCTTTTCGCTACGGCAGCCAATTTGACTCTGTTGAGGAAATATTTCAAATAAGATGCTCATGATTGGATTAACCTGATGAATAAAACAAGGATTCACAACAAACAGCATACATCTCAACCGAGGTGAGCAATGGGGAAAGAATCAAAGAGGTAACACTCCTGCTATTAAGATGCACATGACATGGTGGAGAGAACATACGTGCACAAGTGGATATATTGTAGCTCAGCTGATGAGTGAAGAGCAGAGAGAGAAGGGGAGATAGAGGGAGAGAAGGCAAGATACAAACTGAGTAGAGGTGGTTTATGCAATGGCATGTAAAACTGTCCAAAGTAAAAATATTTCAAACATCTCTAAAAGAGGGGACGTCGGAGACATCAAGCTGGGGAAACTAGTTGAGTTTACAGTCGTTTACATCTGATTAAAGGATAAGTTCACCCCAAAAAACATGAAAACTGCAGATAGAAAGTTGGGTGAAGCTTTGTAGTTGTTTTTGCTGCAAAGCTCCAGAAATGTTTTGTGGACTACAAAACCTCTTCCGCCTCCCCATCGGGATGGGGGTGAGCGGATAACGACTGCATTTTCATTTTTGGCTGAACTTTCCCTTTAAACACACACATCCATTCACACATACGTCCAAACAACAAACCGCCGTCCTCCTTCACAACCTCGTCGGCTGAAAAAATCAAACTTAAAAAGGTGAGAGTGGTCGAGGTGAGAGTGTTAAGAGAGGTAAGAAAAGGGGAGAGGTCAGGGGGGTTTTTTTTTGGAGTGGGGGTGGGGGAGGGGGGTGTACTTACGTTGCAGTTCGAGGACTGGTTTAGATTGGCTGCAGATCCGTCAGCCCACTCTGCAGTGTCACTACTGCTGGACTGTCTGCTGCGCTCATACTCCTTCAGCTACGTGGAGAAGAAGAGTTTAGAGAGGCAGAGGAACAGGGCGGGGGGGCCACCCACTCTCACCAAGCATGCTACATCTCTCCATGTGCTGTCAGACGAGTGATAGACGTCAAAGCGTGTGCATTCACAGTGCATGTATACAGACAGACAGACAGACAGACAGACAGACAGAACAGAAGGACTCAACCAGTGATGTAGTGGTAAATTAAAGGTGTGTACTATCGATTGAGTAGTATGAGTTTGGCGACTACTAAATTTAAGTCTTTGCTAAATATTAATTTATTATAAAATGTCTCTATTACTCGTGCAAATTGCCTACTTTTAATGTGTGTGGTATGACTATGAGAGGTAGGTTCGATTCTTTAACGGTTATATTCCACTACATCCCTGGACACATACTACACACCACGATACTGACGCACTACACAAAGACGCACAGGCACAAACAAGGAGTCGTATCGGCTATCCACAGAGGCTGATCATTGCTTGGTTTAACTGAGTGTCAATCGCTAGAGCGAGAAGCTATTGGCCCAAAGAAAAAAAATCAAAGTTGTGGAAAAAAACAAAAGAGGAATAAGGGGATAATTAACATCTGCCCTGTGGAGAGCAATCCAGCGCCCAAATGCCGCTGGACATTCATGCTTCCCATGAGCAAGACATTACAGAAGCTGATTGACAGGGAAGATGACGGAAGAAGAAGAAGTAGGCAATAAAAGAAGAAGAAGAAGAAGAAGAAGAGAGAATAAAGGAAAGCCAAGTAATTATCCACCATGTCCACCTAGAGAGAAGAAAACCACAATGCACGAGAGCATCCCGCCCAACAGATGGGGCTGTTGAGTTACCATGACCACCAATCCAGCAATTATGAACTGAACAACACACCCACACACACTCCATGAGCTCACACCCTGAAATCCCCAGAACTCTTGAGAACCTCTGGAAACACCAATCATCTGGAGTTTGTGTGTGTGTGTGTGTGTGTGTGTGTGTGCGTGTGTGTGTATGTGTGTAGAGGACAATGCAGGGTTAAAATGCGGGGCCTCGTACGTGTTAGTAAGAGTGAGTCGTTTTAGTAAGACGGAGCTATGGTGGGAATATGGAGCTGGAGACTAATCCAGGAGGAGGTCAAGGGGAGGGTTGGGGGTTTGAAGGGGGGGGCTACAGAGGGTGAGGGTGGGGGGGAAGTAGGCGGCAACAGGTGAGGCAGGAAGTCAGCGGAGCCTCCTACCCGAGCCAGAGCCTCCTCAACGGTGATCATCTTCTCTTTCACCATCATCATCAGCTGGATCCGCTCTTCGTCGCTCATGGTGATCTCGCTGGCCACGTAGCCTATGTCTTCTCCTGGAGGGTGCAAGGAGCAAAAGGTCAAACACGGAGGAAGCTCGGCTCTGCTCGGAGCGGCACATCGGTTAAATGAAGCTGCACGAACCTTTGGATGTCTGACGCATGACTGGTTTGTGCTGCGACTTGCGGAAGTTCTGCCAAAAAGACTTGTTCTTCTTCTTGTTGTCCCATTTACCTAAAGGGAGGGCAGGCTCGGTCAGATAGGGAGAAACATTCACCTGATAAACAACTACGACGACAACCACAGGAAACATAATGAGACGGCAGGAGACAAACATGAAAATGCATCTCAGCGTACCTCCAGATCCATCTTCAGAGCTGGATTTGTGCAGGGGCATTCTGGGAGAAAAGAAAGAGAGTCAACATCAGTAAAATGTCTCATTTTATCATGAAGTCATTAGTCTCTGTTGACCACATTGCCTCTAAACTGGGGCAGGGGTGCAGTTCTCTCTGTTCACCACTTGGGGTCAGTGGTGGTACTTAAGTGACGGCAAACCAGGCTCCTGAGGCTTAAGAGGGAGAAAGAGAGGAGAAAGAAGAAGGAGGAGAGGAGAGGAGAGGAGAGGATGGAAAAACAAGAGAGTCAGAGGAAGATGGTGGATACACAAAGTGTTTAAGAAGCAGTTAAGAAAAGAGGAAGATCAACAGGATGAAGAGAAAGAGAGAGCGGCCATGTGAAAGTGAAGAGCGAAAGTATGGAATCGAGGAAGAGAGAGACGGGTGGAGGAGGAGGAGGAGGAGGAGGAGGAGGAGAAACCACAAGGCAGACTCAGCCTGTTTGTGTTTCCACTTCCCTCCACAGGATAGACAGTCACGAGGAAGACGGAGGGACGAGTGGGAGAAGAGGAGGAGAGGGCATAAAAAGAGGGAGAGATGGAAAATAACTGAGTCCTGACATGTCTGTAAACCTTCCTAAATAATCAGACCTAACGGGGAGAAAATAACAACTCCAGGGCTGCGCGTGACACATGAACTGCACTCAGCTTCCAATCAAAAAGTCATGTATGAGCAGCCTCGCTTTAAGAGACGAGAAACCACATCAACAGAGATCTATCTGCGTCTTCTTTACGGAGGAAAGTTCAACGTAGATGCAGAAATCCTCAGAGGGAGGAGGTGAAGCTTCGGGATGGATAACACGCTACAGGTGTGTTTGTGTGTGCACGTGTGAGCGACAGCGACTGGTGCTGACATCGTACTTCCGCTCTTTCAATCAAAAAGAGAAAACCATGGCGGAAAGGAGAGGTAAGAACCATAAACGTGCCCTGTTGAGAGCCTCAACAACCTTAAGCAAAACTCTCGACTGAAGGAATCCGAGCGCCGACACGCCCTTCATGATTGCAGCCCGGCACATGCAGCTGCCGAGCCGTGCACGCAGACAGGCGGCTGCCAGAGAAGCCGTGTGAAAGTGTGCGACAGGATCAAAACAAGACGAACGGGTCACTTCCTGCATCCCTCTCCAGCGGCTGCATGTGTGTGTGCATATGTGTTCATATGTGCGCTCAGACATAAACCCTCTCTTGGTGCAATGGGAAATCTTCACGCGGCTTAAAGCCCGGCTGCCATGGCAACATAATGAGATGCTAATTGAATGGAGGCCTGTATGGTTCCCCCCCCTCTCAGATAGGCTAGGGCCAAAGCTAATGCTAATAGAACTCGCTCAATAGAAGCTTCTCTGTGGCGCCGCTGCCCCCCCCCCCTCTTCTTGATGCTCTATAAATTAACCTCCCGTGCGTGCGCGCGCACACATCCGCGCGCACGCACTTTAAAAGAGCTTGAATGTCTTTCAAAGAGCGTGTCAGTCCAGGCATTGTGCGGCTCGGCAACTTAATTGGTTTAACCTTAAATCTTTGGCATGCCTTTCCATTTCAATCCCGTTCGTCGCATTGAGCAGAGGACGTTTAACTGCTTCTCATCTCATTAGCATAAGCCAACTTTCTTTTTTTCCCTGCATAATATTAAGTGCAGTCTCTTGGCTGGACTTGTGCAGGATAGGTGAAAGTTTCCTCTAATGACACTTCCGCTTTGTGGAACTGCTACAAGTGTGAAAAACACGGGCTAATGACGCTGACGCGGGGGGTGAATTTGAAGTTTGCAGGGTGAAAGTGATAGGTCTGAGAGCCAGTTCCCAGGCTAGTATGCCAGGCATTTTGGAAATGTTTAACCTGTGAGTGCTGTCTATGTTTAGGACGAGGCTTCAGCTGCAACTGCAGAGATGTAACACAAGCAATCTGGTAGAAAACATGCACACAAAGACAACTCGTCAACATCCAGGGAAAAAAAAGAAGAAAAAAAAGGGATGACTGAATAAGCGATGATGGCATAAGCAGCTCTCACATGACACAGTATGAATCACAGGCCTAACATAGCTCCTATCCTGTGTGACGGAGCTGCTGTCCAGGAAAGATGACAAACCAGCTCACGGCGACATTTGCAGGTTTCACCGCGCTCAGCATAAATCGCGGCCTCGCGCGCACACACGACTGTGCGTTCTGGCGCGGCCACCTGGAGCGTGAGGCGATCTCCGGTGTTCTCGTCGAGACAATGAGAGGCAGCGACCCTGTGTGACGGTGGCGGCGTGCACAGGAAGAACAGAGGGGTGAACTCTTCAGGGGTCGGGGAAGAGGTCGGAGGTCACGTGGAGGGGGAAGATGGATGAAAATCATACCGATAATACACACTTTCTTTTGTGCTTGTGCGCGTATTTTCCTGCCAAACGCACACTGTCTGCTGTGCTCCACTCTCAGCCACAAGTTGTAAACATGCTGACAAAGTACTTTAGTTCCCCAACATGGTGCAGTTGTTCTAAACAGATTCTTCACATGGCACGGCTTACATTTCCATCTGATTACTGGTTGCATAAGCCGCACTTTCAGTAGCGCGACTGCCTCTGACATTCACGATCTCACAAACCCGGTTCGAGCCAGTAAATCAACAGTCTGCATCTTGTATCGCGCTTCGGTCGGGATCCATTTTCCTTCTGTTAACTTTTGCCGATAAGCTCGCTGCTCCCTCTCTCTGCAACAACACCCACCGATCAATCACCTCTCAAAACAGGAAGTCCCCCGCTTGAACCCTCCAGCCTACTGAGAGCGCTCTGTCATCGCCGCTCGCATGCCAGCCCCTCACAGGAGCCGTGCCCACCTCCTGTCAACAAAGTGACGGAGAGAGAGGGGTGGCACGGAGAGACAGAGGGGGGGGGGAGTCTGGGTAATCTCCTGTGGGTGCTATTGTCCTGCAGGGAGGTGATGATGGGGGTATCCGTGTCCGTGCGTGCGAACGGGCACGCGTGCCTCTTGTGAGGAATGTGTGAGGAACGGAGGGGGTTTGTCTATCACTGGGGCCGGCACATGATAAATTGCTACACCTGAAACCCATTCACAACAGTGGAAAGTGGACAATAGGCGGTGTAATAGAGACCAGGGCCGGGGTGAAGGAGAGGAGAGGGGCTGTCATGGAAGGATGGATTACAAAAAAAAAGGTGTCTGAGTTTCTGAGGGTTTGGATGATGGAGCGTAAAAACTTTAATAGCAGGATTAATTAGAAAAAGGTTATATAAAGCTATTCTATATCACTTTCACACCAGAAAATGGGTTTTGGGGGACTTTGTTGTAAGAGGAATAGATAGAAGGAAAGAGCTGACAGGGGCGAACGTGGAGCAGTTTCATTAGCGATTAAGTGAAGACTCAAGGTGAGACAAAGTGTGAATGTTTAGGAGAGTGGACGAGAGGACGGAGAGAAGCCAGGCTGACAGGAAGAGGAGAGAGAGTCGGCCAGCGAGGGGCTCTCTCTGCTTTCGAACGGCAGAGAGACGTCATCCCAAAATTTGGCATCTGGTTCCCATCATCCTCAGCGTTCGCCTGTTCAACATATACAGCCATGGGAGAAGAGATCATGTCTGTGGTATGCGTTTCCTCTGCCGCACGTGGCCGTCACGTGAACGTGACGATTCCACCGGGGTGGGGGGTCACGAAGGGGTGACGGCGAGGAGCAACCGCAAAAAATTAGGAAAAAATGGAGATAAAGGTGAACCAGCCCAGCATGAAAGGGCCAACTGACTTTAATTCTGTCCGACACATTTACAGAGCTGTACTGCCGACCAACTTGGATTGCTTTAAATTGCTTTAAATGCGCATAGCAGTGATCTCATGGGGGGCCACGGGCGAAGAAGTTCGTACACACAATATAAAGTGGCGTGAAAAAAAACCAACACACGCACTCAATTGCGTTACAGGAACCAGTGAAAAGGAACCCCACCCACCGGTTCCATCCTGCTCTTTCGTTCATGCTCCTTCGCTGTAATCATTCGGCCATCACCCCTTCTGTGTCTCCCCCCCTCTCCCCCCCTCTGCTGGACACAAAGGCAGGAAGGAAGCATGGACGGTCAGAGAACAGAGAACGGGCTGCTGGACCGAGCAGGTCAGCCGGAGGAAGCAGCCAGTGGTTTTCCTTTCACCGCAGCGGGGATGTGAGCTGAGGGGACCGACTATGGGCATATGTGACGTGTCGATACATGTTGAGGGCATGTTTCATCAGCTGGGGATTTATTTCATCATTATAAGCACTTCAGTGAGTACATGAACAGGACATATAGCATGCTAGCTACTGGCTGATGAAACTTAAAGGTGCAATATGTAGGAATTTTATTTTTTTTTAAATCAGAAGGTGAAGAAATAAGAGTTTTGATGTCTTTAAGATAGCATGCTAACCAGCTAGCCCCAAGAGGTGGCCAATTCTTACATATTGCACCTTTAAGAGCAATATCTGGCCATTTTGGGAACATTTATATATTCACATTCTCGCGCAGAGTAGGATGAGAAGATTGATACCACTGTCGTGCTGCCGTACTGCCAGCAGTTAGCTGAGCCTCTCTGGATAAATCAGTATTTTCCATGGCTGAACCTGGTCGACTCCTCACCCACGCACCACCAACGCTCATCCACGAAGAGTTAAGAGTTTTCCACCTGACGAGCCGACCTCCACTCCCCACGGGCGGGGGCAGAGGCCTAGTGCGAGCTGTCGCACGAGAGATCGATCAATCAGGCGAGCTGCACGCGGAGGTGCGTGTATTTCCACCCTTAACTGAAAGCGCGAGCCGTGATTTTGTGTGCAGGCGTGTACGGTTTGATGCGATCCAGACGCAGGCTGCCCCGCACATTGTTTTGACATGCAACAGACACACATTTCAATCTAAGCATATTCCATCGCTCAGCACTGGCTCTGGCCACATGTTGCGGTGATAAAGTGTGTGTGAGTGTGTGGGGAGGACATACTTTCTGTCTGTTTCTGGAGTGGACACCTCGCTGCTGAAGCCTAATGATTCCTGAGGACAGAGAGGAGGAGACAGGTGTCAGATTGAGTTTTTAGCTAAAGATTGGACAAAATGAAGCTTATGTTTTCGCGTCTCTGACTACCTGGATCTCAGTACGGAGCTGCAGGGATGTGCTGCTTGGGTCCTGTTTCTCCTGGAAGAAAAAGGCAAGAGAGAGAGAAGAAAGTCAAATATGGGTGTCAAAGATCAATCACTTAATAACGGGGGGACATGATATACAAGCACAGAGTTCAGAGGACTAGACAGGTAAAACAAGACCTGTTCATAAAGGAAAAAAAAGGTCAGTTAGGCTATGGAAACAGTGGATGGTGTGTTCAACAATGCCCTCATGCGGGAAAGACGTCTTCGGTCAGGTTCATGTAGACACACCTGCTTATCGGTGAAAACAAACACAAGCACATGCATGCTGCGCCAACAGCCCAGCTGAAGACAGCTCGGCAAGTCCCGTCTTGCTACAGGTACCCAAACCTGCAATACTTGTTTCGGTTGTTAGTGAATGCCGCTGGTTGGTGGTGCAGCCTTGGCTTTCCTCGCAGAACAAGAAACACCTACGTAACTGCCTCGAAAGATTTACAGTGACGTGAGTGTGCACCACCCTCGACACGAGGAAACACCTGCTGATTTTACGCCAATCTTAAGAATACAACATATTCAGGGTGAAGGCAGATATCCAGACTTTGGCCATGAGTTTAAGGAACAAACTACTCAAAACTGTTTGTTTTTTTAAAAAAAAAACTCCCTTCACTTTCACTTTCTGTGCTTTTCCAGTCAACACTCTCTAACAGAGATGTCTAAAGCAGGTGTCCTCATCACGGCAGACACAGATGAGCCCCAAACCAAATGCTTCTCCAGATAGACTACACGATCACAACAAGTCTGCAACTTTGCTTTCAACCTCCACCACGTGACTACTTAAAGCCAATGAACAGCCTTGAGGGACCGGCTGAGTGCGTACTTCCTTGAGTTGGACGGGATTACCCGACCCCCCGCGCTCACACTCGCCCACCGATGCTTCACACAGGCACAGTCTTGTACTGTGGGATATCAGGCGCCGCGGTAACAGATGGGGTCAGCCCTTTGCTCCGGGGTTGCGACCATATTTTTTCTTTGTTGATTTCTAGCAGCCATTTTCTTGCTCGTTGCACAATGAAAAATATGTGGCTTTATATTCCCCATGTGCCTTTAATCTTCCTGACATGAGCTAGAGGGTAACTGAGGACAACCCGAGCCCCTGTTACTTTGCGTCCTCGTACCATAAGGAGGCTAAATGAAAGCTCATAAAATGCGACTTGAAAAATATTTGTGACATTATTAATGCATACTTGTCTGCTTGTGTGGGTACACGGACTATAAAAAGGGAATTGGGATATAGAGGAGGTTAGCCAAGAAGACCTTTGAGGGAAAGTTAAGAATAGCTAACCTCTTGGCTTTCACATGTTTAGGGCAAATTTCAACACATTTTGAGGAAGTGCCCGCGTCATGGTATCGCCATAAGTTCCTAGTTTTGCTTTCTATGGGCCTGATGCTAGACCACTAAGTGTTATTACTCCCATGAGAAAGTGTCTCCCAAAGTCATGGTTTTTTTTTGCCTGAAAACTACTCGAATACATGATAATACTTTCTGTTAAGATCCAAGTGTAAGTGTATTATCTTATCTTCACTGGAGGATCAGTGCGCTTGTATTAAAGAGGCGTTGACAACAGCCAAGTAGGTTAGGTCAGTAGAATCAAGTTGACTGGCTTCCTAAAGCCATTAAACGACACTTGCTGCTGGAGCGGCAACAAAGAAAAAGACAAATCGAATCTGGAGTTTCCCAAATGCAGGGCAGGAATAGGAAATGAGTGGTTTTTGAGAAATACGCATCACTCTCCATATCTCCACACCCAGATATTAAATGGCAGGATAACAGTCACAGGAAGCTGAATCTGGATCGCTTCCTACACTCGGCCCGCCGTCCTCCCTAATCAAGTGACCTGCAGTTTAACCTTCTCTCTTTCTTCTCTGACTGGGCTTTCGGCGAGGGAGTGTAACCCTTCCACACCCCTCACCCACTAAGCATGAGTCAGTGAGTGGCTCATAGTTAAAAGATCTTGGAAGTGACATAACCTCCTTTAAGAGCTCTTTAAGCGCCCGCAGCCTGCAGGTCATCTGAGCAGGACACCTTTACTGCTGAGGTGGCTGAAAGCCTTTAAAATTAGCCTGAACCCTACACTTATCGTAACGGTAGTCAACGGAAGGCAGACGACAGTGATGTTAGAGAGACAGTCTGGCTGGGTTTATCTTAAATGTTAACTTTAGCAGTCCTCCTATCCTGTTTGCCTGTTTGTCTATTAGTCTGTTACAGTGATCAAGCGGAGAGGGGGCACGGGTCCGGAAGTTTCTTTGGAAAGTAAATCAAGTCGTGCCTGAAACAATTTGTCCATCCCGGGGAGCATGAGGATTCCCATAAGTCAGAAAGCAGGTACCCAGTCTACGGTCATAAAAGCTACCAGACCTACAGAGGACAGGGTTTGTTCTGCACGTAGGGAAAAAATCAGGGACGGAACTGAATGCCTGAATTCTCTTACAGAGGCAGAGCTTATGTGAGACAAAGAAACAACACATCTATCCCTTAAACAAGCACAGCTTTGGCAGCCGGCTCTGTTTAAACAACTGCACGGTGCAGAATAATGTGGCTGAACCCACATAAAGAGGGAACAAGGTGTGTGCTCGCATGCACACACAGTCGTGAAAACTCGGCCTCACAAAAGGTAGCGGCCGATTGGTTTTGCTATCAGATCCTCTTTGGTGGCTTCTCCAGACTGCAGCGACAGCACAGATGTGCCAGTCTTGCCAATGGATATCTACAGGCACAATGCCAACTGGCTGGAATTTTTTTTTTTTTATTTCAAATTAAAACGCACGCTGTCTGCTCACCGCCTGGCGAACACACCGCACACGGACACGCGCAGGAAAATACACAGCCAGACCTGGGCCCTGACGCAGCCACAGACATAAACCTAGACAGATCACCAAACCGAGGAGCAGAAACTCGCTTGGCCTCCACGGACAGAGCTCCAAAGAGACGCAGACACAAAGCAGCCCTCTGTTCCTCCTGCTCCTCCTCGGCTTCCCTTAACTCCCCGTCTGTGCGTGCCATCTCTGACACGGAGGGAGGGGGCGCAGAGATGAGGAGAAGATCCGCGAAAAGCAAACAAAACCTACATCCCATTTGCTTTGCGCTGCAGATCTGTGAGATGAATTCGTCACGGCGCAGGATGTGGAGGGAGAGTTGCTGTAAAAGCCTCCCGAGGTAAACTTGGGTTTCTCTCCTCGCAGTGAAAAAGTAGCGTAAGCGTCACAGTTTGTGAAAGAGAATATCTAATCGATGCATTTTTTAAAGGGGGTGCCTATATGTGCGAGTCTCAGATCTCACAACACACTCCCAGAGGGGGTATGTTATCCCTTACATGAACTTACCAGCATCAGCAGCTTGAGATACTGCCCTACTTACCCTGAATTGGCAAGTATGCGTGTGAATGTGCACGTGTTTTTTCGCTCCAGATGTCCACGGGGTCGTCCGTGCACAATTCGCTCTGTGTGTGTGTGTGTGCGTGCGTGCGCGCGAGTGCGATGCGAATCGCGAGACTCTGATTGCTTAAGGGTGACTGAATTGAGTTAAAATAAAAGAGAGAGGGAGCGGTAACGGAGCATATGAGGGAGCGCTCCGGCTAATGAGGATCACGATGTCTGCAGACGGGGAAACTAGCATCTGAGACGACTACACACACACACACACACACACACACATACACAGAAGCATCAAAAGCACCAGTTAAGCGACTGTAATTCCCAGCACCACACTGGCTTTCCATCATTAACCGAGAAACTACGGCTAAACTCTGCTTCGCTGCAGCAGGACCAGACTCTTTTAATGAGAAGGAGAGGGTAGAACTACAGATGAGTGTAAAATAGCAGCAGTTTAGTCCAAACATGGCTGCAAAGTCCACCGTGACTTCCCACAGCCGACTTCCTGCCAACCTCCGGGGCAAAAGTGGGCGGATATGCGGCAAAACTAGAGACACCAGTTGGCTTAGTGGAGGTGCGCCAGCTGGCATGGTTGGGTAAATCTGGGCAGCGGTGCTTGAGGGTGATAGATAGGACTGCACACATGGAAGGACGGGCACCAACTGGAAAGCCTGGTGCGAGCCCCAAAAAAAGTGATCAGTGGGACCGGTGCGTGCCTGCAGAACCGGCTCGTTTGGGGGATCTCATAGGAAGATCTACACACATACACACACACACAGCACTTAATGCAATTTTAAATCTCACACACAAAAGCAGGAAACACAAGTTCTCAATGGGCAGTATGAACCAGTTTTGGTCGTACCACCTGAGTCACTTCATGGTTAAATTCTTTTACGAGGAACGGGAGCCCATCAGCACAATCAGTAACACCTCCGTCAGCTTCCTTTCCACGAGGATTGCGAGGGCGTGTGTGTGTGTGAACGTGCACGCTTGCAGCTCAGGCCTGCCCGCTTCCACACTGTGGAGCATTCCTAAGCCCTGTGGATCATCATTGTTTTGGTATTTCAAGACAAATACCAGAGTTATTACAAATTCCAATGACAGATTCACGATCCGAATTCTGACAATAAAATCACAAATATACCGCTCGCTTTCCACAAGGGTTATGCCAATAATGGAGGTATGCCAACATCATTTGAAAGTAATCCTATGGCAACAAAGGGCCGCTGTTGGGTTATGATGAATTTCTACGTTTCTAGGCAAAAGCCTGAAGACGGAAAGGACAAATAAGCAGCAGACTTCACCCGAGAGTTTGTCTTTCTTCTCCGCTGTAGATTTAACCCAGCTGAACTGACCCACTTTGACGACTGAACTTCACGCAGGCATTAGCACATTAACCGCACTGTTCCTCACCTCATGGCAAAACAAAACAGGCCTGCACTTGAGTCTTGACCTCCAACTGTCAAGCCGCTCAGCTAGAAAACCATTACAGAGCATTCCTGAGGCTAACAGATCAGTTTGACACCAGCCGAGGCGTTTTTCGTGTCAAAAGTGTTTCGATTTTGAAGTCAACAGTGAAACCGGCGACTGAAGGACTTTGGCCGAAGCATCAAAGGATTTAATCTCCGAGGCCTGGTTGTTTATCCATGACTTTCAAATCACTCTCAAGGATGTTACCACAGATGCTGTTGCAATTTCTAATTATGGTTTACAGCATGTAGAAATGTGTTAAAAGGTTGGCCTCACCACCGCAAATTCCAAACTGAACCGACTCGATTTTTATTTGATTTACTTCATCTGCTCCTTCGATGTGGTTTGAGAGACACGCTAATATCTAGACTGATGTTTTTCCTCCTTCGGCTATACACCCGATCAAACCAGTCTCTGCAGGCCTACGGGATCCCTCTTGTGGCTTCTATGTCCGTGTTTTGGCATGTTTTCACGTTCAGTAGCAGCTATAGTATTGAAGAAAATACAGCGAGAGAAAGTAACAGATCTGATAAACAGCCTATCTTTGGATCAAATTACATTTAAATTTATTTAAATTAACTTTCTGAAAGTTCTGACCCACCTATCCGGATTTCTAATATATGTCACCTTTTGAGAAGACTGACTCACAGGCAGGGAAAA
This sequence comes from Pagrus pagrus, assembly GCF_965226575.1. Taxonomy (NCBI): domain Eukaryota; kingdom Metazoa; phylum Chordata; class Actinopteri; order Spariformes; family Sparidae; genus Pagrus; species Pagrus pagrus. Next base: position 11,062,659 of record NC_140200.1, read on the forward strand.
AGGAAATGGTGCTTCGGAGTGAGAAGAAAAAAAAGGAGAGTAGAGACCTGAAAGGGACAATGAAATACAATCGATGCAAAAACTCATAATCCCTGTAATTGAAGTGTGGAAAGTAAACACTGGCTCGACAGCATACAAGCTAAGACGCGATGTTACTTTCAATGCGCTGAGTCACTGCGATGTTTTGTAATTTGTTAAATAGGTGGAAGAGACAAGAACGATTACACGTGTAATTATACAAATTACATCAACGGCAATTACACCAGCAATTTTCCAAAACATAGGCGTGCTTAAAGGTTGGATCTGAAATGCAGAGCGCACTGCATTAAGTGTATGTTGATGAGGTGAATTATACCTTTATAAATCGTCTTTTGGTCGAATATTCATATTAAACGAAAAGCATTATGAAAAATAGCAGTGAACGCTCTAAATGTCTCTAATTTCGCAAGCGACTGAATCGGCAGACCTGTCCCTTTAAAAAAAGCACATTTTCGTTAAAGTCGCTGACCTCTCAACTTTGTTGTAACGCTTCTTATCACGTCCACCAATAAGCCTGATGCATCACCAAGTCAGCAGCCATCTAAACTCTCGGCGTCCATAGGAGTGCTGGGAAACTGTTCATGCTAGCGCTAATCCATAGGTCGCATTCCCAAAGGGGGATGTTTAGTTAACCCCCTTTGTCCCTGCTTGTCATAAAACTAACATGAAGACGCGGTGGAACGGCCCAGCAGAGAGCAGACAGGAAGTGGGTACATCGATAGGCATCTCTGAGAGAGCCTCTATCATCGGCTCCTAATAGGGGGAGCTACACTTTTACCACAACAGGGACATATCACTTTGTTAACCGAGAGGCCCATCGAGAGCTGGCAGACACGTTGCGCAAGTGCAAACAAACAGAAATGTGAAGTTCCAGACAATTTAGCAAAACTGTGAATGCTGCAAGAACATTTCTCAAGAAATGAGCTAAAAAGGCTGAAAAGAAACCAAAAGATTCTCCAAAAAATATATATATTAGTACTCTTGCTAGGAGTCATTTGAAGAACAGAAACCTAAATAAGCGGGCTTCTTCCTTCTCTTTGGTGTCACCATGCTGACCACAGCTAAACTGTAGACAATGGGGATTTGTATTGGGAATTTTACAAAAGCAAATTGCAACATGTGTTGTCAGCAGTAAACATCTGTAGACTTTTAATCAGACATAATCCTACGTCAACCTCAAACAAGAGAATCCGACTGCAGGCCTGCAAGGTATTGTGGGACGGCACTATCTCCTTTCCTTTCGTAAAACGACGGTCCACCCGAGGTAGCTGTGAAGCACCTCTCCTTAGCATTTAAAGAAATTCGACCAGCTCTTATAATGGCTGCCACTTTAATATTTCTGGGTCAGCACACTCAGTTGGGAACATTCCTAAGCAGAAAAGACAATTCGACTGCAGCCCACGTGTGAAAACCACAAAAAGGTCAGAGCTAAGGTGACCTTTGCCCCTTCAGTCACATGCCTCCTGACCAAAGCTGGTTTGGAGTGAGTAACCTTCTTGGGCCCGCAAAAAGTTACAGTAGGAGAGGATTCAAGTCAAAAATGGAAAGAGCTGACCTATAAATGGTGTAGTCACAAAAATAAAGACAATAGCTGGAGAGGGAGTGGGTCTTGTGGAGACGTGATTGCATCACCCACCATCCTGTACCCTTTACAAGTGACAGGTCTTTCCCCTAAAGGCTAAGTCCCTCAGGAGCACCGCTTACCAAATGTCTCCCCATTAAAGGAGACTCTTGGACATTGTGACCTTCTCTCACCGGCTGCTATTGGTCCTGAGGGAGGCGGCTGCGTGACGCTGGCTTGCAGCCACTGATCTCTGGACACACTTCACACGATACAATAGACATTCACCGCTCTCGCTCTGACCGGGTGTCCATTCTGCTGCCCTACTCTCACTTCAGCTCGGTCTCTCCTGCTCGTCTCTCTCGTCGCCTTCTCTTGTGTATTAATGTTTTTGCTCTAGTTTCACAGATACTACACCGCATCCTTCGAACGTATGAAGCTATCGAGCCAAGTGTTAAAAGAAAGCTGCCCACCGATGCTCTCATCAACACTGTATTGTTGTAATAGCAGGAATCTTGCCCTAACCCACTCTTACCCTTGCTAGCCTGGTATAGGAAAGGCTGCTCTACACTGCACACCTAATTTTAGAAAAAGGACTGCACTGAAATGCAAGGCAAAGTTCAATCCATACAGCGTGGGTTGATAATGCACTTTTGAGAGCCCTCAATAAGGTGTTGTCTGACCCATATTCCTTCATGTTTTTCCTCTCCTCTTCTTCTACATTTTGGTGCCAAACTCTGCAGAGTGGCGGGACAGCTGCAGGCTCTCACATTCTCCATTCCCCTCATCCTCCTCCCTTCGCCTTCCTCTGTTCACATCCTCATCCTCCTCCTGTGCTCGGGCTTCAGGCTCGGGGCCCAGTCAGCTCTTTTTCTCTTCTCCTCACACACGGGGTTGCAAAATCTGCCCCGAGTGCTTCCTCAAACCCTGTTTTATCTCCTCAGGACGGAACCCTCCAAAAACTATAAAATGCCCAGAGGTAATCCACATTAAACTCACGTGAAGGAAAGCTAAACACGACGGCCACACAGAGGGAGCACTTAACCTCCGATCAGATGCAAAATGTATCCACGTATGCAGAGCGAGGATTTTTTAATGCGTTCCGATCCCCCTCCACAAAGCTGTGAGAACAGGATGTCTGCCTGCAGTCATTAAAAGGAAGAGCACAATAAATCTGCTATCCATCGTAGCCATACCTGTCAACCCAACTGAAACCACATGGCTGCCTTCAAGCAGAAGAGGCCTCCTATTAAACTGGAAAACCAGTAATGACAGACGAAAATATATGAGCAGAGGCTAAAATAAGAAAAGCAGAGGCAACATGATATCTGAGGAAAATCTGTGGAGGGACAACTGAATTGTTGGACATTTTACTTTCAATCAGATCTATGATGTAGCTGCTATGCTATGCTATGCTAGTGTAAGTCAGAAAAGTAAAACCAATCAAATTCACCATGAATAAGTCACAGAGCAATTATGAGCTTTGCATTACACTCAACACTTGTTCTTGTTTTTGTGCACCCACTGGGTGGTGTGCTGCAATACCCAGGCTAGGCCCTCTGCAGCAGTACCAGCAGCATTCCTTCATACATTTGTGTGCAGCTTGGCAACCAAAGGGGTGCCCCACTAGCCTACATCCTCATGAAAAGGACCCCCAACCCCCCCCGGACCCCCAGAACACCACTGCATTCACATCCAGCAAAAGGCACACCGCCTTCAGGGAAAGTCTGAAACCTTAGCGCACATTCATGTCCGCTGTGTCGCCACCGTTCCTCGCCAAGTTGTTGGCTTAGGTTGTGGAAATTACATTCTGTGAAGCTATGAGACTATTCTAGAAGGGGGATTTTTAGGGTCATTATTAAAGGATCTGCAAAAACAAAAAAAAAACAAAAAAAGATCATTTGTCGAAAGCAATTTGAAGACATGCAAACTGAGTAGAGAGCGAGAAATGTTGCGGCTGACGGCTGTTTTTCGCTCAAACCATGTTGCTATGACGGTTTTATTTTCCAGTGTGTGTGTGTGTGTGTGTTTTTGTGCGTTTGTTTCGTGCATGTACCATGTCGAGCTCTTGGGACACTCGTCTCCTGCGTAGCTCCTCCATGCGGTCGCTGACGTCGCTGAAGCAGGTGTTGTAGTACTCAGAGTACTCCTGGGCAAGGTCATCTATGTTACCCAGAGAACCATCCTGCAGAGAGGAAGAGAGGGAAGAGTTTAGCCAGGGAACTACAACATCCTGAGAAAGGAAAGCTGATTATCTAATTCTGTAGGCGGAAAAAATGCTGTCACTGCAAAAACTCTATCTGCTTTAGTTCCTAAACTCACATACAGTAAATTAATTAATCTACTCTTCTTCTAACTCTTTTCACTGCAGCTTCTATCACTTAACAACATCCCACCAGTGCTCCAGGAAATGAAAAAGCCCAAAGCCTCAAGTTACGAGCACATCCCACTCCATCTTCTCCGGTTACTCTAAGCACAGCTTTATAAAACCACTGTCACATACACTTACAATTAGTGGCGTGTAAGAGGTACCTACAGGCATGCATTTGGGTAAACCTGGGGTTGGCACAGGGATACCAACGTAATCACTCACACACGTTCCCATTCATCACTCTGACTACACTCTCAATACAAACAGAAAAAAACTAAAAATACTCCTCGAACCCCTGTTTATTCATTCTTATCAAGTCCCATTCAGCGAGTGACTTTGGCCAGCCATGTGGTCTGATCCTGGGTTTTGTCTTCGCCGAGGCTCGTATCAAGGATGCCCTTTAGCTCCTCGGACATTCACCGAACTCCAAAACAAACACACTCTTCCGGTTAGCTGTGGTTTGGATCAACGCAGTTCCTGTCTTTGTGTGGAGGACATGTGTTTAGGGTTGAGGGAGGAAGCTGTGCTTCAAACAGTAAAGACCTTACCCAACAGAAAACTCCTTGGCTATAATGACGAAGACTGCCCTCGAAGTTACTGTTGGAAACGGAGTAGTTCTATGAAAACGAGTCAGTGAATACAAACTGTCAGCACAAAGATAATGCAGCTAGCATGAATAAAAAAAACCCACCAAAATGGATCCATATCTGACGCAATCCAAATCTCTGGAAGCCCTGAGATCTCAGATGGATTTAAAAATGTTGTTATTTGCACCCTCACTTCAGGTGGGGTGTGTGCTAATGCTAATGCTAGTTATGCAGCTACAGTGAAGATTTAGGCTTAAAAAAAATTGTGTTAATAACGTCCTTTCAAATCAATTTGGGATCTAAGGGTTTCGGGAGACTTGGATTTCACCAAACGAGCTGGAAAGATTCATTTTACTGTTTTTTGGACACCGAAACTTAAACTTTTTGAGATTTCTTTTGCAGCACGTAGAGCAATCCCGCTTGTTCGATGTGGCAGAGAAGACCGACTCCCCTCTCTCGCCTTGGTAAAGACGTAGGCCGCTCTGGCAACGGCGGCCGACTGTTGAATATTCATCAGTGTTGATCTAATCTGTGCCAGGCAGACAGCTAGCATTGAGTCACTGTGCAGGGTCCGAACAGTCTCTCTCAGTCTCTGTCTTTCTCAACGGGACTACCTATCCGAGTGCCAGGCCGCAAATGAATGGATCACTGTGAGTGTGAGTCAGTGTGCCACACACATATACCCACACAAGGGCACTGGGCCCCTGTGAACGCACATTTGCATGCACACACATGCATGCAGGAGATTTCACAAACACCGGACCAAAACAAACTGATGCGGGCCAATCATATACAACGCAGCTCAGTGGACGGGCTTGTGAAAAGGGATTGTGCGTCGAACATCACTAACAAACACATGTTCTGTCTCAGAGAGTACACTTTGTCTGGCTGTGATCTATCCTCCCACTCTCATTACTTGAGAAATCCTGTTCTGGCCAGACATATGGTTTGAGATGACTGAGATTCCCAGTGGGAGCACTCCCGGAGCAGAAATATGCTTTCCCCTCCATTCCTCACATTGACTGAAAGCACGCTCTCATTACAGAACTCCAAGATGTTTTAATCACCACACACACACACACACACGCCATGTCTGCGCTGATCTCGTTGCCACATCCAGAAGATAAGAGTGAACCCTGTGCGGAGATTACGCCAAACTCTTGATTGACAGTTGGCCACTCCGGCTGGCGTTAGATTAGTTGGGTCACGGCAAGAAGCAGAATTAATTAATTGGGCTTTGTCATTTTTCCGCCCCTCGCTCTCGCAGGAACACTGAATGTAAACCTCGGCTGTGGACAGGTAACGCTCGCTTCCAACCGCTTCTCCGATTGAATGCGTCCACGTGTACGCCAACGTTGGTGTGTGCGTAGATAACTGGGATTCCTCCAATTCCCCAGTGGCATGAGCTCATGAGGGTCCAACACAGCTGAGCCGCACACCCCACCTCCAGCACCACCTTGTAAAGTGATACTGCATATGCCTGGTCATGTGTATCCACTGTGAGTGCATGCATGAAAACAAGTGCAGAGAGTGCGAATGTCTTTGGAAAGGCACACTGACGATTTGTTCGGGATGTGAGATCGAGCATTCAGCCCACATTTTAAGAGAGAATCTGTCAACGTGGGAGTGAAGGTGGAAGAGCTCGCGGGGATCCGACAGTGGTCCACACATCTAGTTTAGAAATGTGAGCGGAGGGGGTGGGGGTGGAGGCTGGACAAGGGGTGATTTGTAGGATACTGACTGGGGCAGCTGTGGGATGAGAGGAGGATAAAACATCTGGAGTCTGGGAAGAATCATTTTATTGGAGCGATTCTGTGGAAGAGTATCGAATCCTCCACGTCTTATCTGACTTGGAAAGCACGCGCGTTGGCATTTCCGGCTAACTAACAACTCGTAAAACAATTCTCACTCCAAAAATATCCAGCGAGAACCGTTTTAGAAGCGAATTAATAATAATAACTTTTATGGAGGTATGTTCGAAAGCCTAACGCCGCTTCAGCTGACGTAACTGGGCCTCCACCCTGCATGAGAGAGGGAGGCCTACTCCCAGTTTTGACTCAAACAATAGCAACAATAGTCATGCAAAAAAAAACAACACCCGATCCAGAATGTGTTAGTGAGCTTGTGTGTCATTTGCTGTCCGAGCCCAAGATGCTGTCTGCTTGATGGAGGGCTACTCCCAACGTGCAGCTGTTCCAAGACTTTGCGCAAGTCATAATAGAGAGAAGGTCCTGAGAACTGCTGTAGAAGACGCCTGTGTTGAAGTGCTAGTCTGTGTAAAAGTATCATTCACTGTGGGTTAATGGCTGCCATGTTCTTCCCCAGTCAAAACACAAATAACCGGTATTGCGCCACACTGGGTAAATATTTCAGCGATGCATAATATGACTGCTACCGAGCTACCACCAAGTGATTTACACGATGATTATTGGAGATGGAGGGGTGGAGACGATTAGCATTCACACCACGATTCAAAGATATAAATATAGCTCATCCCATGTCTCGCATTGAAACAAATCAAACGTCCTCAGCTTTAGTGCTACAATATAAATCTATAAGCTTACCAAAGCAAGCATGATTGCATTTACAAGAATTCAAACAGCATGACTATCCAGTAGCTGCTCACTTAGCCAATTAGCAATGGCATCTTTGTCTTCAGACATTCAGCAGGTCAGGTTAGAGCAGCCTTTGACACCATTTACACCGAGTGGGGTCAGTAACATATACATCACTAATAAACAATAGACTGTAACATATCTTATCTTTATACATTTTCAATTTCAGTTCATTAACTGGTTAACTGGTTTTAGCCTCGTCACACTATGAAAATCATCCCTCCAAAAAAATCGAAAATCTTTTTTTTTTCTATTTTTAGGTTAACTCCTGTGAAAAAACATTTCCTGAGGATTACACTCCCACTGCAGTATCATAAATACTTTGAGTCAGGCAACAAGCTGCTAGTATTTTAGATTACCACACTGCCAAGAATGTGCAGTCCACAGCGGAGGTGACAACTTCTCCGAGACAGAACATCTGAATGGCACAACATTGAGCCAATCTCTTGCAAACTTATTAAAAAATTCCACAGCCAGCATGCAAGGCGCTGATAACTCTGGGCTCCTTACGTGCTTGGAAATCCCTGCCAAGGCGCACGGCTAATCTGGCGATCAGTTTACACTCGATTCGTGTTTTCCACATCAGGTTAGATGTTGCAAAGTCTCTCAAAGAAAGTGCTTGTTTAGCCACAGAGACAGACATTCAAACAGGCTAAAGCCCATTAGCCCTGGGCCTAGGGTGTTTGTTCTGGTCTATCCTTTGAGCTCACATTCCTGACCGTGCCATCATACAGGGGCTCAGTTATGTCGGGGGTTGAATGTACATGGTATTAGCTATTGTTACAGTGCTTGCCTTGTGACTACCCATTCTCTGGGGGAAAGAACAATGACAGCGGTTTACAATAGAGCCATGCATCTGATGTAATGTTAGAACGTCAGTGGTATGATCACTTTCACTGACGACGCAACCTCAGGACAGGTCCTGCAAGTTCAAATTGCCACCGACTGTCTTGTATTGTGTTGCATTGTACTAATGTTTTGTCAAAAAAAGTGAACCAATAGAACTGCTCACATTAACTTGAGTCATCGATACGCCATTTTAAACCCAACCCGCGAGGAACGGTCGCCTCACAAATCATCATAAAAGCAATAGTAAGTAATCCATCCTTTTTGCTCCACCCAGCCCTCTATCCATCCAATTCCCCCGGCTCCTCCAACAGCAAATATCTGACCATCCCAGCTTTTTTTTTCCTGGACTTGAACAGTAGTATCACTGCCGTGCCAACCAATCATTTAAACAGACCAGAAGGAGAAAGATTGATGAAGTCAGATATGAAAAATCTGGAAAGAGATGAAGTGAAGGGTGCTGCTCATGTGCCATATTGCATCACCCGTCTACAGTAGTTCTGAAAAATGTTGGATGTACTGCAGTGGAGAATTCCACACGATAAAGAGCCAGCAGATGTCTGACTAATAGATCCAGTGAAGGCCAAGGGAGCTGATGGGGGGGATGACTGTCGAGGAAGGTGAGGGCAAGGGGCACAGCCCACCCCTTTTAGAGGGCTTCCTGAGGATATCCATGGCCTGAGCAGAACAGTGCTCTGCCATCCCAGCAGAGGAAACCTGCCAGATCTCTGTGTGACCTCAATAATGAGACCAGTCAGGGAGGGGCGAGCAAAAGAAGAGCGAGCTGAGTTGGACTGGGCAACAATAGACAAAATTAGGCTACGATAGACTGTGTTAGAACAGTATTGGCAAAGATATAAAGTGGCCTAGCTAACCACGGTTTGGCAGAGAAGGACTGAAGCATATGCTGCCACTCTGAATGAAGTGCTATGTGGGAGGAAGCACATAGGGATCACCTCGTCTAACCATATGTTTCCTAGACACAATCAATACACGTGTCTCAAGAGTAGTATCCGATCCTTAGGTTTAGAGATGAAGCCCTGTCTGGTTCACAATCAGGGTGCCAGGGTTTTTTCCAAATGGACAAACTCCCACCCACGCTGTTCGAAGCACCGCAGAACCCTTCAACACAGAAAAGGATTCCCTGCAGGCAAGTAAAATATTTCCACAAGGCCTTGGCTCGAGATGACCTTTCAAGCAAAGAGGTTTCTTTCAGAGGAGCAAAGAGGGAATTAATGGATGACTGTCAGCTGTCTAGGTTTGTGAATTACACTATTGGCAATGTCTGTAAAAGTCAGCATCGAGTCTCTCGTCTATATTTTATTGAGAAATATGGTTATTACAGATAAAACTGAACTCCACAGACTTTAGGATCGCTTGCCTCAGGAGGTGCAATGGAGAGGAACTGAAGTGGATTATCACAGAGATCTCCGGGTCTGTACAGATGCACGTACCTCAAAAACATTACACATTACGCTGGAGCAGATAGCAGTTTCCAGTCAGGCAGTTTTAATGTGGCTCATTTAACATTCAATAAAGAGACTTCAGGTCTGAGGGGAGGGAAACAAGCCTCTCCAGAAGTGGGGTGGGACTAGAGGCAAATCCCCTTTCAGACATCTGTAAATCCAACCACTTGGAATGGCTGTAGCTCCTGCACCATACCGTCCCAAACTGCCTTTGACTCTTAATTAGCTCAAGGGCTATTTACTTCGGCTTCAACCACAAATAAATGACTGGCTTACTTAGGTATTCTTATTAAACACATTCCACAACAGGCTGCTATGTATGGTTAACCTCAACTCCATGGGGCTCCCTCGGAAAAACAGTGCAGGCCGAAGCACCCTTTGATTTACAGTCAAAACATAATGAAAACTTATTTTGAAAGCACAAATGCAGATTAAATCATGTAGATGAACTCTTTGCCGTTGGCTGTTTTAATGCCAACATGTCACACGAATGTAGGGTTGCAGCTACTGACTGTTTTCATTATAATCTTCCAATTAGTTTCATGGTCAATCGATTGATCATCTGGTCCATGAAATTTCCAAAAATCTCGAAATACAGCACAATGTCCAAAACCAATGGTCCAATACCCAAAGACTCTTTATTTTCCATCGTAAATATCAAAGAAAAGCAGCAAATTCTTACATTTATGAAGCTGAAACCAGCAAGAATTTGCCATTTTTGCATGAAAAATAACCAACAATTATCCAGTTTTCAAGTTTCCAATTCTTTTTCTTTAAAAAAGGTCCAATTGTAGGTCAGGTCGGCCGCCATTCCAAAGCATCAGTTTATGGCTAGTTGGGACTGAGACTCAAAAAATCACCTTTTCTTACAAATACGACCTTTTAAACAACTCATCAATCAATCAGCTGGTCTGTGCAGCTCTACTTAAGAGTGGTTCTCGAATACGGCATGTGAGCTGAAACGTATAGCGATCAGTGAAAAACACAGTAAAGTAGGCATGTTAGCCAGATCTTTATCAGGGTTGATGTCTATCTGTGCAAGTATGTAGGCCTGTTCTCACGTGTGGGGAGCCAAGACCAAGCACATTTGTAACAGTGAGTTAAGTTGAGTCAACAGACTTGGAGCAAAGCCAAAGTTTAAAGGGCCTTCCCCTATAGACTCCCGAGCAAAACAAAAGCCATTGAAATCATAACAGCAAGGGTTAAATATAGCAGATCCATTTTGCTTTGAGGGAGATATGGTGTCCATTGTGCTCCGTATTTGTATCTCATACAGTGCTTAAAGATCTTGAGCACATTGTTGGGAATAAAGTTCATTATAAAGGGCACTTTACACGCCAATCAATCTAACATAGCTGTTAAAAGCAGTGAATTTATGACTTTTTATATATATATGCACGGATCTACTGCAAAGGAATGACACAACATTTCAGTGGCAACCATTAACTTTACATAAACGACGCCTGCAACTCATCACCAAAGTCGTTCACTTCCAGAGAGGAGCAACAAACAGAAAATCAGCGCATCATCACGCCTGCCAACTGGTTAGTTCTAGTGTGACAAACTGACCTGCTGAACTTTTGAGAGACTCTGAACATCAGCAGCCAAGACGGCCGATCAGGTTCCATACTTTAACACTCCGAATCTTTGCAGATCTTTTTGTAGGAAAATAAGACGGTCACAGCTATCCAAGCCTCCCCGAGACATAATCTTGTAAAGCGATACAGTACGTGGAACAAGATTCCAGCGAAGAGCTGAGGTCAGTGATTTTGAAATAATGCGAGTGTGAGCCGTGTCTGCTGGCGGGACGGCTAATGGTTTTGAAATAACTTGAGAGAGTGCTACAGGATGTTTATTGGCAATGATACTTGAAATTATTGTTAGATTAGTTCATGGCCCTCCGACACTGTTGATATAAAGAGGGAGAAAAGGATGCATTTCTCTGTCATCAGCCGGTGAAATCTTGAAAAGTTTGATGAAATAGTGGAGATGGGTGTATGAGACGCACATGAGTAGAGAACAAAAGAGTTTTCAAAAAGCTTCTTGCTGCTGTGTGTGTGTGTGTGTGTGTGTGTGTGTGTGTGTGTGTGTGTGTGTGCTCAAGGGGAAGAACGTCAAAGATGAGCACAGCCTCGCAGACATTTGCCTTCAGAGCAATAAATCTGGATAAATTGCCTGGCTGGGAGCCAGGTCTCCCACCCGGTGTCAGAGGGCAGGACAGCCTCCCCTCCTCCTCTTCCTACGTGCACACACACACACACACACACACACACACACACACAGCACGTCATTCACACACCATTCGCATCTTCAGTGCCAGACTAAACCAAATTAACACCTCTGTCTTTGAGCAGGCTGGAAGTGACTGCAACACATTTGGTCAGCAGATCAATGGGATCTCGTGGCCTGTAAAAACCGAGAGCAAACAAAAGAGAGCAGAGTGGCAGAGATGTGGCTTGTTACAATACACAGCTGCGTCTCCACAATGACTCACCAACATGTAAATACAATATGAGTCTTTCTGGACCGAGACGACGGCAGTTCACAAAGTTAAGAGGGCACTGGAAATCTCTTGATAAGAGCTTTGACGCAGCTCTTCTTTAAAGGGGCACTGCGTAGTTTTGGAGAAGAAATTCAAACTCTGAATTTTAATATTTACAATATTAATGAGGTAATAACACAAACTCAGACACATTCATTTCCTTCATAAGTGAAAAAACAAGCTGTTCTCAGAGGAAAATAAGGTCCCCTGAACACTGTTTGAAGCTAGAAAGGTGGCAGGGTCCGCCACATATAAACAAAGTAAAACAGTGAAATGATGTTCTCCTTTAACAGTCGTGAAAACAAAGAGCACACACTCTTACAACACTAATTAGAACAATGTTTCTCAGCATACGTCTGCGAGCACAGTCCAATAATGAGCATGTGCAGTGTGATGATCCACTCTGCAACACACACACACACACACATACAACACATCTCCTCGCATGGAGGCCTCGGCATCAAAATCTGTTTAACTTGGAGGGGAAAACTGAGCCTGTGGCCGAGCAGCAGAGCCTAACCGAGTTCTTCCAGAGGAAACAATGCAGCGTGGAAGTGCACTGAACGCACGACAGGCAGGTAAATACACAAACACACACACAGACCAGGCTACAAAGGGTTCAACACGTACCATACGCTCACTCGACTCCTGTTTGCACCGAGATCCAACAGTGTGTTCTCGCCAAGAGCAGCCAACTCCAACTAAAGCACCTGAACGCCTCACCACATGTTAGACTGTTGTTGCGTTTGAAACCTCGGGGCCTATGAGCACGCAGTTGTGCGCGATTTGCATGCACCGACTAGTCGGCCGGCAAATCGCACGCAGTTGTGCGCGATTTGCATGCACCGACTAGTCGGCCGGCAAATCAGTGTCACCTTTGAGGATGAAGGTGAAAACTCTCGTTAAGTTGTGAGCCTGTGATGTCAGTCTGTAACCGTGCTGGCACCCCTCCCCCTCCCCCCCAAAAAACTTACCAGCATCCCCATAACGTCCGTCCACAGTTGGGAAAAACTGTCGGACGCAGCGGCGCTTTCCGCCTGGGGCTCATCTGAAGGCGCACCGGTCCCCTGATCACCTTCCATAATGTTCCAATAAGTCGCGTTCAGTCAGACGGGTCTGGTGCACAGCTTGAATCCAAGCCTACAGGCGAGGGGGTGGCCTGATCACCGAGCAATACGCGAGATGTCGGTGCCAAGGCTGCTCCTAGAGAAAGTTGCCCTTGACGCACCGGTGAAACGCTCCAACATTGCTTGGCACGATCCGAAGTTTGGTGCGTAAAATGCGCCCTGACATGTTTACTGAAACTCCCGCGACAACTGCGTGCGTCGACTTCGACCGAGGAGAAATTTAAAGGCGGCCTCAAAGTTGTGTGTGGAACCGCAACAGGTCATCCGTCTGAAAAACTTCCTAGCGGGGTGTTCCCTGCTCCACAGTCCGCACCGCACGGCTCCGTGCCCGGGCGCAAACCAAACACCGCACCGACGGAGGGGGGGGGAGGAGGAAGTTCGTCCAAGTCGGGGGGGTAGAAGTTTCCGAAAAAGTTGCAGGAATCCCTCGATGAGTGACAGAAAGTGTCTAAACTAGTGAGGCGAGCACACGTAAGCTTATTTCCATTAAAAAACACCGAGTGAGAGAGAACGCCCGGAGCACAGAGCAAATCCTCCAAACACTGCGCCTCCCCCTCTCTTCACCCGCCGTCCCTCTCTCTCTCTCTCTCTCCCTCGCACACACTCCTCCCAGCAAAACATTACAGCAGAAAAAAACACATGTCAGAGGCACAATGGCCAGGAGTTAACTCACACCGCCGAGGAATCAACAATCACTGACATATCAGACATTTGAGTCACAAAGTATCACCTGACCTTGTGGCTCTTTTTGCTTTAAAGGTGCATTGTGTAGTTTTTGTTTATATGTGGCGGCCCCTGCCACCTTTCTAGCTTCAAACAGTGTTCTGCGGGCATTATTTTCCTTGTTACAGCTTGTTTATTCAGATAAATATGCCAAAGTGTGTATTATTACCTCATTAATATTGTAAATATAAAAAGTCTGAGTTTGAATTTCTTCTACAAAACTACAAACTGTCCCTTTAACAACTGGATCACACTCCAATGTCTGCTGCACTGAATGGCAGCTCTGCAGTGACCAAGCCCAACTTAATGATGATTTTTATGTCCCTATCGCCTTCCATAAACATTTTAAAATGGCGAGTTTATAGCTCTGCTGAGCAGCAGTATGTGTTCTGAGCCATTACAAGAGTACAGGATTCTTTTTCAACCGCCCAGAAAACTTTTTTATCGCATGCTGACACGGCTTTCCACCAATACGTCTCTCCGGCCGGCGTTGAATAGGGACAGTGAACAAAGCACATTCTCCACACAATTGAGCGAAAAACAAAAAAGCGCATGGGAAAAGTGTTTTTTAAGGGGGTGACGCACGCTGTGCCCTTTGCCTGGCATAAATCTGGATGAAATGCTGGACAATGACACAAAACACACACAACTTTGCCTATAGGAGATTCTTTTGCCTTATAGGATGCCCACACACACACGGTACACAATGTAACAGCGATGGGCCTCTGCGCTCCAGAGCTCATTTGAATACAAGCAGGATAAAAAGAAACACGTTATGTACAAGCATGAAATTGCACAGCTATCTCGTCTGATCAGCCGTTTGTTATGCTCCGCCAGCAGGCTACTCTATTGTAATGAAGAAGTCCAGAGACTCTATCTCTGGTTCTCTCCCTGTTGTTGTCAGAAGCACATTTTCTCAGAGCGGCAACAGCTGCCAGGTCTTGTGACAGATGCCAGGAGGAGGACCAGAGATAGAGCGAGACAGTGAGAGTGAGATTGAACATTTTTAAATCACAGCTCCTCACTCAGCTTCCCTGCCTCCCTCCCCCCCGTGGTTTCAAGTCAATCTAAAATGCTGCCTCACCTGCTGTTTGCCTGATCAGCCCGACAACACCACATGCAATCAGAACGTGTATTCAAAAGTCACGCAACGAGAGGAAAAAAGAAAAACATTATCCTCATGTTCCTTCCTGTGAGCATGTAAAAGGTGATCAGTTACACAATAATCCCTGGTGCTACAGTTTCACCTGTGGTGCAAGCGGATATGTGACACGGCCCACTGTGGATTATGCACAGTCAAAATGACTCTCACACTTTTCACTGACATATTTGTGACAGATCTCCAGGTGATCATTGTGTATAATCCTATTTAATTTGTCTTATAAGGAGTCTACAGCTATTAAGATTGGCGATACCGAATGCTTAAATGTTTTTTTAAAGGTGCAATATGTAATATTTTCAAACAGAATGCTAAATTACAAACTGAATGTGAAATAACAGTTTTGACGTAATGTCAAAGACGTCTCGGTATTGTGTGCCAGAGATATCAACTCAAGTTAACATGCTAACCAGCTAGCCCCTTGCCACTTTATAGCTCAAGAGGCCAGCTAAAGGCAGCTACAGTTAGCAGCCATTAGCTGTTACTCCGGTGATATGCTGCCCCCTATTTGCTTGGAGTATTTATAGGTGGCCAGCTCCTATGTATTAAAGTTTTGATACAAGTATTGCATCAAAGTCTACATTTCTGGTATCATGACAACATTAACAGCTATGCTAGCTCTGTGAGACTGTGCTAATTTCTCACATCAGCGTGCTAACATGCTCACAGTGATAATGCTAGCACGTTGGTGTTAAGAAAGTACAAAAGCTACCATCTTAGTTTTGTGTATTAGCATGCTAGCTTGAGGTACATAGTGTTAAACACAAATTAAAGCCGAGGCTGATGGGACTGTCGTTAGTTTAGCAGCTATTTGGTCATAAAACAGAAACAGAGCTGAACCAATCCTGACACTTAAGATAAGGTCAGTGCATCAGTGTTTCTACAGTTTGTATCTCAAATGAAAAAGACAGTTTTCTTGGCATTAAAACGACAAACTGTTGACTGCAGTTTGGTCCCAATGCACCAGAAATCCAAACTTATTGTCCAAACTACTCCTCTCTGTTGGCCCTGATCGTCCCTTTATATCCGGCTTCATGGTTCAAAGTGTGTGTAGGTGCAGAATGACTTTTACAGGCCTTGGATGAGCGGCAGCTGCTCAACAGTATCCTGCTAACAGTCTAAACACACGCTCGCACAAGAGCAGCTTTGTTGGCCGACGAGTCGACGACGCGGGGGTCGACCTTGCATCTGTGACCTCGGGGTGACGGCAGCAGCGAGCGGTAGGACTGCTTGCGTCTGTGCATGTTTGGCCGTGCCATTACGTCACCGTGCTGTCCGTCAGTCTGCCTCGGTTTCTAAAGAACGGTGACCACGCTGATCCTCCCCCTTCTTCCAGCGCAAACACTCTTCCTGCCAAAACCCCCCCCTTACCCAAACACAAGACAGTGTGACCCCACCTGGACCGACTCAAACAGCGGGGTCAAACTGTTAATGAGGAGAGAAGGAAGCCTGTTGACTCAGTGCACACTCATCAAACACCGCTGCTGCGTGCCTGTGTGCGGATGCCAGCTTTCTGTTTCTCCCTTCGCACCGACCGCTAATCAAGGTGTCACGTCGCCAGACGCGAGGAGACAAAAGTCGCTCGCTAGTTATCTCGCCACATGCTAATTGCCAATTTATTACATGTTAGCGAGTCGCCTCCTTTGATCAGCTCTCCGGTGAAAAAAGACATTTGGTCAGAAATGAGGACGAAATCTGGAGCGCGTGGACACGAACATGGAGCAGAGATGCCTGCAACCAATTCATAGTCCGTAAATGTGCCCCCGAAGTGAAAGTGGAATGTGAGAGCTGCAGTTATTCCATGGGTCTCAAAATATATAGGGGGTTTCTTCCACGAAAAGGATGATGTCATGAATATAAATTGCTAGCATGGGTTACTTTGAACACGGTCTTGAAAGCCTCGGGGCTTGGATTATATCCCGATGCATGTCAAGTATTAAAGTTATTTTGACACTTTGGCTTCCTTTCATCTCTCTTCTCCTGTCTATTATCTATTATTAATCGTTTCATTGTCTTATCACACATTCCTCTTCTCCTGTGCTGATCCCGATGGGTTCCTGAGAGTTGGGAGGAAATGTATGCCGTGTCATCAGATTTGGGACGGAGCAGGATCACCTCCAGAGTAGACAGGAAGGATTTATTTCAGCCGGACGCGAGACTATTTGCTCAATATGAAACAGTTACACACAGGCCTCTTGTCAGAGCTGGCAATGACTTATCTGCAGGGGTGGGTTAGGAACATGAAGAAATCATTAAAAACAGGCCCGGACAAGGCAAAATCTCACCCTCCGGTTCTCTCTAAAAGGAAAGAACATGCGTTTCTTGCAGGTATCACTCCAGACAAGAAGGCATTATGAGGGCCTCACATCTACAAAGAATCAACTAATCTCCCGCCGAGCCCTTTCATTAGCCACTCAAACACTCCCACGGGCGAAATAATGTGAAAAGACTCAGATAAACTTCCGTCGAGGCGATACATTGTCACAGTGTGTAATTTTCTGCTGCGGATGACTCAGCAAGATTATCTCTGAGTGCACCCATAGGGGTGGTGATGCAAGGTAAGAGGATGGAGAGAAGGAGCAGATGGAAGATAAAGGTCTGGAAGGAGGTGGAGAGTAGGAGGAAGAGTCACCTAAAAATAAACAGCATCAAACTGATAAAAGTTACATATTAATGTAGATTATGTAAGGGGAATAATGTAGGCACGAAAATAGTGTTGATTTTTTTTTGCCACGAGCTAAGATGAGGCATGAAGAGGAGGAAAGAGAAAGTGGAGACTGAGCGAGAAAGAGGAGATCGAGATAGAAAAAGAATGCAGATGGCGTTAAAGAAAAGCAGGGCCGGACCTCCCCTGATAGTGAGAGTGACCTCCACGGAGGTCAGTGACCCTGAGCCTTATAAATAGCTCCTGGGGGAGGCCCGAACCGTGCTGGCAGGGGTGATTAACAACACGCCGGACAGACATCAAGGGCACCACTGACGCACTTAAGGAATGCTACACTTGACCACACAGCACTGAAAGAAGAAGTCTGAGGTAAATAAATGATAAAATGGTAAATTTATGGTAAAGTAAACATTAGTTAACAGTTATTTAACTGTTAACAAACAATATAAATGATTATTTAAGGAATTGTTTATTGTAAAGTTGCAACAGATGTTTATGTAAATGGTTAATAAACACTGCGGGTCATCTATAAACAATATTTGGCATGGCATTATAAACCTTTAAGGTGCAAAATGTATGAATTTTAATGAGAAACAACAAAAAATGTACTAACATAATCAACAGAATGCAAAGCAGCAACAGTTTTGATGTTATGACCCTGATCCTTCCAGTCCGGACCACTAGCTACACGGCTAACTGAGCTGACTAGCTGTTGGCAGCTACGGCTAGCAGCATGTTTCTCTGGTGATATGACGCCTCCTGTTGGTTTGAAGTTGGAATTCAACATTAGCTAATTCTTACATATTGCACCTTTAAAGGTAGCTGCCTTAGCTAGTTAGCTCAGTTCGCCATGCAGCTAGCGGTTTGGAGTGGGAGCTCGATGACTAGGGGAATGCTAGCATTTACACACGTTTAAAAAGGAGTAATCGGAGTACCCTAATGGATTACTTTGTAACAACACTGCTGTCTATACATACATTTCTCATACCTTTGTTTCTATACGTGTTCCCCCTTTTTCCTCAAATCAGCATACAGGTTTATACCCGAAGCTTAATTGGATCGAATGTCCTGAACCCTCATCTTTTACCTCTCAGCGCTCCTTCTCTCAGTGAATAATTGGGATCAAGATTTTCACATCATTAATTCCGCTTAGTCGGCGGGTCAGAGGCTTGACGTTCCCCTGGCATTTCCTTTGAACCAGCCTGGATGTGAGCATTTGTTATTCTTATTTATGTGCGTGCGCGCTTAGGTGTGTTTATGTGCGTGCCAATGTGCAAGAAAATGTGTGCATGTGTGTGCGATGAGTAGGCGGCCGGGCCAGCCCCAGCGTGCTTCACACGCCACTGAATCTTGTGTGGGAGTTATCACACAAGCCCAATTAGCATGACAACTAATTACTGTTTCCTCGGTCCCCTCCCCCAGCTAAGCAACTCATTAAATTAAATCAACACGCTGGTCTCTCCACTGAAAACAATGCTTTCAGGGAGTAATAATGAATGCCGGGTGCTCGCTGTTTGTGTGCTCGGGGTTTTTTTTTGCTTTTCACAGGGTGGTCAACCATAACACTGGAGTCTTTTGAAGGGCTGGGGAAATGTTAACTTCAAACATCAACACGGGAATTGCTTCTGGGCTAGAGAGGGAGAGAAGAGAGAGGAAGAGGGGAAGACAATTGAGAGAGCGCGAGGTAAACACACAATGTGATATGCACGGGCAGCGGGGAGAGCGTTGGCATCAAAAGAGATGAAGGTCCGCCCGGGGTATGAGGTGCATGTGATAACCAGCTGTTTGTGGCACAACACGCACACACACACACAGTGTATGTCAAGACGTACGGTGTGCGGTATGTCGGCAAAAACAACGTCGAGGAAAGCATGCCGAATCTGCACACCTGCCCGTACAGACTGGAACGCAATATCCTGTGCGGGTGTCGATGGGATGCAGGAATTCAGGGCCGTGAAGAAACTAACAGTATTCATCAGTGTCGCTGAGAGGCGGTGAGGATGGAGGAGGACACATCAGAGGGGTCTCAAGGTTTGTGGCAACATGACCCGCTGACTCCAAACATTTTCATTGGAATTCGTCTTCCTGCATTCTTCACGTCGCGTCTGAGCGAATTTGACGTTTAATTTCAAGTGTCCTTGTGTGTGTTGGCCACCTCGGCAAACTATTCACCTCCCACGGACGCAAGCATTTCCGAGTGGGATTCTGCAAGTAGTTACCCGTGCTTTTATTAATGCGGCGGTAATTGCAGGTCCCTTTCATGTGCTTTGTGTGGAAGAATCGGCGATATAAAAACAAAGCATATTTCTGCTAAGCCCCCCGGATTCCCAGATTCTCCGTGCAGCGGACGCCTCCGTGGCCATGTGGTGGATGATTGTGTTACACTATTCTGCGTGTGTGTGTGTGAACTCGCATTCCAGGGTGTTTTAATCAGGCGCGACTGAAAGGACAGATGTTGTTTTGGATGTAAGCGAGCTTCCAACGGTATGAAACTCCAGTGAGTGTGTTTCAGCTATTTGCAGTCATGGAAGGAGAGTAAACGCTGTTAGCAACCATTCTTGAAAACAACAAGAACAGGGTATAGAGTGCATGTTTGTTTGTTTGCGAGTGTGAGGCCACAGGTGCAGACAGTGGAGATGTGTTGCTCTCACTGTGGATGGAGGTCATGAGGCTCGGCCGGCAGCTGTGTTGGTGTCAGGGTGGCAGTGCCAGGCTGACGTCTAATGTCCAGTGTGTGTCATACATTCGACTGGAGTGCACTGGAGCGCTTTCACAATAAGGAAAGAGCCTGTCCTGAATCAACCACTACTACAACCACAAACTGTTACTTTACTGGAATTTTACTTATTAATATGTGAATGTCAGCGCTCTGGTGAAAGCCCCGACTATGTGGCTACCAGAGGGCATAAAGAGTTGTAGTTCTGTCAGTCAGATTTAAAAATCTGCTAAAAGCTACTGAGCTCTATATTTGATTTCTTCTGCTTGGTTCCAACATATCCTTGGATTTAATTTGTCTGACACTCTCACTGTGCTGACAAAGTGTGGGTGTGTTTGTGATATAATGCTGTGTGTAATTTGTAATGCGTGTTTTGTCTTGTTAGTCTAGCTTGCCAAGTGTTGTTCTGTCACCGTGCAGAAGATTTAAACGTGACCTGCCAAGAAAACTGCAAAGGCAAATCAGCCGTTGGCTAGCACTGCTGCAGCACATCGATGCAAATGGTAACATGTACGTTTAATATTGTTAATACAATATGTTAATTTAATACAACGGCCTCTTACTAAAGAAGAAGTGCCAACCTTTCTGCTCTGTGCTGGAAGTGACTTTGAACAGTAAGGAGGACTACTACTGCCACAAAAACAGCATATATTTGAGTAAAAACCATGAGGGCTGCACGATTAATGGCATATTATCAAAATTGCAGTATGGCAAAGTGCAATATCCAAACGGGATTTTTTAAAAAAGGTAAAATGTTTGAAAAAAACAGCACTATAATGAAGTACTGTTGTGCTGCAGAGGTGCCTCGGCCTCCAAATCTCGCTCTCCGGATGTAAGAAATGTCACATCATCATGATTTTAATAGTTTGTTTCAGTGAAAATGAAAATTGTGATGCCAAAATTATCATTCCCACTACCACCTCAAATCTCGACCCAGAGATATTGCATCTGTTTAGGAAAGATTGTACTTGTAGTCGAGCTGCATTAGATCAGATTTTTTTTGTTTTGTCTTCGAGTCTCTTGCTTATCAGCAGCTTTCCCATGGGTATGTTTTCCCATCTTTTCAAATCCCTTTCAAAACACTGCTTCCTCTCTCCCAAGTCCCTCTATCTGAGAATGGGGCAGTGAAATGGGACACAGTGGTGCCCCCTACTGTTGTCCAACACACTTACAATCCACAGAGCACAGGCCTTCTTGCAAACAGGACGGCGGACTGTTTCTTCAAAATCCTCCTGCACATCCTGTTATGTCAAGTCAGCCGCTCCGCCATATGTTAGCCTCTGAGCTAGGTGCAGTAAAAGTGAGCTTGGCCTCGATGTTATTAACGACCATGTGTGCTCTGAACACATAATTATCCCCTGCAGTTTCAGCTCGAGCTCGGTTTTATGGGACTGGCTTCAGGTTTATGGCACACAAACACACGTACGCACTCGCACGTGACGAGATGGGGTAGCTTCGCCTTGACAGTGCAGCTCCAGCGCTAACAAGACAGTAGCCAGTGGGGCTCGGTAAAGATTTTATGGGTCTCTCCACTTTGTTTCTCCGCCTAAACGCTCTCACCTGTTGCCACAGAAAGAAGACGGGATTACAGATGTTGGTCACACAGACATGTACCCCGGCGCTGCTGTTATTTGAACACTGTCAATTGCAATCAAAATCGAGGCACGCATTTTTTTAAGCGGTCACCTTGACCAGAGGAAACGAGCACACAAACAACACTCAGTCCGCACAGAAGCAGCGAAAGACAGAGAGTCTCCTGTGGACTGTGGTGTGAGAGGAAATTCCAGTTGTGGGGATGCCGCATTATCCCCCCTGGCACACACACGTAAACAGACGCAGATAAACGGCACACACTCAGCCGTGCACTCACTGACACAGGAAGAGGAACTGTACGCAAGCTGCAAATCAAATCTAAAAGCACCTCAAGCACACATTTATAATCCTTTAAAATTTCACGCACTGGGCCATGCATCACGAGCACTCTCAGCTTCTCTTTCCCCCCGTAGATTTACATCACATCGCTCGCAGCAAAGGCTGCAGACACGGTTGACATTTGGTTATGTATTAGATGTTATAATAACTTGTTCCCTCGGCCAGCCCCGGGCCGCTCTGTGGTACGGCCCGCTGTAATTACTGTCAGTACGCACACAGCCGTCATATATCTCACGCGCAACCCGCGACACACGATCTGTCACACATACTCGGCCATTTGCACATTAGAGGCAAATAAACGGCCATGTTTAAATACATGCTGACATGCGCAAAAAAAAAGAAGGAAAAAAAAAAAGAAATCTTCTGACATCAGTGGATGGATATCAAAACCTCAATGGCGAGGGATTTTCAACACTAACATATTATTCAAGCATATTCCCAACGCTCTGTGCTGTGCTGCGAGGAGTCATACCAGTGTGTTGGTGGAGATATCGGGGAGGATTGGGCCTGGACCAGAGCTGAATACTTTCCCCATACTATAATTCAATTTCGAGAGCCAATAGGAGAAAACTGACCCAACTTTCTGCCTGTTTCACAAACACGACCTCTCCAGATGAAGATACTCAAGTTGCTCACAAGCTAATAAATCGTTTCTTATCGTATAAAACAGAATTGTTTCGTGTGTAAACACTCCCTCAACATTTGTAATCAGTTTCTGAGTTTATTTCTTTGTTGAAGCACCAAATTCCTTGGCGCACGGCCTATCGGTCCGCTACACTGCATGGAAATCCATTTTCAGACATCCTGCTGACAGAGACGCGGAGAAGGAATCAACCGAGGCAAGAGAATCTGTCTTTTTAACAGTAAATTATCATTTTTCATTTACGTTTCGTCCACTGACCAAAGACACAAGTTCACTGAGTTAGTTTTGAAATATGGCACAGATGCGTCTCCGCTCTTCAGGTGTCTCAGACTAAATTGTTTACTCGTGCTTTCTAACCTGGCTCTGGACTCCGGATTTAACTGCGGTTTGACAGCATGTACCGTACTGTATGTGGTTTGGATGGAGCGCATTATGTAAGACCTCCCCACTGACATCATTAGCCAGTTCTGGTCCGGAGTCTAACCTTGACCGCAGCACATTCAGCCCCTTTCACATTTCCTTCGCAGTAATTTATTATTCTTTACTTGCGGTTCCTCCCTACCTTCTTCATGGTCATTACTTTCTGACATCACAGCGAGACGTAGAGCTAGTTTTCAGCTTGAACATCCCTGTCGTTTTTAGCGATCTGCGTCTCATCTGATGGGTTTGAGAATCCCAACTCTGTTTTCTAATTCAACTTTGAACACAATAAAAGACATCGGAGCGAAATAATTAATGGATGTTAAAACCAATCATTGTCTTTTCCACCAAAAATCCTCTCCGACTGCTCTGTGTGTGTGTACATGTGTGTGTTTGTGTAGCACAGTCTCAATCTGTCTCTGTCTGGCCGTCTACACGAAACTCCAACCACACAACACACAAACATAGTGCAAGCTCAGCTCAACCACTGTAGCCCTCCACTTTCACAGGAATTTCCCCCCATTTTAGCCCAGAGGATCCTGCTTACACTGACAAAATATGAACCCAGTGGCAGCGTGGAGCCGCAAAAACACAAAACAAAACTTGTATATTTTTCCTAATTACTTAAACAGGTTCACATGGCCGGCGTGCAAGGTCCTGGTCAAACTTGTGGATCGTGCGCGCAAACAAATAAAACTGACGCTCATATGAAGAGAAGGGAAATAGATGTTTCCGAGTGGAGGGACAAATTTAAAGCACTTAAAAACGACCAATGTTTTTATACGCGATCCTAAACTAGCAAACTGAAACATTTATGCCGTGTCAGGCGTGACTCTTGACTCAGAATCTGGGAGTTGCTGAAAGGGTTTAGAGGGTACCGTGGGTCTGATGCTTTGGCATCAGCTGGGCGATGCTTGCTCTGGCCTGACGAGACCTCATTACAGGCTGGTGGGGAGCCCTGTCTGACTTCACGGGTCCAGATGGTCACTCAGAACCAATTAACACACCTTTCTGACTCACTCTCACTAGCTCAATCCCTCGGTCGCTCCGCTTTTCGTGTCCCCGCAGAACTTATCAGCGTGTAACCTGCATCACCAACGTGCAAAGGCACAACAACAACAACAAGCAACCCCCGCGTCCGGGGCTGATGGCGAAAACAAACGGAGCAGTCGGCGGTCATTAAGCTTCCTGTGTTTAATGGCTGTCCTTCCAGTCTGGGTTAGAGGCCAGCCACTGCGACACAGTAATGAGTCTGCTCCACTGCCCCCTCGCCCTTCTGGAAGAGTGGAGCTTCTCTGGAGCCAAGACGACTCAGCGGCACCAGAAGCAGCAGAAAGGTTAATGGGCCCACTGAGATTAAGAGCAGGTTGAGTAAAATTGAGTTTGGGATACAGATGGCTCTGCCTGAGGTAAGGACACCTTCCTAAACAGGACAGTCTATGTTTGAATACATCTGTCTTCATCTGGGCTGTCTGTGCATGCATTATAACATCACTTTTAATGTGTGATTAATGTTGTTTTTTGATATATTATATAGGTTTTTAGTATGTTTTTAGAGTAATTAGTCATTTAAACCATTATGGCTGGAAACTAGGGCTGCTATTACTTTCATTATCCATCATTTTCTTTGATTGATTGATCTCTTAGGCGATGCAATGTCAGAAAATAATGACAATTGCCCTAGAATTTGCCAAACTTGACATCTTCAGATCGTTTACTTTGTCTGATCAACCCCTCAAACCCCAAGATATTCAGTTTACAATAACATCAACAAGAAAAAAGCCTCAAATCCTCAAAATTGAGTTTTCCTAATACATAACTTTGATTACCTACATACGCTTCCCGTGGGTGTTTTGGGCCAGCTTGAGACCTTGTTGTACGGCTCAGACAGGCTGCAAAAACATGGCAAAAACACAGCCTGAGAAAAGGATCAGGGGTGGTCAGAGGGATGAAGACAAGCTAGGGGTCCCTGGAGGACACACAAACACACAGGAGTCTTGTGTTGGTGCAGGAGTGTCTCTGCTGCAGGCGCTTGGTGCTGAGCCCATGCTGGCTGAAAAGATATCCATACCCTGCGGCACAGAGCTGGCATATAGCCCAGACCGATGTAGTATTTACCTTCCTTCTCTCTGATTATTCTTCTTCTCCTGCACCATCCCTTTACTACAACACCAGCATGAAGGCGCGGATCTGTCATTTGCACCGCTGTCCATTCCCCACGACCACACGATCACGAGGACACCCCAGTTTTAATCGCTTTCTCTCTTCTTGTCTCTCGACACACAGCTTCCCTTCTCTTCTAATCAGAATCTGGAATATATTGAGAAACAGCTGCAAGGCGATCTGCTCATGATGATCTCAGAGCAACAAAAAAAGAAAAAGGAAAGAGCACACATGGCTCACAAAGCACAGGCATGAGATTTGAGTAGAACAATTTAAAGCTCTCCATATCATATCTTCAGGGGAATTAAAAACCACATTCTGAGCAGAGGAGGGGTATTTCCAAGGGTGTGTGTGTGTGTGTTTTGGAGGAAGAAATCCTAACCAGAGTCTGGTGGGTGCGGGGAGCCATAGGGATGGGGAGTAGAGCTCACGTATGAGGCAATTCAATGCATTTGAGTTATAGGAGACATGTTGTGCTCATTTTCAGGGTCATATTTTATGTTGGGTCACTGCTAGAATAGGTTTACATGCTTAAATGCTCAAAAAACACATCAGTTTCCTCATACTGTCCGGTGCTGCAGTGCTGTATTCGCCCTCTGTCTGAAACGCTCTGTTTTAGCTCCTGTCCCTTTAAGGAGCCCCCCTCAGGAATACCTAGTCTCTTCTGATTGGTCAGCTCACACACGCCTGAACCCAACAACAACAGAGCAGCTGTGCTAAATCATTCTTACGAGCCAAACTGGCCGCTAGGCATAAATTCTGCAAATGTGTGACATAGTGATGTAGTGTGATGTCACAAAGTCACGGAATTAAAGGCGGGACTATCAACGAGGCGTTTAAGGTATGTTTTCTGTGGGAGATAAGAGCTTCTGCTGGTTTGGACTTTGACCTTTTTAACTTTCAAGATCTTTTACATGCACAACAACTGAAAAAGCACGATAGGTCTCCTTTAAAATAATCAATATTCACATACGTTTTTAGGCAATGTCGCATCATTCGAACTTATCGTCAATAAGAGACAACAAAAGCCATAAATCAAGCCACATTTATTAGTATAAAGCTAATCTACAATATAAAATTCACCTGGTCGTATAAAGGAGGTCAGGCAACTGTAGGAAACACGATTTCAGTTTACAGACATAACCAGGTTCCTCTTTCAGACAACCACCCTGCAGGTAAACACTCACAATCACCTGTCACATGTTTCACTCTGACTCTCCCCCCTGACATAAATATCAATGTCGGGTGAAATGTGTGGCAGGCAAAGGCTTTACTCACCATAAACTGAAGCTCAACGAGATCTACAGGGATAAAGCCGGGGAGACCGGAGGCACAACAACGCATCTTCACTTTGGACTGAGTCACACTGAAATCTCGCTGCAGCTAAAATAGAGTCTGCCCGGCTTAGACGCCGTCTAGTTCCACGGTTTAGCTGGCTCAGTCATAACCTCGACCAGACTTCTGATTCAGCCTGTTTATGGACACGAACGGCAGGACATGTGGTGGAAACATGTTTGCAGCTGTGGCCTGGGAAAATGAAAGGTGGTAAGTCGAAAAGGGAAAAAAGTTTAAAATCATAAACTTTATTGACTGAACTGCAACTAAAGAATAAAAGAGAGGGGCAGGAAGGAAAACACTGATTGAATAAATGGGTAGAGAAGCGATCAGAGGTTACAAGAGGATGTTTGATGGATCCAGAGGGCAGGACAGGGCAGGACAGGGCAGGGGATCTATCATCTACAGCTGGAGCAACAGCTCCCCCTGGGGCAGAGCAGCTATAATACATAACACATCACTACATCTGCCACCATGTACCGTGTCCAGATTTTGGTATGGGCGCTCAAAGAGACAAAGAAACCACTGTCATGAAGTCTGTCATGTCAATGTCACGCTTTTCCACTTGAGCTGCTGAGAAAAAACTCACAATTTTCTTTAAAATAAAAAAAAAGCCATTAAGTCTAATCTTATTGGTTTGAGTAAGGCAACTTGCTTAAGAGGAGTGGGAGATAATTTCCTGATGAATTTGCGTTGAAGCAACTGAATTAAAATGGTGTAAAAGACGGACTACGTCGGTGTTTGTAGGCTAACAGAAACCTGCACATTAATCTCTCTCCCTCCTCTTCTCCCACACTCTGTTTTCACTTCAGCACTTTTATGTGTTTACCAACCTTCCCTTTAACAACAGCCATTAAACACCCACCTTTGAGTGAGACCTTAATGCGAGGCAAATCCAGAGAAGAAAAAAATAAATTCACCCCTCTGATTCATTACTGGCTCTGGCTCCCTCGACACCTAGGAAGGGTTTACAACTTACACACACATGAACACATCCCCGCACGCAAGAGCACACATGTGCCGGAGCCCACATACAGCACACACATTCCTAATCTGTATCCATGGATGTGGCCGTTGCTCCTGCGAGTGTTTTTCCATCCATGCCGGGCAGCACAGCTGTCCTAGGAAAAGAGGCAACCATTAATTTATGGATCGGCTGTTGCTCGAATCAGAGGCGAGGCCCTGGACGGCAACTCAGCCGGCCTGGGCAGTGGCCACCAGGAAGAGCCGGGCTCCCCGTGCCAGATAATGTCACCACGGTGCTGTGACCGTAGTGCATCAAAAAGCAGGATCTAATTGGTTTGAAGAGCAGCTCAAACATGACGATGCCAACAACAGACCATAGCACGAACATACTGTGGCTGCCTGTGTTGCCCACTGAGAAAAAGCCACAGCTCGCATACGCCAGATGCCAAAAGCCTCAAACCGAGGCTGATGAGCATAACCACTGGCCTTCCTTACAGGAAATACTATAACTACACCCTATGTAAATTACAGCATACAGAAACTGACCATTTTGAGTTGTGTCATAACAGAGAGATACACTCGCTGAGCGTACGCTGACATTGTTTACGTTCAGTGTTTGTCACCAGAAAACTCCGAATGGATCAAAAAGTCCGGACGAACATGCTCCTCATAAAATATTTCAAAGGTAATTGTTTGGTTATTGTTTTGACATCGGCATTTCTTAAATGGGTCAGTGGTTTCCTTTGTCCGCTTCCAGTCTTTCATTGGCACATTTGTACTCTTAACACCACATTAAAGCCGCCAACTTTCAATATGCGGAAAAGGATGAAACCGAATGGAATCGCGCATCTGTTCTCACCCTAATTCCAGAGACATGGAGCCAGATTGTTTGCTAAAAACACTGAATGTAGAGGCTACATTGGCCTGAGGAGCATATCCAAGAAATATTTTAACATTAAAATGTGTAAAAAACAAATATCAGCGTGGAGAATCTTAGTTAAAACCTCGTAAATTTTCAAGACAAACCTTGTTAACAGAATGAAGATCAATAACATTCCCATTGACATTGTATCATATATTTATAACTGTTGGAGCCATTGGTGTAATAATGTAACTAAGTACATTTGTGTACTGTGTTTATGTACAAATCCAAGGTATTTGGATTCAGATCACAGTTTTTTTATACCATATCTAACTAGTGAAAACAAATTTGGTTATTTTAAATGTGATTCTTTCTGATAAACTCTTATATTAAGAGTGTCTTTATGGGTTGAGATTAGCTTAAAAATGCGCTATCACAAGCCAGAAAAAACAGTTTTGCAGAGCTCATAAGAAGTTGTGT
This sequence comes from Pagrus pagrus, assembly GCF_965226575.1. Taxonomy (NCBI): domain Eukaryota; kingdom Metazoa; phylum Chordata; class Actinopteri; order Spariformes; family Sparidae; genus Pagrus; species Pagrus pagrus. Next base: position 11,091,877 of record NC_140200.1, read on the forward strand.
TGTTTCTCAGAGAACAGTGACATTAAAAATATATGATGATCTTATGGAATATGATGCATTGCTGTGCATTCAACTACCAAAACTAAAAAGTCATTAAAATTAGCCCAACCTCAAACAACTACAGCAGTTAATGCAATATAAACATTAATGCAGCAGTAATATCAAGGCAAAACATCATATATATACATCAAAAGCTCCAAAATGCACCATTAATTCCACCCAGAATGATCCTGGTAGCACTCCCAGCCCTCTGCTTTGTTACAACAGACAATGTATGGTGTGTGGAGCTGTGCATGTGTGCATGTCAGAGGTCTTTGTCATGCTGCGTGCTGCATGATTTGTGATGCCTGTGGAGGATCAGACGGTGGGTTCGAAGGGATCAGGACAGCTTTAGCTGTTAGTACAGATACTGAGTGTGAGAAAGTCCTAACGGCGAGCGCTGGCTGCGGCTGATATGAGTCCTCTGGGACTTCCCCTCTGCTGAGGTCATCCCCTCACACTCCAACACTCGTACATCACTGCTGACTTCACCGCTGATTCCAGCCAAGCCGTTGCCACGGGCAACACAAACAGGAAAAAGCATGCACATGTGGATGCCTGGTGTTAAGAGAGATCATCCAACTTTATTGGTGTTTTATTGAGTATGGAGTGACGTTCTACACACCGTCATTCAAAGAGGTAATCATCCATAAACACTCCTGTATTATGTTTAAATATTAGCTCTGCACCACAAAGCTGCATGTGTTCTGTCTATTTAAAAACTCCAGAAAAGAAATGTGAAATTAAAAAAAAAAAAATGCAGAAAGTGGAAATGTGTGCTGACAGCAAAGCACGAGATTAACCTAGGAAGTGCTAATCACTGTGTTTGATGTGTGCCCGTGTGTTGATACGTGCATGTGTGTACGCTCGCTGCCTTCCCTGTCCCCCCCGTTGTGCCACTCAATGCTTGGTATCCTGGGAGGGGGGCGGCAGTGCCAGCAGTAATCAGAGCTCTTTGTATCCACACACACAGTCGAGCTATAATCAGGGAATGTTCTTTTTCTCCACCAATAATAGCTGTAATCCTCTCATCTCAATTTGATGGGTGACCTGTGACACGCTCGAAACTCGGATTTTGCTGGAGATTTATACAGTACCTGGCCTTTGGCTTGTTTCAAAATAGATTTTTTTTTAAGCCAGCTTTTATGGTAGCAGCAAAATCTGCGAGAATTACACTTTAGGCTGAACTAATAATGACAGGAGCAAAACGTGACCGTGTAGAGGGGTAATGATAATCCTCAGGAACCAGCTGGGTGTGCTGTATGTGCCACCCTTTGAGAAAAAAATCAGGCATTAAAAACCCGCCACACGTACATGTATTCATGTCTGTATGCGCCTACAACACACAAACACACACAAAAACAACGTATACACATTTTCTGACATATCAAATAGTTAAACTGATCTCTTAGAGTGCATCACATGAGGCCACACTCCTTATACGCCTAAAACAAAAACATAATTTGTGTATTCTTTTGAAACACATGCACAGGAGCTGCAGTAATTAATCACTTATGAGATAAAAAAGAAAAGTAATTTGCAATTATTTTAATAATCGATCAGTTACAGTCATTTTTTAAGCAAAAATGTCAAAACATTGGCTGTTTCCAGCTTCTTAAATGTAAGGATTTGCTGCTTTTCTTTGTCATTTATGATCATGTGATGAACATTTTACACAATGTATGACTTTTATATTGTAATTTTTATATTAACTTTTTATATTGTGATTAATCAGTTAATTGTGAAAATAATCCGAAGATTAAAGGGGCAATATGTAAACATTTCTAGATGAAAAGGTTAAAAGAAATCAACTGAAGTTATCAACAGAATGTAAATAAACAGCAGTTTTGTCATTATGGTGTCTATGTATTATGTTGCAGAAATATCTACTGGAGTTAGCATGCTATCCAGCTAGCCCCGGCCCGTCCCGATCCAAAGCTCCTGTGCTAGCAGTGTAAATCGAACTACTAGCCGAGCGAACTAGCTAACGGCAGCTTCAATTAGCAGCAATCAGCGTCACTCTGGTTATATGCCGCCTCCTATTTGTCTTGAGTATGAATTTGACAGGTGGCCAATTCTTACATACTGCACCTTTAATAGATTGTGACAATAATCATTAGTTGCAGCCCCAGCATGCACACGCACATATCTTGCTAGAGATATACTGGGATAAAAATGGCAAAAACAAAGACAAGAGATGCAAGAAAATCTAACTTTCACATCCTCCTCTTCACAGACTGTGCAGAATAAACTATTGTTCCAAACCCATCAAAAGCAATCAGGCTGCAGACTGAATCAGTTCCCAGCAAACTGCACATCATTTGCGATGACAACGGTAGTTTTTGAGTGCCACCGGCACTCCCACACAACCCACACTAGCACTGCAAAAACGAACATTCTTCCCTCACAAATAATCTGCTTGCCTGCCTGCAGCATATAAAAGCCAACTCCCATGGTTAGTTTTTTTTTTATTTACTTGCCCTACTTAACTTGATTCTAGGACTGACATTCTGACCGAACTCATATTTCCAGTTAGGGAGCAGATTATTTGAACAGTTGCTTCCAACCCACGCTTTGAGTGAAGCTATATGTTTGTGTCCATCAGTCTGTCGCGACATATGAAATGTCTTGGATCCCATACATGTGAAGTTGGACCGCATACGCAAATATGTCTCAGCCGGGGGAAGCCTCTCTGTAATTGGAACCAAATGTATAGAATGATTAACGAAAGCGCATGTCTGCAGTTTTGTTCCTTCACGTGTGATGAAGCACCAGCCTGCTTTTCTTTGTGTGCGTGCCTACAGTCTGTCACATCAGCACTGACCAGACCTCCTCCTCTGAGGTGCTGCATTCTGTCTTGCGTCGCGCGAACTGACTTTACCAAATCTCCGATTCAAGGCAATGGAGAGGTGAGTGTGTGAGGCGGCGCTCGTGTGCACCGAGATAAGAGCAGAAACATAAAAAGCGTGGGTCCGGGGGATCAAAGGCGAGAGGCAGATAAGCTCAGGGTGCTGCTCCGAAGACTCATCTGTCCCGAAATAAAAGAAGAAGAGGCTGGACGAATGAGAAAAGTGAGAAGCGAAGAGAACGAGAAGGAGGATCAGTGAAAAACCCATCTGGAGTCCTCACATGTGTATTCAGTCCAGCTCACAAAGCAGAGAGAACGTGTTCTCTGAACATATTAAGACCTTATGAAATAAAAAGCCCAGATGGTTGCAATGTAGCACGCTTTCACTCATTTTTATTCTCCTTCATGTCAGTATGAATGTTGCAAAATATGATTTACATGTTACACACTTGAATAAACTGACCTTTAGGTTCAAACACAATGCTTTGCTTTCCTCCCCACATCTATTTGTATTTATTGATGCATTCATTTCGTCCCGCTGTGATGGTTTCTTTGTCCTCACTCGCGGTCTTGGTCCTGTTCCACTTCTGTCTGATTCTCTGTTCTGCATTGCATTGACATCACTGCTGACTGAATGTTATTACTCTGAGCAAAAACAAACCGGAGCTTTGTTACCCACTTGAACACATTTCACTCCTCTCCTCTCTGATTTGCTGGCCCGCAGCACGCATTACCCTACAGTATAGCGCTTCTCGTGCCAAATGACACTACCTCATTGGCCGTGGTGCTCGGTCTGCCCGGTGACATGCTGATGTAATGTGGGACATGCTAACTTGGCTGGTGTCAGATCAGGATGATGCAAGGGTGAACTGTTTTACGGTGCTTCTGTCTCAACACATCACTGCTATGTTACTCTATGAGATGTTTCATATCAAAAGACACACTTACTGAAAAAAAAACAACTTTACCTCTGACTTTTTTTCCACAATTCAGACTTTTTTCCTACAATTTTAGATTCTGAGATTAAATTAGGAGATTTAAGTAAGAATGACTGTGATTACATTTACAGGAGAAGTAAGAGTATGAACACTGATGTCAAGTCAGAAAGAAAGGCTGTTCGGACCGATTCAGCCGTGACCTCAGTCACACTAATGCCACCTGCACTGGAACGTCATCGCCGCCCGCCTATAAATCACGCCAAAGATGCCGGCTTAGCTCGTAACAGCCAGAAATAAAGTGAAAAGCAGCGGCACATACAGACACAGACCAGCTGCGCTGACAGAGGGAGATGGCTGAGTAACACATGCACATATGGCACAAACTGCACAGTCAAACAATTCCTGGGAGGCTGAGGAGGAAATGAAGGCTGGTGCTTTATCACTGTCCCAATCACTGCCACCCCAAAACTCTCCCTCCGCCTCATGTGTGCTGCGAGGAAAACCGCAAAAGCAGATGTGTGAGGGACTTTGGCCCGCCTGCTTCACCTCTTGCTTAAAGCTAATGATGTCAACAAACACCTGTTACCATGGCACTTAGCCGTGCCCTGGTACGGATGAACACGCACAGGAGCTGGTTGCCCAACTCTGGCAGAGAGCTGCAGCAGCAGCTGGCATGTACACTTTCATCTGGCAGCGAACTTGAAAAAGAATAGACAAGTAAAACCGAGTGATTCTCTTTAAAGTGGGGCTTTTCGCTACGGTTTCGACTTCGGGGAGTCTCGTCAGAGTCCGGCTCTGGGCTGTCACTCGCTGATGAGCTGAAAAGGTGGGAGAGTAAAGAGACTGACAGAGAGCAGGACTTGCTTTGACAGCCAAAGCCTTGTGCAGAAATTCCCACAGAGAACTTGACACGCCAAGGCCAAAACCCTCAGAGCTAGATGCTGCAGCGTCAGTTGAATTGGCTTAACGCTGGCTTCACTGTCACTGCCATTTGTATGAGTGCCCGATTGTGTGCAATTACATGCATGTGAAAATGTGCGCATGTATGTTCGGGCTGGGCAGTACAACAACATCATATTGATATGTGAAATGTGACTATATATGGTCTTAGATTTTAGATAATGTTATCTAGCGATATGGCGTAAGTGTTATCTTCTCCCAGTGGCGGAATCAGGATGTGTGAGGGGCAGGGGCGAAAGAAATAAAAGGGCACCTTAGAGGGGGGCACCTGGGTGTCTGTTTTTAAACAACAAATCAAAACGATTTAAGGAGTTTTTCAGAACGTTATGTGACCTAAAAATATTATAATATTATTTTAAGTCCATATCGCCCGGCTCTAATTTATGTCCATGGGTGGATTTGTAAAATGTGCACTTAAATGGAGGAGCGCTTCCCGTCAGTGTATACACTATCCGTGTTTCCTCTCAGCCGCCGGGCCTTTACAATGACATTGTGAAGTTTGTTCTTCCTGCTTTGGGCTAAGAAGGGAACTCGGGCCTGAGCTAACTCCCCTTCCTCCGATTTCTATCCCTCTCTCCTCTTCCCCGCCTCCGTCCTTTCCTCCCTCCATCCGCTCCCTTGTTCCTTGTCAGCTGGTGGGGAGATCCAGATGTGAAGGGGGACTTGGACAGGAAAGGGAGAGGGAGAACGAGAGAGAGGGAGAGAGAGAGACAGAAATCCACATCCCCCTGGTGACAGACTTCATTGTCCAAGACCTTTTGGACAAGGCATTTTAGACACATACACACAAACAATTATGCGCGGCAAACAATAGAGTCCCTCTAGACGACAAGGCCCGATTGTGTGCGAGAGTGTGTGTGCCTGTGTGCGTGTGTGTGTGCATCTGGCGACAAAGCAAATCAATGGACAACATCTTTGCCTGAGATTCGCTGTTGATATTTAGCTGGCTTATTTACCAGGGGTCTTGGCCAGGCGTGAGGCTATTGTTCTCGTTCAGCGAGCAGGGAGGAGAAAATCAATACGGACCTGAGAGAGCGATGACAAACGGTGATGCAGCGGTATTGCGTCTCTCTCTCTCCTCTGCCTCGGCTAATTTCTCGCATTTACATCGCCGGGTGGGAGAACAGGAGCAAACAATCAGGTTTTGATTGACACCCACATGCGCCCTGCGATGGGAGGCGACGGACAGGTAATGGCGGAGAATTACTCCAGACGTACACAATGGCAAACACACGCACTCCACACACACCCACACAGCATGTAGCCATGTGTATTAAGTTAATAGAGTGAGTCAGCGAAAAGGGAGGTAGTCGGTAGGAAACAAGAGTAGCGCTCCAAAGGCTCTCACTACTGGAGCATTACTCACTCCAACTGTACTAAAAGTCTCTCGAAGCTCTTTTCACACAGCCTCCGCTACTTCACCTCAACTTTCACCAGACTACGAGACGTTAAGGATAAATCTCTGACAAAGCAGAACAAATGAATGAGACAATTCTTCTCTCCTGACAAAAAAAAAACAAAACAGAAAATCAATCTAAATGTCAGTACTCACCGCGAGGCAGCTCAGGTCTTTCCCCCCCAGTCAATCTTTCTCTGGTGAACTAACACAAGACTAACTCTCTGAGAATGGGAGCAACAAGTCGTGTACAGTTGGAGAACAATGCATGTCTGCCGGAGCGCAGCAGCAGCAGAGCGTAAGCAGCGGAGACACAGAGAGGTCCAGTCATCAGGCTGCTGCTCACATGGGACGGGGAGAGGAAGGGAAGGGGAGGAGAGGGTTAGCTATAGGATAGGCTACAGTAACTGGGATTTGGCAGGAGGGGGGAGGGATCTCATCCCTCGCTCCACATGTCTTGCTCTTTTTTCCCCCTCTTCTCTCCAAAAATGTTTCGGCAAGTCTCGCATTTCTTGCCTCCTTCTTCCTCCCTTCGGTCCACTCCCCTTTCCTTCGCTATCTTTTGTTCTTGTTGTCCTTTCCCACGCAAACGCCACATGCGCATCAGCCTCTGTGTCGCCTCGTTGTCCACGCCCTCGGCTGGCGTGCTCCTTCGGAAGGTGAATCAGGATGTCGTGCCTCACCTAGCCAACGCCTAAGAGGTGCAGCCGCGCTAAAAATAAGACGTGTTTACTCGCACGTGTTCACATGCGAAGTGACACGGCTGGCTGCGTAAGGGACACACATCTCCTATTGACTCGTGTGTCTGTAATGGTCATACATGCAATCATAGGAGAAGGGAAGAAAATTACAGGGCTACTCAGGTTTTGGATCCCTCTCTTTCTCTCCCTCTGATGTCACTCCGTTTTTTTTTTTTTTTCTGTCTCTTTCGCTCAAAGGCCCTAATTCACAAGTGGCCCAGATACCACACTGTACGGGGTGGAAAGGAAGAAAAGCAAGAAGAGAGTCAGAGAAAAGAGTAACCCGATACAGCTAAAAGCAACAATTATTTGAATGAGTCACTCAGCAGTGAGGTTTTGGGCTTTTTTTCTGTTAACTCGAGAGAACGAGAGAGAGGGAGAGAGCGACCAAAAGAAGAAAAAGGGGGAAAAATCATCCCATTTTGGAACGCCGCACCTCCTAAAGGACTCCCTGAGGTCGTGGGAGAGGAGAAAGGAGAAGTGGAAAAAAAAAAAAGAGAAAGCAAGAGAGGGGAATGGAGGGGCAGAGGAGGACAGACATGGGCTTGGATAGGTACCAGAGCGACTTCTTCTCCTCCTCATCCCAAATCCAGCCTCCAGGACACGGCTCACCGAGTCAGTCTTGCTGACAGAACCTAATAACATAGGGTACGCCACTCTTCCAGACCCGGGGGTGATGGTGAGCAGACGCTGACACACTGGCAAATAGGAAACAGATCGTGGACACACAAAGCACACAGCCTGAAGACGCTCTGTGCAGCCGAGCCGACGCGCTGCTCCTTCAAAATGTGACTTACAGTACCACAAGAACTCCACTTGGTCCGATCGGGCTGCCTTTGTTTTCTCCTAGTTTCCGATGCTGTTAACAGACAAGACAGCGTGAAAGGCAGCTGAAGAAATGTTCAGCGTAATGGCTTCATTTTCAGCGATATTTTCTGATGTATAGCGAAGCAATTTCCACGGCAATCTTCGCCTCGCTGCAGCTGTTGCGAGGAAATGAGAAAAAAAATCTGATGTACAGTAGAAAAACCTGCGTTGTGACAAATTGTATTTCCCTTATCCTTAACCTGAACCCAACATTAGGCCTAAGTCCATACCAGCCATCCCAAGCACTTAATGTAATCTTTTAACCGAATCATAGGCACTGAAAATGGCAGCGCTGTGAGAAACGCTGATTGAAACAGGCTTCACAAAAGACAGAAACACCTTGGTATCAATGGCAAGCAATATTCTTGTTTGTTCTGCTTTTACGAAGACAATCATATTGCTCTTTGATTTCCTCTGACTAACAACTACTAACAACTCAGGACGAAACTTGAGTTTATCTGTCCGTTTAGTCTCTTATGGAGACGAGAAGCCAGATAGAAATGGTGCCAGGCTGCCAGCCTGACTTCACTTTCCTGGGAGATTTTGCACCTGGCGGCACACAAACTTGGGTGGTAAAGCGAGCTTCATACAGAACCAAACTAAACGCCAACGATGTCATTATTCTAGCCATTACACTGTCGCAACATTTACTTCAATAGGATATTAAATCCATCAAAATCTGAATGCTAGCTGTGTAGCAAGACTCATAAAAGCTTTGTCCAACCAGCACGAATACATTGATATCAGTCCGGCGACACTCCGGCCAACCTGTATATCCCTTGTATAAACTAATATTACAACTGACCTGCATCCTGTTTAGACCTGCCGTCACAACATTTACAGAAGGAAATATAAAGCGAAGGTTTGTGTAAACACACGGCGGAGGAATTACAAAAAGTTGCCGAAGGAGACTCTCAAGGATGTGCAGCGTGGCCAAAATATATAAACAGGCGTGTATACACATACAGATGAGGGAGCGCGGAGAAAATGCGGTCAACATTCTTTGTTCAAGTGGCTGCACTGCAACATTTCCTGTGTCGAGTATTTTTAAAGTTTCTGAGCGAATGACTGAGGCAGGTTTGGATACTTTCTATTAGGCCATCTGGTTGGATCAGTCAGTTGTAATCATGTTTACAACTGACTGATCCACCCCAGTATTTCCATGTGAGCATGTAAAAACAAGTAGCAAAAGACTTTTCCTTGAATGCAGGCGAACTAAAGAGCACACACAGCACAGGGATGCACAGTGGCCTTCATTTGGAAAAAGACAATACTCCTACAAGCTGTAGGCAATTAACAAACACAGCCTCTGTCTTTTATTCATTCGACAACCTTCTAGATGGGTCAGTGTTGAGATATTTGCGCTTATCCCAAAACCTGTTGACATTCAAATCTTTCCAAATCATTAAAAGTTTGCCTGTTTCTTCCTCTGACCAGAAATGTTGCCATTTCTCTTGGGCATGCATCTCTACCCTAGCCTTGCAAATGGTTGGCTAGGCAACACACGGAGCTGTAAACAGTGGAGAAGCTGTGGGAACCAGGCTTGGGCGATATCCAAAATGTATTATCACGATATTGTCTTGCCCAAAAATCAGACGATATCATCATCGCTTGGTCATTGGACCAGCTAAGCGAATGGCTCTGGGTGATGGATGCAGGGTTTAGACTGCAAAAACGTGTGGTGTTGCCCTGCTTACGAGATGTATTACACCATTGCCATTGACCGCGCATTCCCTTTTTCAAAATAAAAGCCCGAAGATGCCGTAACAACTGTTCAAATGTCACAACATTCGATAATATCTAATATTGGCCCAAGCCTTGCGTGAACCCCAATTGTGACACATATCCTGAACGTATACACATGTCCAAAGAACGCTCCAAATCCTGAATAATCCCGGCATATAAATCGGAAAAGGCTACGCATTTCTAAATATTGTCTCATGCTTAATAACAGTGGAATATTAGTGTGCATGTCAACGTAGTTGTTGGCACGTTATTAAAAATGTACAGGCACCACAGCCACACATACATACATCGGCGCAGGCAGACACATAAAATGTTTACTAGAGCCGTCTATGCAGTACGCAGGTCCAGGAACATCAAAGAGTCCATGTTTCCCACTGTTGCTGGAGGCTGAGGTACTACGCTGCTGCTGAGCAGGCATGAAGGTCATCCTTGTTAAGAGCGAACATAGTAGTAAACTTGCAAGCCACAGTGGTTTTTTATATTACTGCACGGTTCGTGATTTACTCCCACAATTGATACAAAGACACAGAGGATGAAACCTTTTTCTGCAGACGTAAGACGGAGCAGAAGGAGAAGAAAGCAGGAATGCATCATTGTAGTGGTGCCTTGTTTAAATCAAATCAAACTACAAATCATATTGTTTGCAGAGACTTTGATCTGCTGGTCTGCATCTGGCTCTACGTTTCTTTTTCTCTTTGTCTCACACACACACACACGGCGCCACACCGAAAAAAAAAACCTCATCAGAACCTTCGGAATCAATTAGCAGAATGTAAATAGGCCATTCAATTACTTTTAGCACCAGGCACTGTCCTTGTTCCTCCTGAGGCAAACAATCAAGCAGCAGACACAAATTAACACTGAACAAGAGCACTTGTCTAAAGTCTGATCACCCACTCGCGGTGGATGGCAGCGCCGGGGTGAGCGTGTGTGTTGTTTTAATGTGTATGTGTGTGTGTGGGCACGAGAGCGTGGGTGTATGATCCGTCCAGAAGATTCTCTCTTTCTGGGTTTGTTGATGTTGATGAAAAGGTCAAAAATAGGTCGACTGTGCTGCGATACAGTTGAAAAAGATTATATTTGTTCTCAGTCTAACATGTATCAATATTCAATGTCCTTCCAGTGGAGGGTTAACAGGCCAGCCAGTCTAGCTAGCGAGCACAGACTGTTTCAGAATACTGATCACTGTGACTGGATGTAACTAGACATAATGTATATACACACAGTCATCCTCACACACACACGACACACACATACACACAAGTCTCCTTTCACCATCTGCTAGCCAAGTCTGGGTAATAACTCTGAGTACAGAAAGAGAAAGAGAGAGATAGAGGACGTGTGAAGCTTTGCAGCTTTTCAGAGACAAAACGGGAGAGAATTTGACAAAATGTCTGTCTAAATGCCTCTGCACCCGCACGTGCACACCTGCCGGAGGTTTTTGAATGCATCAAAGGATTTTTTGACAGCTCAACCGAGCCTGACAAAATTCAAAAGCATTCATGAATTTTAAACAAGCGGCGGTTAAGGAATTTAGCGCCAACATCGCATTTAAGGCAATTTATATGCAAATGTGTAACAAGTGGCGGCAGCGGTGCACAGAAGGAGTGGAGAAGAATTAGCGCCCGCTCATTGACTTAACTGACCTGCTGCACTAATATAGACTCCAGTTAATGAGCTCCAAACACACACACCCACTGTATATAAACAGCGCTCACACAACACTCCATGTTGCCATTTTTCAGATTTTTTCTGCTTGATCTCAGAGGTAATCCCATTGACCCCACTGAAATATGTGAGGCGTTCTGCCACTAGATGGCAGTAAACATCTGGTCTTACCTACACACTGACACACAGGGACACACACAGATACTATACGGGCTAGGCATGCCAGAATGGGGAGTGAACGTGATGAAAGACCACAGCAGAAAGCAGACAACCAGACTCAACCGCAGAGCACGTAGGACTGAGGGTTAGAGACAAACAGGCCGAGGCCTTTTCTGTCACACTGTATCACTACACACCACAATGTTAAAGTTTACAGCTCCAGAATCAGAGCCGACATGCTTATAGCTATGAAGGTTTTTTTTTTTTGTCTGTCAAGGCCCCGTGGATGAGACCGGTGGTTGTTGAGATGTGCTCTTGTTCTCTTTTAAGTGGCACCATCGAGCTTGGCTGCGAAATGAAATGAATGAAACGCTCTGTATAGCATATTAGTATACAGCGCCGCAGGCTGTGTGGGTGCTGGTTGTGTGCTGATGAAGAGAGACAGGCGAGCTGGAGGAAGCAGAACTCCATTAGGTTTAGCCTGGAGGGCCGAGAGGCCACGACGTCTGGGCACACAATGTCAAGCTGCGTGGAACTTTTTCGCTTTCTGGCAGAGTGGAGGCTCGCAGCATCCTCTCATGCCACTTGTGTGAGATTAACGTCATTACTCTTTTTGCTTTCTGTATTATATGTACTCGATCAGATGCAAGGCTGCCAAAGGGGCAAGTAGGACATTACAAGTTATACGTTTAGTCTTACCTAGAGCGAAACATGGCTGCTCATGCCTACTTAAGTCTGTAGGCAGCTTAAGGATGTGTTAAACTGATACACAGCTGAAAGTTTTAAATAACAGCAGTGGTGGACTCAGGATGTTTGAGGGGCAGGGGCAAAATAAAATAAAAAGGGCACCAGCTGTATGAAGGGGGGCACCTGCATGCAGAAAGTCGTGACATGCTTATAGTGATGAGCGGACACTTGCCCATGTTTTGTTTAAACATTACACCCTGCTAAACATCAGCGTGATAGCATTGTCAACGTGAGCATGCTAGCATGCTAACTCTCGAGCACAGCTCTGTCTAGCCTCATACAGCTGCTAGCACGTCTGCTGACTCTTAAACATTCTCAGAACTTCTTCTTCTTCAGATGGAAAGTCTGAATTATGGAAATCCCCCTTCAACAAATCACATGATTGTTTAGAATTCACGCTTTGATCACCATAACTCTTGCCAGATGCAAACAAAGAGTCAACACAGCGGATGTTTGACATAATTCTTTTATAAAAGTGAAATTAGCTGTTTTTTGGAATATGCAAAGTATAAGATGTAAATACAGCGGCCCCTTTTTCTTTGGAAACGTTTGAGCTGAGCTTGGCTAATCAAACAGCATGCAGAAACACAACAAAGGCATGTTTGTTGGTCACTGGGTATCAAACAAAATCTTAAAAGGCCCCAAAAACCATGAATTCCAGGCTATTAACTGAGCCGAGGGTTTGGATGGATGCACTGTGTGCCTGCTAACAACTTTGAATACTTTGGGTTTTGATTCACTTTCAACCCCCAACCCTTCGTTCCTTTTCCTCAAACATTCAAGTCAGATCTCTATATACCAACCCTTGTTTGACAGTGCAAGAGATGTATAATGAATTCACACTAGGCAATCACCACCACCTTATATAAGCAGGTGATTCTGGAGCATTCTCACCTGCAGAAAATCACAAGAATCTTTCATTCATCTGTACTTCATATTATAAATCTTCATTCTGGTCATCCTCGACCTCCTTTTCCTTTTGTCTCACTCTACCTCGCAGCTCAAATCACAGGTTTGGGGCCAAGCAGTCCAGTCCAGAGTAGCAGAAATCCACGGGGAGAGATGATTGCCTGTGATTACAGTCTGTAATGCTCCTCTCCCTCCGACCATCTCCTCTGGGCTCATCTGGCCAGGCCTGGCTGAGGCAACGCTCTCCATGCTCTGCAGTCATTAACCAGAGAGAGCCGGAGCGAGGAAAGGCTCACCAGGGAGGCACTGACACGTTTCCTTCACCTTGACATTGCCTGGAGGTTACACCATTCATTTTCGCAGTACGGTTCTGGGAGGCGCGAGTCATGTGAATCAAGGGTTTTCTGATACATAAAAGGTCTCTCTGTGTGAGGTAGTCCTATTCCCTAGGCTCTCGACGTGCTCTGAAGTGTTGGAATGTGTGTCGATGAAAGACGCGTGAGAGACTAACAGTGTGTGTGAGACGGAGAGAGAGAGGTTGTGAATCTATGTGGATTTATGTGGCGTTATTCACACATGGCTAAGCATGGTCCGCCTATTGGAAATGGTGTGAGTATTGGCAGGAAACACCGAGTAGATCAGGTCTGTCTTCTCCCATTGGGGTTGACTGCCTGTCTGCCTGAACCCCAAGAGAGGTTTAAGTCAGAAGGCAAAAAGACAACGACTTCACTGGTTTCAAAAATAACTCCAATTGTATATAAGCTTATGAGAAAATGAACCTACTTCTCACTCGATTTATCACCCCAGTAAACACTTTTCTAATGAGTTTATGGTCTCAGTCGCTAGTTGCAAGTCTTTTTAAACACAGCACGGTGTTCACTATGTAAATTATGGTCCCATTTGGAGTAAAATAGATGTTTTTAGGACGTTGCTACCTCATGATTGACGTATCCTTGGATTCTAAGTCAGATCCAATCAGCATATCCTCCAAAAAGAAGAAAAACTGTCACTTCTGGCAAAAAAAAACAAACACGATGGCGATAGCGCAATGCATAATTCAAGGCCTTAAAACAGTGGTCCACAAAACAATGGGTGATGTCCTGGTACATGCAAGCATTTATATGTGAGTTAATCCTGAATGGGATACTATTGGGTATAAACTGTATGCGAGGCTACCGGCTGTGATTTCTAGTAACCTGTAACCTCACTCGACAGTTGTTTTCACTGCCTGTCAGTCAAAATCCTGAGGAATGATCGACAGCTGCCCGTGGCTCTTGTAAACGTGTCTGCTGAATTAACCCTGCACTGCCCTCAGGAGGTACCTTCATGTGATCCTCCCACCACTTTCACTCTCCCTGTCCTCCCCTCCCTGGAGGGTGTTTAGGTAGGGTAATACCGAGCTGCCATCGGCGTGGCTGGTCCTGACGTGCGCTTCACCCCCTCCACCCCCCGGCTCTCTAGGGATTGGAGCCCAGCCAGCCGTGTGTAATTAAAAGCGCATAAAGACAGATCAAGCTCTCTGCCGCTCTTTCTATTCAAGAATGCCTCGGGGCTGAACCCACTCCGTGTCCTGCTCTGTCAAGCTCCGGGGAACTCATTTATTAAAATGCTCAATAGCTTTATCCTTGATTTTTTAAGAGAATAATGATGAATAAAATCTCATCTGCAGGATTCACACAATAAGGGACTTTATATGACAGAAAATAACCTTCTATACAAGAGTCATGAAGGTCCATTAATTAAATTTCCTTTTTGAAGTCCTGAAATCATCCTTTGTAAAGAATATATGTGCATTCATATGTTTTGAAAGTCAAAAAGATGGGCATTTTATGAAGGAATTGTAGCGATTTTGAACTAACTCTACTTTCTAGTGCAGCTATTTATATAAGTGGGAGTCCCTGACCGAGCCACAGGTGCACTGTACAGCAATATGTCAAAGTGTGTCAGGTCAGCAGCCTTTCACTCATTCTTTGGCCGGTTTCCATTTCAATTCCACTGCTTTTCATCATGTTGAACTATTGTGTCTGTGCAGGCTGCACAAAATCCATCCTGTCAGGATACAGAGTCCACACATCATCACTCAATTTCTCACCTCGCCCCGCTATTTCTCCTCACCTTTGCCTGTTTCCAGTCTCTTAGACAACCATAACGGCTGAATGTGAGAATCTGGTCTATCGAACGTGTCTGAGTGCCTTTTTTCAACCTCATCTATGTCAGTAAAATACACGTCAATCACTGTATTACTTGATATTCTGACAATTCTATTTCCCATTTGCATTGATGAGCTGAATCCAAATCTTTTTGTTTCTTGGGTCTGCCAACTTAAAAACAGCTTTGTCACTGATAAAGGTTTGTGCAACACTCTCATGAATAGGACACGCTCTCACTCTGCGTACAGTACGAGCGCCAAATCTGCCAAAGATGGGACGAATGCATCTTGGCACGCCGCACGGGTCCCTTTGCCAGTCACTGAATCTGTTTTAATCTTTGCCTGCCTCTGTCTCAAATTAGTAATTCA
Organism: Pagrus pagrus; assembly: GCF_965226575.1. Classification (NCBI taxonomy): domain Eukaryota; kingdom Metazoa; phylum Chordata; class Actinopteri; order Spariformes; family Sparidae; genus Pagrus; species Pagrus pagrus. The sequence continues at coordinate 11,107,412 of NC_140200.1, forward strand.
GTTTCTCTTCACGCGAGCGAGCGAGCAGAGGAGGCATGCTGTTTCATCTGCTCAGGAGTGTTCGTATTAGACCAATAAAATGAGAGTTCAAAAATTCAATTCTCACCTCCTCTGAGTGGCTGCTTTCTTGTCACAAATCAGATTATTTACACCCACGGCGAGCGGGGCGCGCTAACGTCAGAGTGATCAACAACTCTCGACAGCTGCTGCAGGAAGTATGGGAGAGGAGCGAGTACACGCAAGAAGGAGGTAAGAGGTAAAGTGCAGTTCATCTTAGTGCTGACTTGGGTTGTAATATTCCTTCTACAATGTTGGCAGTGGTATACGTGAACTATCTACACCCTCAAGGCTTTCTCAGCGAGGGGAGTTCACAGGCAGAGAAAAAACAGTGTATTAAATAACCAGGGGTAGACCACAGTTAATGATGTGTTGTATATTTTGCAGACACGGTGATTGTGCATTAGTAAAGTCCTGGGTCTGGAAGATATGGTGGTTTAGGCAGCAGTGGAACGTGGAGATGATGGTTTTGGGGGTTTATTATAGGGTGACTGACGTTTTGTTTTCTGTCAATGGACTAAAAAACTACCAGGAAATAACTCCAAAGGTTCCTGGAAAACTAAAGGTTCATCATTTTCTATGGTTTGGGGTTACATACTAATTTATAGCTGTAAGACATTTTTTTATGAACACGGATAAAAGACTTTTTTTGTTTCTCACATTAAGTCGTTCAGCTGAAAGCCCTTTTCAAAACAGCTTTCTCTGAACGAGCCTTCAGGAGATAAATAAGAATTTATAAATGCCCGTTTGATGAGCCGCTAATGGCTTTGCATTTTTCAAAACAAAATCGAAGGATATCAACCCAGGGATGTGTAATCAATGTATATTTATGAGTGTAATGCGATAGCCATTTAAGATAATCAATATTTACCGCCTTACTGATAACCAAGGCTGCTTGTTTATGGCAAGCCGAGCCGTGCCCTTGAGGCTCTATTGGAAGGTTTGTGTCTTCATACATCACTGCACACACACAGATTTGTGTAAATGCACCCTCACACATCGAAACACACACCGTGTGTGATAGCCCCACCGGGTCACAGACCCCATTACCGCGACAGGTTCCAATCTTGTCCAATTCTGGCCAGCGTGGGCCCACAGACAAAAGCCCTGGCATGGGGTTACACTCACAAAACAGTGGAATTAAAAATGTCAGGACTGCAGAGGGAAGATGGGAAAAACTGGGGAGAGATTTGAGATTTATGAGTGTGAACAGAGCGTGCTCGCAGTGTGACAGACCTAGCGCGTGCTGGTAAGATGGAATTATTGAGTATCATCCATATTTACCCACACCTACACACACACGGAGGCTGAGGTGGAGGTTGCTGCACTCATTGGAGGACTTTCATTTGCGACAAAATGAGTTCTCCAGAGAGAAGAGACAGATATGCTTGTTTGTTCAGATAGACCGACACTATGTTGAGCTGCATGTACATTGTGATCGGTCTGGGTTCGTATCCAACCTGTGGCCCTTTGCAGCGCTTCACCCCCCCTTTCTCATCCTGTTTCGTGGCAGACAAAGCCCAAAATTATTGCAAAAATGTTCTGATTTTGCCAGAAGTGAAGTGAAATACGTTGTCAATGGATATTTTGCAGATTCGTTATTGTTTGGACTTGCCACGTGTGTTGATTAACAACATTTCTTTGTTATATTAAGAAAAAATAGTTTGGTCAGCATTCGATTACCTAGAAATGCACTTGGTGTTGCAAACGAGTTGTATGTGAACATTATTTCTAGGAGACGGGGCTGCACTGATGAATGACCTACTTTGCCATTAAGGTATGAGGAAGCCTTTGTAGAAAACTGCATTGTAATAGTCTAATTACACGCAGCCCTCGGGCCATGAAAAGCCTTGGATCTTTGCTGTCAGCTCGCCTCTGTGTGAAATATGGACACCTATCCTGAGCTCCTCTCCTCTCTCGCTCCATCTCAGTTCCCCTTGGCTGCCTTTAATTACAGATAGAGGGATAATGGAACAGCAGAAGGCCGAACCTGCCAGGAGAGGGGAAATAAGAGCGACCAGTGGTGGTCACAGGAGCCAGCAGAGTGCTGGGATTAGGAATCACCTTTTCCCGGTGAGCGAGTATGGGCAGTGTGGGTACAGAATGGAGCGCCCCCTCCCGACCCCCCCCACGGATACTCGTCAAAAAATGATTGATTGCCATGTCCTTACTCAAGATGGAACCGCGCTGGAGGCACATTGGCTCTGCGCATCGCCTAAGCCGGAGACGGCTTACCGACAGTGTGAACAATGGGACGCCGTCAGCAACGTGACCCTCGCTCGACATTACTCAAAGAGAATGAGACAGAACAGGTGAGCTTGAAATAATTATTAGCCAGTGTTCATGTAATGCCATTGTATTATTTCAGTGTGGTCTTTTCCTGCGGTTTCCCAAGGTTAATTGATGAGAATTAATGGATCGTAGCGCTGGGGGTACGCGCCGGTGTTTGTTGGCGGAATGTTTCATAACCAGCCCTGAAGCAACCCAGTGGCCCAGAAATTCCATTTAATAAAGATTAGCTCTCTTTTCTCGCAGACCTCATTCTCCTTCTTAATTAAGAGATGAAGATAAAAAATTGGTGGGCCGCGAGTATCAGAAAATATCCCCAGGACTTCTTACACAAAACACAGCTGAGAGCCCACATGAAAGGCCGGGACGCATGCATATTTAATGCCTATTGGAAACAGCTTAGATCAGTTCCTTCGCAGGGAGCGTTGCGGAAAAACTGAAAATACTCTTACTATAACCCTCTGCTCCTTGGGCTGTGTGAATGTGTGAGTAGGTATATACCCTACACTGGTGTGTGTGTGAGTGTGTGTTTGCGTGTCTGCATGGGGTCGGGGTGGGCTTCAGTAAGCGTGATTGCACAGCAGGACTTAGTTCCTGTGTAAAGGAGAGTAGCGCGGTGGGGAAACACACACATATCCACACATTGCAACACTATAGGACCATTGTCCCTGCTTCATGAAATAGATTTCTTTCACTACATCCCAGAGTGAAAAACATGGGGTGATTTGTGGGACAGCCATCTTTATTGTCCTCTCCTCTAATTGAAAGATAACACTGGTTAGTTAAACTACCTATCGAATAAAAAGCAGAGGGAATATTCTACGTCCTTTTGTTCAACGTATGAAAGTGTAAAAATGTTATTTTATTCAAGTGAATTCACTGAAGTCTGCTGCCTTCACTTAGGGCACAGCAGCATGCGTCTCCAAAAATAGACGAGTCTCGTACGCTAATGCTCATAAACTAGACACACGCCCTTCCTACTGAGTTCAAACAACTACAATAAAGCCTAAAGGACTACACCAGCTGTTTCGCATGTTTTAGTCCATTTAATACTAATGGCTCGTACCTGACACTGCTCACCATTTGCTGCCATGTTTAAAGCAACATTATGTTGACTGTTTTACCTTAAAATAACAGAATCATGTCGATGGTACAGTGTCTTGTAACAGGGTGAATAGTGTCTCTTACTAAGCCACGCCGCCTCCCTACCACTTATGATGTAATGAATTAAAAGTATTTGTTTTTAGCACCTGACAAATTGTTAAAAACCTGGGATTTGTATTCACGGCAGTTGTATCTACAGTTTCTGGTGTTGCATTTAGGGACTGTGGGGGGCACCAAACTGCACAAAACACCAACTTCTACATAATGGTGTTTTACAGAGGCAACACACAAACATGCGTGCGCACACACACACACAGCATGCCTCTAAAGGCCTTAGCTCTCAGGACAGGTGGGATTTTTTTTATGATACGTGCTCATATCCAGTGGACAGTCTCCTCGGGGTTAAGTATTAATTTAAGTCAAATAAAGTCATTCATGCATTACAGCTCATTTCCATCTCCGAACGATTAAATCCAGGTGGTTCTTGAATATCATTACACCGTGAGGAGACTACAGTCTGAACCACTCGTCGCTATTTGCTTTTCTCTTTTGCTCCAATTGACCGATTGCACATATTTAGCCCTACCCAACAAAGTTATTGACCGTTTCGCAATTTAGTGGCCAAATACGAAGCCAACTAAAAGAGAAAAACATGCAACTTGAACTATCCCCCCTCCTCCTTTCTCTCCCTTCCCTCCTCTGCTCTTGATTTTTGCACTGCCAAGTCTCTTCCCGCTCCTCCTTCGCTGATTGTTTATTCTGTCCCTTCTCCTCTTCTACACCAGCCCAGCCTCCTTTTCTCTGTCCTGTAATCCTCGCTTTCTCTGACTCCTTTCATACAGGTTGCTATGACACCAGGGATTTGACCATCTTTTACTAAAATATGAGGAGAGAGTTCGATGGCCGGAGCTTAAATATGTAATGTCCCTCATGCATGGCCATGGCACAATAAATACTTTCAATGGCAATCGAGGGTGGAACCATCCTGGAATCCACGGGACAGATGATACACCGGACATCACAACACCATCTCCTACGCTCACGCTCAGAGTTATGGGCCATTTATGGAACAGCGTAGCGCCCCGCTGTGTCTGTGCATTCACTGTAAGATCCACGCTGACAGAGTGCTGTTTGTTTTCCTAGGATGGCGACTGGCACCATCCTTAGAGACAAAGGTTGGACAAAGGTGACCTTGTTTCCCTTGTGGAGTACATAAATCACTGGAGGGCAGGAGGAGCTACGTGAGCATGACCAAAGGGAGCACTAACACTCATAAGGAGCACCCTCAGAGAGAAAATGAGCACACCTTGCCACCTGCTATCCCGGGAGGCAGATATGTTAAGATAGATACTGTGACATTCAGAAATAGGCCTGAACGCAGCATCTCTGCTCCACAGAACTGATTACAGAAGTTCTTTGCTCTTTGTTTTTCTTATTTTGCTTTGTCTGTAGATTTATGTTGCACACACACACAGCATTTCAGGAATCCAAATAAAAAGAGGTCAAGAAGATTCCACATTTTCCATCAAGACCTGGTGTCATTAAAGGACACCTACTGTGCTTTTTCCTTTTTTCCCTTTCCTTCAGTGTTTCATGTAGGTTTGTGTGCATGTAAAAGGTCTTGAAAGTTAAAAAGGCCAGAGTTCACACCAACAGAAGCTCCTCTCTCCCACAGAAAACACTGCTCCTGAAATGCCTCGTTAGAAGTCCCGCCTTTAATTCTGTGACAACGTGACATCACACTATGCCACCATGCCACACATGTGCATAATGTATACCTAGCAACTAGTTTGGCACGTTTGAATTCATTTAGCACTGCTGCTCTGTTGTTGTTAGCGGTGCTGGCTCAGGCGTGTGTGAGCTGACCAATCAGAGCAGACTGGGTATTCTGTATTTTTCTGGATAGGTTCCTCACTTTTTTCCTCACATATGGCAGTATTATATATATGGGTATCTAGTTTCAACATGTAAATATTTCTGTGTAATCTCATCTCACATTATTCTGCTGTTTTATTATTTTCTATTTGTTTCCTGGTTGTCTGGGTCACGTGAGTGCCTCCCATTGGCCGTTGCTACCATATAAGTGGGGCCAAACACATGTTGTATGCTTTTTGGAGCCTTTGCGACCCAGTGCTCAAAAACATGGGCTTATTTAAAAAATGATTTAGCCACTATATTGCTTTTTTCAAAATATGTCCTTCCTCATAATCACATTTTCTTGTATGTGGAGTGGCCTCTTGTTTTGAACTTGACTTACAAATTTAAAACAGTCTTTCAGTGTCACCATCAAAAGCTGAGAGACTTCCTCCAATACTGAAGGACACTATGTAGGCTCTCCAGTCTACTTCACATCCAGCAGGAAACACTCAGTTGGAAAAGCCTCCTTCATTCTCTGTGGATTTAGATGGCTCTATTTATAAGAGCTGAGGTGGCAGTACTAATCGCTGAGCCATAGTGCCACCTATCACAGCCATGCAATGTATGTTTACTGCAGCACAGCAGGATGGTGAGTACAGGAAGCAGATGGATGCTTCTATACAGACTCAAGGTCATGGTTTGCCAGCAGCAGAGCTCCTCCAGCAGGTGGCTCTCCTCTCTCCTGGGGCAGCTAGCTATAAAACGCGGAACAACATCTGTTTTTTCCCCGTGCTGGTGTGTATGTGAGGAAGCGACACAAAACACACAGATACACACAGCTGTATTTTCTGGATCAGATTTCCACCCTCCCAGAGTGACTGTCGAGCTGCTTCCTGAGAGACTGACTAACTTCGTTTTGGATGCATCAAGTGCCACGCAGAGAAAATAAAGCCGATGGAACTCCACAAACAGCCTGCCCTTCATTTGATTAAGAGCGACAAAACAGCCAGAGCTCGGCGACACTGTTCGATGGCAGCAGCCTTTGGCTTGTTGAACTTTATGGGGAATGCAAATCAGAGGGGCTGAAGGACTCTCTGAGTTTCTCCCCAGAGCTGAAGAGCTGTTGGGAAATCTCCAAAAAGGGCAGACGTGCACAGAAATAGTACACTCCTTCATGCATATAAATGTAATGACACCTAAGCATCAGGCATGTTAAAAAGATACTGAAAAACCTACAGCAGCTGTTTCTTTTGTTCTGTTTACAAAAAAAAATCTTCAGTGAACATTTAAAGGAGATACATTATGCTCTTTTCAGGCTCAACATTTTATTTTGGGTAACTACTAGAATACGTTTACATGCTTTAGTACTTGAAAAACTGCCCAGTGCTGCAGCTCTGTATTCCCCCTCTGTCTGAAACACTATTTTAGCTCCTGTCTCTTTAAGCCCCCCCCCTCCTGAATACCAAGGCTCCTCTGATTGGTCAGCTCACACATACCTGACAAAGCACTGCTAACAACAACAGAGCAGTTGTGCTAAATCAATTCTCATGTACCAAACTAGCCACAAGGCATACATTATGCAAATGTGTGACGTGGTGATGTCACAAAGGAATTACGGGCGGGACTACTGACGAGGCGTTTCAGGACCAGTTTTTTCTGTGGGAGAGAGGAGCTTCAGACTTTGACCTTTTTAACTTTCAAGATCTTTTTCATGTACAAGAACAGACATAAAACAATGAATGAAAGGAAGATGCATAATAGGTCTCCTTCCTTTAAACATCACGCTAATCCATCTTCCATACCACTCCTCCAGACTGGGGATCAAACATAGGCCTACAATACATCTGCACTCACCAGGGGCATGGAGGATTATATTGAGACCCAATTCCCTCCTCAAATCCCACTAACTCCATGTAATTATTCAAAAATAGAAACTCGTTAACACAGTAAATATTATGACCTAATTTCGTTGAGATTGGGATTTGGAATGATTGGAAGTGTGTGTGCACATGTGTGCACACATGCATGTGAAGCAGAAAGGTTTTACATGTAAAAGAAAAAGAAAAAGAAAAAAAAACTGTTTCAAGGTTTACTCTACAAAACCCATCCCGAGAATCTGTGCAGCCTTGTGTAGCCAGAAAGACCGTCTTTAAACAAAAAAGGTCGCCGCTCTGGATTCATCCAAATGCTCTAAAACCGCAAGTCCAATAACATCTCAAATAGACAAAATCAGAGCAAACGTTTGTTCAGATGTGTCGTGTGTGGGCAACATGCACTGAAGATTGACAGGGAAACACAATGTGTGCACAAGCGTGTCTGCAAGTGTGAGCGGTGCACGCGCTGGCAGCTGGGTGTGTGGATGTGTGTGCGGCCAGTAATGAGAGTGTAGGCAGTAATGAGAGGCTGTGTGGAGCTGGTTCCACTGCAGAGCCATGCTGGGTACACTGTATTGATCTGCTCCACCACTGGGAGGACTGGAGCTAGATAATGATGACTATCTGTGATCTTTCATTCTCACCCTCTGTGTCTCCATCTCTTATTTCTGCCTGCCTGTCTATCTCTCTGTTAAAAAAAAAAAAAAAATCTGACTCACATTTAAGTTGATCACACTTGCAGTCGCTCTCACGCGCTCCATCTTTTAGGAAGACATTTCATAATGGGGATTTTTATAAATACTTAAGCTTTTCGAAATTTCTCAGTGGACAGGATTGCATTCTGCCGTTTCATTTCCGCTAAATATTGTCTTGCGTTTGGTCCCCAGCCGCGGCGCAGTTGTTGCAGCCCTGACAAAGTGCTGCTACACAGCATCAGCTCTCAAAAGGCTCACGCCTTCAAAGCACCAGACAGCGTTTTATGTCGGCATCAGCCAGACTGCTGGAAGTCCTTTTTTTATGTCCCACAAGCAGCCAGAATTTCCCTGAAACAGCACCACTCTTTTTGGTGAAATGTTTCCCCTCCCTCTCAGACACTTACACCCAGAAGTATTACACTCATAAACACCTTTAACTCGAACCAGAAAAATGGTTTTGGAAACCGGCGAGTAAGGAAAAACGAGAAAGCCTTGAATTCAAATTAGAAACAAACGACGACGCTAAAAAAAGGAATCCTGCCAAAATGTGAGGACATACAATCTTAAAATCTTCTCCAGAGAAACACAGATGGATTGTTACCTGCGACAAAACCAACTGCACAGGAAATTTAAAGGGGCACTATGTAGTTTTGGAGAAGAAATTCAAACTCAGAATTTTAATATTTACAATATTAATGAGGTAATAATGCAACTCAGAAATATTTATTCATTCCATAACTGAATAAACAAGCTGTTTTTCAGAGGAAAATAAAGTCCCCAGAGCACAGTTTGACGCTAGAAAGGTGGGAGGATCCGCCACATATAAACAAAGTAAAACAGTATGAAATTGTGTTGTCCTTTAAGGTCAGCTTGTTTATTCAGTTTACTCAGTCATGAAAACAAACAGAGTTTGTTTATTTTGTTTATTTTTGTTTAGTTTACTTTTTTTGTTTACACAACAAAAAAAGTCAGTCAGTGACGATCCTTCTCTTCTGATTAAAATGTTCTCCCTAAAACTACGTAGTGCACCTTTAACTTCACTGCAGAATTACAAAGAGAAAGAGACAAAAAAAAAAAAAAAGAGATCAGAGCAAACTGGGTCATACATGAATCCTTGACCCTTGTACAAGGATGAAAGCGAGCTTAAGTGACAGCAACTGAAGGTGACGAATCCATTCATAGATTAATCGTTCAGCTCCCGATCAATAAGTCGATCCAGACTTAGTGAAAACTCCAGCAATACTGGATCCAAAAGGTGCTTTAAATCCATGAAAAAAAGACCTCAAACTCCACATTAAAAGAGCCTTTAATCCCGTCGCTCTCTTTTGAAGCTACATTATTCAATCAGACACAGCTCTGTGAATAACACAGACATCAGCTTGATGAGAAACCAGCGCTGGTCATTTGTCATCCACATCTCAGGCCTGTTGACAACATGCTCAAACATCCTCCCCGTATTTCGCCACATCGTCACCCCCGACTGCTGTTCTAATGCGCCCATCATGTCCGCTTCATGGTTGGCTGGAGCCATCATTAATCGCCGGCCTTGAATTACGATTGGGTGAATAATTGTTTGCTGGGTGCCAATAATTGGGCGTTTCACTTGTCAGTCACGTTGATCATAGCTGAACAGGGCGAACGTGCGTGGAGAATGCGCGGCCGGCGGCGCGCTGATAGGGAAGTTTGGTGAGAATCGCATGTATGTTTTTTTACTCAGTGGTTGGAGGAGGAAGATGGTAACGAGGGCAAGAAAAGGATTACGATGATTAATAATAAAAAGAGGAGAGTGAGGCAAACCCCCAAAAAGCAGCTCCTTCCATCCTGAAATAACACGGCCACCCTTCATTTCCTCCTTTATGGTTCCTTCCACGGTTCCATTTCATAAACACATCATCTAAAAACACAGGCAGTGGTCGGAGGCTGAGTTAGCTATGTCAGTCTTTACTGTGTGGTGACGAATAAACTCAATTTTGCAAAAAGAGTCCTCCTTTCCAACTGTAAAAGTGAGAATAAGTGATGATGACCAATCCAGATGTCCGGTAGTAAGTGAGAGCTACACATGTTCCCGGTCCAACACATACAACCACGCTCACATATGCTGCTGATGTATTGAAGATGTTTAAAATAAATAGAAAATGGTGCACGTTACATTATTTCTTACAGAGACATTCTTGTTCCTTTTAGTGACATGATTTATTCCATGCATTATGGTAGTACAACAAAACATTTTTTTCCTTTATCTATAGTGGTATCTTGCCATGCATAGTTTTGGTTTTGGAGTATCTGTCTCTGAGATTTCTGCCTCTCCAATGCAACGGAAGAGAATAGCATTTTGTTTGTGCCGCTCAAAGAGAGAACACAACAGTCTGTCACAAAGATGTTGAGGTCCGTACCAAACAAGCGTCTTCCCTTATGTCTAGAGCTGGGGTCACCAACTTTTTGCGAACAAGAGGCAAATAAAGGAGAGAGAGTAACATGGAGGGTAACTTGTTTTATAAAAGGGAATTGACAGGAGACGGGAGGGGAAGAGCGAGAGCAGACTGTTCACTGGTTGATCTATCACGGAGGGCATCATTCTCTCGAACAGATAATAATATAACAGATAATAAAAGCACAAAATGATTAGAAGGGTCGCCAAACATACTTGGACACGCCCAAGTTGACTATATGTATGGGAAACACTGGTATACATTGAACGTGCTATCTGTATTAGAGGACAGTCTAGGTTTAAGGTGCTCTGTAGGCGACTCCTACGCTCACTGTGTGTGACCAAAAGATGGATCGTCCCTCCGATTTGGATATTGCACATATTTCGAGAACATATGAATAAACTGTTCAGCCCTAATGGACATTTTATAACAAAAGAAAATCTAAATTATCTGCATTGCCAGATACCACTAGACATAACTGACAAAATGTGTGTTTTGCTGTCATTCTATTGAGCTGACCCTTTAAAGGAATAGTTCAAAATTTAAAAAAATATATTTTTATTTGCTTTATTGCCAACTTGTCCCCAAAATATGAAGCTACACTCAGCAGCTAGTTGGCTTAGCTTAGCACAAAGGCTCTAAGAGCTAGCCCAAAGACTATTTGTTATTTGTTGAGAAATGTTGTGGGGTAAAACTTGGACTATTTCTTGTCCAGATACAGTAACTTTATTGGAGTCCCTACTGGTTGTGAACTCCAAAACCCCAGCACGCCAATTAGCTTTAAACGGTTCTGGTGAGTGGATATCATTATGAAAGTGTCTTCTCATTCTCGGCAAAAAAGCAATAACAGTATTTCCCTAAATGTTGAACCATGCCCTTAAGGTCTAATCACAAACTTTATTTATTCTAAACTTCTGCTGGAGGGTTTTGCACAGAATTCTTTTGAAAGTGGAAGCAGTGTAGCAGTGGAAAAAGAATATAATCATCAATGATGAAATGGGACGTTACAGGTTCACCAAAGCCAAAAAAACTTCCCTCAGTTTACCCAGGGCCATTATTTTCATTACCATCACCACAATTATAAGCTTATTCCCTGACTTAACCATGCAGCGAGTGTATCTGAGAGCACTTGGGCAGAAAATGGCAAATTAAAAATGAACATTCTTATGCTAATATATAAATAATCTACCTGGATTTGTGTGCGTGCGTCTGTGGGAATGTGCACAAGCCCAGCGTGCAGGCACGTGCGAGAGACGAAGTGTGTACGAGTGTGTGTGCCTGAGGCAGAGTGTGTATCGTCTGTAGTAGTATGTCCTTGGGGAGCAGAGCCGTGTTATTACAGGAAGTAATCTCATGAGGAAATGGAATATTCATGAGTGCCATGTTGCCCTTAAAACAAAGCTCGACGCCTCTCAAAACGTCTCAAACGGCCATCCATTCGGATATAGAGGCGGATTGGCATTTAATAAAATGAAAGATCCCACATGCATAAACATTAAGTACTGTATGAATGTCACTGAAGAGCTCCATTTCAAAATGAGGCATCTACAATTTGGAAGAAAAAAAAAAAAAGCAAACGCTGCCATGAAAAGGAAAAACCCACTGCAAATATCGCGTGATCTATTTTTCCTCAGCCAAATAAAATATAACCCCAAAAATAACTGCGCCCATTTTATAATTAAACCCCTCAGAAAGACTTCTGATGGAAAAAATAATAAAATAAAAATGCCCTCAATCTGTGCCTCTGAAAAAAGCTACAACTAAATATAAACCAATATTGTGAGCAGCAGACAGGAAGTAGATTTATTTATTTATTTCTATTAACACAACAAGCATCTCAGCCTTGGAGCATCGCACAGAGGCACAGGAAACCGGGAGCGAGTAGGACGGCTATTCTGCAAAGATGAATGACAGAATCTCAAGAGTATTCACCGTTTTTTCTTCTTCACATTCGGTCTTCTCTGCCTCTTTCTCCTCTCTCACGCACACAAACCAAAGGACCTCAGCAATTACCCCTGAAATAACCTCCTTGATTGATATCTCAATTACGCTACGCCATTCTTGTGTGTTATCTTGTCTCGCACACACTCCTCCCGCACCCATTCTCAACCGCTCCATGGATGCTCAGACGAGGAATGAGGTGACCTTGTTGTTTTGTTGTCTGGTGGGGCTCCTTTCCACGCGCCTTTGTCTGTCTGACTGCTTTGCGTCCCTGATTTTCCCCTTTCATCTTTATTTGCCTAAATGTGCTTTAATGAATTAGAGACTTGGGCGGCGGCTGGTGAAATAAATACATGGTTTCAAGGATGTTTTTTGTTGACATTAAGCAGAAACATCCTTGTGGTTAATAAAATATTCTATTTTACTCTTTTTCCTTTTTGCCGTGTTATTGAGGGAGATATCGAGTATCATTTTGCAATACTAGCATTGTATCAATGTTTAAAGTAATGGTAACGTGACAACCTAAAGCTCGATTTATGCTTCTGTGTTGATTCGACGGAGGTAGATGAATGCCCTGGCCTACGCCAAACCCTGAGGTGCACCGCCTTAGAAATATAACTGCACATCGCAGCGATGCAGACTGCAAAGTCTGTGATTGGTCCACTTGGTAGCCTCGCATTTCCTGTCTTCTCCTCCAGTGCTTAGTGGCTGTGCTGATACAGGGGATTGTGACCTGTAGTTGCCCCAGTAAACACACCTACCTCTTCGGATGTTGAAGTCCCTCCTGCTGCTTTTCTTGGACTGCTGTCAGTGTGTTTACCGGGGGAACGTACAGCTGGCAATCCACTTACCACTGCCAGCAACACAGACAGGCCAGCGTATATGTATAAATGCTCCCTGTGGCATAGGCCACTTACAGCGTATGCTCGGCGTACAGCCAATGTGCAACCATAAATCAGTCTTCAGTCCCACAGGTAGTGAGGCAAAGCAAAGTGAGAAAAGGTTCCTTGAATCAGATTTGGAGCACATAACAGAAGAACATTGGAAATAATGAGGCCCACATTTCTGTTGTAGCTGCTGTTGCACATCTGTCGGGATGTGAGACAAAAAGCAAATGAAGGGCACGATGAGGAGGAAGGGTTTCAGGAATGTATTCTTACCTGAACACGGCGGAGAAGAGGAGTCATCACAGGCAGGATCCACATGAAAGAAAAAGAGAAAACAAATACCCACATTCAGCATCCTTGAAGTCACTTGATCAACATCCCACTATATCATTACGACAATTAACCAATCATTACGAAAGCATTAACAATTAACACTGTTTTGAATTAGAGATGCTGTTGGATGCAAAGTATAAGCAGCTAATGATGCCTGGGATTGCTAATTGATTTAAGTTAACTGCAGCAATTACTCTGAAGTCAGGTGTGTCAATAGTCCAGACCGAGAACTGCATTTTGAACAGGAGTTCAGCAGCAGTTCAGGTTGTGATTTAACTATTTCAAAAACCCCATTACTGTACCCATCTGGTTTCTGGTCCCACCTCGAGCACCGGGACAGCTGACAAGCAAAATACTCCCCATGTTTTATAAGTGGTTGGAACAGATTTGGATGAAGTGTAGAAACGGGGCCAGACAACAGTGTGAGCCAATATCAAATACCTAATGAGGCAACGGCGTTTTTAGTTTTACAGACATGCAGATGTCACCGAATCCACCCAGACAGCCAAATGACACATCGCAAGCCACTGTGATCCGTTTACCAAAGTGAATGAAAATAAATTAAATTCTCTTGCACTCTGCGGAGGTAAATTGCTCGAGGCGTTTGCTCAGTTACAGCTAACAATTTCATGCTGTCAGTGTGGGTAGGCCCATATTCAAGAAAAACTCTCTCATTTAATTGCCTCACTCTTTTTGTGCCACTCTTTATAGGAGCTGTCCTCAGCAAGACTGATCACCAGGAGAAATATGACCTCCTGTCTGCAATAACATACTAAGTTATTACTCCCTGTCCACTGAAATGTTCTCTACAGCCTGCTGGCTGGAGCGTTGAGGTCTGGTTGGACTTTGCTCAGCGTACAGTCAAGGTTTTAAAATGATTCCTCAGGGGAAACAAATTTTCACAACACTTCTTTTAACCGTAATTGATTTTTTTGTTATTCAACGAGATAAAACACAATCTATCTTTCCTTTTGGCCAAGACCAGAATCTGACCAAACGATTATGGTATTAAGTTGTTTCTGTTGTGTATCAAGCTGCAGGGGAGAGATCGTGAGATGATTCTGCTTTCAAGTCTGGAAGCCATTCTGGGTTATTAGATTTTCTTTCAATCACTAGCCTTTTTCTTGCGCTGGCTGCACTATTTAACATTTTTTTTCATACCATCCATTGTGAAACAGAGGACACAAATTGCAGAATATGTTTCAAACTAAGGAGCAGGGAACATGCAATTTCTTTTGTTCATTATTCTGAGTGCTGCATCGTAGGCAACTGGACGTGTTTCAGTTCCTTGAAGACGTTTCACCTCTCATCCAGGAGGCTTCTTTACTTCTGAACTGAAGCCTGCTGCTCTCATGGTCCCCTGTGTTTGTTTGGTTTGCTCTAGCATACACCATTCTCCACTCATCCATGCACACAGCTACATTACTGATCCCTCACATTATATTGCTTTATTTATATAAATAGTTTACTTGAATAAACTATTTTCACTTTTGATTCAAACCACATGTTCTCCTTCCTTTTGGCCCAAACTTTGAGCCAGTTCATGACGAAAAAGATTTCCTTTTCCTTTCCACATAGTGGGAGATGACTTGACGTTAAGCTCGTACTACACTTGGACAGTGGAAGCTAGCCTAGCCTAGCGGTGGTCCCCCTTAATGGTCATTTTTGCTTGTTTTAACAACACTATATTGTCAAACTCCTGTGTACCATTTGCTTCTGATGGGACTTAGCAACAGCTGGTGTCATCTGCTATACTCTTCATAAAGTATAAAGTCATATTAATCACTATTTTGACAGTCCACACAGTCAAAATGTCCAATTACTGACATTGTCAACTGGTACGAAAAACCAACAATAGAACGATAGGCTGTCTCTTTTTTGATATTAAATATTTAAGTCATTCAAGCAATTACACGAGCTACAACAAACACCAAATTTCTGAGCAAACGTACATTTCAATTTTACGTTCAGCATCAGGTCCCAATTTTCAGCAGAGCATTTAAATGAACTGCAGCTGAGCTGAGCGTACATCATTAAGTACTTCACCAAATTGAAAACATGTAGTGATGCAAATGCTGCGTCCCGAACAGTGATTTGCGGTAATTTAAGTGATATGGCGGGTTTATAGCTCTGCTACTGGAGAAATGATTGACTGGTAACGCTCAAATAGCCCACACTGCTCCGCTGTCTCTCTCTTTTGTCTCAGCGGACACACCTACAGCACACCTCCTACACAAATTTCTCTTGGAAACCTCTTTGAAAAGACAGTCTGTCCCGCTCCGTCACTAATGATCTGCTGCCTTTTTCCGCTGACGGGAACAGAATAGAGAAGAATAAATGTATCATCACTCTCATTCAGTCATCCCGCTTAGACTCACATAGATATCCATCAGTATCGGTGCCCCCGAGGCCCGAACTGGCTGATAATAAATTCTCTGGCATTAACATAAAGATCAAGCCACGAGGTCAATTGTTCAGGCTTGTCTCTCCACCAGGACTCTCAAACCTGTCAGAGTGTTGCCATGCTTTACGGCCTCAACCCCTCCCCTCTCCAAAACCGATGTGACACACTCAGACGTGCACACACACACACACACTTAATGTGACGGTCTGTCATTATAATAATATTCCTATTTAAATGCATGGACTGCTATTTTGCTGAAGGCCCTCGTGTGAAGTGGGCTTCAGCGTGGACAGATGTGTAGATATGTATTTTTTTCTCTATAGATTCCTCACAGGTCACCGCGCCGATGGTCTCGGAGGCTTTTCACAGGTAATTCAACACACACCGAATGTAAAAAAGTCACTTTCTACGCCGCTGCCTGAAAAATTACAATAGCAACCATTATGCCTCTCTCAAGGCGGTACGATCCATCTTTTTCTCAACGTGGAGAGAGGCAGTAATTATTCAGTTGCAGTGGCACACTACCATGTAGGATTATATACTTGTTAAAACACAGCTCAGGCTCAGAATTATGTTTTGCTGAAATGCAGCATAGCATCTGTGAGAGAGACAGACGAGCTGCTGGTTTCTGTCCAATGCTGAATTTCAGCTCCCGGCTCCGCCTGGCCAACTGTGTTTCAAGTTCAAACCTCCTATCTGAGGCAGGAAAAGTCACGGTTAACGATTTGTTTTCACTCGGAAAATCTTCTCACGAGGCTGCAAAAGCTGAACTCTTATTACACATAATGGAGCAAGATGTACTACTTCTACTTTTAACTGATAAGATATTACACAGACTTGCAACGTCTTACTTAACACCCCTCGTTACTCCTTGTAAACCGCTTAGGGCTAACATTTGAGAGTCGACTCATTCAAAATAAACTCAAAATGCATTCAGCTTTTTGGCTTAAATGAAACACGTTTCTCTACATAGCCTATGATATGGAATTTTTGTTACGTGCTGTAACCTTACTCAGAGCCCAGGGGAGTGTTGAAAAGAGCAAGAAACACCACAGGGAAGCTGCACAGAGGTCATAGGTCATGGACATCCATCAACAAGTGTATTTATCCTCGCATAGTGTGAAATAATGGAACCATAAACTAATGTTTGTGCCTGTGAGCGACAAATTGTTAGCACTGTGTTTAACAATAGCAAGTGTCCTCTTTTCCCAGGTTTCCACTGAGTTTTTCTGTTTGCTCTCCACAGGCCATCACCACACTGTCCTATTTTTCTCCCAGAGACAGGAAGCAGGAAGCTGAAGCGCCAAAGGAGGGCTCATTCAACAGGAAACATTACCTCCGTATCTGCGGCCGCACTCCGTCACTCCTAACCGTGTGAGCCGTGTTTAATCGCCGGATTAAAGCGTGGGTAGGGGGAGGAGAACGCCACTCAGTCGCAGCGGTCACTGACAGGCGCTCGACCAAATCTGCTAGAAAAATGCTTGTTTCATGTAGAGTGGACATAAACAAGAAATAGCTAAAGGATTTATTTTCTTCATTTTACAAGACAGGTGAGGCTTAAGGAGCAAAATAAAAACATACATGCTGTGGATCTGCATCCCCACAGCTAAATGCCTGCACTGTCAAAATGTAACGCCGCACCAGGAAATGTGTCACAGCGCGTGCGACTCCCTGATGGGGTGGAGCACTCTGCCAGGACTATACCGCTGGGCATCTCTCACCTTTGCCCTCTATGTATGACAGTCGATGGCAAAACATATGGCGGCGTAAGGCGGGGGAAAAGGGCAGCGGCAAGCGGCGTGCGACCACAGCCTCGGCCGGGGTCACGCTGGTTGTAGGCTGGCACCTGCAGCGTGATGCTGTGGGCTACACTGGCAAGGGAAAAGGTGCTGTGGTTTACTGGCACAGAGGGAGGGATGCGGTGTCAGAGTGACCTTCACACCTCAACACCCTGAGACAAGTGGCGCACCTCATGAGACAAAAAGTGTGGAAAAAAAGAGAGAAGTGAACCTGAGCTCACCTGAACATAGCTTGGAATATTCTTGTTTATGACTTTCTATTCTTATTCTTCAATCACTGAACTGAACCGAGGTGGAAAGTCTTCATACAACAGAGTCGTTCCCTGAAGAGTGATTTATGTTTTAAAAAAAAAAAGTACGAAACTAAAATACATCGCAAGAAACCTCGACACTCAGGAAGGCTCAGTCATGGTTTGGGCTTTGGTTTGGTCTTTTCCTGTTTTATTTTGTAGCTTATATCCTCACGTCTTGTGTGTTACTTTCCACTTCCTGTCTTTGTCTGTTTCCCCGCCCTTTTATCCCGCTCACCTGTGTCCCATTGGTTAAATCTACCTGTGAATTTAAGCCTGTTTTCCCCTCACTCTTAATGTCTCGCCCCGTCTGTTCCCTGGTCATAGTGTCTTCCCAATTAGTTCCCCATGGCTTTCTGATTCGTCTTCAGTTTTTTTATTAATCCTTATTTTCATTGCCTGCATTTTTCATGCTTGGAGTTTTGGATTTGGGACTTTGGATTTCAGCTTTGTTTTAATAAAACTCGCTTTTTAGTTCTGTTTGTCTTGCGTTTGGGTCCCTTGTAATACACTCTGACAGCCTCAACATTTGCTTTGCTGATCAAGTTGACTCTTGAGACTTCAGTAACAAACAGTGCCGTGACTTTTGATTGGCTGTTTGGTTTGATCACCGTCACAGTTAAAGACGAGACAGACTCTCATGGGGACCATCATGTTGGAGCAAGAAGGTCTCACACTAAATTAACATCATGTTGTGATCCCTTTTTAATATCGTTTGAAGCTCCTGATTTCGTTTACTGAACGCAACCATGCCCAATAGCTAGCTTAGCAGCTTATTTGATGTTAGAAAAACTAACGACCGAGGGGGTTCAAAGTGACCTATCAAAGAGGGGAGACATTAGTGACCGTCTTTTCCATCCTCGTCTCTAAAGTCAACTTGACAAGCAGTCGCGAGCGTGTGGGGAGGGTCGAGGGCTCTCATCACAGCCCTGAGTACGTGGGGGGGACGGATTTGTGCATGCAGAGCAGAAATTCTCCTTCACAAGGATGCTTTTCCACTTCTGGCTACTGTTCTGTGTGTTCATATCACATGCACGTGCCTGATTTTTACATGCCTGTGTCCTGAGACTATTTAAACACCATATATCTGAGATGACGTCGGTTGGCAGCAGAGGCGGTAAAAGGGTTCAGCCACTGCTGGTGACCCCGTGAAACAAGGTTCGCTTCGGGCAGTCTGAGAGAAACTTCTGTCTTTCCCTCATCAAATTTTGACGTGAAAAGAAATATGCTTGACATCCAAACTGAATTTGAGAAAACGGTGTACATCCGGATCATTTGCACTCGAGTAGATGGAGCTGGTCCTCTCTGTTACAGTCGGTCGGGTGTCATTTCACATAAAAACAGTCCTCCCTGGTGCAGCCCAGCCGTCATATATAACTGCAGGCGTACACCACTGACTTTTACACGACTTTTTCATGCTGACTGACTCTGACAATTAACCTCGGGTCGGAGAGAACACCTGAGGCGAAACCTCTCCGGCAACACAGGATACATGCGCACACACACACACGCTTCCTCCGCTCCGCTCCGTGGAAACATCTAACCATCCATCATCATCTCACACTCACTCTGCCCTGACAAGTGATGGATGTGCGAGGAACTTTGCAGGGGCAACGCGGCGTGACGGGTGAGCGTGCGCGGATGTTTTGTAAGTGTTACAGTGAATGTAAATGAAACATCAAGTAAGTGTGTGCGTGCGCGTGTGTTGGCTGTCCATGAAAGAGAACGCAGTCTGGATGTCTGGTTTATCCTATTAAGGCTTTAACACAGCTTTTTGTCCTTCAAGGTCTTAACCGTCTCCCAGCTCCGGCTTTAAAACGCCAGCCACATCAACAAACAATTACATCTATCCCAAGGTTACATCTCTGCTGTCATAACAACTGCAACACACTCTCAAAAAGCACTACCTCTTTCTAAAAGGCCTCGCAAAACAGCCGGTAATCTCTTTTATTACTGCATCAGATCTGCATCCTGACAAAAGCAATATCACAGACAGGCCACTTCTCTCATCGCCACTTTGTTTCAGCAGCAGTAGCTGGATAATTAATTGTTTTCTTGTTGCTTTGTCTTCTTCCCACTAAGCCCAACGTGGTGCTTTGTGATAAAGCAGAGGTGGAGGAAGACAAGGCCCGTCATGTTCAGCCTGGAACGGTGACACATCAAAGAAGAGGCGCCGACCCAAAACACTCCCGACGCCTTCAGACGGTATCGGCGACCCCAGCCAGGCTGCAGCACATCGAGTCCTCACTTCAACATGTATGCACACATGCGCATACTTTAGCGGCGTCGTAGCCGTTTGATAGCAGGATCAACTACTGTCAACACATCCTGCATCTGTGAGCTTTCGTGTGACTCACTGTGGAGAGTCTTAAAAATAGCTTCAGCATGATTCTCCGTTTGATGAAGCAAAATAAAAGGGCATCGCGTGGGACACTTTCAAATTCGAGACTTTATTAAAAGCCGCAAAGACTCCGCAGCGCAATGAAGATCAACCGAAAATGTCAGAATGACAACACAAGCCATCAGTCTCGCGGAGACAAACAAATAAAGTGGGTGTTTGTCGACTTTTCTCATCACACTTGAAAAACGTCTTTGCTGTCATGTTCAGCAGCGGAAATCAAATGCGCTTCTTTTTTTCCTTCCCTTTTTTACCCCAGTAACATCAGCTTACTGGTGGAAAATACAAGAGCAAAGAAGCTAATGATAACATGTTTGACAAGCCAGGGACCAGCTGCCTGTCTATCACTTACCACTGCCGGCCAAGAATGCTGGATAAGTGTAAGACGGGTTGGCAGCTCCAGAGCGCCTGCAGCCTTTTCTGACTCGGCTGAATTCAGGTTCAGTCATAAACCGAAGGCTGCGATCTGTGATCCGTCTTGTGGGAATGTTTGTTACCCACAGCGCTCATGCGAGAGACAACATTTCATCACATCGCCTTATCAAAGCGGTGAATAATCACATCGAATCACGCACTGGGGTGATAACATCGTCGTCAAACAAGGAGGCGATATTGAGAATATAAACTCTAATTAAACTAGCCGACACATTCATCAAGCTGTCACGGCGTGACGGATGAACTCTGCGGCAGTCAAAGGCGTCAAGTTTTCTTAAAAACTCTTGCTGGAACAAGCACGGAGACCTGTCATCTACAGTTTTCCGTGAGCGGACTCAGCCACGGCCCCGAGACCCTTTTAGGTCAGCTTGCCGGGTTGACAGCAGGGATGTGAAATATCAACATGAGAGGATGACTAAGTGAGGAGGGGCTGTGGTTAACAGAGTAGTCAACACAAGTCCTCGGAGCCAAAAAACCTCAGTGGCCTTATCTACACATAATTTTCAAGCTCAGAAAAGCTGGGCGCAGCACAAAAAACAACATTTTGTTCTAGGTCAAGAGAAGATCTCATCCAAAAAACTGCAAATGACAAGCTAGAGGCTGCAATTCAATGGGCTTTTATTTTGGAAGGAGCTGCCTGCAGAAACCTCATGGAGACAAAGAAGTTTCTACAATCAGGTGTCACTGTCTTGATTTCCTTCATTCTTCATTTCTGTTGCATTCAGTTTTTAAATATTCTCCCTGGAGGAAAATAATGTTTAAAGAAATTAATTACAGACAAAATAATGACTGGTAAGATTTTCTCGGGCACTGTGATCTCGCCTTTTTTTTCAAGATTATTTGGATGCCTGGATTTCTCCCAACTGCTATAAGCTTGACAAGCTTGGATCTGGCTATGTAACAGGAAATGTTGGCAGACATATCACCTGTTAAGCCAAAAAAAGAAAAAAAAACTCCAGTTTGTGTGTCCCTGTAGGCTCAATATTCTTTTGTTGTCGCCTTACATGCCTCTGAAGATTACAATTCAGACGTTTACAATAGGACCGCAGATGAAGAGAGACATTAAAACTCTGTTCGTCCACTTAGTTCCGTAAATCGATCCCATTCCATTAGGATGGCAATTACACAGAGATGTTTGATTCATGTGACGCTGCTAATGTTTGCGTGCGAGCACATATGCTATATGTGGACGAGCACACTGCAACTGTACCCTGGAAAAATCAATCAATCAATGTTTCGGAGCAGTATAGACGGACTCAGCTGAGCAATTAATTACCCTTTGTTTTGAGGCTGCGTGTACGAGTGTGTTTGTCAGCGACGGCTGTGGTTTGTGATTCAGCCGGCTGCCGGAGGTCTACATGCCTTTGTGTGCATGTCTACGTCTGGTGACACAGACGCTACACCCAGAGCACTAAATCACAAAGATCAGTTCAAAGCCAAGTTCAGGGTAATGGGAAATAAACAGTCTGTTCTCAGTATGAGCAAAGCAAAGATCAAGTGACAAGGAGCCCAATTTATATCACTTTTTGTATTAGTAGCTTGCCAGTGTACAGTTCAGGGGCTTTTGCTGTGTCCTTTTGACCCCGCAGATGCAATTTTGTTTCAGGAACAATAGCTCAGCATCATAATTGTAAAATAGATCACAGTCACAGTAATGCAAAACTTCCCAGGTTTCTAAGTCATTTATCTGAAAGGCTACAGGAGGAACTGTCGCATTAACAAAGTTCACACAACAGCTGGGTCCATTGTGAGGGTCGGTGCTCAATTCTGAAGTCACTGTTATGATTTTGTGCCTCCATTTGTGTTATTGCTGCTTAATTTATGCACGCTCACCTGCTATGAGAACTTTATAAAATAACCTAATGTCATAGAGAGCAAAAATAGCAGGAACAAAACAATTCAGCTTTCCCTTCGGGTCCAAAAGGACACTAGATCACACCAGCTACAGCTGGTCAGACACCGGCTAACACTTAACTCAGCTGGTCATGGTGTGAACTCGGGTTTACAGAGCTTGTCACACGCATCCAGTGTCTGTGTGCGTGTTCACGAGAGAGAGAAAAGAGGGAGAGAGTAAGCAAATAAGACAAACCAGTCATCCCTGGATATCATTATAACAGAGGGCAACAAACGCCTGGAGCCCAAAGACCTTTTCCTTTTTGTGAAGGGCTGCTGGTTGTTGACATACAATACAGATGTTATTAGATTCGAATGCTGTAAAAGAAAATCCGCACGGCAGGACGAGGGGTGCATTCTGGGATACTGTGGGCTGAGGAAGAAATTAAAAGAACTTTAAAAGGTTATTTATGCACTCTCTCTCTTGCATTTTCTCTGAGCTATAAAAGCATTTATTGCCATGACCAGATCACAGTGTAAATACAGACCGCAAAGTACTGAACGAAGCATTTTTCCTATTTTCTGGCTGACCCACTTACAATGTCAAGTGGAGTAAGCCTTCTGAGAGAGCAAAACTTGTAAGATTCATTTGCACCGTTAACTTCTGCATGTGATTCCCAAACTTCCGATCTCGAGTCATGGCGCTCCTGATGAATATTTCATCGCCGTTCCTTTTACAGAGCATTTTGCTCTCAGTTCAAAGCTCTGATCTTTGGGGCAGATGTTGATGACTCAAGAGTTCCCTCTGAGGAGGGAAGCTACATGTTAAAGATTTCAAAACACTGAACAAAGGGAATGTCTGATTACAAAGAATGTCAAATTACACCCTTTTAAATCTAAAATGCATTTTTGCAGAAATGTGATTTCCTATTAAATTAATTCTAATATTGTGTTTTGTACTCTTAATTGCGAGAATAATTGCACCAAAGGTCCAATATTGTGCTCATTTTCAGGTTCATATTGCTTTAATGTTCAAAAAACACATTATTCTCTTCATACTGTCCATTTCTGCAGCACCTCTATTAACCCCATGTATGTGCCCGTCTCTCCTCGCTCCGATTGGTCAGCTCTCACAAGCCTGAGCAGGCACAGCCAATCGTATTTCTGCCTCAACTCTGCTGGTGTTTTTTCAACCGTGGCCATGCGGGGGTTGCAAAACGTGTAAACGTAGGGAATCCGATAAATCATTTTTCCGCTACTGACTTATTAGCAACTGAAAAGGGGATGGTAGTAAAAAAATAGTAAAAATCTAGAGTAACATACCTCCGTTAGTATTCAGCCACTTCCTAGTTAGCATTATTGTTTGGATACATCCAGTGCAGTTCCCTTCCAGGCTTAAATAGAGGCCTCCAAGATGTGTGTTCATGTTTTTCAGAATTAATTTGCACATTTCCTGTCATGTCGTGTAACGTGTATCAAATGGGAATGTTAGCTAGGAAGCGGTTGAATGCTGACGGGTTATCAGTTATGTTGCTTCACTTTGAAATAGTTCATCCGGATTTTCGTCATCCGTTGTCTTTTCAGTTGCTGATGAGTCAGGAAGCTGTGAAATGATAACAAATATTCAGATTCCCTCCGTTTATAGGGCACGCAACCCGGAAGGAAGCAGTACCAAATTTGAGCTTCCCACCCTCTGTGGGGCGGTGACTGTACAGTTGAGGCATTACTTAGGGAATCCCTGACAGCCTGTTTCTGAATACAGACTGATACTTTCACAGTATTTATATAGGCCACCTAGACCCTTATAATCTATATATAATATGAAGCAAGATGTGTCCAGTTTTTCAACCGTTTAACCAAGAACTCGCTTCGCCTCCGTGACCACAATTTAAACATTCCACCAAAACACTATAATTACATGATTACCAATGATCTTACCAATGTAAGAACTATGATACAACCCAAGCGTGATGATTTATGAGGAACAGTAAGACATGCAGCATCACATTCATTAGATGATTAATCATATCAAAGGCTATAACACTGCTGGGACGAGTACAGTGCTCTTTTTTTCTCTGGTCCTTTGATCCGAAACTGGATCGAGACCAAGGAGGCGCATTCCAGAGGCATTTTTAAGGATTAATCATGCATTCCTTGCTGCATCCAGTCTTCCACTCCCAGGAGTGCCGCTCACTTCATTAAAAATCCTGAAGGGGTTTTTCCGTGGAAAATGATTTCGGCTGTGCAGTAATTACAATGAGGCAAACGCTTTATTTAATAGCGAAATGATAGGATTGCTGTGCTCTGGCATTATCATAGCATCGCCTCAAGACAATAAACAACTCAGTGAAGCTAAACAAGGCAAACAAGCTATGACTGTTTCTTGTTGTTCGCAGTGTACAGTCTTCAGATCCGTTTAAGCACAAGTAACATCCAACACGCAGCAACCTAGATTTCAAGTGATCCGTGCCGGAGAACAGAATGCTTGATTCCACTCACTTGGCAGTGATGTCTGAGAAATATAAACAAAACTCAGGACCTGTCAGCTAAAAAAGACCCCGGCTAATGTGAAATGCAGTACATGTAGCTGTGGATAAACAACAGGGCTTCTGAGAAAATTATATCCCCCAGCCAGGTGAACTGAATTGAACTTGAAACGGGACCATAATTTAGGTTAATCTGCAGTTTAGCGAACAAAGGCGAACTGACTCCACAGTGAGATAAACTGCTCCTTGTGGGGTGGCGGGTGGTGGTGGAAGGAGGGGAGGTGGGCTGGATGTCGACTTTTTCACCAGTGCGGCGCCGTCCGCCGGGAGGCTCACGGTGGGATGAGAGAGCCGTCCTGACTGGGAGCCCTGCTAACCCCGATCCCACTGTGCTCCGCAGGCTGACGGTGCTCAGCCATCCACGGCTAGCCAGAGAGATAATGGATGGCAATGGATGACAGCTCTCTAAGGAGCCCCCCACCGCCCCTGCCGCCCCCCCTTTACTAAGAGGAGACAATAAAGGGAGGCTGGGAGGAGAGCAGGATATATGATCCGCAGTTTCTTTTGTTGGAGCACTGAGGTTTCGGAGGAGTGTATGGACTTCATTTATTTAGCAGATGGATGTTTGGATATGCACACACTGTCACGGATGTCCAAATCGACACCTTATGCCGAGAGTATTGATAAGCATTGTCAAAACAGAGAATTTCAGGGACTGTTTTCAGGGATATTTTTGTCTTTTCCATGAAAAGAGACGTCCTCTCAGTCTCACTCGCTCTCAGCCATGATGCCAATTTACTGTTGCAGTGGGACCCATACATTACTCAGGGGCAATGACATTTAAAGCAAATTAGGGACTTTTTTTCACCACGCTAATATCACCCCAAAGCTGCCAAAATGTTACGAAATGTTGAGTGTCTCATCAGCGCACATGTCAGCAGAAGACCCCTCATATTAGATTAATGAGAGAAGCCATTGCCCTATAATTTGTCAAGTCCCCTTTACCACTCCAGCCCACCGCCACCCTTCTTTGAATCCCAAATCAAGCTCGAACAAGTGCGCTTAATGAGATGTTTAGATTGTGCGCCTGTTCTGATGTCTCTAATGATGTCTGGGCAAGTTTTCAGGTTGAGCGAGGAGGCTGTTTTGCCAGGATTTAAGTTACAGACTACTGAATGTTTTCTTGCACAATTGCGGCTGAAAAAAACCTTGGGTTTGATGGTGACGCCAGGAAAAGATAAGCACTAACTTAGGCGCTGTGGTTAAACGACTGAGGCATTAATGAAATACCGATCTGGAAGTTTCCACACTGTGGACGCGCTTGTATGCAAACTTGTGTGTGCAGCATCACTTTATGGGGATTATCCCTTTAGCGCCGAGATTAAAGCGATTTTTAAGTATCCGGTTTTCTACACAGCAGACACGTTTGATCAACAGCTCTGCTAGATTTGGCTCGGTAATCTCCTTAGCAACTTGAAAGAGCACATTGGAGCAGCTTTGGCTAATTTCGCTCACGGTTCCGATATGTAACACGTGGTACGGAGCCCAAAACTTGCTTTTGCGAGAGGAGCCCGGCGCAGGTGGCCGTCTATCATCGCACATGCAGTCCAGGTGACAGTACCATCTGCTGCTCCTTCCTCCGTGCCAGAGCCTTCCTTACATATGGAGATGAAGTGGACTGGACAGTTGACAAAGGGAAGATATGAAAAAAAGATAAGTCTCACTGCACCTTCTGTGATGTGTTCCGTTTCGCTGCTATGCTAATCGCTATGCTAAATCACGACGCTGTCAATCTGGTCCCCGCTACGTCATTTACACTCGACACGCATCACACGAATGACGACACATTTTCTTGAAAGTCTTGCCGATACACTGTATTCTGTGTCAGAGGCAGAAGCCTCCGCTCCGCAGCATTCACTAAAGAGCCCCCCGCTCCCTGGGGCCGCCGCCGCCGCCACAGCCATGTCCCGCTCTCGGACGACAAGGCAGTGACAGAGAAAATAAATAAACGAGCAAATAAATAAATAACTCCTTTCATCTTTACGACGCTCTCTCGCTTCGCCCTCCAGCCGTTTCAACAGACATCTGTGCTCCTGTAACAATGCGCTGGTGGCGGTTAAGCAGCTGAAGATACAAGGGCAAGGTCGACCTGGGTGAAAGGCGCTTTGTCAAGCCGGGGAAGAAAAGTAAAGTGATATCTAAAAGAAGCCAGTGGTAAAGATCCGGATTCACTCGAGGGCTGTCTCCGTCTGAGGCAAACTTTTAATTAAACAATTACGACTACAAGGTTAAATTTTACATATTCACGACAGGCAGGTTTTTGAATTCATCGTTTCATACAGTTAGGTGATAGTTGTATCCAATTTGTGGCGAAACAAAGCATAATCACAATTACCCAGAAGTCATGAATAATAAGCAGGTTCAAACCACAGAGACTCTGTATGTGCCACGGATGACTGCTAAACTCATTAAAGTCATAATGCATGCGTTCACACTCTCACGGGGCTTACTGTACAAGACGGAAAAATGAAAGTCTGTGCGCGAAGTCAGAAGGGGAGGACATGGTGTGGACCCTAAAAACAGCTGTGTGAATTTATAAGCTTCAGAGTGAGAAGATGACGGTTATTAAAAGATAAAGTTAAGGCAGAAATTCTGTCCTAGATTTTCCGTAGCTCCCGCTGACATTAAGGCTTCTATCTCCTGCTTTGCTTCCATAAGATTTCATCATCAGTTAGAGGAATGCTTGTTTGAGAATACATGGCAGGCCCGGAGAAAGCAAAAGAGACAGAAAGAGGGCGGTCGAGAGAGAGAGACCAAAGAGTGTAGCAAAAAGAAACGTCCAGCTTTCCAGACAACTTTTGTATCTGGGAGGCAGATTTTGTCCCAGTTGTCTTCAGTGATGAGAAAAGAGCACGAGGAGGAGGAGGAGGAGGAGAGAAGACGAAGGGGAATAGGAGGCCATTGCTGGGTGGTGACATCAGTGCCCTGTTTCACCGGCCTCCACCACTCAGCACGCGGACGCAGCGTCATGCAGAGTGGCAGTAATTGGTGCGCTGAGAAGCCACGTGAGGCCAATCAAGGAGTCATTCAAGTGTTTGTGTACCTGCATTCCTCTAAGAGGACTTTTTACATAAAGGGCCATTATTGAATCTGAATGTGTTCTAATGGATGTATGTTGACCTATCCTGACATCCCTACATGGACTCTGTCACTCTTTACTACGTCACCACTTCCTCCTTTGCTCCTGTCATAAACACTATGGCCACTAGAGGTAGCCACCTAACAATAATTGTAAACACAAGACCTCAAATGTGAAGATTTAATACTATTCTCTGTTTAAAATACCTTCAGGTTATTGAGAGTTAGTTGTACAAGGGTCTGGGAACTTGCGATAGCTCCTGTTTTCTCTATATTTGACGTTTTGTATGTTTAATTAACTAAAGAATTGAAAAAAATGGCAGATTAATAATCAATAAAAAACATCCTTAGATGCAACTCAGTACTTGCAGCTATATGATATAACTGTTGATGTGAAAACTGTGTGCAAATCTCCTGGTAGACTTCAGGCCCATCCCTTGCAGAGAATGTTGATATTGAACGAAAGCCATTTGACTGCTCTCTGTCATCTCTCTGATATTACACACACACAATGCGGAGGACAAGCAACGCAAAGTCAAAACCCAATTAAGCCCTTGCTCAAATAAACAGCCGAGGAAATATGAGCGATTTCCACGACACATACAAACCCTTCGATTGATTTTCGAAGACAACTTTATATCTCAGTTAACACCACAACAATCAATTGTTGCCGTCTACTCTCTGAGAGTATTAATTGCACCGGGGGGGTGAAAATTACCACATGTGTGAACATGGGGTTCGCACTGGAAGGCTGCAGTGTGACTTATTGACCAGTTCATCCATTTCCAAGTGCTGCCATTTTAGATTTCAGTGTAATTACAGCCTCGCTGGGCAATCTGTGCCATCGACCGCCTCCTTCAAATAAACAACTCCCTCCAGGCTGGGATTGCTGCTGTTGGCTGCTGCTAGAGCAGAATGGCAGGGGCATGAAACAGGCTTCGACTGTGAAAGGTTGCAGACAAAGATGCCTTTATCTGTGCGGACAAACGGATGCACGCATGCTTATCCATTCCGAGGAAGACACATTTTAGCAAACTGCAGGTGTGTGGCGAGGAGTGTTAGCAGATCTGCTGCATGTGGAAATCTGATGAAAGGGGCGTGTTGTTACATACTTTCACTCTCTGTTTTGTCAAGTGCAGAGCCTTAGTTTCTAAATTGTGGTGCACCTTTGATTAACTGCGGAGGGGAGTGACTCAGTCAGCAGCGTCACAAGCAAACATGGCATTGCCCAACATGCTTAAACTCTGCGGTCGCTTGTATTCAGCGCCCACAGTCAAGTTGTTCCCGTATTCGTATAGATATAAATATACAGTAGGTACGCGAATATGTGCGAAACTGATTGATTTGTAAACGTTTCTTCCGATGTATTACATAACACTTGGCTGAGGTAGGACATGGCACTTGATCCAATTTCTCCAATATCCATGACTTGTGCGCAGATATTCCATAATAGAGTAGGTCATTGTGCATGGAGTAACAAAGAGCATTTCCATGTTCACCATCGGCTGCATCTACTGGAGTTTTGTCATCTATAATGCATTTGTTTGTAAACACAACTCGGTTACATATTTAAATCCAGTACAAACAGCTGAATATAATGTACAGTGCAGCTTTAATGGCCAGCAGGGCGGGGCGGATACTTCAACGTAAGGCATGACATCTCCTGAGTCGAGTTGTTGGTGTCGATGAGAAAATGGAAAGAAGTTTGTTGCTGCCTTAACACACTAAGGTTATGTGTCCATCCATCCCATTTATTTCCTTATTAAACCTGTCTCTTTTCTGCGAGTCTCTGTTTCTTTGTGTTTTCTTGGCTGAGCTTCCTCGGCACAGCTAGCCGGCTAACTTCGTTTCAAGCTTCTGAGGCTAAACACAGCGAAGTTGCAGATGTGCGCTACCTTAAATTCAGGAACGATGTCAGTAATGACACATCAAGGAGTGTAGATGAACTCTCCTTTCACAGAGATCACGCCTTCTCCAATTTCAGATTATTCTCATTAGGAGTCAGCCAGTGGGGAGAGAGACCCCAGCTCAGTATTCATTGTGGGGCAACTAATGGGACCAACTGAGGATTTGGACTGCAGACCGCAGCAGCGACACAGGGGTCTCCCTGCGTGGTTTAGTTTGGTTCATCTCGAATTAAAAACAACAAACGGAAAAAACAAAAATCATTTTCTGTCCCCTGAAAGACCGTGGCCTCAGCTGATCTTTGGGTCAATCAATATACTATGTGGGGCCGTGCAGAGCAGACACGAGCAGAATACATCTACATGTAAAATGTCAGCAAGGTCAGCTTATAACTATGTGCTGTAATAGGCGATCAGGGAGTCCACGGTGGCCAATACTCCTGCCGGTCATTTATTCCTGCTGTCAGCCTGCCTAATGCATGGAAATAGAATGTAAAGTCACATGCACATACTTTTGGAGGAGGTGGGTGTGGTGCAGCTCATCACTTTGACTGTGTAGCTGGGGGGAGCCAAACTGAGCTATATGATGAATTTTAGCAATTTACGAAATGTTTCACCGCTGACCCCCATGTTCACGTAAGTAATCCTATTAAAACATTTACTGTAATGTAATTTGATACTTTATAGATGGAAACCCCCTCGTAGCTTGCAGGTCAGAGGTCAACATTAGCTGAGGAGCAGCGACCCTGCAGCTGTAGAGATTAAACGCTTCCCTCGATGACCCTCGAGCGCAGTCCTCCGGCTGAACAACGGTGCCGCGGCTCACATCACCCAAAAAGGTGATTCTCTTCCGAAATGGATTCATATCTTTTTATAGCCCGTCTGTTGTAACTTTGCCCGTTTCTCCTCGCACACAAAAGCACTTCGCTCAAACCTCTGCGCTGTCTCTTCCTTTCTCTGAGGAGATGAACATCTTACCTTGGCAGAGTGAGTCTGACAGGGCAGAACACAGAGATATCCTAATGAGCTGAGCTCAGGGCTGTTTGGCTTCTCTCTCCGTCAGCATGTACAATGGAGGAGAATACACATGACAGCACAAAGATGCACTTAAAATGTTTGATACAGCCGCTCCATTCAGCAGATAGCAAATGGCTCTGTTCGAGTCCGTGGTAAAAAAAAAAAAAAGAAGTAATATTCAAACGCGAGAGAATGACGTCACACATGATTGATTAACTAGTGGACAATCTGCCCTCACTCGACCTCTCCCGTCCTGTAAACACACTGATTTAGGATGCAACCTCTACTATTTATGGAGGCCTACTTGTGCCATTGTTTCAACCAAGCTTGCACAGTAAGTGCACCTGATTGTTGCCATGTCATCCAGAACCACGTTGAGAAAAAAAACATACTTCTGCAAACTTTTAAAGCGAATTCTGAAAGAGATGAAAGTTGATCATTGAGTCTCATTCTCAGGTCATCAAATACCAACTCTCTGCTCCCCCCCTGGTCTCCCGGGGGGAAAGACTGCACCTTCATACCCCAGGTACTTTTCAGAAACAGGGGAGGTGAACCACCACAATCACAGGCTGTCTTCTAGTGGATCGGTGGGTCTATTACCTGCTTCGGCGTGAAACTGGGCTGAACAATTGGTTTCTATTAGCAAACGACATGTATGTCATATAGTATACAGGCTGTTGGACAGCTTTCTGTTAATACCTATTAGGCAATTAATACCACATTTTGAGGTATACAGGAGAGACATACTGTAAAAGTTGTGAAGAATTAAAATGAAATCTCTGTAATTCAGCTCCGTCTTTTTTGGTTTTTCAGTAAATTTATGGGACTTCAGAATTTTATGCTGACCTTGGGAGGAGTATTTTCTGTGCACAGAATCCAAATGTGTTTTTTTAAGGCTGTTGGGACCGCAGCAGAGTGGAAGCGGTCCAACACACAGACAGAAACATATTCCTAAATGTATTTGTCCATCTGATCAAATCAAACTGAAAGCCTCCACTCAAAACAGACCCGCTCGACAAAATCTGCCTTTGCTTTTATGCCAGTGACGTGAACGCCGCTCGGGAATAAACAGTCGAATAACAATAATATGAAATGCCGACAAAACCTTGACTGTTATTTACGACCATTTTTTTTTTTTTTTTTTAAACCAGGCCAAAATCAAAGAAATAATAAATTCTACAATTGAACCGGTGAATGAAAAATCCCTTTGTGTCTTCTCCATTATGGCCCACTGTTGTAAAATAAATGGATTTGACAAGACTTCCCAAAGCCTTTTCATTGTGCTCACCAGTGGAAACGTTCACATTATTGGGAGCTCTGATAACTGCCTCTGTCAGCACATTGTGGCGGGGGGGGAGGAATCGTATTTTCCAGAGAAAAGCAAGAAAAACTTGTTTCGGAGAAAATTAAATACAGAGGTTTGAGGAAAACAACAAAAAAAAAAAACAGCCCTGGTTCACTCGCTTTGTTGCATTTCTCTAAGTCAAGCGATCGCTATCTGTGCGCTGGTGCTGGAAAAGTTGGATTTCCACACCTCGGGTTTATTGAATCTCTCTTCTTTTACAAATGGTTTTAAGAGAGACAGAGGAATCCTGCAGAGAACCACATAATAACACGGTGGCCTGTTCCTCGGAGGGATGCCCACGTCTGTCTGGACCATTATGATGATGTCACTGGTCAAACCTTCCCGAGTGCCTCTGCGCTGCACATCTGGGACATGTTACTGCGGTGAGAACGCAGGATATTAGGACTTCATACCTCATCATCGAGCCTCATCTTTCCCCAAAATCCTTTCGGTAATCATGTATACAATACTTCTGGCAGAGATATGTAACGGCATATTCCCCGTTACTGTGGTCGCATTGATACAAGGATTAGAAAATGGATTACTCGGTGTGTAAAACTGGCTGCTGACTCCCCGTACGCAGCCACATATTCTGCAAACAGGGCTGCTGTTTTATGACAGCCATTAACCAGACGAGGCAGCGGGGGGACGGTGGGGCTGGTGTGACAGCGGGGATCTGAGAGATGGGGATCTCTGGCTGGGAGAGACATGACTTCAAAGCAGTCAGGATCAATGATGCTGTTTGCCTATTGATCCCCTCTACCTCTCCAGAGAGAGAGGATTCATCAATAGGGCTCAGCTATAGGCTGGAGAGGGATTAGACTCTCAGCTCTAATCTAAGTCCCTTCACTAAATTTGGGGCTAAGTCCCCTTTGTAATGAGATGTATAGCATTCATTTAGGCGTCAGGAGAAATTCCTGCATGGCCTTCGTGTAAATCGTAGTTGTTTTTTTTTGCTCGATTGAATATATTCAGGTAAATGAATCCAAAGCAGAGCAAAAAAAGCGAAATCTAAAAAAACGAGAGCGCCTGAAAAACACGGAGAGAAGATGCACTGCGATCCCCGAGGGCGCAACCAGCGCTGCTACAAATTGCCTCTGTTTATCCACCCTTCAGGACTTAGCCAAACAAAGGTCTAAGTGGCGATACACACAATTCAAGCCAGGATTGATCAAGAAAGGCAGCTCAAAACGTCTCCGGGGAGAAAAAATAAATAAATAAAAAAAACACCCTCTGCCTGCATTTGATAATAAAACCACCCACCGCCTCTCCTACCCAGACATGTTTAAGCAGTACGCTCTTTGTGTTGCTTCAATTCCATTTCTGAGGTGTACAAAGAGGGCCCCGCATCTCTCGGCGACGGGTTGGACACCCGAGCCATTAAAAGGTCACGGCCTCACCCTGCATACTATTTTATCCTCTGCCCCGGGCATAAAAAACCCTCCACCTTTCTCTGACTGCTCCTGGGGTGTATAAAATGGATAATAGCTAATTGCTGCCCCCTTTTCACATCTTTCCCAGCGTTCTAGCCGAACCATATTATGCAACAGGGGTTGAAAGAAACGCCTGGCGAGGAAGCTCTGACATACAAGCTTCTTTTGTTAAACGTGGTAAGACTTTATTGTGCAATCGATTCTTTTTTGTCTCGATAGGAAGCACTTCCAGGTGACGCTCCATCTGGGTCTCGGTAAGCGAAGCTTCCTCTGGAAATGACTGGGCTGTACTGGCCTCGGAGATTGGGCATATGTTATGGATTACAATGGGAACGGCAGCCGCTGCCGAAGTGTGGGTAGCAGCAGTGGCAGTGAGCGTTCTCGATGTTTTGTTCATAATCTGAGGATACGAGTAAGCTGTGAAAAAATATCAAATTCATGGGAAAACTTAAGTGAACCCCGGTGATTGATTACAAACACAGGTCCAAACCTTAAAGCCCCTAAAGAGATATAAACAAACTTCAATTTGAGGCTGGTAATCACGGTTCTATTAGTCATCTGTCAGCGGTGTATGGGAGGAGGAGACCGCAGAGGGATAGACTGTGGCTCTGAGTGTTAGTGGCTAAGGGGACTCTTAATAGCAGCTATCAGGGCTGGGCTGGATGGCAGCCTGCTGCCTCTGTCTCTCATATTGATCAGACTTGGGGTCTATGATTGCCAGGAATTATTAGCCATGCTCGCCTCCCACTGAATAAGGATGGAAACACCCCCCGTCTCTGGTGCAGAGGACAAAGGAGGAGGAATTACTCGGACAGAAAGGCAGATGACAATGAAAACAGGCTACTGTAAATGCAGCACATTTAATATATGGTGGTTATGGTCTTCAGTTTGAATTGTGTGTGTTGAGCAGGGCTGCGTGTCTCTTTTCAATCACACTACCTCAAATAAAGTCCAACTCAAATAAAATCACCTGTGCTCAAACAAAGAAACAAAGAGACTCAACCAGACACATAAAAATGGTTTCCTCAAGGCACCGGGGTAGAGAGCACAACAAGCTCCAAAGGCTTTGTGTGCAGCAGCTGTGCAAAGGTGATAGTTAATGCATTTAGCAGACAGAGATAATTAAGTAAATACAAACAAGCAGTGGAGTGACACAGTGTGCGCTCTCGTTTGACAAATGGATACACAAATTGATAAACCCACCAAATCCCCCCGGAGATTTACCAGATGACATTCAATGAAAAGCGGCACTAAATATAGCCAGGCCTCATTACTTTGTCCTGTTCTTTTGATATTAAACATGTTCTGTGCTGCATTGCACCCGGAAAAATCCACCGTCAGGCCAAAAATAACATTCAAAAACTGATGATCCCACTGCGAATGAGGTACTAATAACGACTCCCGTTTCTCCTCAGGAAATTTAGTGGTGCTCTCGAGGCCATTTTGCAGACAACCGCATCTCTCTCGTCTTCCACTCTGGCTGGCGAAATGAGTCCCACATACAATCTGTTTCAGGGCCCAGTGCCTCTTGTAGGCTTCCATTTCTTTATGGGTTTTC
Organism: Pagrus pagrus; assembly: GCF_965226575.1. Classification (NCBI taxonomy): domain Eukaryota; kingdom Metazoa; phylum Chordata; class Actinopteri; order Spariformes; family Sparidae; genus Pagrus; species Pagrus pagrus. The sequence continues at coordinate 11,142,918 of NC_140200.1, forward strand.
CAGCTGCCAGCCATTGATAACAAAAGCCATTGGCTCTTGAGGAGGACTCTTCACCGCCACAGCCAATGGCTGTCATCCATGGCGTCATCTGATTTGCATAACAAAGGATGTTTATCTGCAAGATTTTCATCACAGAACAAATACCTCTTTCTCTGTCATCCTCTTCATCTAAAGAAGGCCTTGAGGTCCTCCCTAATTTAATATTTACATTCCAGCACCGCTGTGCCTCATTTGATCCTGACAGTTTTGTCAGTTTGGACAGGTGTTAGATATGCAAATGCTAATGTTGTTGTTATGGTGGTTTCACTTAAGTCACATCAAATGTTCTTCTTCTAAAGACGTCCCCCCCACTGTGGAGGATCACAAGTTATTTTTAGTGCTGCATGACAAGTAAACCATATTACATGGCTTCTTGTGCCTGACTGGTGGGCCTCGCTGCGTGTTACTAATAGTCGAAGAGAGCGGTGCGAGGGACTGTGGGAGTTTATAAGCTACGTTCGACAAGTTTCGCAAACAGTCGGTCTGTATTTAACACACTGAGGAAAAATGAATCGATTAACCGCAGGTCTGTGGAGGAATGGTCATGCCAACCCAGCCTCTCCACGGCTGAAAAAAATTTGACGAACCATGCCAAACCATGATGAGGAAAACACTGAAGGATCATCCCGTCAACAGCTATCGTGGGTTTTTTTTTTAACCGTTTTTGGTCTCCCTGTGTGAGGTTTAACTGAATTCCTCAGTTTAAAGCAAAGCTGCTGAGACAGTCCTGTGCGCCGGGGCAAATCCGAGCCATCTGTGGCTAAAGTGAACGGTTTTTGGTCTCGACATGGACCAGTGGACGTGGGCACGTGCACGACATGCAGATAGATACACACAAACACACCTGTGTCTTTGTAATTATGTGGAACCTCGAGAGAATGCAGAGCAGACGGATGATTTATCTGGAAAACTTGAATCGCTGAAAGTATGAAAAGATGGCGAAATAACAGAAAAAAATCAATCCATCATGTTTTGATAACTGGGTTTCATAACACAAGTATATCTATCTGGATGTGTGTGTGCGTGAGAAGCACAAAAAATGTTGCATTGCTTCAACTGAGACCTCCTGCCAGCATGAAAGGATCTTATTTTGGTTGTTGTGCATCATGATCAGAACATGAAAGATCATTTTTGCATATTTTTGAGATGGAGTGCAACACTTGCAGTGATATAACTATTAGCATGCTAAAACATTAGCCAAGTGCTCATAGCTATGGGCTGAGGAGGAGGCGTGTGGCTGTGCGTTCAGCCATTTGTTGAGTGCAGAGGTCATACTGAATACTGGCTATTTTAGGGAATGGCAGAACACATGGGAGCAGTAAAGTACTTTTTCTTTGCTGGGTATATTTGAGTATTTGTATTTTTTATCAAAGGTGCTATATGTAAAATAAAATAATTGATGCCTCTCCATCTCATATCTCACACGCTCCTGACTCTTTGTCTTCTCTCGAATGCGAGAAAATACACAAACCTTCATCCTCTCTGCGTACAGGCCTACATGTTCTCTCCTACACATTTCTCCCAGCCCCCTCCTTCTTTCATCACCTGTCTCTTCACAGATATTAAAGTACACTTTAATGTGTCTTTCACGCAGGTAAACAAAGACATCTACCGCCTAATATTCCCTCCCTTTGTACTCGTATGGAACCGCCTGTATATTGAACCTACAGTAGCTGAAAGAAGTTATTCAGCGGTGTGCTTCCTTTCAAAACACCGATCCGAAGCTCGGCGTTGATAGATCCTGAAAAAAAAAACTGAAATCCAGCAAAGAATTCACTCCAAACGCAACGTTTTTGCAGTTGCAAGTGTTGTCGTCATGTTTGGACAGTGATAGTTGCGCAGTGCGGCTTCCTGTCACAGATAATGTCAACACAACAGAGTTGTAGTGGAGGGTCGGCTTAAGAGGCTTAGCGAACTGTCATGTCAGCTACAGGCCAGCTGAACATGATACACGCCACTCCGACACACATTCCTCACTGCCACACTTTGAGATAACATTTATTGTCACATGCGGGGCTTTGTCTCCTCTTTGTGTCCCGATTAGACTGGGAAATAAGCGTCTGGATCACACGACACAATGTGGATCGACATATAAATAACATCTAGAGACAAGCAGAGATCTTGGAAAGACATTTTTATACGATGCAAACATGCAAACAGTGTCGGAGGAAGAGGAGCGCTTTCAGTTGGACGGTCGGTGACTCTGCACGGTATAATTTGGGACGCATGGCCTCTCGGTAGTGTGTTTGTGTTCTGTACTGAACTAAGTGACTCCCAATCCACCCCAACATGCACGCATCATGTGTGAAGGTGTGTGTGTTTACACCAAACAAGATTACCGAGAGGGGATCACTGACAAGTGATTAAAAAATTGTGGATTGGCTCGAGGCAAACGTTGTGAGAGGGAGACACAGGAGACACTGTAGTGCGGGTATTTCTGGCTGAGGCTTTGGAGAGCAGAAACTGATTATTAACTGTCCCAGATCTGACTTTAACTTCGGACGATCATGCGCCACTTCTCCAGAATAACTCCAGAGTTTGTGTTGATTAATTTATGAGACACTTTGACTGGAAAAATGATTAAATCAAACACCGACACAAGCTCAGCTGAGAGATGAATAGGCTAAGCAAACTAATAAAATGTTTACTTCTGCTTCAATTGGAAAAGAAGCTGGATTTTCCAGCTCATGATAAATTAGCTACTTTTTAATGATTCAAATATGTAAATCGTTTTGTGAAGGTTAATTGTTTCCCTGAAGATCTTGATATTTATGACACCTGCGCAACCCGGAGACGAAATCAATCGGAAAAAGGTCAATCGGTAAAATGAAACGTTGCTCCCCCTGAAGTGCTAATGTTGTAACGCTGAAAAAGGCAAACTGCATTACATTCTGTTATTACAGCTGTTATCCTGACCTTCATTAGAAACATTTGATTATAAGCTCAAAACAACATCAAGCTGATTGCTTTGTTTTTTCTACAAGAAATCAAAACTTATTGGATAATTGATGACTGATGCTCCTGCCAGAGAAAAAACACAGATCAAATATTTAACCAGACAACCATACAGTGAATGTTATAGTAGCATTTTGACCACTAGACTTTCACAGAACCTGTACGTGTCTCTTTAAATTCTTTATAAGGAGGAAGTCTGAGATTACGAGACTCCACAATCTCTCCCATCTGGCCTATCGCCTCCTTGCATGCGACTTGGACGGAGACCAGGAATCAATGCATGCACACGGAATAACACTCGTGCCATGTGGGAAAACCATCCCGACATGCACGGTAAGCCACAAGAATCGAGTGTATTGAACTAAGTCAAGAGGCTCAAATAAAGTCCCGGAAATCTCCTTTCCTCGCATAACGCACCACATAATCAATTCCATAGCTTTCTGGCAGCCCGTGATCAAATATGTACCGAAGCGTTAAAACATTTAGAGTTCTGTCTGTCTTTGTGTGCGTGCTGTGTCGGCGGACGTGAGCGGCGAGGAGGCAAGCCGAGTCTAACAGATGCAGGGCCACGCACATGTGGAGATGTGTCCACGGTGTGACCTTTTCAAACGTGCAGGACATGTGTGTTTTTCATTCCGCTCTCTCGTCGTCCGCCTCTACCTGCAGCGTGGTCTTGCCTTTTTGTCCATTTTGTGGCGTAAAGTCTCTGGAGGGCGACCGCGGTGGATTTCCGTTGGATAAACAACTCGCTTCGCACCGTGTTGGCTTTGTTCTCGGTCAATGTGTGTTCACCAAGAGAGTCAAAGAATATCTGCTCACTCAGCTCAATTTATGATCTTGGACACGTAACATCCATGGAAGATTTGCATTTTACTGTAATCCCATCATTACTACATGGTCTCTGATCCACACTGAAGCTGCAGCCACATCCTTCTGTTCTCACCTGCTAATGATGCCTACAAACACCGGCACAGTCAAATGACTGCAGCTCATAAAGCCTCTTCTTGCCTAGTGGTGCAGATAACCGTATTTAAGGCAACGGGTCGGGTCAGAACATCTATATCATACGGTTGCCCTAAGTATTTCGTATTTTGTGAAAGTTTTTGTGTTTTGTGTAAAAGTTGTGTTGTCTGAAATGTTGCTGTGTTTTTTTTAAGATGTCATGTTTTCCTGAAATGTCTTTTGTGTGTTTTGACCTCATGTGCCGCCATAATCTCAACCCATATGGATTGAGAACAATCATCCGTTGTTGTGGATGAAGCAAAACGAGCTACGCAGCGGCAGCTGCCAGCTCCATACTGTACAAACACACTCCCATTACCTTTGCTGGCACGGATACCCATGTGCCCATTCCTGAATGGACAAATCCAATCTGACAAAAGCTTATGTCTCTGGCAAATCACTGAGACCGATCTAATGACTACCCACAATGCACCGTGAGATGGATGGAGGGAGAGCTGCTTTGCATAATCAAAAGGGAAGAGGTCTTATTTGGCCCACTTCTGCCTTTGTCTAGCTTGTCAGGTTGTCTGTTAAACAATTATTTCACTTTCACTTTGTGGTACGCTTTATCTCCGTGTCACTCACAGGATGAGAGACGCCGGCTGCACAGTCATTAGCTTTGTTCGGCTTTCCGGTTTGGGGCTTTAGGAGTGTTTTTTAGTGGACAGAGGTTAATCCTATGAGAAGAAGAGAGAGAGAGAGAGAGAGAGAGAGAGAGCATTTGAGCTCAGGAAGGAGTAATTGAAGTCTTTTAAGTATTGTGAAGGGGCGCAGTGAAGCCACTTTATTGAATATAAAACGTCAATTTTTAATGTGTGTAATTCATATTATTGTTCTATAAAGAGGATGCTTCTTAAATGTGCCGCGGGGAGTCTTTCAAATGATGCAGGTGCTTCGCTATTGACTATTAGGTTCAGAAAAAAAAGACAGTATTGCTCCGCTTCAGGCAAAACAAGCTACAACACAACCACCGATGGAGTAAGTCTATACTCTGCTCCTTCATGGATATGGATATTGATAGATGCTATTGACAAGCAGGGAAAATCCATTAGCTGCTTATATTCGATCCTTAATCAATTCTACATACTGTATGTCACCTTTTTCACCTTAACAGATATGTTTATGCTATGCTCCAAGAGGAGACTGAAGCTATCCAGTGGAGAGAATAAAGCGAGAAACGATCTATGGTGTCTAGGCGAGCAGCAGTCCATTCAGCATGTCTGGGTATAAAGAGGAGTGGGACCGTGTCCTGTGTTGAAAAATGACTCTGTGTTCAGAATGATTCGGCACTTACCACCCCACAGCCCCTCGGACCCCTCGCGGCAAAACACATCCACTTACCTGCAAGAGAGGAGAGACAAGAAAATCAATGACTGCACACTCAATTATATCACAACTTACTGAGCGAGCGCTCCCTTTGTTTCCTTTGGAGGAGACAGAACACCACTTCATATCTTCACAATGTACATAGCAGCTTATTGAGATTCACGCTCGGAGGATTAATAAGCAGCTTCATTACGAACAACAACGCAAAAAGCAAAGACCATCCTTTAGAATAAAAGAGGGTATAGCAAGGCCGAGAACGAGTCTCGTCCTTTTCATCCGCTGCATGTGCTTTTATCAAGCACCGTTAAAAAGGCTCTCTCTCCGTTATAATAAAAAGGACTAGGTTTCACTGAAAGGTCCATGTAACCTTGAGTCTGCGCCTGAGTTCAATCAAGATGCCATAAAAACAGATACAAATGTTTGTTTGTCAAATGCAGAGTGATGAAAACCCAGTGTAAACTCTAGGGAACAAAAGGCAGGGAGCAAAGCCAGAGTGAGTGACGTCGGGGTTAGCTGGATCCATCACGCTCCATATCCTGTTACCTGTCTGTCCCACCAAGAGAGGAGACAGTTAATGGGCCAAGAGCCCCTGACCTGGTCATACTGTTGGCACTGATTCGTTTCCACATACGCCACCACTGGCAGGTCTGAGACTGGTCGTGACTGATATTTCCACAACAGTGTGGAAACAGTCATATTCTCGAAATTTCTAAGCTGGTGCAGCAATTAAAACTGGATCAGGTTTTTCCGATATCTGATCCACCAGATTGGCACTGACACTGGTACTGACATTATTAAGCAGATCAGGCTTCAGCCAAGCATGAACAAACCATGTTAAAGGTGCAATATGTAGGAATTAGCCTTTAGAATTGCACCTTTAAAGGCCCCATATTGCAGAAATAGAGATTTCCCTTTCTTTTTGATCATAAAGCAGGTCTTAGAGCTATATAAATACTATGAACGAATCAAAATGCTTGATACAAAGAGGAGCGCACACAGCCCATATTCAAAAACTCTGCCTTTAAACGAGCTGTCAGGACTTCTGTAAGGTTGTGATGTCACAATGTTTCAGTCACTGCCCCCAGCATGGCCGTGGTCGCAAAAACACTGGCAGAGCCGACTGTGAAACATGGTGGGCTGCGCCTGCTCAGGCCTCTTTAAGTCGACCAATCAGAGCAGACTGGGCTTTTTTGGGAGGGGGACCTTAAAGAGACAGGCACTAAAATGACAGAGGGTGAATAGAGGTGCTGCAGCAGTAGACAGTATGAGAAAAATAATGTGTTTTTCGAACATTAAAGCATGAAGCCAGTTTCTACTAGACGCCCAAAATAAAAGTATGAACCTGAACATGAGCATAATATGGGACATTTAAATACAGTTTCTCTTTCGATATCAGAAAATACAGTGGCTCTGCTATCATATCTCTGTTTTAGCACCACAGCTGTCTCTTATCTAACACTGAAGTTATTTAAAGTTGGATTGGTGCATTCCAAGTTGCTACTGTATTTTTTCCTTACATCACAAGTCATAGTGCACAGATAAGGTAGAATGACTTGCTGCAAAGCCCCATGCTATCAGCTTTGTGCTGCATCACATACTATTTGATGTAACAGCGCCTCATAACGCGGGGATGCAAAATGCGATAGCCCATGGGAGAATTCAACACTGACAATTGCAGGACATCGGCAATCCCAGAGATAATTCACTGAACGCAGGCAACATGTCACAGCTATGGGAAAGCAGCCACTGTTGAGCCACTGCTGATATATGGTTAATGGGCACATACGATCAACAACAGGGTGAGACGTTAAACGAATATCACAGAGGACGGGGACGTTTCCTTTGCCTCGTGTTGTGTTTTCTGTTTTCCACTGATGTCGCGGTGATGTAGCGTCAGCAAAAAAAAAACAGAAACCGACCCTTTTATTGTGGGAAGCATCACTCCATTATGGTACTTCTAACACGACTTTGACATTAACAGCCATTAGTGTGCAAATAAACCACACGGCCTCTGGAGTTTAGCATCCTATTAAACTGAGCAGCAGTCAGGGATGCTCAGCGAGCATGTCAAATATACATTAACACTGGGACTAACACATACTGGTGTGAGAGTAAGCAATGATTAACAGTTTTTTTTTATTATTATTAATCTGTGTGGGTGCATGTGTGTGTGTGTGTGTGTGTGTGTGTGTGTGTCGGTGCCCAGCAGGGAGAAGTGTTGAGCCTCAAAGCCCAGCGTGAGGCCTTTGGTGAGTGACTTATCTCTGCATAGCTGATCAATAATTAACCATGGGACACGCTCTAATGAGGACGATAATACTCTGTTAGTAAGATAACACCTCAGAGAGAGGTACTGGACCACTTCTCTTCATTTAGATCCACTCATCACCCTATTAGTATTTGTCACTTGGTTGATTAACATACTTGTTCGCTGCCTGGCTGCGTTTTACCGACGGTCCTTCTGTCTCCTCGGTTATTACTTTTTGAATTTAAATATCCCCTTCTTGACTTTCACACCCAGTCTAGCCAATCCCTACTCCTTGTCGCAACCCGCCGCAACAGCGCCGGCAGCCCTCACCCCGCAGCGCGTCAATACGTCTCCAGATGCTGTATGACACGTGCGGTAAGGACCATTTCTGAGACCATCCATCAGAGGGAGGACGAGCCCTCGCCCATCCCCGCCACTTGTCTACCTCCGCCTCCTCCCACAGTCCACATCCAGCAGACAGGGTTTAATAGGGCCCATTAATCAGCGGGCTCGTCTAGAAGAGGCCAGACTGTATTTCAGCGAGGAGAGGACGGTCCTTGAGGACATCTACATCCTTGGCAATAAGGAAGCGCTGCCTCAGCTTAGCACACGTGCATCAGCACATTTGAGGACATGGCTGGGCAGCTCAGGACATCCTGACATTCAGGACAGTAAAATTTAATGTATAAAAACATGCATTTTTATGTCTCTCCCATTAGTTTGCCTAATTCACACATTGATCATTGTAGTCTAGCAAAGGCAGGTGATAAATGTCTGGCTGTGGTGACGTTAATGATGGCCAACAGAAGGCAGGTACTGATAACTGCCTGAGTCGGTCGGCGTCTTCTTCTGCCTTTCAATAGGAACTCTCTGAGGTGCCATTAGGAGAACGCAAGCAGACAGATCACTCATTCAGAGCTACTTCTTCTGTAAATACAAGGACGTTATGGAGTAATATTTGTAGCAGGAGTGAGAATGCTTCCACGCAGAGATGCAAGGCGAGCGCACACACAAAACTAGGGGGTTCATCTCGAGTGAAAATAATCTTCCTCCGAACCGCAACGAAGCCAGGACCTCTGTTTTCTGAAGACACCTCAGGCTTTTCCAGTGCCATCTGCTACACCAATACCTTCTCATAATGGAGCTTACTGAGGGCCAGTTGGCAGCGAATCTGAGTACAGCGAGACTCGAGAGATGACTGGCAAGAGAAAAACGCAGAGACTCGGCCAAGTTTTGGGCTAACATAAAATCTGTTCCCTTGAAAGATAAAGACTGTGTGTGTAAGGAAAGTCTAACTTAGACATTCTTCCCTATCTGTGCAGGTGCACTGGGTCATTTTCCAAAGATTTATCCTCCTAGACAGTTTGCTATTTCCAGTGTCTAACAACTGCCAATGGTGATATTTTGCCTGTGAAAACTAGTACAGCTACAGTACCTTAAAGATTCCCCCCTCAGGCAGGACACACACAGGCACCGTTGGTTGAAAACCTGATTTTCCAACCGTCTTAGCATGTTTCTCCTCATATTTCCTTACATAAAACACAGACTTGAAGATTGAATAAATGAAGTCATGACTCAGGAAGCAAGAAAATAATTGCTCTCAGCCAAATATTGTTAGTGAGGTTCCTCGGTCCAATCCACATGTGCTTCTGTATCATCCGTAAACAACAACAACAATAGAATACATCTGTCAGGCAGTTGAGTCCCCAGAGGAGATGCTTATAATGACAGCCGGTTAGCCCATCAATAATTAAAACAGATGTAATTCCCATTAGCCGTGGGAGTAGGCACATAAATAGTTAATGCGCTCCTTGTGTCCCTTCCCCCCTCTCCTTCACATCTCCCCTCATTCCCTCTCTCCTCTCATCTTTCATCTCTACCCTTCCTCTCTCCTCTCAGAGCCTCCCCCCAACTCGGAGAACAGTGCGGAGGTTTTCGACACAGACACACACCATCATACTGATTATAATGGTCCCACTGGGGAGGTTGGATAGGATGAGGAAGGAGAGAGAGGGGGCAATGAGAGGGACCCGGAGGGAAGGGAGGCCACGATTTACGAGCCGGCGTCACGGGACTGGTTAGCCGGAGTGGGAGGCACTTGTGTCTGCTTACACTTCATCCTGACAGCGATGAAAAACAGGCAGCTCGCCCGTTAATACCTTAATAGAAAACGCCAAAATAAAGCTATGGCCGGAGAGATTTTGTAGGTAGTTAAAGAAGGAGTTTAACTACTGTAAGGTCAGGTCAGATGAGGAGAAAGACTCTTGGCTACTGTGAAGAAACAAGAGAAGAAGATGGGGAAAAAAAACTGTGATGAGTGGTTTCAGTTGTAGGGGAGTTTCTGTACTTCTGCCTGATGAATAACATAGACAGGATGTAGAGTGGGAGGCTGGAATCGAAACAGCCGTCTACTGATGTCGCCCCATCAGTCACCAGACGCCCCTCATTAATCCAGACTCTCCCCCATCATCCAACCCCTCCGTCTCCATCCATCCATCCTCCCTGCTGCTGGCGCGTCCCCCCTGTTGAAAGAGCCGCCCGCGAAACTGCGGCGCTATCGGAGAGCCAACCCAACAGCCGCCGTCCATCCATCTCCTCGGTGACACGGGGCCTAATGCGCTGGTTCTACACCGGCCGAACAGACCGGGCCTCGGGCGACGACGACTAAAGAGGAGGAGATTCGCGAGGAACACAACAAACTCCCAGACAAAGAAAAAATGAGATTAACGCCACCGGCAACATGCACAAATGGCTCTGAGAACTATTATGAATCTTCCAGCAAGATCAGAAGTGACTCTAAATAGCCAGGCTGTCAACAGGTAGCACTTAAAGTCCTTATTGTTTGTACCTCTGTATGCAACAGTCATATTCACACAATGAAGTCGTCAAGACTTCTTGACACGCACTTTACTGCTGACATTGCTACACGCTGTTAAAGCCGTGTGCAGTCACTACTATGTCTAAGTGAAAAAACTCCAGATTTAATTTATCTGACCTACATAACCAACAGTGGGAGCGCGCCAATCCACACTGTTAATCAACCTAACATCACAGGGTTCCACGGCATCTGTCTGGGACGAGGTCCCGTGAATTATGATCCGCTCTCCGGCTGCTTCCGTGTGATGTTTGCATATTGAAAGTGCTGCGTGGATAATCAGAAACCACCCACTGGGTTTGGGTCGAAGGTTATCAAAACGTATAGCGACGCAGTGAAGAGATAAATATTAAGTTACAGAGAAAGCCGAGCGGAATGCTGCAGGGTCGCGTCGGTCGAGCTGCGGTCGAGTGTGACCGCTAACAAATAGAGACGAGGCCGGCTGTCAGCTGCTGATGGATACAGCTACCGTATACTAGAGCTGCATGATATGAGGGAAATACAGCATCTAATTTCTAAAAATGCTGCGGTAAAAGAACAAGAAAGTAATGATTGGAGATGTGGAATCCAGTGACTTCGACTTGAGACACAGTTTTGATGACTTGCAACTTGACTAAAAATAAATGACCTGAAAGGTGCAATACGTACGAATTGTCCACCTGTTCATACTCCAAAATAATAGGAGGGAGCATATCACCACAGTAACCGCTAACTGCTGCTAGCTAGTAAGAGCAGGTAACTGTGACGCTGGCAACTGCATCGGCTGACTCTTGTATTGGGAGCATCGGTGTTGTTTACCGTCTCCTGTTGAGGTACAACGTGGCTAGAGGCTAGCTTGTTAGCATGCTAACTTCAAAAGATATCTCAATAAGTAGACATCTTTGACATAATGTCTGAACTGTTATTTCCTCATATTCTGCGGATAGAAGTAGTTCATTTTTGAATGTTTTGAACTAAAATTGTTAAATGTTGCACCTGTAATTACATTTAACTCACTAAATATCAATAATTATAATACAAACAAACCTTTTGAACAGGCTTAATGAACTAGCCAATCATATCATTATTAGAAAGGTGCTAATACCTTGTCTTTAAGACTGGATACAGCAGGTAAAATGTTTTTTTTTTATTCATCACATTACAGGCGGCCTTTTGCAAGGTATTTATCGTGCATGTTCATGAAGCTATGATTTATGAGTCAGCACTACTGTATAGTACATGAAAGAACCAGTCAGACCAGTTAAGTTTAGTTAGGCTTAGGAGAAACACAGAAAGACGAACATACAGGTTCGACAAAGAAAATAACTGTTTGCAACCTAAAGGAAAGGGCACACTTTGCTTTAGGCCCTCCGACTACAAACAATCATCTCCTACACAAGCTGAACTCCTCTCAGTCTGTACATGTCCACCAGCAATCCCATATGAACAAGTGGGTGTGTTGTATGATAAAGACAAACACTCCCTCATGATTCAAGAGGTCGCATTTCGGCCAACAAGCATCACTTAGAATGACACACGTGAGAGACTCATTCAACACTTCTGAGACTCATGACACAGTGAACGCATGAAAACCACAAGACAGGGGAAGTTTCCGTTCCTTGCTTTAAATTCTGAGAGGATTTATTAGTTATGTTACGCTGAGGGTCTCATAACATCACCGTACTGCAAGTGTGCAACCTGAAACTCCTCCAAAGCCGGCTTCTACGGCACCGCCGCTCTTCCGCTTTTGCCACCAGAAGTCGTATTCCACTCTCCGGGGCCAAGATTTCCTCTCGCTGGAGGGGAGCTGGCAACCCTCTAAACAACACAGAGAGTCATTCATCATCTCTCAAAGGAGTGAGCACTACATCAATCTGTCTGTCAGCAGCCCTCCAGACCAATACGGCCTCCGCCTGCCTCTGTACATTCCACGCCAGATCTCGGCACTCCACGGATTTCGACTCTCCGTGTGCATGGCTCCGCTCATTACATTGCCAAGGAGCTCTGAAATATAAGCACGGCAATAACTAGGATTCCCCCAGTTCTAGTAAGCAGTAAAAAATGAGTATGCGTCGGTTACGCATCCAGACACTAGTTGGCCTCTTGACAGGGCTCTTGCATTCGACGTGGGAGCTTGTAGACGTGCGTTTCTTAATTTGAAATGCTGCAACTGCCGAATTTGCTGTGTTGAAGCTTCTTTATTAAATTAAACACCAACAGGGATGGGGTTAAATTTAACAATGCCCTGATGTTCCATTAGACTGAATGAGAAATTATACCAAGATAGATAGACAGTACAAAATGAGTTCAAACTATAAAGAGCATAAAGTGTTTTTCCGGTTGTCTTCTTGTATTATTTCCCCTGCAGGACAGTTTATGTAGAGGCTATAGATTACAAGTTCAATGAACCAGAAGAACCAGTGGAGAGGTGATGAGGGTGAGGTGCCTTGGGATTGGCTGTCCCAGGGGGTATTGGATCTGCGTAAGAGGCACTAGAGGTTTGGGGGGGAAGGAGCGTCAACAGCACCCTTAGTATCAGCAATATGCCAACTCAGCTTTTTACTCTGATTAGGAGTATAATGGGGTCTGTACAATCGCACACCCCCACATACATGCACACAAACACAACCTTTGGTTTAGCGTGAGGAGTCGTGGAAGCCTGGTTAGGACGGCGTGGGGAGCAGTCGACACACAGACACATTTGCTGTCAGAGCGGATTCGAGCTCAGCACAGTGTCTGGTCTATGTGACAGACGCTGACAGTGAAAGACAGCTATTCTGAACAGGATGTCACGACGCATAACCTTTATGTGGTGTGACGTAAAGGAAGTAAAAGAGGGCAACATCAGGCCCAGCTTACAAAAGTCACATCCTCCTGTGCAATATTGATTCATAACGTAATGTGGATTTTAGCGAGACTTGACAGATTTACTGTCAAGTACATTTTTTAGAACTTATGTTGACGTTGACATTGCTAACACTCGTTATCTATTGTTAATGGCGCCAACGCCAGCTAATGTTCACATGCTAACGCTAACTAGCTAACGTACAGCTCAGTGATGCAGGATAACAAACAGGGGATCAAATCAGTAGTGTTGTGGAACAGTGTAACATGAAGTCATTTGTGCATTTCAACACACATAATCAACTTTTAACACTAAAGGATGCAGGAGTGGTCTACACAACCCCTCCAAACAATGCAGAACAGCATGGTAAACATCAGCTGTTAAATCAGGGGGCAAGTCTGTATGTATGCCGCGTCGCAACCTCAACAACCCCCGTGTTCCTTCCACGACTCCTTGTCAAGCCGCGACGGCACTCGCACTCGCTGTAGCTGCACACCGACAATCAGATCAATGACAGCTTTGCATTCAAATGGCGGAATTAAGGAACGGGCCGGCCGCAGACCTCCACTCGCCTTCGCATATTTCATTTTCTCATTCCCCCCGCTTCAACCATCTGACGGAGCGCCGGTGACAGCCGCAGCCCGCCGGCGACAGATGATTTGTGCAGCAGCTTGATTCAGGCCTCTGCTCCCCCTCAGCTCCTTCTTTAAATGCCCTTGTCAGAGCGATGAGAGCTTTATGTTTTCGAGGCAACGATAAGCCACAGGTTTATCACACGAGGGCACTGTGCGCAGGGAGGAGGCATGAATAGGACTTTCAGCCGTAATGACTCCCCCCCTCCACCCCATACCCTGATTAACACACAAATGGAGGCGGACACGTGTACAAGTGCAGGTGGGCATGTACACACAGTGCAGTTTAGAGCACTTGCAAAAACTCTGAGTCTATTCTTGATGCTGAGTCTCCTACACCACCCACATCCTTGCTCAGCACCTTCCTGCTACCACACATTCCCGTCAAAGGTTCCTTTTAGTTTTCCATGATTAGCCAAGTTAATAGGCCGTTAAAATGCTGCACCATCAAATTGAGACTTTTATTCCCTACCCAGTCTGGCCTTTCATACCGTAGGAAAAGAATGCATTAGGGAGGATATAACGGGGGGGCTAATCCAATGGGATACTCCCAACAATAAAAATACCTTACTGGCAGTGCCTGGTGGAATGACCCATTTTAATTGTGCGTACACTAATCTATCCCACAGCAAAAAGTGCTGCGCATATATCCAACACTCTTCCTCTGTGGCTCAGTGGTGCATTGTGTGGGCGTGTGAGGTCTGAAGGATCAGCAATATTGTTTTTGTGGGACTCGGAAGGGCTTACAGAGACGTTTGTGCCCTCAGGGCTGCGCTAAATTTAATCCTCTATCAGGAACTGTGCAATTGGCGATCAGGGACAGGATCTGATCATTTAAATCTGTGAACATGACGATAGACTTCGAGAACACACACGGGCCCTGTTCAGAAGAATGAAGTAAGTTGAACTTGAAAACCCTCGAAGTTGGGTTATTGTTGGCTGAGCTCTGAAGCTTGCTGGCCATGTTTTTGCAGGCGTATGATTCAGCAGCCCAGCTCTAAAGATGGAGCCCTGGGTTAAGGCAGGACAGCCATTAGCCTATAGAGCTTCCTATAAACATACTGAAAGGCAATAAAGCAGCAGCATTTCTGGGCAGTAAATGCATTAATAACTGGCTACTAACTGACTCTCTTATCCAGGTTTGAAATACAAACCCTCTATAAAATGTCAGCACATTCTGTTCTGTCAGACAAACAGACTGGCCAGGTGAATCCAGGGGACCTTTTTATTGATTGTGCCTATTAAACTTCTCCAGTCAAGTAGGAGACATGCACTGTTGATGAAAGGAGGAGACGCCTGGTTACTGGTGTTTGAACCAGAGACTGTATAAAATGTGGACTGAGTTTCTTGGTCTCAAAATTTAAGCCAATGTAGAAGTGCCTTAAACCTCTGCGCTTTCTTATGGCCAGCAGGGTCGACTCCACTGGTTTCAAAAAGAGGTCAGATCGTATGTAAACTTATGAGAAAAAGACCCTACTTCTAACTTGACTTCTCAGACAACAGTTTCCTAACAAGTTTATGGTTTCAATCGCTGGGTTCAAGTCTTTTTCAATACAGCATATTGTTCATTTTGTAAATTAAGATCCCATTTACAGTAAAATAGACGGTGAAGCAGTGTATGCTCTAGGGCGTGGCTTCCTTGTGATTGACAAGTCGCTAACGGAGTGTATTCCTGGGTTTTCAGTCAAGATAGAAGCATAGCAAGAAAAAAAACCAAGATGATGCCAACCTTGAGGCTTCAAAATCTGTGAATGACGTCAGGGTGGGTTCACACTTGGTTGAACCCTTGAAAAGGGGTCACGGCTCACTGTGAAAGATGTTTTGCAAACTCACGCTGAAAGACATCTTTGCCACACGGGGTCATAATACTGAAACGTACAGCAACCCCCGTAAGACAGAGCCAGGAGAGATGACCTCTGATTCGATCTGAGTCACTGTCGCTATGCAGAATCGACTGCGTACAAGAAGGCTATACTTTGCATTCCCCAAGGCGGAATACAGGAGCGAATCAGCATAAGCCTTGTTAAACAGTCTAAATAAGACCTTTGCCCTTTTTCTTCATAGAAATCTCCCAGCCTGTACACAACAACGCCGCAGGTTGCTCCTGACATTTGGCACCTCCCATGTATCTTGTAAAAAGGTCATGAATTGTAACAGGTTCTGTAATGAGTCATGTGCAGGATGGATCAAAGTTCACACCAATAGTAGAAAGGTCAACTGCCAGGACAAACTGGCCCCCAGGCTCTCTGTTGCCAGCCACTCATCAATAAATTAAATCTCGGAAGTACTGAGGGGTGTTTAAGCACGGCCACTTGATGGCTAAACGTCCACGCAGCACGCTATCACACAGTGCGAGCCTTAGCACCTTTGTGTTGTTTTCATTCCTTAGAGATATGTGATCACTGTGCTGTTCGTGAGAATAGTGTCACAAAGACAATATGGCGTGGGTCCATGCATACCAAAGGCAAGAGAAGGCAAGATGGTGTTCAAACATGTAACCGACACAAGCTCAGGGGTTTCTTTCATCTCTCCGGCATCCTGGATTTCTTCAGAATTTGCTCAAACCTTTGGCATGGCCTTCACTCACTGTAATGTGTTAATCACGCTTGTCATAACAAACACACTTGGCGATCAGCGTTCGCTAAGCCCGCGGGGGGGGATTGACAGGGACACTCGGTAAAAAGTTGCAGTATGTAGGAACTCATTACACAAAGCATGTGATAATTCAAAGACTTTACTTCAACCCCCCTCTATTTATGATCTATTAGCATATATACACTCATTTGTACGGAAGCTGCTTGCAATTTTTTTATGCAATTACCTTAAGATCACAGGTTAATTCTTCCCTATATATCCAGATAACAAAGCTTGTTTTCTTCTGATCTTGGGTTAATTCATTTTCTTTCTAGATCTATCCCTATCTATCAAAGAAGCTGCCCACACTGGTGTTTTATTGGTTAAGTATGTATATAAATAAGTAAGACTGCAGGACAGCCTGATGTGTTGATCAATAACTGGTAATCGCTACAGTCGTCAAGAGACCTTCTATGCATGCTATCTAGCGCTCCTGATCTCAGATAAACACCATAAGTAAGAAGAAGAAACAACCTTTTGTTTTCTCGTGATGACGGGTCGATTATCTTGTTATCTCAAAATAACAAAGATCGTTTTCTTGAGATAACAACATGATTAACTCGCGATCCGGAGATAACAGCATTAAAGCGCTAATTGAAGGTACAGCTGCCAGTTTATTAGGGACACCTAGCTAAAACTAATGCAGTCTAATGCAACAGCGTTGCAATCAGACCAACCTTGGTGGAGGTGATAATGATCAGTATCTACTGAAACTGCCTGAACGAGGTGTTTATCGGACTTTACGATCATTGCCGAGGCTGCAGGTTGTGGCGCTGTTGAACTGCATTGCTATATACACAGGTGCTACTGTTATCTCGCCTCCCCTCACTGATAAACTGGGCGGACACAAGAACAGAAACACCTGTCGGCATAACAAGAAAATAACTCTAGTCATCTTCAAAAGCCCCGATCCTGTTTTTCCCCATCACACTGAACATTTTACGTTTTTTATTGAAGAGCTTAATATAACCAGAGGTCAGCGGGGGCAGCTCTCTATTATGTCTCCGCAGCAACAAGTAATGTAATAAAAAAAATTGATATCAGAGTACCATAGCTCTCCATGACCCATCTGCTTCAGTGTATCGAAAGTAACTTTTCCAGCATTCCAATATACACTAAGCATGTTGCAGGTACACGTCAATGATGTGCTTTTAAATCAACTTTAGATTTAACCGTTGGATACAGCGAGCTCTCTCTGCCACCTGGTAAACTTTAACAGCATTTCAGACACACATATGATAGATGAACACCTGTGCAACTACCCTGCAGCGAACACTACCTTTGTAAAGCTCATATCTTTATTACATTTCTGTTGAGGACGTGTCAGACAGGTGCTGGATCTTTTTATAGGGCGTGGTTTTGGTAGTGTTGACATATTCACTTCTTTGTATTGTAAGCTGAGCGGCTTAATGTGAGATGAGCACTGTAACGTGAACGTCTCATCATTTTTGGCAATGACGATCAGCTGGCGTGATGCCAAAATATTGCCAACTGCTGGTCCAAAATAGCTGGGGATCATCTTTCATACACGCCCGACAAAAATGTCTTTTAAACAAACAGAACGCACGCAGACACCAGCATACGCACCATCAACCGGTGGTACACAGTTAATAATCTCTCTGATAAAGCAAAGCAGTGCGCCTGATATCCTGCTTAGCCGCTGTTGGGCCGGTGTCTGTGTTGCTCTACATCCTGCGCTGTAACAGATAAGAGATAAAGAGCAGTCCAGGCCGGTGCCACCGGTACGGGCTGATAAGCACTGCTAGAGGACTGGTGGTCTGCAGGCAGATCACTGTCCACACCAGACTTCAGTTACAGATAAGACCTCACCACCTTACAATACCTTTGTGTGAAACAGATGGGAGTGATGATAAAAACAAAGTGGAGGAAAAAGCAAAGTCGTGGAGTTTGTTTTTTTACACGGTGACAGATCCTGGGCTGAATCCTTGATGGGCTCTGTAACAACTGATGATGACTCATCTGCTCAATATGTTGTTGACGTCAGCTGAGCTCAGGGTCACTGAAACACTGCTCTTTTGACCAAACACAAAGCAGCGACGGAAATAGAAATGGCAAGAAAGCTTGCATGCGTTGCATCAGCACCGCTGCACAGATGTTACAGTATCTGTGCTGCAGATTCTCCATTGAATCGATGTCACAGAGTTTGTGCGGCTCCGATACCTGTACGTGTATTTATAGTGAGGTCTTCGGGGGAACCTGCTGAAACTCCCCAAGACCGTCTTACAGCAGGCGAACATCTGAGGAACCTCTGAAACCAAAGTCTAATCCTTTCTGTTTGAACCTGTGAGCCCTCCTCCTGAGAACCAGCATGTCCCCAAACTACAGACAACACAGGATTACAGAAGACAGAAAGAAGACAGAGAGAGCTTCAGCAGAGAAACAAAGAATTAAGATATCTCCCACATTGTAAAAAACATCTCAATTTGGTGCGGTGGCAAATTTATGCCTCGTTCATCTTATGAAAAACCGCACACTGTGCACTATCTGCATTCGCGATAGCCTGTTTATGGTTCTTTAATCAAACTCGTGTGATTAAAACAAATCTAGCAGGGACCGGAGCCAATCTTTTCCAAACCACAATCTATTTCCCAGCAGCAGCAGCAGCTGTCCAGCGGTAAACCAATACACAGAACAATAATTGGGTGAATCTCATTGGAAGAGGAAAATTGGCTCATCGAGATTTAATAGCGGGCTATCGGCCGAGGTGTGCTACCGCATGACAGATAGGCGCCGGGCGATTGGGCGAAAGAGCGCGCTTTCGTAAATATTAGGGGCGCAGGGTGAGAGTGATGCAAGGCTGCACAGCAGATGGTGTGGAGCCATTCAGAGGCCAATCTGGGGTAACATGGCATCAAATAATCGGAGTTCTATTCAAATTTTCCGTATGTAATCGTATGCCCTTTTGACAAATAACAATTCTCAGGCTATTATGGACAATTTACAGAATTCTGGTTGATGACGCATGAAAGGTGCACACCCAGCGCTCTCTAATTACTAGGTGTGATTTTCTGCATTCTTACCTGCTCTGTGGTTAGCGCTTTAATTTATACATGCTTGATTGTTAGGGAGTGACTGTTTATTTTAGTGTACTGATTTGGTCGATTTCAATAAGGCTGCGTGCTTCAGCAGAATTAGATTATTGTTTGTTTGGCGATAAAGACATCAGCGGCGCAGCGACGGCGTTAACTCGTATTTGAGAACCCACACTGGTGAGCCCGCGTGTGGTGCAATCTCCCCGCAACAACCTGGCAGGAAGCATCAACTCCCACCACCGTCGCCCTCCATCTTCCCCTCTGTGCCTCTGCATCTGTTGCAGTCTCCGAGGCAGATGTTCCTATGAGGAAGAGGCAGCAGGCAGATACATCCCCACCCCCTCCAGCTTCCCTCCATCCCCCCCGTATGATTACCTTTCTATCTCTCCGACTGCAACAATACCCCCCCGCCCTCCCTCCTCCGCCCGCCCCGTCCGAGCACCGCCACCTCTCCCTGCAAGCAGCCCTTTGTATGAGCTTCATTGACCCTCATCTCCAGACAATTACAACGGATAACAAGAGGGTGAGGGCCCGCTGCTCGCTCGTAGGATAGCAAACACAAAGGCCACTTGACTGTCATGCAGAGGCGATTGAGCATATAAATGTTCAGACCGGGGGGTCACTTGTTTACATGTGCGAGCACGGCGCCTTTTAGAAAACCCTGATGTACGTCCATTTGAGCTGCGCTGCTGCATTGTTAGCCGTTTATAATTAAGGCTAAACAAGCTTTAAAGTACTACGGGACTCTTGCCAGGTTGCCGCTAAGCATCACATATTTTACCTCAGTGGATTTTGGTGGCAGAGCCCTGGCCCGGGGCCATATCTGACTGCTGTTAGGGAGAATAATGATGAATATCTGAGGTGTCATTAATCTTGGTCAGGTATGTGTGAGGCAGCCTGTGTTTGTGTGTGCGTGTCCTTTTTCACGCCACATTCCCCCTGGAGCCAGGTGGTGACCAGACAGCACAAGGTCAGGAGGGAAGGTCAGAGAGCATCATCGGCCCCCCCTCGTCAGTGGCAGAGTGACAATAGGACACAAGCGCTTACAGTCACGTAAAACTATTAGCGGTTTCAATCTAAAAGACCATAAATCATTACTTTAGCATTATGTGTCAACGACTCCTTAAAGGGGCACTATGCAGTTTTGGAGAAGAAAGGCAAACTCAGAATTTTAATATTTACAATATTAATGATAATGGGAAATGATACAAACTCAGAAATATCTAGATTTTCCATAACTGAATAAACAAGCTTGTTCTCAGAGGAAAATAAGGCCCCCAGAACACTGTTTGAAGCTAGAAAGGTGGTAGGGTCCGCCACATATAAACAAAGTAAAACAGTATTTGTTTAACGTTCTAGTTCTTTCATTACAGGACTTTTAATAATTAGATGTTAAAATAATAATCAGTAATAAGTAAATAATTAATAACAACCCCCGATCCAAAATCTAAGTATTCATGATTTGAAAATTAGATTTTCAGTGTTCTCCTTACAGCTTTTCAACGGTTTTCAAATCATGAATATTGCATGTTCAAAGTTTTCAGACAAAAACCGCAGATTCATCAGCAATCATTGCAACTTCAAAATGATTAATAGGCTTGAGTTGTGTTTTGTGCCTTGTTCCTCTTGTGCTCAAACAAAGCGAGAGGGCATGGACAGCCTGCGGCGCTCCTGATCTACCACAAATAATTGAGATCTTGGCTTTGGCTGGATTTGCCTAGTGCTGGAAGATACAAAAAAACAAAAACAAAACATGGCTGCACTTTCAGCTGCGGTGCGTGCCAGCATTCTGAGCTCGCTGGAGACTGCTCCTGTAAAACGTCCAAAGGAAGATGTGACAACATGACTTGGTTTGTCGGTTTGTATTGATCACAGTGAGGGGACTCAGGTCAGAAGAAAAAAAAAAAAGCACACACCTTCCTGCTGAAGCTGAATATGTGCTGCTGTATTGATGCCAAATTCACAGTTGAATGTGTCATGTATAGGGTGTCGTTGTGAAAAGCTTTTCATTTCTTCCTCTGTCTGCTGCAAAACCTGCAGGCATGTGTCAGAATGCACACCCACGCAGAAACCAACGCACACAAACACACTCCCAAACACACGAGAACACACCGACGCTTAAAAATCAGCATGAAGGGAAGAGCAGCAGCAGCTTTGCTTCTACTCACGTTTGGTACCGATATGCAGGATAATTCGGTTTTTCCTCACCAGCCACTCTTCTGTCAGATTTTCAAAAGATTCATAATTCTCTTTGTTAACACCCGAGCTCTGTCACAGGCCTTGCAGCTCAGCTGTAATCCCAAAATGAACTCTGCATCACCTCCAACGCAGCCATAGGGAACAAAGTAACGCTAAAGGGAAGGCGAGGAAAGTATGCCAACTGCCCACTCAGCCAATCACGCGTAGGAAGTACATCTAGTGGGACTGACTGAGGAAGCACCCATGGGGTACTGATAACCCCGTTCAAGATACGCTATAGGCTATCAAGATGCCAACAATATGTGCTGGAGCATTGATAATGCATTTGTGGCAGGAGATTACGACGGTAGTTGGATTAAAATGATCTTTTAAAAAAAGCCTCATTTTCAGTTTGATGTCTGTAAATTCAGATGAAAGCAATTTCAGTTTTACTGCTACCGATGTCAAAAAGCTTTCTAATGATGGCATTCAAAGAAGCCTCAACACCAATTTAAGTCTAAGTAGAAAGAATGAAACTTCACATTTAAGTGGTACACAATTATCTGACGGAAAGAGGCTTTTTTTGTGTGTTTCAAACGACATCTTCTCCTCCGTTGTAGACACTTGCCTGTTGTCGGTTCTTTTCTTAAACCTGACTCCCAGTGAGAGAAATTACAGCTCCGTGCCCCAGAAGCACCTGATTCAATGTGCTCTGCATGTTAACTACCCAGACACACAACCAGAATACACAATCCATGCAAACAGCAGGAGCGGGGACATCAGTTATCCCTAAAGCACAGGAGGGAATGGGGGGAGGATGGATGGGGGACGGAGACGTGAGAAGTGAGCCGCGGCTTGATCATTATCGTTATTTTGGAATTTGATTGCAACCTAATCCCTCTTTACTTATTTCTCAACCGCAGTTGACTTCCTCTCTCTCTGCTCCTTGTCCATCTGGTATGAAACCCTTCCTATGGAATGAGCCCAGCCACAAATAGCCACATTAGTTTCACAACAGAGCTTTGGCATCCATTTGATGATAACAAAGCTAGAGTAGTTTGGCCAACCAATGCTAGCTCCACCATATGGGAGGAGGTTTGGTCTCCAAAACAGACTTCTATGATCTTCACTCAATCTCAAGCTCATCTCGATATCCATCTATTCTGAGGATGATGCAGCTCTGTATCACTCTGTTTTAGCTCCTGTCTCTTTAAGGCCCGCGGTCCTGAACACCCAGTCTGCCCTGATTGGTCAGCTCACACATGCCTGAGCCAGCACTGCTAACAACGGAGCAGCCGTGCCAAATCAATTATTTTGTGCCAAGCTAGCCGCTAGGCATAAATTATGCAAATGTGTGACATGGTGATGCAGTGTGATGTCACAAAGTCACGGAGTTGAAGGCGGAGCTACTGACGAGGCGTTTCAGGGGCAGTGTTTTCTGTGGGAAAGAGGAGCTTCTGGCCTTTTTAACTTTCAAGATGTCTTACATGCACGAGAACCTGTACAACACACTGAAGGAAAGGAAAAAAACGGAATAGCACAATATGTCTTTAATGAAGAGACTAAACCCATTGTGTTGGTGGACTTAACCTTGATTTCACCAAAACATCTAAAATCTAAAACCTTACTACAGGAGTGATTTAGAGGAGGCAGGATCACGTACTGTTATTTTCCTTCTGTTGATTTCACTCGCTTTAATGAAGGCACGCTCGGATCACGCAAGCGCTCGCTATCTAGATATAAACCCACGGCTCAATTTAGTTTATACGGTCGACTTGGTAGCAGCTGTTCCTCCATTGCTGCAATCAAACCTGCATCTGGAGAACACAGGGAGAAGCAAATTGGGCTTTCATACCGCCGTCCTCTTCAGAACATTTGTTCAGCGGTGTTATGACAGTTTTTCTAATGTTGTAAATGAGAATGCGTGCTTTGGTTGATTTGTAGAGGGAGGGTCGAGGACGGCGTTTTTTTAGGCAAACGTGTAACCGAACAACTTGCTTGACCTGCCGCAGACTTATTGTGTGAAATAAAAAGACATCACGTTGTGAGAAAAAAGAAAACATGACATCCTCATCCTGACAGACCCAGAGGTGGTTTTGCTTTCGGGACACTTTGTCACCTTCCAGCGAGGGCTTCCCTGCTGCCTGGTGTCGGTCTGTTTTACTGATGCATGTCGAGGGGGTTGGTGGTGGGGTACAACACGGGCCGAGGAAGTCCAGATATAATGCAGTTTGTCAGGAGGTGTGAGGCTGAACCGATGGGTGTGAGGAATTTGTCTCACATGAAAATTTGGGGCGGCGCAAGGAGAAAGATGGAGAGGCTGCAGCAGAGGGTAAAGAAGAAGTGAGGAGAAGAAACAGTGATGAAGGGAAAGCGGGCCAATTAGGAAAGTAGAAACATATATTTATATATATGCACGCTCAAACTGCCAGATAGGGCTGGTTCCTAACTTAAATAAAAGGAATAGCCAAAACGGTCCGCTTGGAAGGGATTGATTCTCTGTGTGCAGCCAGCCTGTGAAATTACCCCCTTGGGTAAAAAAGGAACATGAAAATCAAAAAATAGAAGTTTTCTTTTTCTGTGTGGGAGCAGGTCATTTATGGACAGTCTCTTCTTTTTCAACACTTGAACTTCTGTGCTCGTGGATTCACAAGTCGAATGTCAAGTACTGTTAAATATGTTGTAAACTGGCTTTTGCAATAGAAAAGTACTATATATAAATATTATGGACAAGCTATGAAGTGTGTGTGTCTTCCACCTAACACCAGAGTTGCTAGTTCTGGACTGGGGGCTAGCTGGTTAGCATGCTAACCTCAGCAGGTATCTTGGCAACTCACTCATGCTTTCAGATAACATTCTTGAATATTGCACCTTTAAGTACAAAAGATAAACATCAACTACTACAGTTAGTCATACTGTTAGGTGTTTCTGAGCAGTGCATACAGAACAACATGGGGAATAAAAAATTAAACTGAACGCTCAAAAAAACGCAACAAGACAGAAATAAGTGTATAACCATTTGTCTAGGGTGATATAGTGCAGCTTGTGTGCACAGCCAGTGGAGGCGGGTTCAAAGGCAGAAGCTAAGTGGCTCATTAATGGGAAACCTATGGCCTCATCCGTCAACTCTAGCTTCTGTTTGTGCAATTTAAGCGCGAGTGCTTGGTTATGTATGATCTATGCGCACCTGCTCCAGCTCCAGCCTCCCTAATAGCATCAATTTACCAATAATTTTAACATTAACATCATTATTCCATCTCAAGCAGCTATTTAATTAAAAAGAAGCATGATTCAAATTAAAGCGTTTGCATTACAGCTCCCATTCAGCACACATACACATACACATACACAGCCCGGTCTGCAGCACAACCCCACATATACACTGCGGGAGAACCTGATCGATCGGGATCACCATGTTAGCATTGCAGATGGCCATCGTGTGAAAGGTATCATGTGGGAATCAATCATGGCAGCAGCATCGGAGCTTTAGAGATTCCACTGGGATAAGTCCGCTCAAATCTAACGGACTGGGATTTTGGCACTCCAGAGCTTTGCTTGTCACAATATTGATTTAGAAATAATTATCCAGACTGCTTAGCGATTCCTCGCATGTTCGCCTGTACCCTGCCTCTGCCTCCTCCGTGCATGCCACTGCAGCGAACCGGCCCTTTATTTTCGCCTCTGATTAGATGTACCAAACATAATCTGCCAGAGAGCTGTCTGTTTTGAAATACAGCTGGAGGAGTCGGCCCCTCCTGCAGCGAAGGCTAACAGAGACGCTAGTAAGTAATTAGCATCAAAGCTGGTAGGTTAGCATACAAAGTATGAGTGACAGCTATAAGCCCTCTAACTGCTGATTGAATCAACATCTTTACAGAGAGGCAAATTATTGAAATGCACTATCAAGCCAAGTGATAAGTGATTGCCTGCCATGTTTTTTTTGTTTTTTTCTGGTTTGGGTAATGCTTTATGTAAATGTTCTTGTATGTAATAAGACACAGTTAATATGTCTTAAAATAAATGTATAATAAAGTATGTATTTATCTTAATAAAGCTACACAACAGCTAAGTAAAGGTTAATAATTACATAATTGGTGAGTTATACACAATAAATGTGTTTGTAATCTTAATAGAAACAGCTAAAATGATTTTATTAATGTTCTTAAGCAGTCTATAAACTGTTAACAACCTATAAGTGCTCATAAATGTCTTACTGTCCAAGAAAAAATACATTTATGATGCTATTATTGACACTTATATAGTCTCACTAACACATAATGTTAACAAGCACCATAAAAAGGTCTTATAAGGGTCTTATTACCTGTCACTTAGCACTTACATAAGGACCTTAAAGGCACACTATGTTTACAATAGTAATGAGGTAATAACAAACTCAGAAATATATATACATTTTCCCATAATTAAATAAATAAGCTGTTCTCAGAGGAAAATAAGGTCCCAAGAATACTGTTTGAAGCTAGAAAGGTGGTAAAACAGTGTGAAATTGTGTTTAAATTTGCATTTATTTTCTTTGTTCTTTGTCCTCTACTGATTAAAATGTCTTCCCCAAAACCTCATAGTGCACCTTTAAAGCGTCACCCTGCTTTCTGATATGCTGCCCGTCACTGAAATCGAACCTAAGAACTTCAAATTACAACTTTTCTAACCGATGGGCAGCACAGCAACTCTGTAACCTCGGTCACAAATGCGCTCCATCAGCTTTACAATGCACTAAACAGAAGGATGTAGAGACACGGAGGCCCAGGCTGTAAATAATGTCTGACTTTACTGTATCACCTTGCAAGGGCTAACGGTTTTATGATGCAAAGCGCGGACTGACAAGAGGCAGCGGCATCTGCGAGGGCTGCTCCATGTCATTAAAGTCGGAACGGCAGCGTAAATATCTATTTCATGACTTGGAAAAAGGAGCGTGTGTTGAATGGCAAGAAAAACTTGCACTATGTATTTCTACCACTGCGGTTTATGTGGTTTTTGGCACATGTGCTCTGCTGAGAGAGTTTGATAAAGAGTCCATGCAGACTATTCGGTATAACCGCTCAGCAGGGCTAAATGATCGGGAGGCATGCTGGCTTTAAGTGCTCTAATAGCACTAGATCATATAACCCATCCCTGCTGCCCTGCTGTAATAGACTAATTATGGCTGTGTACAATACAGAATACAGCCGCTGAGCACATTCTCTCTATTCCATTTCTCACACTTTCTGCTGCGTTAGTGCCCAATTTAGAGTCGGAGCAGACTGTAATCCCCTTCAAACATACAAGCCGGACATGAGGACGGGGAGAGGTGGATTTCAGACTCGGGTCTGCCCGCCTGGCAAGTTCTTCACTGGCTTGAACAGACGCCACGCGCCACTCAGATGACACCTACTACACCTAATGGGACGGGATGTAATGAACAGTATAATGGGTGCTTCTCTGACTAAAATCTGAAACATTATCATACAAATGGGCTCATAATTCCACTTATATCCACCAGCGGTCCTTTTTAAACAAATCTTAGAAACGGTTATTTGACAGCTTTTTATGCTAAATCAAATTTTTTTAATCAAATTGTGACACTTTCCAGCCGGGTAACAAAAGGAATGTGATGATACGACATCCAAAATTTGAGGCAGATGCCATTTTCAACATTTAAACGCATCATCAGAAAACAATAAGTAGGAATATAGACGATCCGGCTCGAGGGCCTTGTTGCTCACCTAAACACAGGACTTATTTTGAATGTTAGAATTAGAGAGAGCTTCTCTCCGCCAGATGCTCGGACGGCACGTCGTATTGACCACACACGCTCCTAATACTCAGTGTGGAAGGGCCAAGGAATGTGTCTAGCCTGGCAGAAGTGTTTCTGATCAGCAGGACATTCTTCTTCTGCCCTTAATATTAAAAAAAAAACCCCAGAGAGTTTGAGACGTGATAAGCGAAAGTCATCGCAGTGAGAATTTTCCACATGAAATTTACAAGTCTCTTTGAACTCCACACCATGACCAAAGATTTAACAGCGACTCGGAGTGGAGCGAGGACACCGGGGAGAATCGATTTTTGCGAGTTATGCAAATTCCTGCGCGGTGGTTCGACGGTTAAGTCGCAAAACGTTCTCGTACTCGAGCGCCAGTTCTTTTGTCCATTATTTAATTTCAGTTAATAATAAGTTAATAAGCTTGTAAAACCGCTACAAAAACTAAAACGCTGGGTCTTAGTTAACGTAATAACAATGTTCCTTTTATTCTCCCTGAGAAATGAGGGATTTTAGGCTCCAGCTCTCCACACAAGACCCTTCATCTACTCTGAAACTGTTGTTATCCATAATTACACCATATTTACCAGAACTATCCTATTAAAACCTCTGTGTGACTCAGCCAGGTTTTGGTGAGAACAACAGTTGTGGTTATTTAACCTCTGCCAACTCTTCTGGCAGCGCAGTGCAACGTCAGCTCTGGTTTGAATCCTCCTCAGCGGTCCAGTATAACTGAATCATCGTGTTTTCTGGAATCAGCCTCCCATTGCTCCCCGCCTCACAATGACTGCTTTTTACTGTATCTGGCTAATGGGCCTCACAAAGGAGCCGCAGCGTCAACTCTTCTGCCCCAGCGACTTAACCCTGCCAAGTTAATGACCCCATCTGTGCAAAACACACAATCAGTGGATGACCAACCCCAAGAAAGCTGCGGGCTGATATGCTTGACTGGGCTCATCTCTCTCCAGACTCTCCTCCCTCTGTGGGAAGATGCAGAAAGGCTGGCAGATGGTTGCTTTGCTTACGATGATCTGGAGTATTCAGGAAATCCCAGCTTTCTACTGATCAGTAGGTAAATCGCACAGGCCTTCAAAGCACACACTCAACTGAGGCTCGCACTATAAACCATCCGTTACCAAGGCAGAAGACCGGTGACCGAACAGAGGCTGTTCAAGGCCGGAACAGTCAGATGACCCAAAACCATCAGTTCGTCCTTGAGCTGATTGATCAATGCTCAATTATTGGCTGTGAATAATCATTTTAACAAGTCATCATGGCCTTTGCGTGACCAGGCGGGCGAATATGTTAACCTCTTTAAAGCGCAGGGTCGTGACCGCACGACACAGGGTCTGACTCACAAAAACGGGACAAATTAAAAAGTTTTTATCGAATGTAAATAACTGACATAGGTTGGCAGCAAATGTTAAATTGTGTTTATATGCCTTACAGATAAACAATAGCATTAGCATTAACCTGATGCAAGTTTTCCATCATGTGTTGGAGTCAAACTTGTGTTTACCACTTTTTAGGCTGTCCTAGGGAAACGGGAATGACATAAAAAGGTGGCGAGGAGCACCTGAACACACCAGTTCGGTCTCATTTGAGGAGGAGGCAAAGGTTCAGCTTGACCTCCAGCTCCTCCAAAAGGAGTGTTATTCCCTTTTTGCTTACACAGTTTTATCTTTGAACTGAAAATAACGCAACAGCATGTCGTAATGAGAGTTAACACACATAAGGGCTTTTCCTTGAATGTTGAAACTGTAACCTTTTGAATGAAATTCCCCATAATGTAGATTTATTTATTTAAAAAAGGAAGAAGAGAGGAAAATAAAAGTATTTACGACAAAACATCCTGAGGAATAGATTGACAGCAGATGAATCCACTGATGCTTATTCTCTATTTTGGCGTCTCCTCTACAGTTCTGGAAGTTGTGACGTCCGACTATTCATTGAAGATAATGATAATGGCATTTTAGTGCAGTGGTTATCATTAGCTCTAAATGGGCGCAGCATCAGTGTCAGGCTCTTTCCGAGAAATACAAATGAAGGACCGTGATCTATTTCTTTTACCAACAATTCAAGAATAATCACATTTGTTTTTTAAACCGTGTCCCTGAGCCTTCTGTGAATATTATGTCTTACCAAAACTTTGTTTGACAAAGTTTTGGTAAAGGTAAAAGCAGAATGAAAATGATATGCTTTAGTAGAAAGAAAGGAGCTTAAGTGCTCATTATTCTTGCACACTATGCAAATTAAGTGATTCACCTTCACCCGAGGCAATAAAGTGAATTTAAATAAAATTTAATATACATTCATTAATCTGCCATCCGGCGGAAGTTTAAATAGCTGCTCTGACACACAGTCAGATTGTTCCCCGCTCATGCGGCTTTGATTTGCATCGTGTCACTCAGCGGTTACATAAATGTAGAGACGCTGTCATCTGAATTTAGGATTAGGAGCGTCTGGTTTTCGCAGTCAGGAAGGGAAAAGGGGAGCAGACAGGAAGCAGACGCAGAGTCGGCGTTCTACAGGGCATCTGCACAGCTCTGTTGTCACATTCTGACTCATTTATTCTCAGCAGGGTTTTCAATTACCGAT
Organism: Pagrus pagrus; assembly: GCF_965226575.1. Classification (NCBI taxonomy): domain Eukaryota; kingdom Metazoa; phylum Chordata; class Actinopteri; order Spariformes; family Sparidae; genus Pagrus; species Pagrus pagrus. The sequence continues at coordinate 11,173,037 of NC_140200.1, forward strand.
GATTAAAAACCTCTTTGGTGTTCCGTCTCAGGTTAATTGAGAGCTGCTTTGATAATGAGAGAGAACTTCAACGGCACATACAGTGAAATGTCCAATAAAAGTAGTGTTTGTAAGGCTGAGAGAGCAGAGAGAGAACAGAATCCCATTACAGACACGGTTAAACTCATTTTTGGCAAACTAGAGGCGAGCTGACACCCTTAGATTTGCTTCACAATCACCAACAACTGCTTCATGTTGCCTCAAATGGTTTGTGAATTCTTAAGTTAATGCAGAGTTTAACAAATGCAGTTAGCTTGACACCATGCATTGTTCAAAGTAAGAAACAATTATGGGAAAGGGAATTAAAGGGGCATTCATGCAAAACGGGTTATCCTGGGTTAGTGCTGCTCTCAGCAGCCCTGATGAATAGAGACAGTCGGGAAATCCAGCTACAACTGTAAATGAGTCTGTGTGGCAGTGTTACATAGATTACCATCCAGGGTAAAACTTACGCACGTACACAAGTGCACATGTGGTTAGAAACAGACCAAAGAAAGTCAACCAGGAGAGGCCATTTTAAAATGATCATTGTTTTTTCAGCGACAACCTGGATTTTTAGTTGAAAACGTCTTTTTGGCATCTTTTCAACCGGCTTTAAAGTGGTTGCAACATCAACTTGCCACAAAACAGAAACGTATATATCTGCAAATGTAAAATAAGACATTGCACTCCCTGTTGTAAAGAGCATGCATGAGGCTTCAGCCACCGGGAGCTTAGTGGCTGTTGTGGCTTAACAGGTAAAGTGGTCATTCATCAATCAGGAGGTTGGCGGTTTGATCCCCGTCCCTGCAGTTACATTTATAATTGCCTCATATTATCTGTAATGTGCAAATAAGAGCATATCATCATTTTAGAGCCTATGAAAACACATCCAAATCCCTCAGCTGAAAGCCAGTGTTGCAAATTGCAGTGAAACATATTCTAAATGTGAACGATTAGTCGATGTTTTATTAAAGGTCTTTTCAACAGAAGAACCGGTCACTGGGAAACCTTAATGGTATCAATGGAGCCCAAAAAAAGTCCATTCATACCTTCGATCATTACATCACATTGTGAGATCTGGTTCCATTCATAGACTAAATGTTAAAGAGTGATGACAAATGGCGGCAGGAGTAAAGGAATTTCTTGTCTTTTGCTGGAGTAACACAATCGGAAATGATGATTCTTGCTGCAGCCATTACTGGATACGATACAGTTATTTTCAAAAACATTGAATAAGTCGGATCTGATAGATGGTGCACGGTGGCGACAGGTCATTTGTCGTGGTGTTTTTTACTGTCTGTAATTGAGAACAAAATCAATAAGATTGTTAAAATATGCAGCAAGATTGCTGGTCAGAAACAACACAGTATGAGACTGCTGCGTGAGACGACAGCGGCAGGGAAAGGATGGACAATCCTCGGTGATGCATCACTTCCTCTCTATGATGAATACGAGTTATCACCATCCGCACGGAGGTACAGGGCACCACCTATGCGGACTTCCCTTTCCAGACTTACATTCTTTGTGTTTTGCACTTTGTTGTTAGATGTCTGTCTTTGTCAAAGCAGCTCACACTGACGACAGCTCTTCTCTCTTATGCGCGAGACAGACACGGACAGGTTAAATCAGACAAGCGTGCAGTCCGCTCTGGCCTCTCTCGCTCCCCGAGAGTGTTTGACACCTCTGTTGTCACCTCTTACAGCGCGGCCACTGTGCACAGGTGTTCCGTGCATGCATTTGCATTAATGCACACGAATGCAAGCTACAGCAAATCAATACCGAGCTGTGCGATGCTACACAACACGAACTGTAGCTGCAATTCCACAAGCGACACCGCACCCTGCTGTTTTGCAAGCAGGGGGTGATACCTCCACGAGCACTAATACCATTTCCAATTCATCACGGTGCGAGCAAGCCAAATTTGACCAGACACTGGAGAGGCATTGCTCCTGTAGAAAATGTTACCGTGACTGATATGAAACAGGGGGAACCTGTCACAGTGTGATAGGGACCTGCCGTGCGGTGTTGTCTTGTTTACAGTGACCCGCAGCTGCGAGGGAGAGATTCCTCCAAATCCAATCAGATTACGGTTGTCATTACGTATCAGAAGGTTGGGAAGCCAGAGGGAGACGGGGCCGAACCAAGGAAAAGCAAGCTGTAAAACCCTTTATTCCTGTAAGTCTAGGCGCTGTTCATTCCAGCACAGGTTCAGTCCGATTCCCAGAGACGAGGCACGTGGATGTTAAACTCAAGGAAGCCGTACCGCGGGGAAAACAAACAGAAACCGTGTGAATTAGCTTCTGCTCTCCTGCTTTCTCTCTCTGTTTTGTGGCCGTGAGAAAGCTGCACAGCGTCTGCCTGAAGATCCAGCCCAGTCCCACTTATCCAGTAAGGAGGAAACGCAAAATAAAACACAATTAACACTTGTGCATCAATACAACACGCAGTCTAGACGCTGAAGGCCAATATTTGGCGAACGCACAAAGAGTTCTGATCAAGTGTCACGTGAAAGACACATGTGCAGCCACTTCAGCGACAATCGTTGCCATGGTAAAGCTGTGGCACTTGAATCGTAGATTTCAGTTTGTCCTTTCGTTCCAGCACTGTAAAGCCTTAAGCGTATTACATTTCTGGCAACTCGGGAAGTGACTGATTTCCTGTGATTGCTTTGTGAGGATTCATCAGCAAACACTTCTCAGGGAGGAGTTTATAAAAGGTTTAAGGTTATTTCTAATGTGCAGTGCAGTATACTGAGGAACCCGGAGCAAATAAAATAAAAAATGTAGCTTTTTTGTCGATTGTTTGCCGCGGCTAAGGAGCTTAACCTTGCAACAAAATAATCTGGTTAGAACCACACTGTTGCCAGCATATGAAGGCAGGCACTGCTGATTGATCACATTGCCAGCTAACTGTATTAAAGTAATCCAGCAACATGTTTAAGTACGTTGTTCACCGCCTCGATGAATTTGCCAATAAGGCAGCGGATCGTTCTCAAAGGCTCGTCGCAGTGGCATTTCCACATTCTTCCCGATGAGCAGACAACCTCCTGTTGTCGGCGTCGGCGTCGCGAGGAACCCGACACAAACTGAGCATTCATACAAAAAAATGTGCTGGGGTCAGCCGGAGCTCCTCAAAACAAACATTACAGTGGAGCGAAAGCTACCTCGGGTCAGCTGACGGACTCCTAAAGCAGAAGCACATGAACAGCACGCTCGGCATTTGTTTACAAAACAGCGTCGGACGTGAGCGGAGGGTGTCGGGATTGTGAATGGGTTCACGAATGAGGTCACAAGTGGATTTAAGCAGCACTATGTAAATGACCTTTCCTATAGGATTTCAACGAGCACTAATCTGCCTATATGACCTAGTCTCATCTCTCCCACACCCCCCTCTATTAACAAAGAGCCTCTGTCAGCGAGTTTCCCCTCCGCTGAGAGAAAGAAAGCAGACAGAGACAGAGCGCACGCACACACACACACACACACACACACACACACACACACACACACACACACACACACACACACACACACACACACACACACAAAAGATGAAGCTGCTTTTCCAGGAAACGAAGATAAATAAATAAGCTTCGTCTTCTGTCTCAGCTCTACTGAAATTATAACCAAGAGGCAACTCTTTCAAAGTAAACAAACAGACGAATTTAACAGAGAAACAAAAAAAAAGGCACAGACTTCTGTAATTGATGCAAATTATGCCTCGAATGCAAAGTAACGTCTCTGGAGATGAGACGAGACTGCATTAATTGACATTTACAGAGAAACAGTGCTAAGCATCCTTATGAAGCCACTTGATCAGCCCTTAAACAATCATTGTACTAAACTCAGCTGTAGCGTGTGTGTGTGTGTGTGTGTGTGTGTGTGTGTGTGTGTGTGTGTGTGTGTGTATGGTTTCTTTCATTGTGACCCACATTGCATTTGGCAGCTCAAGCCAAACTCATAATATGTCTATGGGTGCTTGTTCTTATTTACAGACCGGAGATAATAAAAGAGGAAGTAGGGGTCACATCAGGCTTAAAAGCGGCACCCACTCGAAATATTGAGGCCGTTTGAGTCCGATCACTGGTTCTGCTTGTGTAACATCAAGCCAGAATGGGAGAGGAGAAGAATACTGATGATATAAGAACATGAAAACAGTCAGACAAAGTGTCTTACCTTTATGTGAAAGGACGTTTCCCATCATGAGTGTGCACCCAAAGGAAGAAAACAGAAAAACAAGATTAGTAAGCAGTCTTTATTACAGCAGTGAACACAAAGAAACACAAAAGCACAAAGGGTTGATAGCCACATTCACACGGCGGCCATTTTCCTCTGACACGGTCAGGGAAAAAAGCGTTCTACTGCTGTCATACAAACACACAATCTGACATATTGTTCTCATTTCATTGATTTTTGGTCGATCAGCAACTAAAATAAAAACGGCTAGTGAAAATCCAGACATCCGGCCACATTTGAAGGCAAGACAACCTCTCCTGTTAGCTTCCATTAGACAGCAGCTAACATTAGCATTCAACCACTTCCTGGCTCACATTACTGTTTGATGGTGTTACATGATATGACAGGAAAGCCATGACTCAACTCTAAATTATCAACACTTACATCTTGGACACATTTATTGAAGCCCGGAAGCAAAAAACACTGGATTTAATCAAACTGTAATGTTAGCTAGGAAGTGGTTAAATGCGAACGTTAGCTAACAGGTTATCAAATATGTTGTTTTATCTTGAAATATGGCCCAGATGTCCCTCAGATTTTCACTATCCATCATTTTATCAGTTGCTGATCAATTGCCAAGTAAATTGATGACGCTGTCAGATTTCCAACCTTGAATATGCTCACTGAGGAATTAAGTTGTGTGTATCTGCCACAAAAGTCCTTTAAATATCTGTTGGTGTAGAATTAAAAAATGTCAGAAATGTTTTTGCATTGTACGTGCTTCCATGACGCGAGTGCCAAACTCTCAAAAGAGCACAAATACTGAACCGCACAGTCACAGGGATCTCCCAACAGCCCTGAACAGAAAAATCAAGAGTAAGAAAAACATTCCCACCCATTCCCCTCTCTCTGGATAGGCAGCGTATCAATGATAACTTCCTGCACGTGTGGAAACAGGGGTCTCAGCATGCTCCGGGCTCCCCCCTCCCACAACCGACCCTAGCTGCCCACACTTCCCCTTTGGCCGTGGCCTTCTCCGCCTCTTTGGAGACCAGATGAACGATCCCACCCGACCTCCGACCTTCAGTGGGGAGATACGTGACACGCAGTTAGGAGCACATTAGCAGCTGAGAGCCTGCGGGCATGCCAGGCTTGGCTGAGTCAGGATATTCCTGCAGGACATGCCTGAGTCCAACCCCTGCAGGATTGAATGACCGTGGGTCTTCATCTATAGCGAGGCATTCCTCCAGGGGCTTGGTATTTAGCAGGAAAGAGTTGAAAGGCTCGCTCACTCTTTCGATGCGTAGTGACCCAATTCCCCAGCTTTGGCTTGCACCCCGGCTTTCCAATCCTGAGGTGTGACATGGAAGGTGGAAAGCTGAAGGGAATTATGGGTCTAAGTCACCTCCTGCCTGTCAATAAATGACACCTAGAAAGCCCTAACTGAGTAGCAAGACCTGAGCTCCGTCATTATGATTACTGCAGCTGGCATGTCAGCGATGCCTGCCACTGGGCTTATTGTCCGCAGGATCACAGGAGAGCACGCCACCAAAGTCTCTCAGCGGTGCTCCTACATGTTGCCGTGGTAACCTATTACAGTCAGAAAAAACACACTTGCACGGCTTGGAAAAGAGGACGGATGCCAGACTTGACATCCCATAATGAGCTGGTTGTGAATGGGGTTCGGTGGGGGGGCTTCACTTGGGACTGTGGGGACTGTCAACATAAATAGCCGGGCTTCATGCTCCCTTTCAGCGAGGAGAGAATAGCCGGTACAGAAGTTGTCACCGGGGACGTCCAAATATGAAGAGGCTTAACAGCATCCAAATGTTGTAACTTGTATACACCGTGGGCTCAGTGTAGGTGCCGTGATAACGTGGCAAAGCGGCAGATGTGTGAGTGTTGATGTCTGATAAGTGCCGGAGGATTCTGGGACGGCAGATATCAAATTGAGCACACCCGCAGAGCCGCAATAAAAAAAAGCACGGTCACACTTCTGCTTGTGTTTTACCTCCCAAGGCTGTTTTTCCATCTCCTGGAGGGCTAAGAGTGCTGACTCGAGAGGAAGTCTCCTTGGCAAGAGTCCACATGGCCTTTAATCAGCCACAGGATTTACAGAGGCGAGGAGAAGTCGAGATGCTGAACACGATCAGTGTTTCCGCACTAAAGGGGATCAGCGGTGGATCAGGAACTAAAAGCAGATACTCAAAAGGAAAATATTGTACTTTTTACTTCCTTGAATTAACTTCCCCAACTTCAGTTACTAGTTACTCTGCAGATTCTGATTATATCAACAACAAATATATTATGTATTATTAAAGGTTGCAATAAGATCCTATTGATTCCAAAGGGAGGAGTCATGAGCTTCCCACCACTATATGAAGTAGTCAGAATAAGATGATTATTATGAAATGGGCCATTTCACATAAGGAATACTTTAAGTATATTCAATCTTAATACTTTTGTACTTCTTCTTAAAGGGCAACTCCACCAATTTTACACATTGCAGTCTTGGGGAGTACTACTGCATATGTGAAAGAAGTAGTATAAATCCCTTTGTGGCTCCAGAGGAATTTGCATTTAATCCGACAAAATGCTTCCAGTGATGTGACTCAGCTGCCAGATTGCATCGTGGGTAATGCAGGCACCAGGTTTTGAAAAAGATAATTGATAATTTGTTTCTAAACTGTCTATAATGAGTCCAACAGTGTTATAGGAGCGAAATGCTAGACCAGTGGACTGCTTTTAAGACCTGGTGCCTACATTACCCACAATGCAACTTAGCCACTGAGTGACATGACCGGAGGCAATTTATCAGATTACATGCAGCTTCCTCTGGAGCCACAAAAGATTTTATACTAGTTTTTTTCACATATGCAGCAGTACTCCCCAAAGACCTGTAAACACACTTTAATGTGTAAAAATGGTGGAGTTACCCTTTAAGTAAAGTTTGAATGCAGTACTATTCAATTCTTCCACTATGGGAGGGGATAAAAAGGAAAGTGAACTCCTGTTGCAGTCAGGTTTGTTTGTTAAATATTCTACATTTCAGTCAGACAACCTTCACCAAACGTCATTATCCTCTATCCATCAAGATACTTCATCACAACTTAAACGGCCGGAGGAAACAAGTAAACGAGACATTCATGCGATCTCATTTTGTAATCATATTCCAATTCAGTCGGCAACACACCAGCAAACTCCCGGAGAGAAAATGCAGGTTACGCCGCGCTCGTCTCATCAGACACTTTCTGACAACCTGCGAGCCTTGCAGATATCGAGTAGATTAAATTAGATAAATTTAGAGACCCCTGTGGCCTAGTGGGATACTAACCGGGACTGAAATGCATGTCTGCCTCCTCACGCAGCAGTCGCAGCGATGTGCGTCTGGTGTAAAGGCCTTTTTCACAGCAGGCATGACAAGGTAGTGATGAGACAGCCATTACAAAAGCAGCCAGAACAAAAAAAAAATGTGCCGCTTCCTCTGAGGGGAGGCAGCAAAGTATTCACGAGGGAAACTTAGTAAAAACTTGTTTTTTTTTGTATCAAGAAGTATTTATTTGGGTCGTACCTTTCTCTAACATAGTGATTTAACTTGTTGTTTTCATTCTACACAGAAGGCGTAGGTAGATTTTATCTGAGGATTTTTTTTTTGGCTGACAGGAAGTAATTAATTATTGTAAAAATTGACTATTTGCACCAGAAAATGTGCATTCGTTTGTATGTTTGTCAGTTCTGCAGGCAGTAGGTGGTAGAAATTTGCCAAGCGGGAAGTTTGCAGTGCCTGTGCACCTATAAGCTCTTTACAGCTTATAGTGAGGATGAATGTGCCTCTTCCCGCAGAGCCATTTACCTGAAAGGAAAACAGCATTATTGGCGAGCTGAATGCGGAGCCATTGTGTCGTGTTTGAAAGCGCATTTTAAAAATGTTTTGCAGAGCACTTGGCTGTGTAAACAAACCTATTTCGTCATTTATACCTGTGTGCACGGCCTTATAGCGTCGCGTTTTAACTGGGCTTTATGCGATATGGCTCTCGATGCAGTCAAATGGCAATTTTGAAGCCACAGCCATTTCTCAACTCATTCAAGCAAGAGGCAAGTATATAATGTCAGGTTGGGGAATTGGCAACTGAACCTCCTTTAACAACATAGCACGATATCATTATGTAAATATCACGTACATTATATGGCAAATGTTTAGCCCTGTCGACCTAATGATGTTACTGACTTATCGTACATGTCTAATCAACTTATTGATGCATGTACTGTACATGACCTCAATCATTTTTAATTACCTCAGTTTTGTTGTGTTTGTGTTTGTTGACATATGAATCTCACTTACATTTTAGCCAACATGATGCCAGTGTAACTAGCAGGGTTATCCAACTGGGCACAGCACCTCAACATTTATTCACATTGTATTTATTGTTTTGTTTTTGTGATTTCACTTTATTTATATTTCCGATTCCAATGTCTGAATATTGAGAATAAAACGTTAATTGAAATCGATTGATTATACTATTATGTTGTCATTATATCATTGTTGTTTATCGTAATTATTTCTGGGGCAACATATTGTCCGACAAAAAACAGTTATACTACTTACTTACTTATTGTTACTATGTTATTTTACATTTTCTCATTCCAGTATTTTGTATTTGTGATTTCATGTATTTGTAATTTGTTACAAGACACTTTTTGTTGTATTTGTCTCTGATTGTCTGTTAATACGCATTTTAACTGGTTCAATTCTTAACAGTGATGAATCGATTTATCATTATTCATTACTATGTCTACTGCTGATCCAACTACACTTTAGCTCCTACAAACACGATTATCTGACTATAGATATCTTGCAAGCTACCACTTAAAAACAGCCACCACACAGAGCTGGGCAGTTCTCTAAATCTGTTCCCTCAGATTGTACAAACAGCTTTGCCTGTGTGACTGGAATAAACAGTCGCATCTGAGCCTCTCTCAGCCTCCGAGGACATAATGCCATTTCATAACAAAAGCCTCTTCCCAAGTGAAGAGGGTTCATCATCAATATCCTGATTAGGATTACAGTAGAAGCCCCATGCTAATCAGCGACAAGAACACTCGAGCTTTGTGCGCTCTGTTGTGATTTTGCGGGGTAATGATCAGGGGAAAAAATGGCGAGGGGCTTTGATTTCTAGACAAACATGTTTAAAAAATAAGATGCCTCACATGTATCTGCTGAAGAGGAAGCACTAGACTCCTTTGTTCTACAGCTGATGGTAGAAAAAGGGAGGAGGTGGGTGTGCAGGCGTATTGTAATCAAAGGAGGATCAAAAAAAAAAAAGAGCAACACGGTAACAACATATGTACAGACATGTCTTCCTCTCCTCTTCTCTAGATCATTTCCACACAAAGCCCAAACCAGAACCTCCATTCTGAGCAGACTGTATAATATGAATGGCCACTTTACATAACAATTGACATAAGCCCGGCTGCGGGATTCCTGCATGCCAATGAAGATCGTCTCTGCACATAATCGCTGCCCTCAACTTCCACTGGCGCATTGTAGTCTACTTCCTGAGGACGCCTAAGTATGGCTGCCACTAGAGTCAGTAAAGACCTTCAGTCATCTTCAGGGAAGCATTAGCAAGGTAATCTACTTCTCTGATTCAACTAGACTTGTTCCACTCGAGGTGCATTTTTAGGATTTTGACCAAGTATGGTCGAAGTGAGGACATTTGCTTGGGTTGGGTTGCAGTTAAAGAGGCTTAGGTGAGCCAACCAGCATTCAACTGATCCATAAATGGAGTGAGACAGGGATCCGAGCTGCAGGGGCTGCTAGGAGAAGAAGCCCGGTCCTGCGGCCCATTGTTCTGGACTGACAGTGTGTTCTCATCTCAGGAGGGGAATAAAACAATTCATTCTCCAGGCCACGGACATGGCTAAGTGACCATAACAAAGGCTCATATCACAATACAATCTGCCTGGGAGACGCTCAATGCCAAGCGTTCCCATGCTGCTGTCCACATACATTTCCGAAGTGGTCACACTTGCTGCCATATGGAGATTTGAAATATGAGTAGGATATAGTGATGGGAATTATGGCCGGATCTTACGACCTCGCTGCTCTCCGAGAGTCAGCTCATCAGTCTTTTTTCTGTTTATATAGAGGGTGGGTGTTACTATCTTCTCGTGTACTATCTTGTGTGCAGACTAGGTTTAGCAGGACAAAACTGCTTGTATCGTGTACTTAAAGGTGCAATATGTACGAATTTTTGAGAAAAACGTTAAAAAATCAACTAAAATCATTGACAGAAACAACAGTTTCGACATAATGCCATCGATTTGTGGTGTTGCTGAGAAGTTAGTACGCTAACCAGCTGCTCCTGCACTAGGGGTGTAAAAACAAACACACATCTGGTCCCTGAGTTACCAGTACAAAATGCTTACTGCATGGCTAACTGAGCTAACTAGCTAACGGCAGCCGCCGTTAGAGGCAGTTAGCAGTTACTTATTTTTGAATATGAATTGTTGGTGAGACTGGTTTCCCTTTGATTTTTTAGTGACTTTACTACTTTGATTCATGCAATGCTTAATTTCCTTAAAGTAAAGGGGAGTGGATTTAGGGAGGAACATTCACGTTCATGAACATCACATCATTAGGAGGATAACGGCCAAAAAAAAGAGCTGGAAATGATCCTTAATCGTGCTTCACTTCCCCTCCTGGAAAGCTTTAAATCGGGCGATGCATCTTTTAAGAGACAAATTCAAGTGAAGCGTTCAATTTCCACACTACACTTTGCACAGACGAGCACTTCTCTCAGTCGCTCAGCATATCTTCACAACTCAGCAGTCAACCCTTACACGGTTTATGAAGTGACTCATGATCTAATGGCTCCTATATTAATTATTCAACTTTTAACTGTTTTGGAGCGTATGTAATGGGAGTAATTGCCTCACACTCAAGGCTGCAAACACAACCGCGTACATGCAGATGAAAACAGGTTATTATAAATATACCATGGGTGTGATAGTGGAACTGTCGTCAACTCAAACGAGAGAAGATTATTAATGACTGTACAGACAGCCTAAAGATTCCCGTCACATACTTCCCTTCGCTCTGTCTGTCAATCCAGCTCTGTCTCTGCTGGCTTTTCTTCCTATCTGCTATGTTTTTTTCTGTCTAAAACTGCCTGTTTGTCTGCCTGTCTGACCAACTGCCTGTCTTTATCCCTTTCCCTCTGTCGACTTGACAAGTCTGGCAGTCTGTCTATTTGTATTTCAGTTTGTCTTCCCTGTCTGTAAGTAAGTGAGAATGGGGTGAAAGTGGGTGAGGATGTTTGGTGGAGCAGAGAAAATTCCTGATGCATGACCCCTCCGCTCAGGCTTGGACGGCGAGCTGTCAGACGGCCAGTTCATTGTTTGGGTTTTGTGTGTGACATCACCTCTGTGCAGCGCGGATTCATAGTGAAGAGGTGATTTACCGGATTAACGACACTTCCTCTACATCCAAAGGCCACGACCACTGCACGTTAGCGGAAGATTATCAGTCTGCTTAGGGCTGGTTAAAAACAATCACATTAAGATTTACTTAAAAGCAATCACGATCCAAGATCTATATTGAAATCTTTTTTTCACACTTTTAAAAATACCCTGCAGACAAGGCCAGATTAACCCTAACCAGAGCTGAAAAAACCTATGAACTCCATTGGTGAGTTTACATAGCATAGTTCTGCTAATAAATGAGGATATGTGACGAACAGAAGCAGAAGTAAGAAAACATTAAACTGGTAATAGACTACTTACTGCTCAGTGTGGTTGTAAAGAAAAATGGCCCCATCCACTTATAGATTAGTTCCCCGTATAGCTTGCTTTCTGCCACCGGGCTCTATTTTCCCACAGAAACAAAGCACGAATTACAGCACAGGATGCACGCCAGCCATTGCACAACCAAAAAAGATAAAGGCGTTGTTTTTCTTGGTTCCTATTCCCAGTTAACTTTGGAACAACTGGAATAACTGGAACTTGAGACAATAAAAAACATTCTTTCTATTAGATAAGTAAGTAACACAACCTGCCTACTTATTAATACAACCGGGTGTTTTCCTTTTCATAGAACTTTTGGGTCAAACTGGGATTCTTAAACTTGTTTTTTGCTTTGGACAGTCACTGTCAGTGGTAGCCATTCGGTCTTTTCCACAGTATTACTACAGGGAAATGCTAAGAGGGGGTCATTTGAAAAGTTGTCTCTTTACAGGTTTAAATACCGCAATCTCTATAATGCACCTGAAAAGTAGATCGTGGATCGCCTACCCCTAAGTCTGCTGTTAACAAGTGTTGAGTCATAATATGCAAAGCTGTTCTGTTCTGTTTATAAGTCCATACTTATTTCATGATACAACCTAGAATATTCAAATGCTCGTAATGAGCTTCCGTCGTAATATTTCCTCAAAGGCCCCGGTGTCGAAATAAATACTGACTCAGCCTAATCCTCCTTATACAAAGCTGAGTGTTAGAAATCTGTCACTTGACTGGTTACATAAACTAGTGGCTTTCAGGAAAAGTCACACCAGGCCAGCTGCGATGAAGACGAGCTCTCAGATGTTTAGGAATGAGGCCAAATTTAATTAAGACGAGCTTTTTTGATGACTTCGTTCACACATTCAGCTCAGGCCAACAGTGTAACACGAACCCTAAGACTAAACCGAGGTCGGAGTGATCTAAGATCCTTGGACGATGGCGCCAGGCCCTCCGAAGGCCAACTCCATTATGTGAAAAAGAAAATGCTGTGGGACCAGAGATGATGCTATGCATTTCCAAGATTTGCCTGAGAGAAATGCTTTAGAGAAAATTCTCAAGGGCTATTAAAGTAAACAGGGGTTGGTTTGGCACAGCGTTGGCCGAAGGATCTGCTGACATGAAAATTGTGGTTTTGCGGTTCACCCACAGCAGATGAAGCGGCAGCAAGAGTGCACATCTCAGACATTGACAAAGGGTGACCTCAGATGGCTACATGAGCATCCCAAAACACAAAAGCAGCAAGAAGAATGAACAGCTACGATCAGAAGGTGTTTGTTCGACATCCTGTCTTTATTCTTGCATTTGCCCCTGTTTGGTTATCTTACACTGAGGTGGATGCACACCAGAGTGGTTAACCATTTTACACAGATACTCGGTTTATACAGTATAATTTGCTGTCCCTAGAGTTCACTCTCTCTGTAAATCTTAGGTAAGCTTACATTCGGGTGAATTGAATAATGTGTTGCAAGGTTAACCCAAACAAAAACAAACTTGACCAGACTTTTCTCTGCAGAAGCCACAGGACTCCGGCCCCTGCTGGAGCTTTAATGATGTGGGATTGGGATTCGAAGGCCAAAAAGGGGTTTTGGGACGGACTTAGCAGTCACAGTGGAGTCCCTATTCACCCCGTGTGGCAAGCGATCAACATTCAGTGAATAGAACAATTAACTCTACCATGTACAGAGGTCAAAAAGCAGCAATTAGCGTGATGAACTCCGGCGCTCCGTACTGAGCATGTCTAGATTGATCTACTAATGACGACTCTGACTGGCTGGCTGCGGCCCATTTGGACAGAACTGCTACAGTCAGCTTAACTTTCTGTCAGAGAAAACCCAGTAAAGACAGAGGAAGATAGTCTAAGTCTGTATTTTAACCTAATTTCATGTTAGCTTATACTGCACTTTCCTCTGTTATCATAGATTTGAATGGAAATAAAAATATGTGAGTAACAGAGCTCCAATTGACCATTTTTGCTGTCAAACAAACATGATACAATCAGGCCATAACCTTTGCCATTAGTGTACTTTTACAGCGTAACTAAGCAGCCAATACCATCACATGTTCTCAATACTTCCCTCAATTATCCCATTTCCACCAACATGGAATCGGTTTTGTTTCACACCATAAAAATTGGACCCATAAATTATTGGCCCGATATTGGGAATTTGTAGTATCGGCTGTTTAACGATATTGGTGAAATTCTAGCTGGTGAACAGAGCCGATAAATGACTTAACAAGTGCAGTTTCTACACACCCAGATGCAGTAGGCGGTGGTGATGTCAAACTCTTGGAGAGCTAAACATGTCATCGCCAGTATGGACGTTTTTTTTACAGTTTCGGATGAAGACAACACGATTGTAATGTGTGTAAATCATCCACATTTGCTCACTCCATCTTAGCCGTTCTTACCCTCAGGATTCTTATGAACTACACGGTATGAAGTTATTGGTTATCTTGTTGTTTTTGGCAGGTAATTGTTGGTTAATCGTTAATCGGTTCAGGCTGGAAAAAATCATATCATGCATCTCTACAAACAACATCCTTGATTACAATGGTTCAGCTCAAACACGGTGAAAACGTGGGATGGTTCACTAGAAAGCACCAAGGTTTCAAGAATTTTAAAAGAAAGCACATCAAGAACCGGAGCTACTTTGTTGGAAAAGGGCCCAATTAGTATTAGTTATGTCCCTCACACACACACACAACACTAAGCTTCCCACACAGATTAGCATTTGTGTTGGAATGTGCCGGAGCCATTAAATGTTTTGTAAACGCTTATGATATTACAGGCGGCAAACCGCACAAGACAAAAGTATACCTGCGAGATGCCGGCGCTGCTTTTGTAAAAGAGCATGTGCATTTATACGCCAGTGTGTTTGCGTAGGCGTGTTTGAGGAATGTAGTAACTGCCAGGTAATTAGGGTTCACATTCAGGTATGCAGAGCCGCAGGGAGGTTAAAGCAAGAGACAGACAGACAGACACTCAGCGGGTTTAGTATGGCTCAATCCTCTGCCAGGAACAGCCACTACAAAAGCACTCAGGTAGGGACATATCGACACTGGTGTGGTCCCCATGATCAAAGCTTTCAGTGCAGCCCTGCCCTCATGCCTTGGAAATGGACCAATTAGGCATAAGGGGGGGTTGAGAGTTGGTTGTGCCGCGTTCCCTATACCAAGCTGGCAGCAGCTTCAGACGAGGTAATTATACACACTCTGCCTGTCTGTCTCTCTAACACTCATACTCACTGCTATCATGCCTCACTCATCTCTCTACACCCCTACATTATATCCCTTAAACACAGTCCAAGATAATATGGGCCGACATGAGCCAAACTGTAGCTACATGTAGGACAATTAAGCTCTGTTGTAGGTAGCGTGGCTTCAACCTCTCAAAACTGCTTTGAGAAATAAACAGGTACCGTGCATCGGACTAGCAACCAGCATACATCTCCCCGTCTTTGCTCTGATTTAGGGAGCTTGCCTAAGCCCCCATCCATTCATTGGAATATCGTCATTGTTCTTTTTTTCTTTTTTACGTCATTTCATCATTGGAAAGAGGATTATTTCATCCAGTTTGGGCCAAATCTGGATACAGGGCTTCGGAAAGATGACTCAAAAGTGCTCTGTCATGTTTTTAGGAGATCAGTTTTACTCGCGTAAAGGAGCTTACAACCGTCTAGTTTAGGTTTTTGCATCTCGTACACACACTCGAGGAGATGACTAGTGCTGTGAAAGCTGGATGACTATTCCATTTTTTGATTAGTTGAGTCACTTAAGAGTTTAAGTCGTTTATAAAAACAAAAACACCAAACATTCGTCGGTTTCAGCTCCTTAAATGTGAGGGTTGGCTGCATTTTTACATTAAATTAATTCATTTAAATAGAACTAGAACATTTTCTGGACAAAATGTGTGTAACTGCTGCAACCACTCGATGGTGCCTGCAATAATCAATGTAATGATGGAATCAGTGGTAAATTCATCGCAAAATTCTGCATTCATTGAGCATCGCATTAAAAGTTTGTGCTAATTGAATCATCTTCGCTGCGGCAATCACACAATAACTTTTGGTTCTGAACTGGTGGTCAGACAAGATTCAAGTTTACCGTCACTCTGGTTGTACAAGTAAACTGTAATATTGCTTTTGGTGGGAGGCTTTATAACAGAAAAGAGGAAATACATATATATATAAGGCATACAAAATTAAAAAATAGAGTGTAACACCAGTAAAGGGAATAAAAGCCATAAAAGACATGAAGCTATAAATTGTATAAAAAAGGAAAAGCAATCGAGATAACGCCTGGACCTACATCAAATATATAATCAAGAGAAGAATCAATTCTGAAAATGATCATTAGTCGCAGCCTTGCACACGATGCAAGATTACACTTAACCTCCAGTAAGTGGTTGATAAAATACGGCTCGACCTTCACAGATTAATCTTGCTCATTGCTGATCTGACCCTTTCTGCACAATGAAATACATTTTGCAGAAATCACACTGCATGAAAGAGCTGCTTAACCAAACAGCTTGAGCAATATTTAAACTCTATGGCGCACACGTTCTGCTGATAGAATTACAGCATTATGCAATAATCCCACCCGCCATGTCTGCCATGTAAGCCAACCAAAAACATAGTCGGCGAGAGATTACAGGACAAACGTATGGCTTGACGTTTAAACATCTCTCTCTCATCGTCGCCACGGCAACTTTTAACAAATCCCCTTTAGTGCAACATCAGCTTGCAGAAGCATGGGAGTGGGAGTAATTAGCCTTCTAGGACTGGAGGGCGCACGCGACTACCTCAGGCAAAACGGCAAAGAGCAATCCCCGAGATGAGTGATGGCATGCATGCAGCGCCTGTACAGTACGCAACAAAGTACGGTCACACATTTCTAACATGTTCTTTTTACGGGAACATCAAATGATCCCCCTCCAGAGTAATCACCGCGAGTGTGGTAATGAGTGTGTGCTTGACAGAGACGTAGAGAGAGGGAAAACATGTGCGGATGTGTTGATTTGCAAGTGCGTTTGCAATCTGGATCCTGACACAGGCAGATGCTCAGGCCTGCTCTCATGTCACTCTCCATCCTGTTGGGGCACTTGATATCTTCATTTCCCCCCCATCTCCACTGTTGAGAGAGGACTACAGCCAGGGTCATTATTGTGTACATGTACTGTAAGTACAGCGGAGGTTACTGTTATCATGATGGGATTTCTTGGGCACAATTCTTGCATAAAAGATGGCTGAATGTTTTTGACTGTTTTGCAGTAACCAGCACTAAATGTTCAAGCTGATGAGGAAATGTGTAAAAAAAAAAGTGTTTACAGCAGTGACTGAACCATCTCTTTCTCTTTAAAAGACCTGAATTCCAAAAAAAGGGGCGTTTTCGCCTCTCTGATTGGGAATTATCAACATGTGGAATTGCGCAAGGAAATGTCCTTGGGCCTCAAGTCTTCCTACAGCTGATTAACAGTGACCTCCAGGACAGGACAAACCACTGGAAATATGTTGATTATATGACTCTGCCAAAGACCTGGATGGCCCAAGTACCCTGTACTCTGCAACGGTCTTCACCTCTGGGTCAGGAAATCTGAAGTTTTCCATGTCCTGCCAGCTCTCTCCACTGATCAGAACATACCTGTAGCCTGTGACACAATCAAAGTCCTCGGGGTCACCATCCAGGGTGACTTGGCTTCAATAAACAGGAAGCTTTTTGGTTCGGTGTCAGAGACCTGGATCTGGTTTCAATCTACACAAGCTACGTGGATCCAATGCAGTACAGAGTAAACAGTCCCTGTCTGGCACAGTGCCCTGACTGCAGACCAGTCAAAACAGCTGGAAAGCACACAGAAAAGGGCTTGTAAAACCATACTTGGCCAGAGATACTCAGGGTACCCAGAGGCTCTGTGCACTCTCTGATTGTGCACCCTAGCAGAGAGATGCACTCAACTGTGTCTTGGCTTCGCCAGAAAGCTGCTTAAGTCCAACTTCAGCGGCTGGCTTCTGCACCTCGGGGAGGAGCTCAACGGTTGTGAGACAAGGGAACTCAAACAAATCACACCTAGAGATACAGGAGATCACCGATATGGTCCCCTGTATGATCAGAATCCTAAATGACGGTGGACTTTTGTCTGTTCTACATTCTTTGGTCTATTTAATAATGATGTTTAGGGGTAACAGCGAAATGATTCACTGTTTTAGATAATAAATTGTCTTTATAAACCTGCGAAAATGCTGTTAGGTCAACAAACAAATGAAAAAAAGTCATAACTCATATTCACCTTGGATAATCCCTGTTGATGGGGTTTCTATGAGGCCAACTACAATCGCAATGGAGGCAAGCCTGCGTGACACCAATTCTGGTTCTATTTCACCATAAAACTGAACACACACACTAAATACTGTATACTGAACTGACAAGATCACAGATCTTAGAAGAAGATACACTTCAGTATTGATAACGCAGCCTGCAGGCCCTCCTGAAGGAGATACTATGTGCTCATGTAGACAGGCTGTCTGGAAGCTGCTGAAACCTTGGACCAGAATAGCTCTGATAATGTATCTGTCATGAATGTGTGTCATCAGGACCTGTTCCCCGCACACTGTGGAAAATGAAATGGCCTGCTTTATTTAAAGCTGTTACCATGACTGCATAACGTCAAGTGAAACACATATAGTGCAGCTCACATATGTTATTTAAATACAACATACGGTATCTCCAAAGGCCAGAGGGAGTGACATTTAAACCGCCAGGAGCATAAATAACACATTCAACAAGAATTTAATGTCCAAATGCTGAGATTACTGTGGTTTGACAACTCCCGTTAATGAATGGGGGAGAAAGTTCAGTCCAGTGACGTTGTGTTGAATTGTAAGTTGGA
Organism: Pagrus pagrus; assembly: GCF_965226575.1. NCBI lineage: Eukaryota > Metazoa > Chordata > Actinopteri > Spariformes > Sparidae > Pagrus > Pagrus pagrus. The sequence goes on from NC_140200.1 coordinate 11,191,895, forward strand.
GCTCTGTGAAATGTCATCTTTCTAACCAAGTTCACATGTCCGGGGAATAAAAGCAGCCTGTTGATCATGTGAGAAACAGCACAGTAGGAGTAAGTCCCCTCTCACCCCGGCCTGCTGAAATGAGAGAGCCAGCTGCAAATACAGCACAAATACAGCTTTCCCACATTTGCACATGCTCCCAGGAGATGGGTGGTCAAGTCTTTTCTGAAGGAGAGACAGACAGAAACTCCCTCAGTACATGACAAAAAGATGAGAACCATCCAGTGAATGGATATGTCTCAGTGCAGTGATAGCGCTTGAGGAAGTACGTGATGAGGCTCCCTTTCCAGTTATTGTTTTTGGACTACCAGGAGCGCAGATGTGCAAATTGACTCATGAATTATTGCGCACACTATTTCCTACAGATGGGAAAGTGATCTCATGCGCTTTGAGACGACAGACTTTATCGAATGTAAGGTTTGACAGTGATTAGCCGTGGCACTCGCTGAGAACCGGGAGAGTGTGTGGTCCGTTTTATTGTCCGACCTGAGATCACATCAAGGCTTTGTGTCTAAGCCCGACAGGCCAAAGGCAGTGAGGTCAGAGGCCAGTGCGATAGCCATCAGTCCTCACCACACCCAGCTGCTCTCCAAAGAGCTAAATACTGGTACTTGCAGTTTATACTTAACACAGATGGTTCAAAAAGCCCTAAACACGGGTTGTTTACGAAAAAGAGCCACTAAGTGAGAGTGTATGTCATTTTTTCCATCTGATGGGAATGTGATCTATGCCTTTTAAGTGCTCCATGTAACCCCACTTTTCTATATCGTAAACAGCAGCTCACTTTGCTAATTGACTTTCTCCGTCCTCTCAGGACAATAGAGGCTGGTCCTTGACTTCTTTATGACTTCCCCTTTATGAGCCCGTGTTTGATTATGCCTTCAAGGAGCCCTTAATAAAGACTAAGCAAACAGAGCTTTCAGCAGAACACATGGAAAACTCTAAGGCTGTTTGTGGAAAGGCTCTCACCCTCCTTATGGCAAAATGCCAGCCCTATAGCATGGGACATAGAATAAGAGGATATACGCCAAAAAACACAGGCTGAATGAGAAGCTCATGAAAAGCATTCATTAGAGTGTTCCACTGAGCCGATGTTTTTCATCTTAGTTTAGCCATGTATTAAGTTGAAATAATGGCTTCTGGTTCAAGTGTTTTTCATTTTTACAGCGATATCCTATACTTCACATGCATATGTAGTGGTAAACAGAATGGAATAAATGCATAACACTGCTTGAATTTAAATCAGCGCTGCTAAAGTTGTTTTTCGATCAGATTCAATCTCTGCTTGTACCTGAGCGTCACTGTGCTCTGCACTTGGCCTGTGAATGTGTAGATTTTTGTGGCACAGCCTCGTTGCCAGAATAAAATGTCTGCATTGGATGTTTCTGTAAACTACATATATGTTCAAATTTGTAGGCATCATATGTACCATATTGACATTTGCACAGTATGTGTCATATCATGTTAATGTTACATGTAAATGGTTTGAATCATGTTAGGAGGTGCAGGGCATGGTGGCGTCTAAGCCAGTGACCACTGTTTGAGACTGTCTTTCAATGAAAAAAAACAAAACCAGGCATTTTTAAGGAGACATCGGAACATTTCCAGCTGTTTGTGGTGACGAAACCGGTGTTTTTAGCGAGATGTCAGGACATATCTAGCAACACAACCAGGCATTTTAAGCTTAAACATGATCAAGCACAGCAGATTCACAACATGAAATTGAAAACCGAGCCTAAAGAAATGTGAAGCTGCAACATAAAGAAGTGTAACATTTGAACATAAACGTGGTTTGCAGAAACGTACATGCGGACACTTTTTCTTGACTGGGTTGCACTGCAGTGGTAAGCAATTTGAAAACTGGGATTCCAACACAATCTACTCCTTAGACTGGAAATATTTGTTTTAAAAAAAGGGAAAACAAATTATTCTTCACACTGAGCGTTGGCAGTTGTCCAATCAGCCTTAGAGCCCTCAACAACCCTCAGTGGGCCGACAGAGGGTCATCTTAGACAAAAATTCTCATTTCCTGCTGGGCGAGAGTGCTGGGACGTTAATCAAGATGAAAGGCCTGGATGAGGAAGTGAGGTGAGTGTTTGGCATGTAAGGTGATGAACTTCCTCTTTTTTTTTCCCTTTCTTTACTGTAGACAGCTAATAACACAGTCAGTTAAAAGCTGCCCTTCCTTCTTTTCACCCGCCTGACTGACAGAACACCTCCGGGTGCATTTCTTGCATTCTTAAGGCTGGTTAAGCTGCAGGCCTCTCGCAGTTCCCACCCACCGCATCAGCTGTTCTGTGGGAGTCAGGGAAAGGCCTTGAACATCCAACTTGCCAATTGGTGTTGGAGAGAGCTGCTCCCACACCCATGCACCCACCAAACTGAGTTTAGCAAGCAAAAACAATGTGCCCATCTATTTAAAACCCGTTCTCTCTCTCTCTCTCTCTCTCTCTCTCGGCATGACACCCAGGGTTTTATCATCGACGCATCGGCACAATGCTGGACACTTGCCTCCGCAGCCCGTTTCAATGGACGGAAATTGGGAATACAAAAACAGAGCGGTAGTGAAAGGACATGTGGCTCCATCAGCTTCCATACAAACAATGGAGAATCTCCCAGTGTTTAGCTTCCACTTCCTCCTGAAACACTGCACCAACAATGAGGCGCTATTATGACTGAGTGTGTCTGCTGTTTCCAGGAGCAGCCTCTGGATGAGTCCGGGATGAAAAACACATCTTCAAATTGTTCGGCTCTGGGCAAAATTACTTAAAGAGGAAGGGGTATTTCTCTGATAAGATAAAAAAAGAAAAAGAAAAATCCCCAGAAATCAATGGAGCAGAAAAGGTAATAGGAAACAGAAGCGAAAATGGAATTGGATGTAAAAACAGAACAACGGCGCTTGTTTGACAACCACAAAAGCCTTCAATTTCAATTTTTGTTGTATCAAAGTGAAAGTTTGTCTTGCAGCAAGGACACAAGACCGTAACAAGAAAACATAATAAATTAGAAACCATGTGTTTAAACATACATCATGAAGGGGTGACCCAAATGCTTTGAAGCTTCTACCATTGCCATGGTAACTGGCTGCTGCGATGGCTGCACCAAAAAACTGGCAAAAGACTGATCAGGAGAGTGAGCAATGGAGCTCGTCTATACCATTGAAGTAGTCTCAAAACCTCGCTCGTCAAGGTAACTGTTGAGACTCTGGAGGCAGGAGATTGTGGCTGATGTCTCCCCAAATCGTCCTCGTCCCTCATTAGACTCACAGTCATAGTGAATAATGACCACAAGATTGACAGCTCGCATCAAAGCTTCAGATATTTGCAGGAAATGTGACTGAAGCCTGGAAGCTGCGAACTTGATATTGGTATTCAGAAGATCTGATGTTTCCCACACATATAGTTTACTTGGACGGGCCACGCGGGTATATTTGCTGTCCCATTTAAACATTTTATACGCTCCTTTTATTGTTTTCAATCAGTCTGCGAGAAGGACGCCGTCCTCGATCGCTTGACGAGGTTAAATCAAACAAAATGTAATTATTAAATTAAACACAGAGATCTCTAGTATCTTGGGGACCGTCAGTGCCAACCCCTTGTAATAAACAAAAATATGGGTCTCAAACCTCAAATCTCAAACCGGGTCTTTAATTATCATCAGATACTCAGTCGTCGTCATTTTTTGGTTTTAGTATTACAATCGTGTGACCATAAGCCAGCGAGCATCATTTCCAGTGCCTCTCCGAAAGCCAAAACAAGGAGCAGACATACTGACTGTACACTCGACAAACAAAATGAAAAAGCAGAATGTTTCCAATTTATGAGCAAGCCTTAACCAAAAGAACAAACTCAACGTTAGCTGTACCGACTGTACACGACTGCAGCTCATTCACCGACAGGCAACCTGGCGGCACCGTCCTCTCTGCTTACATTGTTCCCTGATGAGAGATTCAGAAATGTGCCGCCCGTAGCACAAGTGTTTGTTTACATCGTAAGAAATAATACTCTCTCCCAGACAAGGGGTCTCTGCGGCCTTGATAAGGATCATGGGTATTTATTACACACAGCAGAGCCCTTTCGGTGAATTGTTTGATAATCCAGTGCACACTAAAGAGAACATTGAGTCGTAATGCTTATATATTGACTATGCGTCTGGCAGGATGACAAAACCAGAGGGCTGTCCCTGACAATCCCAGCGGATTGAGAGCACAGAGGACAGTTCAAATGCGGATGGAGATCTCGGTTATACTATACAATGAACGTCCCCTGAGACTGACATTGTGTGTCCTGTAATTGCCCCGAGTCTGCCTCTCTGGTCTCGGTCTCCGCTGGGGGTGACATCTCGTCTCAAAGGCAGAGAGAAGGGGAGATATTCTGCGGACCAATCACGGCCCGGTTAGTCAAACCTCCATCAGCTGGTCACAGCTCCATCTCCTCTCACTCCTCCTGGGGAGAAAAGCGCTGGGCTGGAGCCAATTCCAAACTACAGGGTTACACACACACTCGCACTCACACACAAGGAGAGAGAAAGACCTTGACCTGCTCATTCTCCTCCCAGGCTTCAAGGCCAAAGCTTTGGCTCTAAATAAACACAGCCTTCAAAGGGAGAGATAGTTTAACCCTCTGGAACCAACACTTTGTTTCAGCCCTGGTTTGACAGATAATCCCTCACAAATCCTAAATCTCTGTGGGATTCACAGTTAGCCAAAGTGGCAGAAATATAGCCTACAGACAGAAAAAAAAAAAGAGCTTACAAAACATGCAAAGACTGGGATCAGAGCCGGCGTCGGTTCGAGAAGCTAATTTGGAAGCAGGGTCCATGATATCAAGGTTTGGGTCAGATGTAAAGGCGGGCAGAGTCGTGATGAATAGATATCACAACGCGGACGCCATATTTTCTGGAGCCGTTTCAGTTGGAGTGGCAAGTGAGACTGAAAAGCCGTTACATGAATATGCAAACACACGGATAATCCAACTGACACACAGGGGCGTAACCAGGATTTTCGAGATATCGGGTTCTATTAGTTTGATCCCCCACCCCCAGCCCCGTTCGGTTGGAAATCAGCCTTCGGCAGGAAATCCATACATTTCACATAATTACTCAGGACGACCGTTTCTGCCTTCGATCCTCAGGCTCATTCGGAAAAGAAGCGGATCAACCGTCTCTATATGAGTGTGCACGTTCCTGGGAGCCACAAGGAACATTTCCTTAAGGGGGCCCTAACTCTGAAGGACTAGAGGACTTCATGTCTAAGACAGTAATTCCCTCGGAGATGATATCAGAAATACAGGCTCGCTGAATTAGGACAATAAAAGTCCCAGCATTCAAAACAAGCTTTCTAACCACATGCTCGTGCAGAGATAAGGACTGGTTTGGTCTCTTCTGCTGACAAACAACAAGCCCGCGTTTGCTCTAGATTGCTATGATCATTTAAAAAAACTGCTGCGTCAGGGTTCTTCGGTTGTAAACAACAAAACTGCATACATGTCCCCGGCGAAAACTACAAACTACACGACCTCAACGGCCTGCAGACACGCCAGTCAAAAGCCTCCCTGTGTGTTAACAGCAGTCGTTCAGCGGAGCCCTCTCAGCTGGTGGGGCATATGATTCAGACACTTCTGAAGAAAGGTCACTGTGAGTCCTGTGAAAACAAGAGGCCTCCTCACAGGGCTGCAAACAGCCAACCCCAGCTGGGCTCTCTCCATTGACCACCATCGACAGCCCATCGGCCATTCGTCACTGCAGAGAGCCGGGGCTTTATGCGCCCGTGGGCCCGGTTGATCCGCCCGCGCTGAATGCTGAGGCAAGTCGCCGGACAGGTGAGGTCAGAGTAGATTAATAATGAGAGTGTAAATCTTTCTCTCTCTCCCCCCCCTGCAGGAAATCACAGACAGGTCTCTCTCCTCGCTCTCTGCTTATTGATCCGCAGCAACTCCATTCCCATCATTCACCGTGACAGCAACCACTCACTCACACTTCTGCAGAGTGCGGCGGGGCTGAAAACGTTCAGGCGCCACACTGGCATTTACCTACACGGATCAGCTTCTCGCCTCATTTTGATGTGGGACACATGCGATGCCCTTTAAGAGACGCGCTCTGACTGACTGACAGACAGACGGTGGGCTTTCAGGCAAAATGACGGATGACGTGAGGCAGGTGACAGCCCCTTTTGTGCCATATAAACACCTCCGGCACATGCAAAAATACTTACCTCTGCACATCATTCGACCTGCAGTACGTTTAGTCTGTTATCCTCCGATGTGGAAGATTCTTGGTGCCATTGATTTGCAAATTCTAAAATCAGGTGTCATTTTCTCACAGAATATGATGAATACTTGTACTTAAAGGGGCACTATGTAGTTTTGGAGAAGAATTTCAGACTCAGAAATATCTATTTTCTTCCAGCACTGAATAAACAAGCTGTTCTCAGAGGAAAATAAGGTCCCCATTGTGTTGTCCTTTAAGGTCAAATTGTTTATTTAGTCATGGAAACACAGAGAGTTTGACCAGTCAGTGAAGATCCTTCTCTTCTGATTAAAACTTATCCCCCAAAACTACATACTGCACCTTTATTCAGGCTGAATGGCTTGTTAAGTGTGTGTGTAAATTAAACATTTTTCTGTGTTACACTTCTGACAGGTGATGTCCCTCCTGTGCCACGTCCCTCTTACCTTATTAGAATAGGGCGGCTTGGCCAGGTTGATGCCATCTCTGATGAGCTTATCCCTGATCATGATCTTCAGCTTCAGTTTGGGGTAAATCACCAGCTCCCTCCTGTTGCCCAGCGTCAGGTTCCTCTGCGCGCCCACGTACCCACCGTTGCGCCCGACCTCGGTCCAGGACTTGGATCCCCGCAGTTTGGACTCGTACTGATCCACCATGTGACTGGTATAAATCTCGGCCGCGGGTGGCATCGGCTCCAGGGTGAAGTACAGTCCGCTGGCCGTCTCTTGGGCTTCCTCTTTCAGCCTCCTCACCGCCTCGTGAATCCTCTGCCTGTGGTGAGGGATGTAGACGCCGATGGCATCCAGGTCGGGGTCTCCGATTTGTTTGCACACCTCCAGATCGTCGTATCCATTATCCACAAAAGACTCGACGTACTGGGAGAGCTGGAGGGTCTTGAGCCACTCGTAGACGATGACAGGTCCGTTGGTTGTCATTTTGGCTGTTGCCAGATCGGCTACAACTACGAGAAGACGCTGGAGTGATGGTTACTTTCCCATCCGGCGTTTCAAACGCATTATAGGGATTGTTAATAACAAAATGTGCTTTCAACCAGAGTGCGGAAAGTAAACTGGATTAAACAATCGCTGGATTATCCATACCAGAGGTTTGGTTACCATCCCAGCCTTGTGAGTCCGCGGTGTTTTAAGACATAACAGAGCCGTGTGACAGTCGAAACGACTGCAACACCTGTCAATATTTACAAATGAAGATCAGTTGACACAGCTTTCAAATCCCAGATGTCATTAACACGCCCGCTGTGACATACCATGTGCACACAGTTGCAGCAGCGAGGCTTCTTTAAAGAAAAGGGAAAACTACTGTCAGATTCCGTCCGTTACGCACGGCAGCCGCTGCGTGCACCTTGAAAAAAAAACACGTTTCGCGGATTATCCCCTCGTTCCTCAAAGTCCTTTGTGAGGAGAGGCGAAGAAACAAATCCAAATGACGCCAAACCGGGCTGCAAAGAAAATGAAAGTCCGACGCCGACCGCGCGGTTCCGTCCGCGTCCAGCCGCTCAGTCTGCGCGCAGTCCGCTTCCCCGCAGCCGGCACATCACCACACTGGAACTGCAGCCAAGAGCCAACATGCTCGCTGTCGCTCCTCCACCGTGCCGTCCACGCCCCCCCAAAATCTCACTGTGCACGTTTAAAAATAGTGCGTCCTCTCTCTCCCAACTTGTCACGCCGCCTCGGGGCGCGCAGCGGGTCACCGGCTTCCCACCTACTTGGACAAAGTTGAAACAAAAGCGCGCGTTGGACCAGCCGCGCGGTTCAAAATGAATATCTGAGCCGCTGGGTTTGTGTCACATTATGATTCCCCGCACCTCTCTCTCTCTCTCTCTCTCTCTCTCGCTCATACACACACTCTCACTCACTCATTCAGCATTTCCACGCTTTGGTTTCTCAGCACGCATGAGCTCCCTCTATGCGGTGACCGGGGAACTGAAGATCTGGCAGCACTGGAGCCTGATGTAATGGGAGAAGCTCAGTCCATCCATTATCTATATGATCAGACATTTTCATGCAGCTTCTTGTTTTCTTTTTTTGATTTTACAGCACTTGAAGAGTCCAGCTGTCCGGATCAAAATTGCACCACTGGATGCCAACCATGAGACAGACAGAGAGAGAGAGACACAAAGGCAGAGAGAGAAGTCAGGCAATAGTACTTGCTTGAATAAGACCTGTCCACTCTGTCCAAATGGATGCCAAGCAGGCTGGTGCTGATGCATGCTTCGTCAAATGTGAGCTGACAGCTTGTTAGGGGTCAGTTTGATACAATCACCATCTCGGCTCAGGGCTGGAAGTGATTTGCCTCGGCCCATTATGACATGCGGCAGGGCCGGAGAACAAACACGCCGGTCGGGGGGGAAGAGTGGGGAAGCATATCAAGCAGGCTGCTTTTGGAGACGAGGTGTTAGAAACATGCCAAAAAAAATCACGTTATGGTGTCAGAGGAAGAGTGTGGATCCTTCGTCTCGTTCAGACTGGAGTTAGTTGACATTTCCTGTGATTTACCTGTCTGCAGCCGTCGCCGTAATGACTCAGAAATGCTCTATTGTCCCTCATCCTCTGTAAACACCCATGTAAAGTGGTTTGACTGACAATAGCAATCGAGGTTAAACGTGTGCAGAGTGCGATGTGATGCATTAGAGCTTGCACTTGCATTGGCATCAGAATCTGTAATGAACAGTTGACTAGTTTACAAACAAATACAGCTAAAGTATCCATGCGTATGTTCTCTAGAAGTTAACAATAATGCACACAATACCATCAAACGGAAACAATAAAACTACAATTAAAAAAAGAGAATAATTCAGGAGTGATGTTGAAAACAAAACACAATGGCATTACCCTTTAATCTTCACCCTGAACACAAACCTATTAGTTTTATTCCCTTCTCTCGTATATAGGATTAAAAATTCACATGGCTCTGCTCTCACGATTGTTCTTGGCTCAGACATGTCATTAGATCGGTTACAGGAGCAGGGGATTATGGGAGTGGAGTGACAGATGGAACAAGGAGACTGGTGCTCTCTACGGTGGGTGGACTCGGAGAGAGCGCACTGGCAGTGCCAGGATCGCTGTGTTTCCACTCTGCTGCCCACGGGGGCCATGGAGTGCGACCAGCGGGTGCAGAGGGAGGCAAGGGTGGCAACCTGACACAAGTGCCTCACTGGCTGTTTGGAAACACACAGGACTGTTTGTCTGAATCACATCTTTTCTGGAAAAGTACTTAAACTTATACAGTACTTTGATTACTTTTTATGAAAATATATTATATATGCTGATTTGTCAGATAAAATGAGCTATAACAACTAATTATAGTAGACAATAGATAGGGGCAGTGGTTCCCAGCCTTTGTACCATGTGATCCCTTAAAGGTAAAGTTCATCCAAAAATGAAATTTCGGTCATTATCTACTCAACCTAACGATGGATAATGCTGAACAAGCAGTATGGAGCCATTTAATGTTTGTTTTTTCCAATCATTTTCACGTTAAAAAACAAGTCCCCATCCACTTCAGCTGTTTAGGAGAATGCTGCAACACTCTTTTGCTGTGAAGCTCCAGAAATGTTTTGTGGACCATGAAACTTTGCAGTTTGAGTAGATAATAGCTGAATTTTCGTTTTTGGCTGGACTTTACCTATAAACTGGCAATAGACAAGTTTTTTGCTTCAACATATCATTATGAGGTGAATGTTGAGTGCACAATGTAATGGCTGTAAAATCGCCATTTCGAATGGTTCCTTTAAACTGAGCTTTGAGTATACATTTTTGTCTGCCACCGGGCACAAAATCTCCTGGGAAAAAGAAGACTGGCTGGTGATCCAGCCTGGTTGGCAGCCTGGCACCATTTCTGTCCACTCCCATGTCTCCATTAAATGAATGAATGAACTCACTTCTGTCCCGTGTCGTTGGTACTTGCTACTCCGAGAAAAACAGTAATGATCTTGTGGTCTTTGCGACAGCGGCACCAACCATAGACCCTTTTCCACGGCAGTCATATTAACCTCGTTAAGCAGGAAAAGCACCGGTGTGACCAATCATGTTAAGGATGGCTCCACTTTAATTAAGTGTCCCAGTAAGTCATGTCAGTGAGCGAGCGTGCACATTATCAGAACCCTGGAACCAGTTCACCTTGATAAGTCAAAATGTCTACTGTGAAAACAGGGAGGAGGGGGATTCGTCTGTTACCGCTTTCAACACATCTTCTGAAAACCCAAAGTGACATCTCCAGATCACCTTTTTGTACAACCAACAGTTCAAAACCAAAACACTATTCAATGTGTGTAACATTAAACGCAGCAGAACATCATATTTGAAAAAATATTTGGCAATAAATGTCTGTAATAATTAAATCAAATGTTGTCTAATGATTTTCCGTACATAAAATTCATAATTTTTTTCTAATTATTTCAGTACTTTGATGTTTTGCTTTGATACATACTGTACAATAGATTTCCAATTCAGTAGAACAACTTAACACAAGTGCACTATCATATGTGTTGAAACTGCCTTAGAGTTAGTACACAGACATAAAAAGGCAGTCGATGCCCATTTAAAGCGACAGACCCATTGCTTATCCCTCTGCGCGTAGCAGTGTTGCCCGGGAGCCAGAGGACTGCTGCCACATCAATAACACCTCAATAACCAGCTCTTAATATTATCTGAAATAGGCAGCCCAGAGCATCAGCGCGGGTGAATATGAATATGTGGCAGTGAGAGTGCACATTAGCATGGTATCATCTGGTAAATATGTATAGGCTGCTTTGACTGCGTTGATTGAAAGAGTGTGACTGCGGCAGGTCGAGGGAAGAAAAGCTCCAGTAGACACAGCTGGAAGGTGAGAGGAGACGGACACAGGCAGACAGACAATAGCAGCTCCGCTGACAGCCCGGCTCTCTCTATGCTAATAGTCCCCGCTCTGTATTTCTGCCTCTGTCTCGAAGGGAAGACTTGGGTATTAGAAGGTGGGGATTTTTCTCTGGGTGAAATTTTAGCTTCTCTTCGGCTTCAGACGGCTGGGTTGCACCTTTCGAGACCCCAATTTTGAAATGCTTTGAAGCAGAGAATGGCTTCTGTCCACCTAGATGCAGAAGCACCATGAAGGTCATAGATGTCGGTTTCTGGGTCGAGGCTTTAGCGTGAGGCTATCTGTCAGTCCCTGATAGATATGTAGACTCTTCTCCCAGCAACACATCCAGGGTAGACAGAGAAAACACAAATCATACTTCATGCTTTGAATCGAATGTGTTCCTGTGGTGGATTTTGGAAGAGCACTTCAGCTATTTCTGACCACCGTTTCTGCAGATTTATTGTCAGGTTTTCATGTTGCCAAAGGACTATTAAATACAAATATATGATTTTAAAACCAGTGTGTATAAAACCATAAATTGCGACAATAAAGTGGAATGTATTATTGGTTTTCGACTTTCTCTCTTCTCTCTTTCCGTTACAGATTTGGCTGGAGACGATTCCTTCAGGAACAGCCAAGACTCGAGGAAACAAATCCGAGAGTGAGCTGATGATTGCCTGTGATTGCTCCAGATCACATTCTGCTTCAGAGAGAACAGTAGGTAAACTTCCAATGTTCCTGGATAACACAAGTTTCTTGCGCTGGGAAAAATTTACCCTGAAAATGAACCCTCAGAATTGTGCATGAAAACACAAAAACAAATTAGGCGGCAAGAGAAAAACTAAAACCTTCAGCGGCAATTATCATGATGAGCAGATTTGGGGTGAGCCTAACTAAAATCAACACTGAATCCATGTTGTTTATCGCCCTGGGATGCAATTAAGGGCAAAAAAACTGAACGACTTATTTTCACAGGCTTGAAAGTGAGAGTTCTCCCTGGAGGACGGTGGTCCGGGGGTGACTAGTGGATTCTTGTTCAGCCTTCAATGGTGAGAGAGGGAGAGAGCTTGATCTGTCTTTATGCCCTTTTAATTACAAGCGGCTGGCTGGGCCGCAACCTCCTGAGACCAGAGGTGAAGCCAGCGCATCAGGAACAGCTGTCATTCCGCTGGCAGCTCAATATCAACCTAAACATCCCCAAACCCACGGGGAGGAGGAGGGTGGCAGATCGGGGTTAATGCAAGGATCACATGTGTAAGCATATCAGGCACGGACACCTGCCAATCACCGGACGGAGGCAACTGGTCGGTTATCTGTGTTTGGAGGCAGTAATATTCGGTTCGAGTTGCAGTTGGAGCTAACTTCTCCACTTCTCCTGGGATGTGGTTCGATAAGAGCTGCGGGTGGTGATGGACGGATCTCCGATCAGACAGTAGTGGTGATTACCGTCAGTGGAACACACACACAGGCTGATGGAGTGCAGACTCCTTCAGCTCCTACAAATTGGACCGCGCTGTATTCTCAGCTCCAGAACAGGACGTGAAGGAGCCCTGCAGCGATGAATACTTGGAGGAAAAGAATCTGCCGAACAGTGATACGTATCTTTGTCTTTTCTTATTGACTCGGCGCGGAACAGAAAGTCTTCTGGCATCCTGTTTTATCCCCTCACAACCTGATTATGAACTGGCAGTATACATTAATCGCTGAAAGCCTCTCCCAAGGAACAAAACACGAGGCACATAAAAGAGAAGGAAGTTTGTGCAGAGACCGGCTACAATAAAGACACTGCTAATTAAAATCACTGGTGGTACAAACCAGCAGTTAAAATTAATTGTATTTATTGTGCCGAGAGTTGAAAACTCACACGGCTGGCTAATGAGCTGAAAACACTTAGACAAACACAGAAAGAAACTGTTTCATAACAGGTAATAAATTAAATGTCTTTAAATGGGTCAGACTGTCTTCAACATTATGTGCTTGCACTGAGCTTCTTTGTGTTGAAAACAGAAGTCATAGCAAGACAGAAAAATGCCAAATAAAATCCCACAATTCCCACAAACCAAGCCACCTCAGAAACCAAGCTGCTGCTTTGTAGTCTTAAGCTGTTATCATAGAAACCCAGGCTCCACCAAAGAGAGAATTATCAGGCAATATGACTCCTGTTATTGCCTTTGGCAGTGCTTTAATAAGACCCGGCTAACCGGTGACCCGAGTTCGCAGCGGCAGAGGTAGTTGTAGGAGAGGATTTGGTGGCTCAAAGGGCAGCGGCATGCCCACAGGAAGCAGCACTTAATTCCCAGTCAGCTGCACCGATATGCCATCACGGTGAACCGGAGTCCATGTAATTAGTATGGACGGCCAATGCGGCGACCGAGCACAGCAGCGTAAGTGGATTATGTATGTATGCAAATTTTTTGACACATGGCCACCGGCAACTCGAGACATGCAACTGTGAGTGGTGATATAATGCGGAAATGTGCGGACGTGTTTTTTCTTTTGCAATTGGGTACTTGTGCAGAAACCTTGGCGAGCACTTACAGGCAGGAAGACAGTCAAATAAAGTTGTTTGTGGCCACGGATAATTAAAAACGCAGCGGTGTATGCACAAAAACATTTGCATTTATAATTTCACACATACAAATACACACAATAATCTCCCGAATCCCCTCGCACACCTGTGGATTTACAGTTTGGGATCAAAAACAGAGCTGTAAATCAGTCTGTCTGTGAATACGACTGCCTCCTCTCCTTTCTTTTTCTCTCCTTGGCTGCCTTTAAATTACAAATGTAAGGATAATATAGCGGGGTCAGAGTCTGGCTTGAGGACCCCTGACGGGAGATATCGACCCCAGCCAGCGACATCTACTCATGATCAACGACTAACCTCAGAGCACGATGACACCCAGATATATAAGGTTTAACAGCCAAACCGGGCAGCTTGCTGAGAGACGACGGCTGAACTGAACAGTCAGGAGATCTCTTAAAGATAGTTTCATTGCCGAGGACGGATGAATCGCGCCAGACATGTAATCAAATCCTGAGAGACAATAAAAGACACGTCGATAGAGAGAGATGGGGAAAGGTATCTCATAGGAAAAAAAAAAAGAAGTATGACAGTCCTTTGTGTGTGTTTGTGTGTGTGTGTTGCCTGAAGGGAAGGTTTCCAGCTGATGATAAATGAACCGTCATTTGACTTGAGAGAATGTTTTATAACAATCCCCTCAGCAAAGCAGCGGTGCAGAAAGCCCAATTAATAAAGATTAGCTCTTTTTTTCCGCAGACCTCGTTTTCCCCTCTTAATTAAAACAAGGTGATTCAAAATGAATGAATCGTTGCGCAGATGTGTGAAGCTGTGTCATTTCTTTGTAAAAATGACACATCCATGAAATACCAGACTCCTTAATGGACTGAGAACAGAACCTCCCCAGTAATGATCGATAGAATGATGTTTCCTCTTTCTATGGGTGACGGGTAACTTTATTTCTCGGCTGACAGAGGTAGATCAGACTCACCCTCGTAAACTCACTGCATTAGAGATACTGAATGAAGGTCTTTCTTTTTCTTTAACTCAAAAAAAACCTGGACTGAAATCTACAGAAGCCCTGAGTGGCAAAAAAATCTTTTTTTCTGCTGAAAAAAAAAAAATAAATCACTACGAAAGGAACTTAGAGAAATGATCCTGGCAAAACTTTATTTCCCACCAGCTCTCGAGTCTTAAACACAGGACAGAAAACAAATTGGATCAGACATAGAAAATAGATCACCAGAAAAAACAAAACAGAAAACCCCACTTTCCCTTCGGGGCTTCTGTAGAAACTGGACTTTGGACATGTTTCTTACCAAAATAAAATAGCGAAATGTAACATAATTAAGGCATTTCCACTTTTTGGTGTATGGAGCTGAGAGAAGACATTCCCCATAAAGCCGAGGATTTGTAACTAAGCGGGTCCACCAATATCCAGTTTCTGTACCTCAGGAGGACTGAAGACAAAAGAGCAATTAGACACAGCAGCCACAGAGTCTCACTGCAATAAATCTAGTCTCAAATGGATGTGAAGATGATGGCTGCGAGCCCAGGTTAGTTAACATGTTATATTAATGACTAGGGCTCTGAGCATTTGACCCAGCCACCAAGTCTTCAGGGTCTATTTGATAGTATGATGTGTTGGTGGAGAGAACATACAGGACGAGGGGAAATTCTCAGCCGTGGACAAAAGGTGATTGCTGAATGAAAATGTGGATGTAATTACAATAATTGGATGAAATCACTACCATCATAGAATATATGATTGTTTCTTCACTGCACGGGTCAATGACACGTGAGAAGAGAAGTGAAAGACGAGGTAAAGTAAATGGGTTATCGAACACGAGGTTCGATGGCTGTATTAATCTCTGCAGCGCCTCGGAGGAGACGGATGGAAAGAATAAAGGTCCATTTTTCATTAGGGGTCGTTATGGGTGACAATGATGGCTGCGGATGAGGATTCCATCATAAGCCAAATGATTTCCCAACAAGAGCATGACGCATCAATCAGAGCCGATGTCTGACTATGAGCTCGGTCACGGGACGATCACCTCATCTGTTATGGTACGCTGCTAACGTTTTACTTCATATTAAAAGAGAACAAACAAACGCTCAAGAAAGAAATATGAGGTCATTCCAAAGGAAAACAATCAAATGTATGACATTGCCAGACACATACTGAGCATGAAGAGTCTCCTTCCAGTGTCAAGTCCAATTTTATGTACATTGTCCCATATAATCAGTCAGTAGCCACACTGTTTGGTGTTGCTACAGTGGCGGACTCAGGATGATTGAGGGGCAGGGGCGAAAAAAATGAAAAGGGCACCACATGTATGCATGGGGGGCACAAGCGCATAGGAGGTTGTGATATATTTATAGTGAAGAGAGGACAGTCCACTGGAAAGGCACCGTAGAGGGCACTTTATCATATTTTATCTATCCGAGAGGGCATTTGCGCTGTGTTTTTTCAAACACGGGGGCACCAGGTGCGGGCGATCGCCCATCCTGCAAACCCTCCACAAAGTCCACCCATGTGCTGGTACGTTGGACTGTATTACATTGGAGGGTGTTCCTATTATTTTGTCCAGCCTGACCTGATACAGGATATTGATCTTCCATACAGACCCCACATCGTTGGAGGGGACTCTCAGATACACTTTCATTGAGTCACTTACGGGGTCCAACCAACCAATCATCATGTCCAATAGAAACATGATTGGCAAATGACTTCTATGCAGGTGATTTCTCAATATCTCGACACAAAGTCCTCAGCTGATATCTGCCCCACTGATTTTGCAAAAACTTCCACGATGAAAGCCCTTCGACTTCGACGTAATTGAAATTCTAGAGGAACTCTTCTGACGTACGCTACTGAGGAAAAGTTCTGGCACTGTTGAGGAAAGTTTGCTTTAAGCTCCAGAGGAAGAAGAAAATATTGAACTTGCAGGAAACTGCATCAAAAAAAAAAGGACAGCTGAGATGAAGTTAATACCGTATATATGAAGCCTCACTGTGTGGAGGTAATGTGAGATGTTATGACTGCACATGAGGGACTGGGGTTAGATGTAAGGAAATTCTTTTAAAATATATTCTGGTAGGAGAGACACAGCAGGGGGGAAAGTGGTCTGCTATTTTTCTGGGCACACACCAGAATGATTTAGCATAAGCAAATATAAAACCGCCTTTGTCTGTCGGAGATACCATCAACAACATCATCCCTCCAAGATCTTCTGCATAAATCTCTCTGTCATCTCAGCAGAAGCCACACACTTTCCAAACCCCCCTCTGCTCTCCAAGATAATGTCCAAGTCTGATGGCTCGAGTGTTTTATATTCAATTTTCTGCTCAAGTAGGCGCCTTCAAACATGCTACTCAATTAGGCAAAAAAACAGGGACCCCCACTGGATTTGATGTACTGCGCTGAACCCCCAGGACCTGAAAGTCTCAACTTACATCAAGCACTCCGATGCATACATGTAGGCACACACAACCTTTGCCTCCAACTGCAGATTTTTGCGTTGGTCCATCGAGGTCTGGCTTTGGTGTAGAGTCTGACTGACGCTGTTTGATCTCAGCAAGACGCTGTTCTCTGCTGGTTTTCAGAAGCTTGTTTGGACGGATCAAACGCTGCATCTGAGCTGTTTTATTTTTATTTAATGGGGCACTTTCAGCATGTGGGAAATTGGCTTGTTGGGCAACTTACCTGCTAAATGATGAGAACGTTTTGTTAAGACCAAAGTCATTCGCTCCAGCGCTCTTCGCACAATTGTACATAGCTGGGTTTGGCGCTAACAGCTTCTAGTCCCTATAGGAATCCACACAGAATATTGAACACTCGGTGGGAAACAACATTAAATCCCTTCAGGGGCATCAGAGCAAAACTAAACAGTCGCTGACAGATCACTGAGATATAAAAATACAGAATTTTGAGTGACAAGCCGACAGAAAGTTACCATTCCCAGTAAAGCCAATGGAGGCTTGTGGGTGAAAAAGCAACAGCGAACAGTGAACATCAGGGTATGGCTGAGGGACGAATGAGGAGTTGACAGAATGAACAGACTATCTTGTCTGAATGCAATCAGCGTCTGTTTTTATCAGCTGACAGTCATCCGCGGCGGTGTGTAAGCCTTCTTTATCCTGCCTAAACCAATGTGAGTGTTGTTGCTAGTGAGGTGAAGTTTAGCCACTGGCTTCAGGCAATGTAAGACATATTTTCCCCAAAAAAATATTTTTCAACTTTAGCTACTGTAGCACTGACATACGTATGATTTTGAGGCTTATGTCAGGTGAACTGCCCAATCTTTACAAACAGATATGCTTATGCATGGCAAGCTGCTACAGGGGCAAGGAGGAGAAAGTCTTTTCCGCCACTCATGTGGATGGGAACGGTCATAATCTCATCCACTGACATATATACCTATCTGTGCCAACTGCGTTTGGGACCAATACGCGTTCTGTTACACCCCTAATGCTAACATTTGCTTATTAGCCAGAAAGGCTTTTAGTTTTTGTAATGTCATTTGGATCCATCCCCTTGGGAACATGAACGTCTGCACAAATTGTCACGGTAATCCATCTCTTAGTTCCTGATATATAAGAGAAAATGAAAACCAAGCAGCGAAAACTACTGCTCCTACTGTACAAAACCAAAATGCAGCGGTTCCAGAGCCTCTCCACACAAGGTCATGAATCTGATTTCTCATCCAGCTCCCTGAGAAACAGCACAGAGGTCTACGAAGGTGTTGCTCCCTCTTCAGCGTCGGACCCATCTAATTTCAAGGTTTATATTAATACTGACATCTTGCAACATGCCTTAATGTGAAATTTCCACATCTTGACATCTCTTAATGTTTTGTCTGTGGAAGTGCCTGCATGAGTAGGAGATAGATCCTGGAATCAACCGTGACAACAAAGAGTGAGCGGCGAGGGGTCAAATGTTTGAGCTCATTTTCTCTTCAGGGCCCCCGACACCCTCAAACCAATTACAGACTAATGTTCGATGGCATGTGGAAGAGTTAACAGACTGGCAGAATAGCAGAATCTTTAAGTAGAACGTATCCATCATTATAATAATACTCCTATTTAAATGCATGAACAAATGCTTTGCTGCAGGCGTGTCACATGCATTTATATAAGGGTCTCGAGTTTGCCTTCTGATTGCTGTGCAGATATTCTTTGTGGTTACATTCCAACACCAACTATTGTGTCGGCCTTCGTCGAGAGGCGAGGTTGTTAATATTTCAAGGGATCTTCAGGTTGAAAATTGCTTCTCAAAGAGCGACGCAAAGTTGAATAGCTCCAAATTAATTTGCTTCAAGTCCACACAGCGCGCCGAACATCTTAAACACAAACAAGGTCACTTGCTAAAGGCAACACATTCCACATGCCAGATAAGAAAACTCATTTTTCTTGTCAGGAGTATTAGGGAGTGTTTTCACACAAACAATTTCATACTCCTCTGCCTCGCTGCGTTGTTGTGTGTTTCTCCCTTTGCGTTAAAAAAGTCTGAATATTGGTCCGCTTCCAGATGCTGTGGCATTGCCTCGAGCGCCGCACATCCCCCCAAAGCCTGTTTCATGTCTAAGCTGTCTACCTGCTGGGATTGCTTCTTTTGCTCCTGCAGCTGTGTTTGTGTGAAATGGTTGGCGTTGTTTTGTAAAGGGCTCGTAAATCTACGGGGTTTGCAAGTGCAGCGCTTTGAGCACAAGCGTCGGTGGCTTGTTATGCAATGATGGCGAGTTGTGATCTTTTTGGTGCAATTACAGCTAAGTGCGTGGAATGTTTCGATGGTCAGTCCAGTGTGGATGTGGGCAGAGCAGAATAATGTGTGAGTCATGACAAATCAGCACTTTGAAATACTTTACAGACAGGTTAGTCATT
The DNA here is from genome assembly GCF_965226575.1 of Pagrus pagrus. Lineage (NCBI taxonomy): Eukaryota > Metazoa > Chordata > Actinopteri > Spariformes > Sparidae > Pagrus > Pagrus pagrus. The sequence continues at coordinate 11,211,420 of NC_140200.1, forward strand.
TGCTAGGCTCAAAGCGGGGGCTACATTTCACCTCGGCTTTATGTTCCAGCTCAGAAGCTGGGAAAAAAACGTTGTCATGTAAGTTTCATATACACTTAAAATGCATGCGTGTCATTTGTTTTTTATACAGACATTCATACACTACACATCATTTTTAAGGATACAGATATTTTCAGATTACATGTAAATGAGCTGTCCGGGGGGAGGGGACGTTGGTGGTGTGGTACCGAGGGGAAATGGCTGCAGGAGGTCGCTGTTTGTGACCACTTCAACTGGTAGTTTTAACGACCGGTCAGGATATTTTGCAGCCGCCTTTGGGGCAACAAAACCAGATGTTTTTCACTAAACATCAGGACTTTTTGCAGCTGTCTCTGGGGCTACAAAACCAGATGTTTTTAACTAAATGTTGGGACTTTTTGCTGCTGTCTTCGGGGCAGCAAGACTAGATGTTTTTAAATAGACGATGGCTCTTTTTGCAGCTGTCCCTGGGGCAATGCAGCCAGATGTTTTTAACTAAATTTTGGGACTTTTTGCAGCTGTCTTGAGACAACACAACTGGATATCATCATCATTTTCCACAAACGCAACATGAAATTTAAAATTTAAATGCAAATATTCATTGCACAATGTAAAAACGTAAAAGTGCAAGATGTACTGTAAGAACAGTTCATCTGTGTGAGCTGAAATCATTCTCTAGACTCACTTCAGGGTTTGCAGAAACATATAGTGTCACCATTTATTCTGGCAATTTGGTTGCTTGTTAATGTCATGAAATTACACTTTTTTCAGCAAATATCCTGCACAAAGCTCTGTTTTTTATTTGTTGGCTTCAACATACATTGTCTTCACAGTATCTTTCACACTATTGGTATTGGAAGTTTGATTCTGCAGTGTTACATGCATGGTAGTTGGGACCGACTCAAGGCTGTAGAGAGCGGAGATTGTGTTTCCAAGTATACACAGGAAATCAGAGCATGAAGTGAAACCACACAAGAAGTAAAGGATTTGTCTGCCCTATTAATATCTCTATACTATAGCGTTTGAGGTCATACTGTAGCTTGTGGAAAAATGAAACATTCCTCATAAATGGGAGCAAAACATTGAACAATGCCTTAATGATTTATACGGGTGTCAGGGATTTGTAACTGATGTAATAACAATGCCTTAATGATATATTTTTGTTTTATCTTTAGTCATATCTGTTACAAGATAATGACTTCATGTTATTTATTGATGAACACTTCTATTGCTTTTTTTAACTTACCACAACAACTGGATCTATTTGATATTTTGATTAATTCTAACATCTGGAGGTTATTTTCCTTTGCAAGAAGCATTTCCACAGTTAAGTTGAGTAAACGTGATTCCAACATTACTTCAAATGTGGATTGATAAATGTGGCGCATACCAAAGTGAACAATTAGGAAAGCAAAGCAGGGACAAGAAAACATCTGAATACGGATAGATCAGAGAGAAGATTACCAGCAGACTGTAAAGTACAGCAGTCATCCCCACTGTCACATGCCATAAACCATTCCCCGGAGAGGGCCAGCTATTTACAGCAAATAACTGGCTTTATGTGGAGCTGGCTAAGATATGCAGAGCCACACAGGAGAAAATCCTGCTCTCTCGAGGGCAGATTAAAGAAAGAAAATGGATGTATTCTACAGATTTAAAGGAATGTGCTTAACGCCAACTGCAATACATGTGCTGGTATTCAAGGAAGTCTGAAATTGACCCAGGCAGAAGAGATCTGTTAACTTTTACTCCTTATAGCGTCTGTGTGTTTATTAAAGGCTTATTCCAGGTTTTAATGATATTAACTGCTTTTAGTGTATGTGGTTCCTTGGCACGAATAGTAAAGTAGTCACTAATTTATTGTCCTTTCAGATGATTTGGAAGATTCTACGTCACAATTGTCAGACAAACAATATAATGTGACAAAAGAAACAGCAACCAAAGCTAAATTCAATTAAAGGGAAGTCCTAGTATTTTTAAACCTGGGCCCTATATTAACATGTTTGGGTGTGTCTTGCTCTGAAGTTATGTCGTCAGACACTTATACTATAAAAACCTCATCCTGTCAGTGGCTAAAACAACTGGACTGTTACTGGACATAACTCTGACAGTTAGAGTTGCCCCAAAGGATTACACTGAATTCATGTTGCGGCTGTCAGTTGAAGCCATCTACTGGACCAAATCCACATTTTCCAAACATGTAAATATAGGGCCCTGGTTTAAAAGCACCGGAATTTCCCTTTAAAAACCGACAATGCATTAACGAACACAACAGACGTGCCACTTTACAAAAAAAGTGCAACCTCCACTCAGACTTTGCTATAATATTTCACACTTCAATATTTTCACACCACTCTGCAGGTGGATAAAAGACAGATTATAGGTATGACCTTGATTTCCTCCCCTGCTATTTTTCTCACATGTTGAATTGCATACTTTCTTCATGTAGTAAACTGTATTTCCTCCGAAGGCTGGTCTATGTCTGGTCTTGTTGTGGAAGGCCATCTGTCAAAACACACCTGTACCGGACGTACTGTATGTGTCAGCTGAGAAAAGGTTGGAAGCAGCATCATCTGGAGTCATGTGCAGTTCAAATACCTGAGCATTAGGCGCACATTCCCTCACCTCCTTAGATAAATGGAGAGGAAAAAGTTCATTGATGATATGCCCCGCAAACTCATAATCCCCACTGTGTGACCCCAACTCATAATATCCCGTTGAAATACTTTGCCATGTTGCAAATACAGTCCAGTGTTTAAAAAAACGAGCAGCGTATCAGTTGGTCCCACAGAGGCACGGGCTTATAAGACAAACCAAACATAAAATTCAGGGTTGCAGTGAGGTTAAAAACTGATACTGGAAAAAAAAAAAAAAAAAAAAAAAAAAGGCAATTTACATGCAAATGATACTGCTGGCATTTGCAGTAATTGCCATTTGTGCTCCTCATCCCAAATGATACAATGGCAGCACCTTTAAACTGCAGGGAGGAACGGGGAGAAAAGCATGTGGACAATGGGCTAAAATTTGAAGATCTTGAGTAGTTTTCAGTACATTGCCTTGTCAAGTCTTGTTACACCGTTTAGCAGTTTCTAAATTACTACATTAAACTTGTTTATCTTGAAGATCGGTTCAAGAATCAGTCAGGCGCGTGGGATGAATAGCGTCCCATTATTTGAGCTATTCTGAGTGCACCCTTCAACTCGCAGCTGCACTGATTGAAAAGACTGCGAATGACTTGTGTTAGCATAGGCAAACTCATTTGAATCCAAATCATTCTGATCACAGGCTAGCCCAAAAACACGTTAAAAATAACACACTCGTACTCAATGGATGCATTATAAATTCCAGCGAGATGAAAAGGTTTTGATGTGGGTTTGGGAAGCAGCAAGAGAGGCTGTTTCCTTTCATCTTTAAGATGGAAAATGCAGGGATACAATAAACACACACACACACACACACGGTACAAGCGGACACATAGATGCAAGAACGAGAGGAGATCATGAACTCACATTCCCATATGGCCAATAATTTATGAAAATAAATGTAGCCTATAGTTAGCACCAACTGGCTTTACTGCAATATAAAAGTGAATATTTAGCATTTAGCATTAGTATGAGGAAAGGAGAAGAAGAGGGCTAAATCAGGGTTTGCATGTGTTGGTATTTATTTATTTAAGGGATTATACTGTTCCATACAGGCTGTTTTCAATACTTCTCTCCTACAAAGCAGATACCTATGAAGCAGTGAAAATGCAATCAGCACTGATTACTGAGCAGATTACGTTACATGATCAAACCCAGAGAAATCCTTCAGTTAGTGGCCTGTTGCTTTAACTTCCAGGGAAACATCTGGGACGTAAGGCAAGGTAATACATAACCTTGTCTGCTTGAGTCACATCAGACAGTTTTTCATTTGCAGTGGTGGTTGTTAAAAAGGTGCAACACATAAGAATTGGCCACCTGTTAAATTCATACTCCAAACAAATAGGGGGCAGCATAACAACCAGTATAATCGCTAACTGCTGCTAATCTTAGCTGCCGTTAGTAGGCTCAGTTAACCTTGCAGCTAGCCTTCGTACTTGCCGTTGTCGAGTTGTTTAAATATCGGGCTATCACCTCTTGAGAGACTAAGTGGCTAGGGGCTAGCTAGTTAGCATGCTAACTTTAACAGATGACTCTGCAACACAACATGGCGTTGAAACCGTTTTTTATTCACATGCCATTGATCATTTAAGCTCATTGTCAACTAAAATCTGACATGTTGCACCTTTGACAATGAAGACAGCAACTCCCATGATCCCACGCCTCTTTACAATGTCATAAAGCTATGTCTTTTTCATTGTTATGATTGAGAGACCTTGAGTGGCAGGAATAACAATGTGCATTTCACTGTCTCAGAGCAAAGCTAACAATGAGGATTATTTGAGGTTTGAGTGTAATCCATGTGTGCGATCCAACATAACCAAAGTCGTCATTAAGTGCAATATTTAATATTGCGAAATGCATGTGTCACCGGCCTCAAGCCTAGGGGTACCTGAGCCAGTAGCTATTGTGCTGCACAGTCCTGGGTGGCTGTGAAGCAGTAAGGAGACAGAGACAAGTTAATCTGCTTGCGATCAACTCGGGCGCCATGTTTATTTTTCCTTGTCGCGTGGCAACAATCCATTACAAAAATATTCTTCGGGTTTCATAACATTATGATTAACCAAAACATATTTCTGTATCCAAAATAAGCACTTGAACACATAGTATAGTCTGTTTCCTCAGTTTCTACTAACAGTTACAATTATATCCCAGTCACAAAATGTTCATATCACTAACCAGTCAAACTGGCCTGAAATACTCAAAAGTATAGTTTACTGTCCCCCCCAAGTGAAAGTAAATGATCTAAGCACCAGTATTGTAGCGTTAGGGTTACTTGCATGTAAGTGGAATATCATTGCATCATTATGATGTCAAATGCATGCGAATGATTAAACAAAACAGTTGAATTACAATTAAAACATATCTACATGTATTTCCCTTTTACTAATTTATTAAGTAGCCATTTACATGTAAAAGTACATGAAAAAATAAATAAAGGGCTGTCAGATTTTCTTTCACTTTAAATAGAGGCTATTATTCTACCAATCTACACATTCAGAAAACAACACCCACCCCCAACCACAGTCTGATCTCTCTGCTGCCCTCTGACAAAAGATACAGAAGTATCCCCTGCCGTACCGCCAGACTACGGAGAAGCTTCTTTCCTCACGCTGTGACACTCCTTATCCCCAACACTCCAGCACCAATAGTTTGTTTCTCTGACTTAACTGTTGGACAACAATTAGACCATTTTTTTTCTTACTGCATATTGCCTCAATGGCAGCACAATACAGCAGTGTGATATCGATAACTCGATTGATTTAAGTGACCCACTGTTCAACTTTGTTATCATTTCAGGCGCCATGCTGGTTTTGGCGTGTCTGGATCTCTGCTGTGAGTGGCCCTCGCTTCCTTTCTCCCTGTCCCCACTGGGACAGTTAGCTGAGGGGAGCTCTGCTTGAACAACATGGCAGCCTTGGGTTAGGGGAGTGCTGAGCAACAGTGGGGAAGAAAGGCCATTTCTAATGAGCAGCTCAGGGATTCTCTTGCGGTGAAGACGAACCACAACCTAAAGAAAGAGCGACAAAAAAAAACTCACCTCCTTTTTCATTTGAATTTAATATTCAACGCGTGCAACTGTTTTCATTTACAGGAAACATGCAAGACAACAAAGCGTGGGTACGTGGACTTGTGAGGTACCTCTTTCCTTTATTATCATAGCAAAGTTTAGACTCCAAAAGGCAGAGCTGAACAACTGACAGCTTGAAGGAGCTGCTCCGTGTTTCTTTACATCTCTGGATTCCCACTCAGGTCCCTCGGCGGCTTCTTTTGGAGAGAAGCAGTTCGGCAGAGGCGGACTGTCTTATGAGCGCCATGAATAATGCATCTGCACAGACCTTTTGTTTGCTTATTTTGGCTTTTTGCTCCGTGAGGATTTGTCACTGGCGGAGACATAGTTTTTAAATTAAAGTGTTTTAAAGGCAACAAATGCCCAATCTGTTCAACGTCAGTCTCTCTGAGGAGAAAACAAACCAGTACACAGTTTTGATTTTAAGTGATAATAGCCAATATCCCAATTTAAATAAAATCTTGGCGTAAAAGGAAAGTGGAGACACGAAGCAAAAAAAAGAAAAAAGGAGAAAAAAATGCTTGGTACAGTCTGGAGAAGTGATGTAACCTAGATTCAGTTATGGATATGGGACAAGACAGTAGAGAAGTGGTGAGTGACACAAAGAGAAGAAAAAAGGAATCTCCGCTGGGAAATGCATCACAGTTATGGAGCGATAAGCTGATTTGTTTCATCAGCTGTTGTTCCACGTCTCCTGTACGCGCCAGTTTGCCTCAGCACTTCAAAGAAGGATGGCTCAGAGACAACTATTTGGTATTGATTGATGGTGACTGTTAGATACGGTCTTTTCATCTAGCTGTCGGCTACGGCTCGAGCTGGAATGCTACTGTACGTTCAGAGCGGCTCGGGAAAATACAATTTACTCCGCAACCGAAAGTAAAAATCTATTAAGCTTCAGAGGTATCTGGTGGAGGCTACATCTGCTGCTACTGCTGCTGCTGAACTATTAATGCTCATGTGATCTCCTCCAGGAGATACAGTATCAAATCATGAGAGCAACGCACTGGATCTGAACTTTACTTTTACGCAAGCGCCAATTATTCTAGCGCCTGTCTACTTTGCCAAATTATGATTTTAATAAGGAAAGACTAATTAAAAGACGGTGTTTTATGAATTATTAAGAATGTTTTTCAATTATTATTTCACTATCATAATAATGGTTTTAAGGGAAAGAGATACTTTTATTCTGAAACTTCCTACAAGCTCTGCTGATATATTATTTTTTAATGTTTTGCCTTCATGAAAGTGTTCAATCAGTATGACCCTTACAAAAGGTCGATACTGTGAAATATTTTCCAACACGTAGGCTACAGTAAATGCACGCTGTGTTGGCAGCAGAGACAGATACACATGACTCTTATGGAAAGTAAGCATATGGTTCTGGTCATTCTCACGCTTTGGCATCACTTGAGGAATTACATGCTCCCCCGCAGGCTGGGAAAATGTCGTCAGCGCTTGAGCTTTTCAAACATTTCAAAGAACCCCACGAAGATAAGATCACTGGTACGCAGCAACCAAGAGGGCAACAAGGCGGATCTCAGTGAAGGTTTTTAACATGGCTGAAGCAGAAGAAAATACTAAATATCAAGCATTCATGCACACCCCTCAGTCAGAGAAGGTAAATCGAGTGATAGTGCGAGGTATTATCTTAAAAAAGGGGAATTACTGTCCTCATCACAGCATGTCTCATAGTTAATTATTGATTAACTCTGCAGAGATAAGTCAGTCAGGGTGGGAGGACTGGCTTCATGCTGGGCCGGCTGGCCGCACGCCATCTCGATGTAGCCTCTCCAGGTTGATGCGCATGTAATTTGACCATTATAGCAAATCAAACATGTCTCGCGTAGAAAGAAGAGCTCTGTCTGTGAAAAAATGTCACTCGCTGCAGCGTTAATGGATCTTGTTTTGAGACATTTTCTGCTCGTTTCAAAGTTGACAGCCATGAGTCCAAAACTGCATCTGACAAGGGCGCTGGGCATACAGTATGGTGAGTTAACCTTAGACTAAAGGCAGCAGAGTGCAAGGAGCAACAAAAAGAAGCTGTTAGGGAATTCAGAATTCAGGTATTAACATCCGTCCTGAGTGATGTGATCACAAGTAGGCAGCTTTAAGCCCATCACCTGGCATTGAAATGCGTCTCGACATGCTACTTGAGCATCCACTTGTGTTCGGATCTCATCTCATGCAAACAAACATGTACATCACACAAAGAAAGAAACATCCTCATGTTGAATAAACAAGAAGGCCCACAAAGTTTATAAAGTTTCGCATAACTCTTCAACTAACATAATTGAGTGTTTTTTCCAGGGAGTCTGGTGACTTTCTCCACAGACGACAAATAAGAAGCCTATAATAGTTAGCGTTTACTGTATTTGTAAAAGGTTTACCCTCAATAAAATGTTGTCTTTGCTCTTAAATGTAGTGCAAATGCTAATTCTTAAAATTACTCGATTTGTAAAGGAGTCTGGGGATACTGCGGTTGCAAGTTCATTGCTTTTACCCAATGGCTCTGATGCTAAACTCCAGAGAAATATGTGAGATGGTCTGTCATAACAAACTTAATTTAACGTAACTCAAGGAAAAGGTGAGACGCTGCAGGATACAGACCAGTTTTTGTAACTAGGACAAACTGCAGCAAAATCTGCTCTGTAGTCGACCTGAGATTGAACTGAGATGGGATTTGAATGTCTAAATTCAGTAAGTGCAGACTCAAGATTTCTTTTACAACGCCACTGAGGTATTTCTGAAGCCAGCAAACAAGAACCACACAAGAAGCAGCTAAATAAAATAAATCTAATCCACATGCAACGAGGCGCTCGTGTTCAGCACGATACCGAGCAGCACTGCAAACCACTGAGGCACTGGGAGCTTTCACTCAATAGACCTCCCATAGGGCAGTGTGCTGCACAGTACACGGTTGTCTCAGCTGTTAACCTCCTCCTCGTCCTCCTCCCTCTCTCTCTCCTCCTCCACTTTTCCCATGCTCCATTGTGTCTGGACTGACTGCTGCTCAGACAGGCCTCTGGGTGGGCAGTTCAGCAGTCAAGTATCCGAGCGCATCCTCTGACACCGAAGTCAAATGTCTTGTGTTTGGAATCCACCGCCGGCTCTCGGGAGAGTCGGCCTGCCTTCCCCGCGTCCCGCACAATAGACCTCAGACAAACGGAGCCGAGCCGAACAAGAGGGAGGATGACAGAGGGGAAAATGGAGGAGAGGCAAGGGGTGCTTGGGGACAGGGATGATGCCGGGGACATGAATAAATCCTGCTTATACGATGACACCATAGTCGTCCGCTTTCAACCTGGATCTCACACGAATCAATACGACACAGACGTACAGAGACTCTAAAAATAAAAGCGACAGCGCGGACATCACACTGTGACTGCCCAGTCTGCTGAACAGCCATGAAAGGCTGGCTGATAACCTCATACGCGATAAATCACTTAGAAGTGTCAGACATTTTTTATGTTCGACTATTTGAGCCCGGTATAGGCTCAGTCTCTCAAGCCCTTGAAATCTCTGGATTACCCCAGTCGTGCTAATTTAGACGTAGCCTCAAGCGGAGAACAGGGCTAATTTCCTCGTGTCAAAATTAATGAAGAAGATAATTTGCTGCAATGGAGGAAAAACACACGTTCAATCGCACGAGCACCTACACACTCGCATGACGCGCGCACAGAAATACTCACACTATCCTTTAAATGAACCCCGAATGGGGCCAGAGAGTGAAGAGAGCTTACTGCAGTTGAAACCAAAACTAGGTTAGTACATCAGCAGAGAGACATGTGGGATTTGACACAAAGGTCTCGGATCTCAGCTTGCGGAAGAGACGTTAATCAGTTCATGAGAATTTCGGCAAACGACAGCTCAGCTTCTCATTTTACCGCTTGAACACAGTGTTCCTGATAATTCTACCTCTAAGGTGAAACACAATTCTCTGTTACATAATGTTTAATTGAAGCTATGTCAAACTTCTTAACGTCTTCATTGTCTGCATCATTTTGTAAAGATTTTCTGGATCAGACTGACATATCTGGTAAAGTTGTTTTTGAGGATCGTGGAGATTTAAAAATCAATTCAGTGGACTGGAGCATGATTTCTCTGCACAGCATGAGGGTTTGATGATCGACCCCCGCAAAGATCTGTGCTGTCGGAGGATCGCATACGACCAATGAAGACAGAAAGTCTGACTGCAGCGTCGATGTTTATATTTCATTGCAAATTAATCCAGTGCTCATTATGTTTGATTGTTCCATTCAAATGCACATTAAGCTAATTATTGTAATTAGTGTTAATTTCAATGGCAACATGTAGCAACTGTCGAGACGTTCCTCCAGTGATTTTGCGCAGCACTTCCATAAAGAATGGGGGAGTTGCGAGAGACAGAAGCAGCAGCAGTTAAGACGATCGAAGACTCCAGTCTGGATCAGAGTCTGAAGATGAAAGTTGCATTATGGGAAGTGTGAATACAGAGTTTGTAGCAGAGGTGGCTAGGTGGAGAGATTTTTTTGCCATTTTTGTGCAAAGCTACTGAACCTCACGTCATATTAATATAATTCAAGGACTATCAATCTTAAAGGTAGAATCGGTGGGATTTGTCCGAGCTGTTCATCAATGCGCCACAAAGATATTTGATTGTGAGTCATTCCCAGGAAGTCAAATACCAGCATTTTGGGTCGTTAAAGTGTCCCAGGCACAACAAAAAAATGAGGAAAAATCCAGGCAGAGGACTTCAGGTTCTCCGCAGATGTGAGACACTTAGACGTCTCTTCTCCCCATTCGAGTCTCCCTCGCTGGTTGTTTTGTTAAGGCTTTTACGTTGTTTCGTAAAATTGGTGGAGCATTTAATGTAAATAATCAAAAAAGGTATACATTTCATTTAAAAGTGGCAGAACATGTTCCTGAACCAGAAAATATCATTCATGTTCATTGATATAACATTCACAGTGATACAAACTACTGATAAGTTCAACTTGGGTGATCTAGTAATTATAATAACTAATAAACTGGCAGAAAGAATATAAAAAAAAGATTAAAATGATGTGATACGAGTGTCTGACTCAGTTTTATTAGAACATTTTGTCACATCTTTAAAGCACCGCTCTAATTTCATTCAATTTAAGAAGAGCATTTTTTTACTACATTCAGCTTTATTGTTATATTATACAGTCTAGCAGTCACAATACAACATTTAAGAGGACAATTCTCTCTGAACAAAACAATTGATTACATTGTGTTTCCTCCATATCCACCATTTAATCAGAACAAATCAGGCAGGCAGGGCGATCTCCAATGAGCCAACCAAAATCTATTATCCATTAGAAGCCTCGGGGAGGTAAACAAATAGAAACAGGATAATTGAAAACATCTCTTAAAGCTAGACAGGGCTCGGACTGATCAGATTTAAACTGTTCATTACAGGAGCTTCCAGTTTGGACAGCTGAGTTACTGTGGACTGTGGAGATTGGATCTTTTAACATGGACCAGTGAAGTGTGAAAGAGAAGAACACTAAATATCAGAATTTACAGCTCACGGGGAAAGCACTTTGGATGTTATGATGATGTTTAAAAAGAGTTTGATTAAGTATCCGTTCATACACAGAGTTAAAGCTAAGTGACACAGATATATACGTTATTCAGCAGGAGAAGAGGAGTTTAGACCGAGAGAGCTGTCGGACCGTCTTTACCCCCTCTGTGAATCTGCATCTGTTGCAGTCAGAGAGACAGCTGTTCCTATGGGGAGAGGCAGCAGGCAGATAGAGCCCCTCTGCTCTCACTCCATGCCTCTCTACACACTTTCTCCATCCATCCATCAACCACGGATAGATGAACGATCACACACGGATGATGATAATACTCACCGGCGTCCTTCCTCTAGAACCCTCCTGTTCCCTGGTACTGACACCCTCCTTTTCATCCATCCACAGCCTTTGTTTCCCCGCCTTTATCTGAATAAACTCCAACAAGAACGTCTTTTATTAACATCCAGACAGTCGGTAATGTCTACAAGCAATAGACGTGCTCTAGCTTTCTGCACACATTGAAACTGTGGAGGGGATATTTGTGATTCGTAAGCCTGCAGCATAATTGGAGGAAGCGCACAAAATATTGAAGTGATCTAATAAAACCCTAAATGAAGCATCTGATCTCCCCTCGTAAATGTCTTTAGCTGTGAAGAAGGGGAGATGGAAATGTAAAAGACAGTCCAAGCAGAGAGAGACGTGGCATTGAATCAACTGAGGAGCGTGTTAAAGGGAGATGCAACTCAATTTTTAGATCAGCAGGTTCATGTTAATGTCGCGCATCCTTTAAATAGCGCACTGAATATTAATGCATGTAAATGAACGGTGACAAAGCACATGCTGCTGTCTGGGGAAGCCTTGAATATGGGCAGTGACACAGACAGGACAGTGGGATGCAAGGTCAGATGATCTCACTGGTGGTCAATGTGGCTTACATGCATCATTGAGCAAAGCCAAGTCAAACGGCGATTCGGCGTGCAGCCATCTGGAGATGACCACTAGCATATAGCGGCGGTCCTCTGCCGCATGAGATGTGATGTTTCTTATCCTACAGCAGCGCCGCCGCGCCTCCGAGTCTATCGAGATTATTTCTGTCATGTTGAAAGCCTCACGCGCCCTTATAATGTTGACAAATCACTGGCGCCCACCAGCGAATGCACTCTCGCACTCCCGCCCCCGCCTTTCACTTTTTTCCTTATCTCCAGCTCCCGCATGGCCCATAAGATAGCGACATAAAGAGGAGGATTCTCCACGGTCCTCAGCTGATTGTGAGGTTAAACTGGTCGGGGTGATTTTCAGCCTTTTCCTGGCTGCACGAGGAAATCCTGTTCATAATTCTGTCTTTGTTAACAACCCAGGTCTCCCTCCATGAAATGAACTCTGTATCACCCCCACCACTGCTTTAAGTAACTTAGAGGAGCCAGACTTACTACATTTGGTATATTATGCAAACCTCAATAAGAGCACTTTGGTACTGAAACGTGTAGAAGTCTCTCTGGGACAGCCATGAAGAGCCCAGAAAAGAGATGAACAGTCGACATAGCCTGAGAAAACGTTCGAGATCCTGTCAGAACCTGACGCTGTACAAACACTGTATTATGAGCAGAAAAAGGAAATGTGGAGCACGGGAGAAAAGAGGAAAAGAACAACAGAGGATGCAAGCTGTGCATGGAGCGCACCGCTCGTGTTTGTTTTAGCTGAAGCAGAGAACAAGGCGGAGTTGAAAGCAGCGCTTTCGCACAGAAGACAAACAGACAAGCGAGGATGACATCCAGCGCAGGTGAACCGGAAGGTGTGGCTCGCATATTTTTGCCGGCATGCCACATAAATTCCGTGTACTTTGCCGAGACGGCTAGTTGGGCGGCGAGATGAACACGGGGCCTTGTACGTGGGCTGCAGGAAGAGGCAGGTAATAAGCCGTGTATTTATGAGGTGCAGCGGTGTCAGTGACATCTGCATAACCTATTCATGAGAGCCGTGATGGAATCTCAGTTATCCTCCGCTCCAATCTTACAGGTGACAAAAGAGGAAACGCTGAGGTGAGGGTGGAGAGAATGATAATGAAGATGAAAATGGAGGAAGGAAGCAGCAGGGGAAGGTAAAGGAGGCAGGAAAGACGGGAGAATGGAGGGTAGCGGAGGGGGTAACAAGGGACGTACTAAATGGTGGGAGACGGACGAGGAAAAGGACAAGGAACAAGCGAAAAAGATGAGAGAAATTGAGAGACGGGCGGAGAGAAAGAAGGAAGCAGAAGAGCGAAAAGGCAAGAGCGAGAGCAATTACTGGGAGACTGAGGAGAGTATTTCAATAAACCTGTACATGTCGATTCCGCCCGGCACATCCGCTACTCGTGGCCTGCACTCTGCATACCAATGATTCAGACGCGCCATAACTGGAATTCACAATCTATACAGACAGCAAGGGCAACAGCATTAGATATTCCTCCAGAGCACGGAGGAGGGAGGAGGAGGAGGAGAAACAGCAGCTAAAGCCTTGTGGAGAAATAAGGGACAGAGGAGAAACATTGTCTCTCGCCTAACAAGTTGTTTTTCTTTTTTCCCCACTGTAAAGAGGGAGCAAGAGAAAAACCAGACTTTTAACAGCACTACGAATATCTCTGCTCAAATCTGTTTATGATTTGAGTTTGTGATTCATTTCTATCCATCCTACAGCTACCTTCAACGTGTTAATGTATCTTTCTCAGTCAAATACCTGTTGATACCCGACCTGTTCGCTGTCGCTTTACCTGTGCCGCCACAAAGTGGAGGCGAGGGACATGTTCTGGACCCCGGGGGATGTTCCTGTCTCCACCAGGACAACAGATGGCATTCTACTCTGCCTGGGCATGACGTCAGGAAGACACAAGGAGGCCCACAAAAAAGCCAAGAACACAGGGACCTCTGTTGAGGTTTACCACAGGGTACGTCCAAAGGCAGCGGACATCTTGAACTTCATACCCCGACTCGCGATTCTCAAGGGCACATAATGGCGTTCCAGTAGCTCATCACACAGTAATGACTGTCCTTGGTTTCAAGGACGTGGATTGGCAGACGCCCAAAGACCAAAAACTATTATCCTCCGTGGTACCATCAGCTTCCCAGAAGACCTGAGTTTATAGACTTCAGATGTGATCAAGGGTCAAGAACAGTATTAATATGTATGGAAAACTGCAAAGTACAAATAAGTGCAGGCTTTTATGAAGGTTAATCTGTTTTTAAAAGGGGAAAACCGGTGATTTTGCGTCACATTTTGTGGTCTCACGACAGGCACATTTTACTGATTTTTAGTCCCTCATGTGGGCCAGGAGCAGAATCCTCCAGTTCCCATATTACAACTCATTGCATCTGTCATTTGACCCTCCCTGCCAAACTCCATGTCTCAAGTTGGCAACACAAGCTTTTCTCAGTTTTCTCAGTTCCTGTCTCAAGGTCTCGTCAACTTAAGAGCATTCTGGCTGAAAACATCAAAAAAACTAGCATGGCTCATGTACGGCCCGAGACAGGAAGGTCTCTGCAGCGGGTGATTAAAACCACACAGAACATCATCAGTACCCATCTATAGATCATCAGTGATATCAGTGAAGTGAGGTGTGTGCACAGAGCCCCAAGGATAGTAATAGACGACACCCTCCCCAGCCACAGTCTGTTCGCACTGGCAAAAGATACAGAAGTATCCACTGTCATACCATCAGACTAAAGAGCAGCTTCTTCCCTTAGGCTGTGAGGGTCCTGAACTCATCCTCAACACTCCCTATGAGTAGTTTTTTTTTTCTGATCTGAAATTTGAAGTTACAAGCCTAAATTGACAATATCAGGGTTATTTTCTCAAACTTTAGAAAGCTCCTTTTATAGCCACAGAAGATAAAATAACACTGTTGTCATGGTGAGTAGTACTTCTAATAAAAAAGTAAACTGATCTTCATGAGCAAAATTGCTGGAATGCAATGAAAGTATCAAATACTCAACTGGCACTGAAAGGTTGGCACCAAAACATCCAAGCAGTGTGTTTGGCCATGTAGTCGAACAGTGTTCTTCAATCCTGGTTGCTGGGGATCTCTGCCCTGTATAATGTAGAGGTTTCCCTGCCCCAGCACACCTGGTTCAAATGAATGGGTCATTATCAGACATCAACATGAGCTTGATGACGAGCTGATCATTTGAATCAGGTGTGTTGGGGCAGGGAAACATGCAGGGATGGGGTTCTCAAGGACCAGGAAGAAGACTGTTGTAGAGAAAGTGCAGTAGTTTATGCTTCAGGAGAAGTTTTTAATCGACTTCTTCAAGCCTTTTGGTGCTCAGAATGTGATATTTAAAAGCTAGATTTTCAGGGGAGTACTCCTTTAATGTTCAATGGAGATTCAGTTGCACTGTCATCAGTATATTCGACTTGGGGACACATTATACATTATATCTTGCACTACTCAGCACCAATTGTCACAGCCTTTCTAGCCTCACTGTGCATGTGTGCTCTTCAGTTACCTGGCTTTACCCTGAGGTCTATAATAAGTACATTAGTGGCTAATAATGGATTATTGATCATAATAAAATCAGCTTGTTTTACGCCAACGCCAGCATCTGTCCTGCTGAGCAAGAGGGTTGGGTCGAAAAAGTCCCCTTAATTCCTCTGTGCAGGGAAGGCCCAGAGCATTAGCTTGTGTCTGAATGATGAATGGCTGGTACAGCGAAAGGACTCGCGTCCTCTGTGGTTGGTTTTTAGAGAAGGGAGTGTGAGCAAAGGCCACCATGCTACCTAGACTGTGATTAAAGTGAGTCATTGTATGGTTAAGCAGATCGGCTCGCCAAGGCCGCCAACAGTTTTGGTCATACCTCAGCCAGAATGATCTCCAATGATTTCTGCAGGTTATTTTACCAGTTAGAGGGCATTTCTGGGCACTTCCATGACCCAGTAACGCGCTCAACCCAGTTCCAGGTAATACTGGCCCCACAGTAAAAGTTAATTGTGCAGATTTGGGGTTTGATTCCCCGCTACAATAAGGGGGTTGTTCCTGGATGGAATATTGAGTTGCAACAGCCAATGAGAGCGAGCTGTTGTTGTTACTTGCCGCCAGCTCGGGCTGCAAAAAGTAGAAACTAATAAGATAAAAATAAATTGATTAAATCTGTTGTTTTTGGCAGTGGTCTCCCATGTTTTTAAAAACTGCATAACATTTGATATATTGTGAAGACATATGGACTGTATGCAGTAATAATATGGTAAACCCATCACTATCAAGTTACTATACATGGGTTTCATGTTTGGTGGTGATAAAGACCACTGGTTCCCAACCAAGAAGGGGTTGCAGGATAGAATGTCTTTCAACATTTGGCAACACATAATAAGTTTTTCATCAATCTTTGCTTTTTCGTGGTAAATATTCAATGTTTTTACCCTCAGGCCACTAAAAACATTTCAAAGATAATACGTCTGAGAAGGAATCATAACTCTTTGAACTGCTCACAAATCATACACACGCAAGTGATGACGGGTTCTCAAAGAGATACGGGTCTACTGTGATTTTATGGATTCGTGCCACAATATGAAACTTTCCAAGGTTGAGAGGTCTCAATCCCCAAGACCATTTTGGGGGAAAAAAAGCTGGGTGGTAGGAGTGAAGAGGTAATGGTCTCTCCTCTCTCGACAACTATCATCAAGGTACACTCAAAATGCCCCTCTACCTCAGTCCAGACTGTTTTTACACAGGGCAGCTCAGAAAGGTGACAGTATGCTCAGCAGAGCACGGCTCAGAGACAGGATGTGTGCTGAAAACATCTATGAAATAAAACCTGAAAAACAACATAAAAGCTGCCTCTGGTCTGATGAGGAACAGACCAGATAAATTAAACTGTCCTGGCCCATCTTCACCCCAGTTCCAACACACAATGACTGGACAGGAAATTGACAATGTAATAGCATATTTTGGAGCGAATTTGGGGCAATTTGTCACTCCCTGACAGCATGCCCCGTCCCCATGAATTGCACTACTCTCAATACAAAAAGCCCTGAATTGAACTGACAGGAATGAATTTTGCTTGACCAAGCTGGAAAAATGAAAGGCGAAGAAAGCAGCGTGAAATGTTTTTCATCTGGGAGTTTAACACGACTGAAACACAAACATTTCCCCTCTCACTCAGCCAGGAAAGGAACATCATGGCACAGTTAGGTAAATTATACACAAACCTGAATTCTTCCAAACATGCATGCATTTCCACCCACTTCCATGTGTGCATTATGGAAAGGTGTGGCAGGGTTAACAATTGTGTAGTGGCTAGCGGAGGGGGGAACAGATGAGCTCAGAACAATGTCCTGTCGTGCACACTCCCTAAATAAAGATTCAGAGTTGATTTTACGTCCTATAAATATCCCCTTATTAATTACATTTTAGTATTTTCCGTGAACACACTTTCAGTAGAGATCTGTGCTGATCTTGCAGCTAAATGGAGAGTATCTGATCTTTTCCCTGCTGTTTTCTACTGCTATTAGAAAACACAGGCTCATTTTGTATTGTGGTTTGGCCATTGACAGAATCCTGGCTGCGGCCGATGCTGAATCCTCGCACCGTGTCTGCTTTAGTCAGCATTGCCTCCAGAGCACGTCTCCCAGTCACGCACCAACAACCCCTGACTGAAACGGCTGGTAAATAAATAGGCGCTGCTCGTTGTCTTGTCTCCCCCTGCTAAACATGGAAATACACAAAACCCTGATTGCACAAGAGGCAGAAAATAGTAGGAGGGCAAATTAAAAGACTTGGCAGTCAGTTTCTGCCAAACCAGCGGTAGAATGTTTTTGCTTGCCTGGACACATTCCTCAGGCGTCCCACCCTATTATTATTAGCAGAGCGTGTGTGTGTGTGTGTGTGAGGGTCCGCATGTGTGTGCGGTGTACAAAGCATGCAGAGCATGTTGAGGAACAGTGTCTCTTGGACTTGATAACCCACTGTACTTAAGTTGTGTCCTTGAGCTGTCGTGCCTGACCTGGTAAATTAGAAAATGCATCATTAGACATGTGGAGAGAGGCAGTAATTCCACAAAATTGTAAAATGATTGTAACAGTTTTCCGAGGGAACAAAGATGAACTGCTACCAGAATAAAACCCCTCAGATGATGGACATGAATTATTGAATGGTACTTTTAGGATTTCACAGCCATCAGTGCTCGTCCTCAAAGTGTTGATCCGGCACATAAATATTATCTATAAAGGGAAACGGGTACTCAAAGAGAACCAATCGCTCATTGGTTGGATTTGACAGATAAATAGATGATCTAATCAGAGTAAATTTGCATTATATGTGAGTAGAAGAAAATCTGTGTGTGATTTATTGATTGATTATTCTGCTTTTCTGAGCATTTTATTTTGTAATTCTGTTTCACTCTCAGCGTTCTTACACCATTCGTGTTTTATTAGGAACTGAATCTAATGTAACATGAAGTTAACAGATTCCAGATACCTCTTTTCTCTTCATTACTGCAGTGCCCTTTCAAAACATGACACTCTCCGATTGTTTGGACTCGGTATTGCTGCTTTCTCGAGAGTCGCCCCTCCAAACTACTTGACACTCAACACCGCGTTTCCTCGGGTCCTGAGTGGCATCCCCTCGCTATGCTCTAGTGTAAGCTTTCAATTTGCTCTGAATGTTGAATCAGTGATGCTGAAAATGTTAGAGCTAAAACAAAATGTCAAACTTGATGAATGGTAATGGCCAGGATTAGGGATGGACATTACAATCAAATGTAGCATCTAGCAGCAGTGAAATACATTCACTCAAGTACTGTATCGAAGTACAATTTTTGGGTACTTGTACTTTACCTGAGTACTTCCATTTTCTGCTATCTTATACTTCTACTCCACTACATTTTGGGGGGAAATATTCCAGTTTTTACTCAACTACATGAGTATGCTAATACTTAAAGCAACATTATGTAGCTTTTAGGGTGAACTGTGTCTCTGTGTCAGCCACTCCACCATCCCATCACTTGTTTTCTGCAATTCCCTTCACACTACTTAACCAAAGTATATATTTACTTTTACTTGGGTACTTATTTTTTACAGAACTGCTAATCAACTGGCCGCTGTCTCTTCCAACTGCTAATAATTTGGGACCAGGCTATTTCCAGGAATAAATGCGATTATTCCGAAAGTTGCTTGAAATTTTGAGTTTAGCATGAAAATTGGCAAACTTATGAGACCTTGCCACAATGTCACATCTCTAGTCTCGCTTTCTTCATCCTTTGTTGAATTTATTGTAGCAAGCGACAAAGAGAAAGTTGTATCTTTTTATATATTCAGCTTTGTATAGTTCACATCGTTTGCCTCTCAACAGACTACACAATGTGCATTTCACTGATAACTATGTTCTGTAGCTCTCGAGCAAAGTCAATTGGTTGACAGGTTGTTGAGAAACTCAAAGGGACAGACAGAGACTCCTTCTATTCAAATTAGATTGAAGGAACAGGGAAATATGCTTAAACACCTTCTTGCCGAGGGTTAGATGAAAAGCCTGATACACTCTGTCCATTAAATATGAAGCTACAGCCAGGAGATGGTTGGATTACCTTAGTTTAGCATAGAGAGCGGAAGCTGGGGGAGCTAGCCTGGTTCTGTCCAAAGGTAAAAACTCTGGCCAGCACCGATAACACTCAAACTTTGTTTGTATAATCTGTACAAAGGAATTACAAGGATTTGCTGCAGCAACAGCAGCAAAAAGAGCACGACAGGGAACATATGCTTATGTGAGGCAGGACCAATGTTTACCACATTAAAGTGAGTCTATGCAGAAAAGGCTACAGTCAGAAATCAATTTCCACCCCCTGGAATCTGCATTCCTCTAATTCTAGCTAATATTGACTGGGCTCCAGGTATTTGAATCTATTTTAATAGAAGCAGTGTGACCTTGGATTCAAATGAAGCACATTATTTAGTAGGGAAAATCAGAAAGTGAGAATGTGTGTGGAAGGCCCTGAAAGCACAGGCAGACAACCACACACACACACACACACACACACACACACACACACACACACACACACACCATATAAAAAAAACACCTCCCACCTCCTGCACTGCATCCAAGCAGAGACAGAGACCACACAGCTCGCTGTGCCATCATTCCTCTGCCTCTGCTGTGTATTTACCACTCAGAGACAAATGGTCTCCTGGCACTGCAGCACTTTAATGAGCCTTGGGGGGTCTGCAGGAAGCACATTTATCAGCACAGTTTTATTTCAATTCACCGCCACCTCCCGATGTACACACATGCACACAAAAAAGAGGCATGAAAAACTCTTTGACTTCCTAATGGAATATTCCATTATGAAGCAGACTGAGCGGTTTTCAAGCCCAAAAGGTACAATCATCACAGTGTGAGCAAGTGAAGCTAAATGGAGAATGACAGCAAGGAAGTTGTTGAGCCGCATGCAGAAATGTCTAAAAACTGAGATTATGTTGCTGAAAAGGGAAAGGATTTGATGGCTACAACTGTGTGCACTGCTTGTGAGGGAGAGAGTGATGGATTCAGTGCATTAGACACATAGGGGGAACAAACAATGAATGGATAATTATTTCCTGATCAATATTGTAATGGAACAAGCACTGGAATGCCAAATCCCAGCAGCTTGTTGGACTTGGGAGGAGAAGTCCCGGAGGAATTCCAGTCCTCTGGTTGAGCCTCTTTTATTGATTCCCACACATTTCACATAAGGAGCAGTCTGCACTATCAACAAAGCTAAGATCCATTCTTCTTCTTTCCATTTTGTTTCATTATTCATAGACATGGTTTTCTTGTAAATCCTTTTCTGCTTGAGACAGATTAAAGTTTTTCCCCAATTATCCCCAATTAATAGTCTCGAGGGGCTGTAGGAATTACCACAGCAGTACAGGAGGAAGTCAGGTAACGAGGTATTGAGACAAAAGTCCATACAAGGAGGAAGATGAGGTGGATGGATGAGTAAACTAATGCTGGACTTCACCCAGGAGACTGCTGTTGGTGTCCTGTGTGAAACCAAAAGTCAACACTGGGTTATTTTATGTATGTACGTGTATTTGTAAGGTAAGCTACTTAACAATTATTTAATCCCAATCCACCATCTTTAACCAAGTAGCTCTAGTGCCTAAACCGAACCAAACTGACCATAAGAGGAAGGTCTGGTACACCAGAAGCTGGTAGGCTGCAATGGTCGTGTTGTTTTGGGAGTAATTGGCCATCGACCTATTCAGTCATTTGGGCACGAGGATGTCTTCAGTCTACACTGAAACTGCAGTGGTAGGTAATTAGTACTCAAGTTGATTTCTCCGATGACAGTTTGTTTAGCTCTGGCACAGACAAGATGACAGCCCCATTGTTAAGCCCACCTACAAATCTCTAATTGGCTTGGTTGCGTGTCCAACCTGTTAAACAGTCGTCTGAGCACAACACGAGACCTACTGGAGTCCGTAAAAAGATCAGACATGTGGGCATGAGGGTGTGGAACTAAGCTCCATACCACTGGGTCAGAAAATACATATTTTTATCAACTTTTACAGAATCAAGAACACAGTTTGTCAGCAAACCAACCTTAAAACCAGAAACTCTGGATGAAAATTCTGATTAGTCGTAAAAAGATGATCACAACCTCCCAAAGCCAAAGGTAATATGTTCGACTTGCTTGATATGCATGATCAACAGTCTAAAACCCAAAGATGTTTAATTTAAAATAATATAAATCAGAGAAAAGCTGTTTATCTTCACATTTTAGAAGCTTCAACCAGCTCATGTTCTGCATTTTTGCTTAATAGCTGATTTGAGAGTTGTTGCTAATTGACAGTTAATCAGTTAATCACCTAATTGTGTGAGCACTCCCAACAAGATAATGTTGTACATACAGCTTGATACCATCCTGCATGTGTGTGTGTGTGTGTGTTTGTGTGTGTGAGTGTCTACACTGCCTGATGCCTTGGTTAAGGCTTGGTTCTGTCCAGAGTTGACAGATGAGGCCACAGCTGCCCATTAAAGAGCCACTTACTGTAACTTCCCCTCTGACTAATCCATCCCATCAGCCATCATACCTACATTTAGGCCAGTGGCCGACATCCAAGCGTGCGCGAAAACGCACACGTACGCACACAGCCATGCAACGCAATCCATCAGATCACTTAATTAGTCCTCGAACAGTCATTTATCCCCGTCTTTTTCCGCCATCAATCCCCGCCTTGTTGTGTAAGCACATGTGTAATTTGTGCGATGTGTGTGTATGACCTCAGCCACAGCCATTTCATTAGCTGGATCAATTAACTTTAACATTTGTTCCAGTTTGCCATTGGGGGAAATACCTGACGCAAATGGAGAGAAAAGAGGGCTCCGGGCTGAAATCCCCTCCGTCTGAGCTGACAGCTCCAACCTGAACATATGGCATCTTGTTCTCTTTGAGCATAATGCTGTTAGTTTAAACTGAACTGACTGGCAGACTGTGCATGGCAATGAGATTACGTATGAAGTAATTAAGATCCCAGGAACACTGGTTTATCTTCATTCAGATTACCTGTCCTGTGTGCTTTCTCACAGTGGGCGGCTTGGCTCAAAGATGGCCACTGCTTCACCTCTATTATCTAATCAAGCTAATCAATTCAGCATCTCCGTGTGTTAACCAATTTTTACTCTATCTATTTCAGCTCTAATTGAACTGTCAGTGTCATACAATATCAAAGGCCAAATCAAAGCTTGGAGAGTTAACAGTTTCTGTTGAGTAGTCATTAACCCTCTTTGCCCAGTAGTTATGGTTAGTTACTCCTTAATCAGATGTATAACTACTTATTAAAGCCAATATTTTGAAATGGAAAAATAAACGTCACATTTGTTTTTTATGATTAACAGAACATTTTAATAACTAAGGATCTGAGCCCAGAATTGACCCCCTTGAACTTCTGACGTGGATCTGGATAAAGGGATCAATCCAGGATTTTTTTTTAAATTTTTTTTTCACTTTCCTTAACAAGCGCATTTTTAATTAATTTCTCAGTAAATAATCCGTGGAACATTGAACCATGGTATCTATGAGTGAGAATGATTTCATGCGGATTGAGCCTTGGGCAGAGGTATGCGCTCTACTGAGTGCCATTCCAGTTCCAGTGGGATGTATTTCAGGGAAAACATAGTGTTTAGCAGAGCATTTATTCAGGATTTCACGAATGAGGATCACTGTTTGTTTGTATCTATTGGTGATAGGCATCAAAACAGACACAGAGTATTAAAAATCAGTCAAACTTTAATTATATGGCACCTTTCAGAAAAAACTAAATAATTAAAAATCAATTTAAAGTGCTTTGCAAACAACTGACAAAACATGGGATGGTAAAAATGGATTCAGAGACTAATACACACCGAAACAACCAAAAATCAAAACATTCAGATCTCAGGCTGATCAAAAGTTATTAGACAGGCTCCAAGCCTCCACCTCTCACCCAGGCTGACAAGTGCAACAGTATAAGTTTACAGTTTACGACAGCCCTCCCACACAAATGTTTCAACCGAGTATCTGTGTACTCTCACCACTTGTTGTTGATGAACTGACACTCGGCCTGGCAGCAGTTTCCTGGCGCAGCGGGCTGAGCTCCCGCCAAACAGCCTTTGGAGAGTGTTATTGCTGACCGCCAGCTGGATTAGAGGGTTAACCAATTAGCAGTAAGAGGATGGGTCAGAGTACCGAGTCAATCCCAATCTGTAGCCAAGCTGGCTGAGATGCCGCTAATCCGGTATGTGGTCACAACATCTGACATTAGAGGCCGCAGAGGTCAGGGAGAGGAAGGGAAGGCTCAGGGGTGAATCGAGAGCTTTGTTTCAGGCATATTTTGAAGAAGGGAAGAAATACAGAACAATCACACTAATAAATAATATGATATGTATATGTATATATAACACATTTTTATATCTAAACAACTGAATAGGTTGAATATTTTTATTTAGTCATGTTTCAGATGGATCGTCTTGGAAGAACGCAAAGAACAAATCATACCCGTTACCTACAAACACCATAAAAAAGACTGATTAGGCAGGCGGGTTTTCGTTTCATTTCTATTTTTCATTTCAAAGTACTGTGTCTCCTTTTGAGGCAGAGGACATAATGCACCGAACAAATGAAAGAGACGGATGAATGTTTAAAAAAAAAAGCCATCAAAGTTTGTTTTGTTTTGCCACGTTCTCTGCTCCAGCAGTTATCGCATTTCATATGCAAAGCACTTATGAGCATAGGTTTTATGCACATGCATCATCAAACAGTAAAGTGGAGAAGGCGCCAACAGCAAATGCCATGTACGCGCACAAAGGCACTGGTGTTGTTCATCACAAAAGATTAGTGAAAGGCATGTCACAGTTTTCTCACATCTCCTATTCTTTTCCTATGCTTTGAGATACAATGTTTCTGCACAGTTACATACAATGTCTGGTAATTTGCAATATGCCGTAGCTCATTATAGTTAACGCTACTGCCACAGTGTGGCTTTGATGAGGAAAAAAAACAGTTTGTTTTCTGTGTGTTAGCGAAACAACTGCAGTGTGTCGGGACCTGCTTCAGGGTTAATTTGCAGGCAATCTCACCCAGTCAGATAAGATGTTAACAGCAGGGTGCAGAACTAATGTGATGGCTGCTTGAGCTCATTCTATCTACAGCATATGAAGCTTCCTCTATCTATTTAAACTTGCTTTATCTGCACAAAAGATCATTTGGGTTATGGCTGCCTGCGAGTATGAACAGATTGTCATTTTTTTCTCCCCCTCTCATAGTGGGAAAAGACTGAATCTCCATGGAGACCCCGACAATGTCACCTCCACCTGTATCCGATCAGTTCACCAGTTGATTTCCCTCGACTGGAGATACTGAACATCAGAGCAGGATGCACATCCATTTGGGCTTACCGTACTGTAGGTACTGGAATGATGTGATTTAAAAGATACTGAGGACTAATGTGTTTATGCTGATTTATTTTCACTGCGGCAGATCTAACATTGAAAAGCGTCGGAGGCGACCTACAGCCTAATGAACATTTGAATTGTAATTAAAATTCCCCTTTATACCGTGTAAGTAAATATCAGCTCACCCTCTGTTTTCAGTTCATATTTCCCAGCAGTCCCTGTCAGCCTCATATTTCCGAGCGCCGCTTTTAGCTTTTCAAGTGGAAGTGTTGTTAGGAAACAGTGAAGATGACCATTTTTGGTTGTGAGGCTTTTAGCCCAACACAGGCAGTCATGTGGACGGTGCAGAGACACTCCAACACTTCCTGCTATTGGACGCACACACGCTGGCACATACCTGATGTTGTCAGCCTTATTCCCACTTGAGCCCTGCAGGAAAGCCGACCTAAGGGCTAAAGGTGTTTACATGAATTAATTGTGATGTGTGAGTATTGAATATTGGTTACCATCGTTACAAGTCTGTGCATATATCCGAGAGGTCTTTCCATTAATCCAAGCTTCCTCTCAGGCATTGGCTTTGTATTTGCAAAAAGGATATTATTTAGAAATCTGCTCATGCAGCCATATTTCCAGACATGACAGGCTTACATTTATAATGACCTTTTCAAAATGTAATGAAAATGAAATAAAGATCTTTTGAGAAACTTTGCCTTTGTTATCTTTTAATTCACACGTGCCCCCTATCTTTAGATTCGTCTTTTTCAGTCGTGTTCATTCGCGGCACTGACTCATCTGAGGAGAGAAATATAAATTCTGGGCTTATCAGTCAAATGGAGTGTAAGTCAGAAGGGTTTCACCTCAGACGGTGCATACAAGAAAGACAGATAAGGCGCAAACTCTGAATTGAAAATGTAGTATCTGAATAAAAGTTCAATTCCCCCAGTGAGGGTGAAGCAACCGAGGGATCCAATTTAAAAACCGTATATTGACAACAAATTAAATCATGTCTCATCAGAACTGAGGAAAAATACTCCCTAGGAGAACAGCAGAAAGAAGTACACTTTCACAATCTGAACAGCTAAATGTGTCAGTGCTGTATTTGAGGAGAGTTGAATAAAAACAACTCCAACGCACTCACCCACGAGCTTATTTGAAAAAGGTTTAGCATGCCCTAAAGATCCAACAGGGGATGTACCCAACTGTGATGTGGGATGACTCTCTCCAACACGGCAGCGAGGCGACTGACAGTTCTATAAATCCTGCTTCTATCTGCATTGCGCTAAATGTGCCATCCAAATGCCTAAGCCCCCGGTGCTAATAGTACGCACTCAGCTGTCAGATTAAGGCTCATTTACT
Organism: Pagrus pagrus; assembly: GCF_965226575.1. Classification (NCBI taxonomy): domain Eukaryota; kingdom Metazoa; phylum Chordata; class Actinopteri; order Spariformes; family Sparidae; genus Pagrus; species Pagrus pagrus. The sequence goes on from NC_140200.1 coordinate 11,237,904, forward strand.
CCCAGCAGGGTCTTCAATTACCAATGATTAAAACCCCCTTTGGTGTTCTGTTTTAACAGAAACAGGATCCGTCTAGATTAAGAAAAGCCCAGGGAAAGATAGAGCAAGACAGCGGAGACCAAGGTGGGTGTTTCGGTTTACTTACCTTCAAGGAAGATGGTGTATAGGATGCGTGTACGAACAATTTAATGTCCAGACCGCAACAGATTATTCTGCAACTCCCTTCAAACATGAGCATTTCAAGAAAACTGGACTTGCACTCTGCTACAATTATCTGAACTACACCTTTCTCAGGTGAAGCCCATGAGTGGAAGAAAAGCATGCATGAATACCACCATCCATTTAGAAAACATACTGCATAAATGGGACGAAACACCTCTTGGTATAACGTGTCTCTCTCTTGAATGAGAGGTGAAACGTCTTCAGGAAACTGAAACACGTCTGGCAGCCTACGACACAGCACTCAGAACTCTAAATATAATGGAAAATAATTCGACAACGCCACAAAGAACAGCATCCAAACTATGTGTGAAGTCAAACAAATGTCTCTCTAGAGACCAAATTAGGGCTTTTAAAGCCTTTGTTGAGCCTGTTGTATCAGGCTGCAGCTGAGCATCCTGGTGGAGGGCCATTACATAACACACATTTATTCAAATTATTCACTGTAAGATGATTTTAAAACAACTTGTTGACAGCATTCTGAATCTCTGAAGAGAATATGTTTTGCAGATGCAGCTGGGCCAATACATCCCCATACCTGAATGACTGAATAGATCAATTATGTGACCTACACAAGGTATAACATGATTCCCAAAACAACATGACCATTGCAGCAAACCAGTGACGGCCAAACAAGAACTTTGTCGCACAGTACCATCAGAGTTTTGTTAGGTTTAGGCACTCAGACTATTTGGTTAGGTTTTGGAAAACATAGTAGTTTGGGTTAAACTAACTACTTTACTTATGTACTGTATCTTCAGTTATGAATAAAGTTACGTTACATGTAAGTAAATGATGTGGAAGGTCTGCACTGGGCATGGTCAGCATCATCTAAATTTGTTGGAGTAGTGTTAATTTCTGTCAACCAAAACTACGAAGAAATATATTCAACAGCAAGAAAAGACTACACCAGCATCATTAAACACATTCAAATTTAGTCGACCAAAGCTTGACCAAAATAAAAAACAGGATGAGGTTGACTATATGATACAAACTAGCAAGGAAACACAAGGATTTGACATGGATTAAAAATACATTAATAAATAGCTGACAAAACAGACACAGCAATAGGGCTCTACATGTGTCAGGCTTTGGCAGCACAGACAATACTTGTTAGCATAATAAACTCATTGCTAATTTAGGTCTCGTCATGGGGTGTGTTTGTAATAATAGAAAGATAAACATATTGTCAGCCATGTCCCCTAATAAGGGACATTCAATATCAAGCAGTATGATCTGAACGAGCTCACAGCAGTGCTACTAAGTAGCCCTAATCTCTGCAGACAGCCACACAGAGGCAGATAGTACGGTGGTAAATAGATAAAACAGGACAGAGCTACTCTATTAGAGCAGAGGACACCGCTCTGATTTAATTTGTCATCCAGAGAAAACACAGAGCCAGCCATCATCCCAGGAGCCTGCTTCTGTTCCACTGCGTATGTGTGTGTCAGTCTCTCTTTATATCTCCCTCTGTACCCATCGCCATTACTTAATGATGCACACACGCAAGCGCACACTGAAAGTCTCATGCTGTTTTACACAACCTCACGTTTACAAGTTTAGAAATATTCCTGTATGTTTTTTTCTTCCGGCTCAGTTGTGCATTCCAAAAAAACATATTTGTTTATAGTTGTGGGCGGGAGGCTGCCGAGTGTTGTTCTTGCACTACCAACTTCTGCTAATGGTTGAGGTCACCTGCAGAGAGTACAGATATAGATGTAGAGGAAGTACATGTTTGTTTTAATGCCCTTTCTAAGCAGAACAGACCCTGATTCCAAAAAGCTGTGACGCTGTGTAAAACATAAATGATACACAATGCGATCGTCTGCCAATCCTAGTTTTACCTCATCAGCTTCATTGATTTTTATGAATATAGGCCTATTCTATAACATTTTGAGACAAGGGAAGGTTGTGGATTGCTCAAAAAACACCTGTTTGAACATTGCACAGGTAAACAGGCCATTTCCTCTCACAGCAAGTGAGTGAGGAAGCTCAAAAAGTCATATAAATTATCACTTCACTGCTTACTGAATGACCGAGCCTTTCGAGGATGAACCTTTCATAACCACTCATGATACTATCACCTGTGTTCCAGGTTGCAGGTCGTATAAACGTAGGGAAACTTCCCGATTTTTATCAATTCACCGCTTCCTGATTGATCAGCAACTGAAAAGACAATGAACAGCGAAAATCCAGAGGGACATCGGGCCATATTTCGAGGTAAAACAACATATTCGATAACCCGTTAGCTCCCATTATGCATCAGCTAACGTTAGCATTCAACCACTTCTTCTCTAACATTACTGTTTTATACTATTACATGAAAGGATAGGAAAGGCATAAATTAGTTTTAAAATATCATGTACATCTTGGACAAGCGGGCAGTAAAACTGTTTTTATTCATGTTTAAATCCACGACAGTCAGTTTGTACTGCCTGGTGCACAAGGACGCGCTGTATCACAGACAAATGAACAAACACAGAAGAAGTGAGCTCTGATAGAGGCGCACCTCCTAATCACATGTCATTTTCAATCAAAAATGGAATCAAGGCGACTCGAATTACAAAATGGCTGCATTCCAAAATCCTTTCCCTCCTTAGCCTACTGCTCTCATTTTTCTTAGTCTGAGGTGTCTCATGCAACAGCAGCAGGCAGACAGCATCGACCCCCCCACCTCCTCCACCTCCTCCACCTTCCATCAGCTCATGTACGACTGTGAGATGAACACCTCTCCCCAACCTTTGGCTTCTCTTGATCTCTCTGTTGTCACTTCGACCAGCAGAGACACTGCTGTGCTCGAGCGCTCAACCCTGAATGCATTTGCGTTAACACACACACACACACACACACACACACACACACACACTTTACTATACCTTGCAAGTCGGCCATGTTGGAAATGTGTGTTTGCTTTTGAAAACAATCTGTAGGTGCTGTCTACCTGGGAGGTGGGCTGTCGTGTTATATTTTCCTCCACAGTGTACCTCAGTCAAGCTCTGAAATTCGGTGAGAAAACATGCGCTCCTCAGTTTCGTATATTATATACACACATACACACATCACCACACACAGGTGTACATACACGGAGATGTAGCCCCGGCTTGCCATTTATCTGTGTGTGACTCTGGAGGGGAGGATTTAAGTGGGCACGAATGATCATGTCCATGGGAGCACTGAAGAGAAAAATAGGATGTGTGCACAACACAGACACACACACACACACACTCTCACAACTCTCACCCATCCCCATCCTCTCTGAAATAGGCCCACCAAGCTTGGCTGCCTGAGTTAAGCTCCTTTTAGTCTGTGCTGTAACTCCAATGCACTTACAAGTGACCCAGTTGGCCCAGAGCGCCCCCCTACAGATGTGACGGTTGTTGCTCCACCTCAGCAGCCCGTGGAGGTGTTCCCACCCCTAAATATCGCCAGGTAAATAATCTGTAATTTGACTTGGAAATAAGACGTCTCCCCCCTCTAAATGAAGATAAATGATGTGAGGTATTAAGGCGAAATCTGTTCCATAAATCAACATTAAATAGAGCTCGCTGGTTGTGAGTCTGTTTGCACTTCTCTGGCAGTATCACAGTGTGCCAGGGGTTACACACTCTTCCCACCCCCGCTTGTCATGGCATGTGATGTTTTTCTAATTACTCTGAAAAATGACGGCGCGCGTCTCCATCCGAGTGTGTCGCCGAGTACGCCACCACCGGCTGCCGAGACATACATCACTCTAATTGGCTCAAATGGCTCTAATATATGCCACCATGTTGCCTTCATGGATCAGCAACGTCGCCTTTTGAAAATCAATACGGGGGAACAGCATGCTGGGACAGAAGAGCGCTGCGTTCAATAAGCGGCCCGACGACTTTGGTATTTCGGCGTTAATCTTTTTGCTATCCGCCAGTGGTGAGGGCGGTAATTGGCGGTAATTGGAGGAACATTAAGGCCTGAGATAGAGACAGGAAGGGATGAAATATGTCAGGATGTGCAGTGTTTTTTGCGCGTCTGTGTCTGTGTGTGACAGTAAATAGATGGGTATGAATGTTCCCTGTGTCCGGCGGAATATTATTGCAATTATATATATCCTGACACATAACAAGGGCCTGGAAATATGAGAGGACAGAAGGTGGGAGGTCAGTGCTGCAGGGCGCTGATGCTTAATCATTCACATAATGCATAATCTGTCGACGTGTGGGCGATATGGTGAAGGGGACGTGGGAAGTCAGTCACAACTGGGGCTGCTGATGGATCAGTCTAGATAATGACAGTAGAAAAAGTAAATTGTGTGCGACGTTCACATTTATTTGAATGGCCATGATAACTTATACCTAATAGTTTTAACAAAAGTTTTGCACTACAGCAGACGGCAAACATAGTATCGATCACAGCAGCCGTCAGCAACAGCAAGGAGATAAAGAGGGAGAGAAAGTCCCCAGACTCCCTTATAAAATCGCTCAATTTTGGGACTTATTGAGTAAGGAGGAACTTTATAAACTTTGTGAAATGCCGTCTATGACAAATTCTTAATCATTTGTTGCTTCTTGTGCTTTCGGCAAATGTTATACATGAAGTTCTTTCTCTCTTTTTGTTAAAAACATCGTGTCCTTCTGCCCAACCTAGTTTATCAGTTCATGTCTCATTTTAGGGGATGCTGCAGCACCCCTAGTTCCCGCATCCATCATGTTGGCACCTGTGAGCCCCGGTGAATTGGCAAAGTGCATATTGTGCACTATGTGAAAAGTGGAATTTACTGCACTGGTTTAACAAAGGCCATTTAAAAAGTGACATACATTGCCAAAGAGCATCACACATTCACAACAAGAACATTTCTGCACATTCAGAAAATAGTTAAGTATAAAGAAATATGATATGCAGTGAGAAGATTATTAGGATTAATTCAACATGCCAGTGAATAAACAGACATAAAAGGATGTCGGCTGTTGTCGCCACAAAGCACTCAGAGCATCACTACAAAGTAAAGCACCCCATTTTTTATGTTTTATAATAAACTGACACTTCTGATCGCGCCGCCGATTTGCAGGTGTTTCATCTTCATCAAAATGATAACTTCAAAAGGGACATCAAAGTCATCATTTCATAATAGATAGCAACAGCCCTGAAAGGTTGCAGAAATGAACTGAAAAATCCCAGTGATCCTCGGTGATTCAGTCCCTTTAATGTCCAGTCAGTTTGTTTTATTGTGCTCGAGACTACAGACAGAAAGAGCTCCGCCACTTTTTGAGTTCATTTCCCCATTTACAATCAATTCGTCTATGGTTTTAAGTTCGCTTGGCTTTTATCAGAATTTGAGATTTGGAGCGCGCAATGTAATAAACACACCACATACTGTAATACGGTGCATGTCTACTCTTTGACACACATCCTCCTGTTCCAAATCTGGAGCTGATGGATGGTTGGGATGAGCAGGACCGCAATCCTGCATAAAATTGGTACAGTATGTTATCATACATACAACATGTGGTATTAAACTGTCTTGGAAACCTCCAGTCTACATTTACTCTCCAGTATAACAGACTCAGTGAGAGATGAATTCCCAGCAGAATGTCCTTGATAAAGCACTACTGGGGGGGGGTCTCTTCTTGGTTCCTTGAACTGCGTTCTCTATCTATATAGTCTATCTGAGATTAAAGGACAGGCAGGAAAAAACAAACTATATTGCCCACCAGGAGACATAGATCACTGTCGCCTCGGTGGAAATGGAAGGTGGCCTTGCTGTGTGCACATTTTGCCAGAAAATATTCCCCCTTCCTCTTTCTCTCCATCTCTCCCGTTGTCTTTCTGTCTTCCTCTCCCTTATCCAGATGTCCTGTGATAAAGCGGCTGTGCAGGAGATTTCAGCTTGTGTCGTTGGTCTTCATTTGGTGCCATGAAATGGTTCAAGGAACGATAAACATGAAGCCATGTACCATTGTGGTGCAAAAACCTTTGCCGCACTGGGATTCTGACCATGCCTAAAATATAAAACCCAGCCTTGGGTTTTTGCTACCTTATCACACAATTACAGCTGTTGGTGCTCAAAGAGGCTCAGCAGCTTTCCTCTGTTTGTGTGTATGTTTGTGTGTGTGCATGGTTGGGTAGAGTGTTTCACGGAGCAAGACAGAAAGGAGGAGTGAGGTAAGAGAAACAGAGGGTGAGGAATGGAAAAAACACAAAAGAATGATTCTGAAACTCGGGAGCGACGTTGTACCACTGCTCTTTGCTTGTCATCAATCTTTAGGTCAGCTTATGCCATTTTACATTTATATGTTTGTTCTGAATTATCTGTATGGGTACCTTTACAAAAATGGAAATCGCAGGCTATTAAAAACACTGGCATTGCATGTTGACTTATTTTATTTATTTTAAAAACCCAAATGGAGAAATTATGCTTGGGACAGGTTATAATTTTTTTAATTCCCAATGTCATTTTGGACAATAAAGTTTATGTCAAATAGTAAAACCTCCTGCCTTCACCATGTACGTACCTTTTTCCATTGTTGTTTCAGTGTCTGAGTACACATTTGAGGGATCCTTGAAAAGATATATGTGTTTATGTAAATATTTTGTGTTTAAGCACATCGGCCAATATATTAAAGGTGCCTTACGTAGTTTTGGGGAGTGACTGATTTCTGAGTTTGTATTATTACCTCATTAATATTGTAAATATTAAAATTCTGAGTTTGAATTTCTTCTCCAAAACTAAAACTACACAGTGCCCCTTTAATGTTGAAATAATGTTGATATTGTTTCCTGTTTTATTTTGTAAGGTTCATACTCATGTTGTGTCATGTTGTCTTACTTCCTGTCTTGTCTTGCTTTGCCCCCCTTGTGATTGTCCTGATTAGTTTCACCTGTCCCTGATTAGCCTCCTGTGTATTGAGTCCATGTGTTTTCCGCTCTTTGTGTTGTCAGTTTGTCTGTGTTGGCTCCTCGTGTTCAGCTGAGTTCCTGCTTGTGTTCCCCACACTTTATCTATTACACTTTTTATATTTATATATATCAGCTCGTGTTGTTTTTCCATTGTTTGTCTGGCTGGAGTCTGCATTTGGGTCCTTTTTTGCTGCTACCATAACAGAATTATTGCAAGTGCAGCATGTGTCTCAGCAGTGAAGGACCCAGGTGGCACAAGGAATCATGCAGTCAGTCTCAAGGCTGCCTGTCTGGCTTCTGTGTCCCCTGCCCTAAGCCCCCACCCTCTATTCCTGGATCTCAGCATAAACACTGCTGTGTGTGTGGGACGCTGGTTGTAAACAGTGGGAATAAGAGAGTGATCCATGAAGTGCCCCAGCCAAGCCTTGTATGAGCTTCCATGCCTGTGGATAGACCCCATGGTAGTGCCTGTCATGTCCAACTTTTGCTGAGGCAATCAAACATACAGTATTGTATTCAGATATAGTGATAAGTGTTTGCGTACATGCATGCTGTATGAGGATCGTCTGAAGACATCTTCATGCAACATGGCAGTGCATTAAACGAATATAGTCTGTGTTGGCCGTGATAATAAATACATGAAATAAAAGAAGCCATAAAGACTGTGGGCTACATATGGGATTTTGCTCCAGTTGGCCGCAGCCTATGTAAGCTTGATTTAATACTTGGAGTCAGGAGCAGCACAGAGCTGATGACTGCTCAGTGGTGTGTGCGTGTGTGTGTGGGAGAGCCATCCAGGCACACTTAATAGAGTGCCTGTTATGGTAGCCATGTTACATTTGGGCCTTGAGGTAAACAAACCAGGACCCAGGGGAGGACAAATGGCTCGAGACATGTAAACATGCGCATACAAAGGCTGGGGGAGATTCAGATTGGGTCTAGAAATGCACACACATGCAAACATAACGTACGCATGCTTTATTACATCAAATACAACCATACATCAGTGAATATAATGCAATTGCTGCTACCACTACAAATGCCATTACTGTCCATTCATTTTGATGTGTTCTTGCCTCGGAAAGTCCATTAGAGGTGACAGTCTCTATCCTGATAGAAGTAAATCACTGCTGACAGCCAGTGTCATCTCCCACAAAAACAGTAATCACAGTCAGTCAGACTGTGTGTCTGTCCTGTGTTTAATATCTCTGTCACTCATATTAAAAGGACACATCCTTGGTGTGTCTTCCTTCTCTTACAGCCAATAAATACAAGCTTACTTAACTCACTTAAGACAGCAACTAAGGACTAAGGAAAATGACTGTCTTGCTGCTGCAGGACGCCCCCTAAATGTTCTTGAGCCTTTAACTGATAAGTATGAATAGTTTTTTTTTTTATCTTCCCTCGAATAAAGGCCCTGACTGTTACAGTAGAAGCCCAATTACCTCGATAGCTCTGACCCTGTCTGAACCTTGAGAAATAATTCCTGCTCTTAATACTCATCAATCACCTCTGCTGAACATTTAACTGATAACATTACAGACACAACATAACCCATCCTGTTCCTTGGGTATTATCCCAGCCCATTTCCTAGAGGAGGTAATTCAGCATGTCCGTGCATTTATTTTACCCGTAATTAACTTTTCTGTCTTGACCGGCTCCATTGTTCAGCCTCTTCTCAAAAACACCCCAGAGTCCTTCAACTATTAGAACTTTGGGCCACCAGGAGAGTATTATTCACTTTTATTGGTCAGTATGAAATAGCTTTCCCCCTTTCAATATTAAGAGGTGTCATGAATACAATTTTCACAGTCATGTAGAACAAAATGGCTGTATGTGTTTGGGGATGTTAAGGGTGTTTTTTTCTGGTGTGCAATTGTTATTTGGGTTTTCTTAGCTTAACTTTCTTTTGTAGCCTTCTAAATATAGCTAGCGGCTATTGATTGATACCATTTTTAAGTTGATTTTGTGATTTACTGGAAGCCGTGAAGGGAGGCAGGAACTGGGGCAACCTAGCTGCTGCATTTTGGACCAATTGGTAAACGTGCTGTTGAGGACTGAGTAATGCCTGTGAAGAGGGAGTTACAGTAGTCTAAACAAGAACAGATTAAGGTGTGTACTAGAAGTTTTATGTGTTTGGATGTAAGTATAGGTTTTTGCTGTTTCTCAACTAAAAGAAGCAGGACTGAATGAGTTTAGTAATGTGAGACTCAAAGTTCAAACGCTGGGCAAACAGAATATCAAGATTCTTCGAGGAGGTCTTGATATTGTTGTCGAGGAGACGACATAATGACTGACCTTACTAAAACAATCAGGGCCGATCACAAGGAACTCAGTTTAGTCAGAACTGAGTTGCAGGAACATCCAATTCGTAACAGAGGCTAGACCATCATGAAAGGTGCCCAGGTTGTTACAGTTATTTCATTCGATTATTTAAACGCAAAGTACAGCGGTGTTTCATCAGCATAGTAATGGTAAGAGGTATCACAGCGGATATAAGGACAATAAGATTGGGCCCATTATTGACCCTTGAGGGACGAAGATAACAGTGAAAGACATGTAGTTCTTGATATAAACACTGAAGTATCTGTCAGACAGGTATGAAGTGAATCACTTTAGCACAGTCGATGAGATGCCAACCTACTTCAATAGTCTATTAATTAAATGATCAGTGGTGCCAAAGGCAGCTGATAAGTCTGGTAAAACTGTGGATGTTTGCCAGATACACGCCCAGCAGTGATGTGAGAGTTAACCTGCCTGCCCCCTTCGATGGTGATGAACACTAGAGCTTTTCATCTGGGTGAGACAGGTGGAGGTTGCTATCAGAGCTACAACGGAAAACGGCAGTGACTACAATGGAGAACCGGTGAGGGTTCTCCCACAGCCTTTCTGATACGATCAGAAGCCAAGCCCTGTTTGCATTTTGCTCTGGTTGGAATACCTTGGTTTTTTCATTCATGCTCAGCTTGGCATTCCAGCCTTTTACCGTTGCGTTGCAGTGGTGACAAATAAGATAAAACATGAACAAGAGCTTTTGTGTGCATGTCTGGGAACATCCCAACACAAAACAAGTAAACAAACAGACCAACGGCACAAATAAGGGAAAAAAGAGAGAACAACTGCAGGGAGCTCTATGGGCCGCGTAATGAGTCAGCAGATGATGCCAAGGCTTCTGCTAGAGGCCTGCAGGCCTGATAGACTCGGTACCTACCAACAATGTCCTAAAATTCTCCGTCTGAACCGAAGCCAGTGAAAACAAGGTCACTGCTTTGTCCCCAACCCGCACAAACTTTCTAAATGATCTCGCTGTGTTTACTAAGCTGCCAGATAAGAATAGAGAGCGGTCTTTACAGGGCCACACACTGTTATAGTTCCAAACTGACAACGGAGCCATTCATTGCTTAAAAGGGCTAAAATCTGAGACATGAAACAACTAAACAACAGCTCACTCACATAAACGGGGGGTTAATTGGGGGCAGAGTTGTTAGAATCCTTTCACACTTCAGTCTTAAACACACAGGAAAAGGCCACTCGTTTTATTGAATAAAGAGGATGACCACTTAAGAGTTTACAGATTCTTTCTAAAGAAACAGACAAAAGATCATTATTTAAAAAAATTAACATGCCAAATAATTCATTCATTTTGAGTTCGTCTGACATCCTGGGCTCTTTGCAGATTTTGACCTTAACTGCCTTCCTACACAACAGTGAATCAAGCTGGAATGTAAATCGGCTGTCTGACTCCCCTCTAAACACAGAGTAGGCAAAGAAACAGAAACGACTCACAGCAACAACAATGAGACACTTGCTGGCTTGTGGTCAAGTTTTACTAGCTCTGTCCACAACAATACACACCAGAAGTCTCATAAACAGAATCCTAGTCGTATGTTAGCCATCAGGACAGCATCATCGGTCCATTTAAGGCGAGGTTACACATGGTGGGGCTATAGGTATTTTCTCTGGTTATTGTTTGGCACCTTCTCTGACGCCTACATAAAGTTATGCTCTGCTGTAGATCCTATAAATAATAACAGTGTTGTTGACAGTTGCGTCTTAAGATTTATTTCAGCTGAACTTTTCAACTTGAACATCTGCCTTCGGCTCAAATAAGCCTATGATCCCGGCGGTTTGAGCACACTAGTAATCTGCAACAGATAGGCGTTTGTGGGGAAGCGACACTAAAAGCTTTGGACAAGAGGAGGTCAGGCAAAGGGGTTATCTGCGTAATGTTTTTAGGATGTGAGTGGAGGGACTGGCCCACAGCCCTGACCCCAAACATCTCCACCGCCCGCGCAAAACAAGCAAACAACGTCAAACACGTCGTTCTGAGTCTCAGCAGAGTCTGTTAGAGTTCAAAGTTCTGCAGCAACTTTTAGTTTCACGGTAGAAACGGAGATGTCTTTTGAAATCCCTTTCTTTAGAAATATACAAAAACTGAAAATCTGAGAGGCTGCATGAAAGCACTCATCACACACGGATACAAACACTTGACAGGTGAGCTGAGCAAAAAATGAAAATAATAATCTGGAACACTTAGAGCAGCCCTCGAGGAAATCCAGTCATTAAAGTGACAGCACACAGAAAGAGTGCGAAAGTTTTATTCGTGTGCTTGTCGACGCCTTATTCGTATCTCCTTTTTAGGGATTTTAAAAATGAGAGTTAATAAGGGAACTCGCAACACTTTTGGCTTCAGTTTGTGGTATTATAAATGCTATATCACATAACCACTGACCTGGGTTCAGATGAGGATAGGCATATGAAGAACCAGAACCCTGCTCATACTGTCACCAGAAGTTATGTTAATCACCATCAGGTTGTCATAATGAATCAAAACACTGGGGCAAGGAACTTTTGTTGACCAGACAGAGCTCCTTTTCAGAGTTCAGTGTTATTTCATGCATCTAAAAAAAATAAAAATATATTTAAATCACTGCTGCCTCTGGAAAACCCCAAACTCCCGCTGGAGATTTATGTTTCTATGTTTTTTATTTACAGCCCTAAGTTAAGAGGGTGAATTTCATGACCTTCAGGCCCATGAGACCCATCCAAAACACATGTTGAAATTGGAAAAACACATCGCCATTAATCAAAATTCTTGGTTCCTCAAAGCATTTCATCCAAGAGACTCTTCTCTGACATCAGCAAAAGTGAACACACAGTGATCAGAAATTATCTGCTTAATAAACTCCAGGCCTCAGGAAGTATTAATATGGAAAATTGCTCCTCTCCTCCACATGATCCAGTTATACAAACCGATAAGAAAAAGGGGCCTGCCTGTCAGTGTGTGTGCTTTACAGCAGCTATAAAGAGTAGAGGGAAAGAGGAGGAGGCTAACTAATGGTGGCTGACCTAATCCAGGGTCTGTTCTACTCTAATTAAAACCTGCAATCCATTCATTTGCTCCCATAAGGACTCTGCGGAAAACAACAGACGGAGGCCTGATTCAAATGAATGGAGGAATTAAACACAGAAACAAAGGCCACAGCCGAAGATAATTGCAGAGGAAAAGGCAGCTCGATTGAAAGTGACATCACCAACATAAACAGCCTTCGCAGATGAAAGCACATCCTGAATCGGACTCCTCGTACTTAGAGAAGAAATAGAAGTCAATGTGATTACACTACAGTGGGTCAACATAATGCAAGCATGGCTTGTTAGCAATTGCTGAAGTGAACTGCAGTGCTGGGAGTAATTGCTGTTACTTGCTCATGCTATGTCACCAAATGAGAACAGTTGAAGCAGTTGCATCAGAGTTGGTTGTGCTCAGTTGACCTTAACAGTCACTGGCAACTGCAATGTCCTCAGGCTACGACTCGTGCTCTGTGTGTGTGTCTGCTTGATATGATTTGGGTAAATATAAATATAATATGTAGTCCATGAGTGCTTAATATAAAAACACTAGCCTTGCTGGTGTGTGATTAATGACGGGTTGGTGAACAGACAAAACTCAAAATGAATCACGGAGACGCGGGACTTGCACGTTTTTGTCATGTTGGTAACGTGCTGCTCGCTTGTTGCATCATAAGATCGGATCAAACATAACAATGCCCGTGGCGACTCTGGGTGGTAGCAGTAGCAGCATATTAAAACAACCGGGTGCATAGAAAATATATTGTACTTGTAAAGTAGATGCAGATATCATGCTGCTTTAACTAGCATTTTCCACTCATTATCTATTAATGTACACATTTACCCGATTTGTTTTATTCTATATGCAAAATATACATTGTGTTCTGAATCATGTAAATGTATGCAGTGAACAGTGTGCATGTACTGTAAAGAACTGAAAAGCCAAAACCATGAAATTAGACCATAAAGAGTTGCTTGCTTTGACATCACCAGTTTAAACTGCAGGGAAGACGCTGCACGGACGGTGTCTTTGTTAAAGTCAATCGATGTTATCAGTGCGTTTGCTTTACAAGTGCAGGTAGCATACTGTATGTATAGAATAACCTTACTGAGACAGGTGTGTTTGCTAGGTGTGCCATTATCATAGCTGATAACCACCTGCTGGATGTACACATAAAGAAGGGTGACAAAAACACGGGGCGCTAATGTCTGAGTGTCAGGGTCTCACCTTTATAGCTCCAGTACATTTCCCCCCCACACAAAGTCACACATACACATCACACCTGACAATGTTGAGATGAAGCCTCATTTATTAAAGCGTACAAAAAGTTTATGTAATTATATTCTGACCTTGTATCAAGGAACATTTTCGATATCCAAGAGGAGGGTGCATCCTCGCTGGAGCGGCGCAGGGTTTCAGTACGTCCTGGGGCCCTTTTGCTGCGTGTCATCCCTCCTCTCTGTCATCCTGTTTCCTGTCCCTTATCAGCTACTCTGTCTAATAAATAATTATATTATATTACATTTATTAGATTACATATTTTTTTATATAAATATCATTATATTTTGAATATTTTTGGCACTTTGCCATCAGACAGCCACTGAAAGTCCAACCCAAACAGCTGCAGTGGGCGGCATACAGACGCTGTATGGTTGAGGGAATGTACTGCCAAAGGAAAGGGCTGTCTGACAGCAATGTAAAGCGCTAAAAATGTTCAAAATAGAGCATACACTAAAATGAATATATATATTTTTTAGGTGGGCCTTCTTTTACGTGGCTGTCGGTGCCGCTGTTTAGCAGTACAATGCTCTGCTTCCCTGTCGATGCTACGAGCAGCTTCTCCACACGGGGGGGAGCTGACGGTCATCTACTGCAGGTAATACGCTGACTAGGGATAAGTACCTCATACAACCCTACATCAAAACACCTGAACAATCACTTTTTAAAAAAATGAAACCGATTTGAACTATGAATAGTTGCTACAGCGTGGAGGCAGTGAGGCACAGGTGCTATTAAGATAGTGAGACAGGGAACAGAGAGGAGAAGATATCGGGTGTGTTCAGCTGTCTCTTTGTTTCTAATGCATTGTATGGATGGCTGAGCATTTTGGCTCAGGAGCCTCTAAGTGCCAACTGATACTGTCCCCCAAGTGGACGGGGCTGCCTGCATATATATACGTACAAAGAAGAGACTGGCGGAGGAAATCCGGCTGGTTTCAGCTGTGAGGATTGAAATACAAATGCAACAGCAAATGATGCGTGCATGCAGATCTACTGTAATTGTTATGACATCTGGCACCACATTTATAGACTAAAACAATACCATTAAACAGCGTGTGTGCCGAGCGACATGCACTATAGCTACAGGTCAAAATGTATTTACGTAGCCGTCTGGAGACATGTGTTCTTTGCACCATGTAATGCAGCTGAGGAATGGCTATGTAACAGAAGGAGGGAGGGTCACTGAATCTGTATGACATTTAATTTCAGGTTTTGTCCATCAGTGTTGGTTCATTCTTAGCGTGATTATTTTTTGGTGTGGGCATGTGCAAACCATAATGTGTTTTCTGAGGTGCGTATTCGTTTGTACTTAAGCCTATTGAACACTTTCAACAATTATTTTTTTGTTTCTCTAAAGCTCTCGGTTCTCTGCCGAGGTGTGTGTGTGGGTTTGGATTTGAACAGTTTCTGTGCCTACTGTAGCTGCCTGGCATGTAGAGATTGTATTGTAGAGATCCATGATTCAGAGCCATCTTTGAGCCTCATTGTCCTTTTCAAAAGCTTGTGGAAGCTCGCTGACATGGAAGGATGGTACTTTTATTATCTAAATACTCGCCGCTTCTCGATCTTTTCAGATTGATATGATATGTAACATTTCTGCATTATAACGTCTAAAAATGACCAGACCTTTGTTATACATTTTGTTGAGGTGTATTCAAAATATCCCAAATGTTTCCATTGAAACACAGAGCAATCCGCAATTCTGTTCAAGGTAATGGTCACATTTGGTCGCTGTAACTTCCGAGAGAGAGTAAGAATGAGGACGAAGTTGGCTAAGAGACTATAACGCAACGTGAATACAACTTTAAGACACTTGCTTAACTGTAAGCACTTCTGCCTGCATCACCTCGATGGATTTTCATCAGACCATATTCACGCGGCTGCCATTTTTCTTTACTGTCACACTCCGGGTGGGAAGCTCAAATGCTGGGATAATGTTATATTTCTAGATTGTAGGTCGTATACATGTAGGGAATCTGACAAACTGTTATAATGTTACCACTTCCCAATTGATCAGCAGCGGATAAGATGATAGATCGGCCATATTTCAGGGAAAAACAACAAAGCTCATACTTGCAATCTGGAACACAGTAGTAAGATGTTTAGCTTCCCTACCTGAGCATGATGTTAGATGAAAATGGCCGCCTTGCGAATGTGGTCTCTTTGGTTTTGTTTTGATTGAGAGACCCCAGCGGCAGATATTACATACTACGCATTTAAATAATTGACCCAACTTTGTGTTAAGACTCCATTAAAATCCGTTAAATCCTTTTTTGCCCTCATTAATTGTCCATTTTATATTCCCGGGGGCTCTATCATTGAATTTTGCATACGAGTTCAAATTCACGGTACTCTTTTCACAAGTCCAGGGTGGTCTTTTCGGACCACTTCACAGGAACATCGGCAAGGTGTCACCGTTTTCCCTGACACCGTCTGTCCTTCCAAGGTGACATCTGACAGCTGTCGTATTACAGCTCATCTTGTCACCCCCCGCTCCCTAAGAGCTTCCAAGATCGCCTTTCCCTGGACACCTCACATGACAAATGCTCGCAAAAAGCTTTATGCGCCCTCTGAGTCACACCCACGCTATTTGCTTTCACTCTTCCCAGAGCTCAGCCACCATGCCCGTTCTCTCGCTATCTCTCTGTTATCTCATTTGTCTCTCAGTCCCTTTTCTATCCTCCTGTTGTCTTTCCACTTTTTAACCCCCTCTCTAACATCTCCTCTCATTCTTAAGCTTGAGCTCTTTATCCCCATTATCCTACCTGTCATTATTCTCTCTTGCGTCCTTGAAATCCCCAAGTCAGGGAAATGTTCATCTTGAAAGCATAAACTGCTGACTGGACGGGATCCTGATAGCAATAGAACGGGTGCCAACTAGTCTGCGTGGTTCAAGGATGACAGAGATGTAGAGGTGCGTCCATGCTCAGCACTTACGAGAAACATGCAAAGACATCAAGTTTAAACAAACAGTGTCAAAAGTACCAAGGTTATTATAAATCAGCCGATGCCGAGTCTTTATTCTCTCTCTCATTTATATTTGGAAAGACTAAATGTATTATCATACTCACAGCTTAAGGACATAAATGGTGGAAGGGGTTCTTCTGTTAGCATTTTGCTACGCTGAAAACAAAAGTCTATCCAGAGCTCGGATATCAGATTTTTTGCCTTGTACATATCCCCTGCCTGCATGTCTTGAGCTCAGCAGCTGCAGTGTTTGGATGAACTCTTGATCTGAATGTGTAAAACTTCAGCCTCTTAACACAAGAAAGGCCCAGAGTAGCTGAGGTGAGAATTCAAAACGGAAAACCAATAATGTCTGCGGGCAAGGTGCTTTTCCCTTAAGCACATATCCAACCGACGATCCTGAAAAACCATATAAAAGCTGACATGGACGAGGGGAAGGATTTAATTTCCTGTCAAATGGGATTCCCAAAAAGAAGAGAGGAAAGTTTATCTATTGTTTGATTTTTTTTTAGACACTTAATTGTGCACTTCAAAATCGGAAGAGTCTTCAAAGTTTGGCTACAGCCACCGTGGAAAACATGTCTAACACCTACAGTGAAAAACCTGCATTAACACCACCTTATGTAACTGTACAGTGTGCTGTTACAGCTCTATTATAGCATCAAATGTGCAAAAATCACGTCAGTCGGAGGTGCTCCTCTTCGCACGTCAGCTCTGATGTAAGTCGATGTGTGTGTGTTGTGCACACATGTCTAAATGTGTTACAGAAAGCTAAATTAAGATTTTATCAAGGCAGATGTCACAGCAAAGGAAATGTGAACCCAGACTGGGAAATGACACATTTTTGACACCAAGGTGATGTTTGCTCCCTAAAGCTGTCGACAGAGAACGTTTATTTATTTATTTATGGACTTGCAATTTGGTGTATTCATGGTTAAGGTGGTATAAGTTGTTTGGGTTTTTGGTTTAGTTAGTTCCTGTTTTATTTTGTGTCTTGCAGTGACATTTCACTTCCTGTCTTTGTCTCTTTCGCCTGCCTATCATTTGTTAATCATTCCCATGTATTTAAGCCTGTGTTCCCCTCACTTTTTGTCTGTTTGTCTGTTCGATCCTGTGTCCTCTGCGTCTCCTGTGCTCCTGTGCCTGCTCCCGGTCCTTGCGTGTCCTCTGTGTCCCTGCTTTTATTCCCCGTGGCTTCTGGTTTGACCTCAGTATTTGTATATCTCTTTGGTTGTTTTCTTGGACTTCCCTTTGCCTGCCTTGGTTACTTGCATTTTGGATGTTGGACACCAGTTGATCATTAACTATCATTGTTATTTTACCTCCCTGCCTTTGTGTGTCTTGCTTTAGTCCTTTTTTGCAAACCATAACATGAGGTATATTGTGCAAGCCTCACAGACAAGCTTGCACAGGCTGCTGAAACCAGCAGTAAAAAAAAGCATACTGCTAAAAGCTATCACACTGAGATTTGTCACTGAATATGACCTTATACCATCTATTGTAAATTGGATTTGGTCTATGCACCAGCTCTTGGACAGAATACTTATTGTCAACATAAATTTGCATCTAAATGCATACAGTTTTGATGCATGCCTCATGCTGGCTTGTGTGAGACATTCTTAATACGGTGCATAATTTTCCCCATGACATGTTTTGACCATCCATCCAAGGAGCATAATTGTATATTGTACGTATCTTAAGCCACAGACAAAGGCGCCAATAAATCAGAATAGTGAGAAAAGCAAATTGGGGAGATTAGACTGTAGGCATATCTCGTTGAGATCTTTTTTTCTTTATCCCTATTGTCCAGGAAGGATTATCACAATATGTTTCTCCTGGCAGTATAGCGAGACATAAAACAAAAGCAGACGCAGAAATATAATTAAGGCTTAACTGTATTTGACCCCAGTGCACGCTTCCAATGGAATTAGCTGGGTTAAGAATTCTCTGGTGGTGCAAGGGGAGAGGTGGGATTATTTTCATTTCTAGGTGCTCAGTCTACAACTACAGCTACAACATGTATAGTCATGTTGTGCTTTAAATGTCCACGCCAAAGGGAGTTGCTCTCTCCCACAGAAAACACTGCTCCTGAACTGCCTGAACCGCCTGGTCTGGAGTGAAGCCTTTACTTCTGTAACTTATGTGTGTCATTATGTAACAGGTATTATATAAATATACATATTCATTTATCATAAAATATATACACTCAAGTCAGTCAGCAAGCATACAGTTGCTACTGCTGTAGCGCCGTTATTTTAGATCACACTACCTTGCTTCGCAGGACCCGACCCTACTCTGCCTCCGATTGGCTACATCCTCCCTGTTAAGTAATGTGCACGTGCAGCTCTAACCAAACATTGAAAGAGAGTTCAAGATGTCTTTGTAGCTAAAACTGAGCATTCAAGACACAATGTTAAAAAGGATGCTGCAGCAATGCACCGTATGAGAAAAATGACCTCTTTAAACTTTATACAGCTCTGGTCTGCAAGAGTACAAACCAGTTAGCTAAGAGGCTCATCCAACAGCAGCCAAAACTCAATCAAAACCAGACTAGATACTTAGGCTTGGAGTTTATTTCAGAACAAATGAATGTCTGCTTTTACCTCCAGGTCTTCAAAAAAGGTCCTGAGTACTGAACTCCCTCTGGGTCAACTGTCAATAGAGAGATGCCAGGAATGTCATCATACCCACCAATCCTTATCCATATTTGAGGGAGTGTTTATATATCAGACACAAGCCTGGTGTCTTGGACAGTTACTACTGAAAACAAACAGCGGGTTTGGCAGTGTGGCACAAGATCTGCTGACAACAGAAATGGTTGGTTTTGTGGTTGCATCCTCAGCCGTACAGTTGTACCGAGACTCAGAGTCTACATCTAAATCGCTGCTGTTAACACGAAGAGACCTGAAATAGCTTGAGGATATGCGACAATCATTGAACCCTGGCTCGGTTCAACTGGTAATGTAAGTGAATGGAGCCACAAAGAAGAAGAGTCTGCAAACATAATGGAAGTGGGGTACAACAAGCACACAGAGCCAGTGATGCTGGAGAAAGAAGAGAGATAAGTGTTTCTAAAAGAGCAAATTAGATCAACGGAGTGGTTTGGGAAAAAATGAAAGGCATGGATTGACATAAGGGAAGCGCCAGGGATCTTACATCTCCTCTCCTCGTAATTACAGCCTGTTTTTCTTGCACATGGTATCAGCTTTGACCTCTTTAAAAAAGTTTCAAGGGAGACGCTATGTTTGACATAGTTACCCGTGCACAACTCCACTCAAACAAAGGAAGGAGTTCGATAGAGAGGAGACAAAACAACTGTTGAGGCTGCCAATAATTTGGTCCTCCAGAGTAGGAAGATAGTTAAATGTACATCAGTGTGTAACTGCTGCCCTCCGGCTACCTGGCAGCTGTCTTCTTTAAACAAAAACCTTTACTGAAATCTAAGGCAGGGTTTTTTCTGGTCCATTAATCCAATTAAAGTAATTTATTTTGACATA
Source organism: Pagrus pagrus (assembly GCF_965226575.1). NCBI lineage: Eukaryota > Metazoa > Chordata > Actinopteri > Spariformes > Sparidae > Pagrus > Pagrus pagrus. Next base: position 11,258,087 of record NC_140200.1, read on the forward strand.
AACTGTTCGAAAAGCTTATGTTTTAACAATTGCTAAGCCTATAGAGTCTATTTAACCTGTAGAGTGTATATAACTGCTTTATCCATAATTACCATCATTATCATTCTGATAAATTCATAATTACCATCAATTATTATCAGCGCTGACAACATTCAACGTCCTTATCCTTCTTGTGTTGACAATATTTCAATGAATCTTATCTCTACGGACCAAATAATGCAATTATCTACAAGTTACCTCGTATTAACCTTTGAATGACCTGATGGGATCTGTTGTTTTCAAGCATTAGAACATGTTGTACCCAAACTGCCCTATTTTCGGTTCGTGGTTTATAAGCTCCTCATTAGCTAAAAAAGGCTACTATACAAACTAATTATATGACTCATAATTAACTGTAATACTTGGGAAAAAGCGGAGCATAACTGTTGCGAAACCACACGCCGCCTGTTACAAAACAGCATAATCTAAATTGCATTTTCCCTTATTTCGCTTAATTATTTAAATCCTCGCCGGTTCACACTGAGAATCCATCTGCACAAATTATAGCAGGTATAAACAAGCCGCTAGAAAGAAAAACCCACCTCAAACTATCCATCCCACTTGCCTCCTCATCCCTGACAACAGCCATTTCCCATTCTCATAAATGCTTCCTAAATGGATCATGCAAATCAGGCTGTGAATTAGCGGGAGGGATCATGATGATGTGTTATCCATCTGTGGCATTGCACGTCCCTGATAACACGTCTCTAATTGACGATCACTGTCATTGTACCGCATTTGAAAATGAGGTTCAGTGTGGCCCCAGCCGCATAAATTAAGACGCGTGCCGTTACCTAATTGCTCTGATTAGCATTAGCTCTGAGGAAAAAGCAGTGATGCTAATCATGGTGGATAAAATCTGCACTGACTGGACTCAGCCAGATGCATGTAAATATCAACCGGAGTGGGAACAATACGGCAAAAAACATGTTCCCGTACTGGTAAATCGGTCCGGTATCCCTTTAAATAATGATTCCACCTCATCTCATAATTTACACCCGATGCTAACGTTAAACATCACACTACCTGGACAGCTGTCACCCCACTGATGACAAGGTATGTGCACAGGCTTCAAATCACCACAATCACCGATAAAACCATTGAAAATACTGTCACACCCATCATCCTAAGAGACGACCATGATTAGCATGTAGTCACGCCGCCGCATGGTGGTTCTCTCTAATCCCATATCTCAAAGCTGCTCATTCTGATACCCATCAGAGATGTTGAGACAGATGAGTGATGTGCTGTGTCACTGCAAGTGAAGGCAGACAGCGAAGGGTGGCAATTATGGTTTATACGTCTGAAGGAGCTGCACTTAAACTCCGCAGGAATACAGGGAATCAGAGAGAGAGAGGGAGGAGAAAAACATTTTAGTAAACAGAGAAGATAAAAGTCCAGCAGAAGACTGGAATTAGAGAATTATATGTTAGGCCAGATAACATATTACAAATTTAAATCAAAATATGGTGGGCTGGTGCAGTGATTTAAGTTTTATTTTTTATTCTAGTAATCACTTCAAGCAAACTCCTGCTCACTGTCTAAAACATTTATTTGCAACAAAACACCCTGTATTTTTTGTGAGTAAGACAGTGTAGGAGTTTGCCTGCAACTTTTGGTCTCCTTGCCCTTCTCCTACACACCTGGCTCATGAAACGTGCAAAGTATATCTGTTTTGTGGTCTATAAAATGTCAAGAAGAAAAAAAAAATGTCCGCAGTTTGGTCTTCAAATTGTTTGTTTTGCCTTACGCTCAATCCAAACATGTTCTGTTTATTTGCAGTTTTGATAATCAATGTCATGTCAATCAATAATCATGTTTGTTTTCTTTTTTTTTTGAAGATACACTACCTGGTCCACAAATCCTGCAAAACTGTCTAAAGCTTTTCTTTTTCTCTTTTTTTCCAAGCAACATCAAGACTGCCTTTCAAGCAGGGACTGTTTTGGAAGGAAAATTATTGCTGTTAACATTATTTTGCAATTCTTCCACCGTGTAATGGATGCTGTTACCAACAATAGTATGAAGCAGTTAATTTAATTACATTTTGGATCTTACATAGTGAAACAAGTGATGAATAACACATGTGAAGTTGGAAACCCTGATGATATTTTGACAACAACGTGTTGGCTTACAGAAGTGTAATTATAGGTAATTCCACTTGTGATGTTCTATTTAGAGCCTATGCTGATCAAATGTGACCGTATGACATGCCTCAGCATATCAGAAGGAATGGATTATTACAATGTTTTTTGATTATGAACCACGTAAATTAGTTTCTACAATCTGACTTGAAATGAATTGACAAGATTGATGAATTGTTTACCTCTTGCATCATGTGACAAAGACATACAGCATAAACCTATAGCCAGGAAGCTCACCATTAGTGAATCACTGGCTGTGGGAAAAGCAGACACAGCGATATCATGAGCGGCGTATATATGTGTCTCTATTGGGACCATTGTTAATACATGACTCTCTTATGGATGGTGTGAATTCATGCGTGCCGTCAGTAATTGATTCAGTGTCTCTCCTTTGGTGCAGAATACAGACATCAGAAGTGCTGATAAGGCACTAAGACAGGCAGCCATGTGAATCCGGGTGAGAGTGGCACGCGAGGGAAGGGGTTTCTCCATACTTAAAGCCTCAGATTGACGGATTGCCACTTTAACCACTTAGGCAGACTGGGGGTTGGAGCAATCCAGCTAGCATAGCAGGCTAATGAAGTGCAGAAAGGATATTAAATGACAGGGGATTGTGAAAGTGCTGGTGGTGGCAACATGGGAGGCGGGAGGAGACCCTCACCGCCAGGGAATTCAAAACCACCACCACCACAGGTCAGGCATTGTGCCACGCAGGGAGGTGTAAAGTCAGGTGTGAAATCAAATGGAGGCACCCGCAAGTAGTTAACATGAAGAACAAAAGCCACCGTGGTGGCAACAGATGTAGAGGGAGGTCAACGCCACTAATCCTAAACCTTATTTATGGTTTGGTTTTGTAACAGATTACTCATGATATGCAGTGAAAATGTGTTTTTATGCCAAATTCGACTAAACTGAGGGATTGCCCAGAACCACTCAATACCAGTGAATCATAAATTGGCATAATGGAGGATCACTTACCCTGCGAGGCAGCTGGATTTGTGAGATCACGCGAGAATCCATTGTGGGGCATTAGCTCATTATACTGTTACAGTGTTGTCTTCTCCTGGTTTTAAAGGCTGCCTTACAGTTAAGTGATGTCAATTTCTGAACTTACCACAATGCTCTACTTGTTCTAATACATTTATTCCTTTAGTCATTATATCCACATAACTGATGATTATTTATCAAAAATCATGTTAATATTTTGTGAAAGTACCAGTAGTCATCCTTAGAACAGTGTTGCAGTATACCGATATAGCGAGGTATGCAAGGCTTTTGAGCCGATTTCAAAGTAGAGATATAAATCATGTGTCATGATATAGCCTAGCAATGTGGCAGTATTATGTTAAGGTCATATCGCCCAGTTCCACCAGGGTCCAGGTTACATGCTTGTGGAAGAACCACAGTGGTTAGGACCAATCAGCACCCTTTGAGGAACTACCGGCAGCTGCGGCAGGCCCGTGGTTCAGGTATGACAACAGTAAGAGACGAGACTGTTTGTTTGAATACAACAATGGCTTTTCCCAAAGAGGTTAGCATAGATGCTGCTAGCATCTGTTCTACCAGAAGAGATTATTTCTTCATTCAAAGCGCAAACAACCGCACTGAGGGCTTTTAATTGAATCTTCTCTCGACTGGTTTCGGGGATGTCATATGTTTTTTCAATCCGATTGGTTGAAGTTAGTCCATGATAGACAGATGGTTCATCCAATACCTGCCAAGTGCCTGCCCTCTCTGAACACTTTCCAAGGACGACTTCTCAGGTGATTCTGTGTAACAAACCATCTGAAGCCTCAGGTTAGAGGATCGCGTGACCTATCAACAAGCAGGTAATCGAGCAATCAGACTACTGTACGTGTGATACCAACATGACCGAGCCTTTAAATGTCCTGGTCTATCTGTCAGCGTGATAACCAGCCACTGCAGGGTATCAATAGTGTGACTGCCAGAGCTAAATACGGCTTTGGCCTGTCGTTTGGATAACAGCAAACATATGTCAAGGGCAGTATCAGACTTTTGGATAAAATGTATCTGATTTGCTCATAATGGGATCATTACGATACATTGTAATGCGACAATAATAACAGCTGGTGAAACATTTGTGCATCAAATCCACCATGAATGATTCCATTACACCATACAGTGTTATCAATGAGGAACATGCTCCGGCTCCCTCTATCACAGCAAGACACAAAACCGGCTTTTGTGCTTAGTTGAAGACAGGCACCGATCAACACCCCGGCCCATTGTGTGATGCCAGTCCGCAGACATGTGTGTTGGCGTGCGCGAGCGCGCGCGTGTTATTCACTCTCGATTAAATTCACCCAGAGCCGTGACAGAACAGGCAGAATCCAGAGGCTGCAAACATCAGCAGCGCGGCCAAACGGCACATTCTGCTGACAGCGGGAAAGGGGCCGACAAAGAGCCACCGTTCTGTTTATATACACAAGACACACACCAAGATCCAATGTGATAAGACAACTGAGAGATAGAGAGAGGAATGGCAGATGGCAAAACACTTCACAAACAGAGAATTTGTTTTGCAGTAAGCGTGTCGTGTTGGGTCTCGTCTTTATTAGGGAAGCAGGGTGACTTTGTGAAGAGGTCGCGTGACATCTGGGCTGCCAAGGAGCCCCTTTATTTCCAAAAGGGGGTTGGAAGGAGCAGCAAAACTGACAGACCCTATAATTCACAACACAATCAGCAGTTAAAAACAGTAAATAAACACTGAATAATGAAAGGCAGATAAGAAATGTGTAAATAGCAGACAAAGGCCCATAAATCTTGAGAATATGCAAACATAATAGCATCTTTGTGATCTGCAAAACACAGAAGAGATTAAAAGAACCCGTTTAGCCAAAAATAATTCACTCGTGCCATTTTGTAAAAAGGAGAAAAAAAACAATGATTAAAAAACGATGAATCCTTTAATCACATTTTCAGCTCCAATCATATTAGCAGTGCCAGAACGTTGCTTCTAATCTGCTCTGTGCAATCAAATATCCCAGCGACATTTCTAGGAAGGTTTACAGATGTGACACGCGTCATGGCGCTCGCTCCACACAAAAAGTGAGTGTTTTTTATTCGAGTGAAAGTGATTTTCTTTTAAAGGACGTTCTGTGGCTGCCTGATCCACCGCCGCTGCTCTTCTCCCCTGAGAGACGCCTGACATGCAGGCTGTCAAACGCTCAATACAAAAATGACAACCAGCACAGTACCTTGCGTGCGTGATTGTCGCTACATGTTTCAGGGTGTGTGCTGTATTAGTGTTTTTACAGAGGACACTCGCTTCATCAGAGATTCTCACCAGAGATTCAGTTCAGTCTGCCAGAAAACTTCCAGCTCTGCCAGAGAACTTCACAGCGGTTTGACTCTCTTTCATATGAGAAGGTGATTTTTCTTGACATATTTTTTTTTAAAAGGCTGAAAGGAGAGTAAAGAAAAAAAACACCCTCAGAAAAACATCACCACCATGGTTTCAATGGACTTGTCAAAACACATGGAGTATGCTGTCTGAGGCTGATCGTGGGTTTTTCTTTCATACATTTTAGATGGATCAATAGCTGCAGACGATTTAGTGTGTGTTGGTTTGCATTGTTAAGAATCTTTGCAATTGATTTTACAGAAAATAGAAAGTAGGCTGGCGCACATCTTTTTCCAAACATCAGCTTCCCTTACAAATACCCTACAAGCGGATGATCTTTAATAAGAACGTCTGGCAGCGAAGAGACAATGAAAAAACAACAAAAAGATTATCAGCATGAGCACAAACAAACAGATGACTGGGTTGAGACGGGGGCAGAAAATATTCCGACGAGACGTTTTAGTGTCCTTGCATGGCTTGTCTGGTGTATGTGTTCCGCTCTATTCAGTCTGGCTTTAATGTAGTGTCTGAGACTTATTTTATTTTATTTTCATCATAGCCCTATATTCTTTTTGTATTTCATATATTTTCTTTATATTCATTATATTTTTATTTACATTTTACTGTTCTCTTTATTCTCCTTGTTATATTATATTTTATAAACTTTTAACTAAATTTTTATGTGCAATATTTTATTTTATTTCTATTATAATTTTTTGTGCTTGTTTTTATCTTTTATTCTTTATCTTTTATCATTTTAACTATTCATTGTGTTGCAATTGGTGTGCATTAGTCTCTAAACCTGTTTTTATAACATGTTCTTTTTTCAATCACTTGTTTGATTTGTTTGAAAGGTGCTATATAAATAAAATTTGATTGATTGATTGATTGATTGATTGATTGATTGATTGATTGATATGTGCTGCTCTCACAGTGCAATAGGCTAACAGTAAAATAAGATACAGACAAAGTTATCTCAGGACATCTCAAAAGGTCTTTCATTGGCTACTCTGCATCATGGACAGCACAGTAGATAATTATTTAGACGCCAATTTAAAAACTAATGCTCAATATAATAACTTAGTTATCTTCACTACGGCTGAAATGTCCGTCAGTGTCTGACTGAAACTTTCTGCCTTCACAAGAGTTGAGTACACAAACACAGAGGTGAGTATTTACAGTTTTGTTCGCTCTACTCATCCGCTTCATTCCTTTGATGATTGGGCTGCGGTCACGGTTGCAGGCGTTCACTTTTGAATAAAGGCCAGTTGAAGTTACGAGCAGTTTTATGGATTAATAAAACAAGCACCAATTCGCAGTAGCTGCGACCAGGTATGCACTTAAGCGTCCATGTGTGTGGTGGTGTGGGTGTGTCCGTCTTTCGAAGTTCGGTCATGTAACTTGAATCCATGTGCCTTTTTGTTAGAGGGCCCCTCCTCTGCCACACACCCTTTTTTGGCCAATAGGCATGAACAGTTCAATCAGCTGTCTTTTGGCCCGTGACCGATCTTACCCACAAAATCTCTTGCGTGTCAGTGTATCCCTTTTTTAGTATCTTCACACTGACACACAAATTTCAGCCTCCAATGGCAAAATCTGTTGTGGAGAAATTGTTATGGACCAAGCGGCAGAGCGATCTATAAGCTGCTGGTCACCAATCAAAGCATCATGGTCCTGCTAAATCAGAGACTCCTTCACCTCAATCTACATTTTTATCACTTTTCACCACATTCATCTTCCTCACCGTGCTAACCCACCTGATCTCATATGCCTCATTTCAGATACAGTAAAGAAAATAGACAGCACGCCCCTGTGACTCTCCGAAGGATAAGCGCGTATAGCAAATGGATGGATGGATAAAGAAATTATATCACCGCAGGCCAAATGCAAAAACATTTCCACGACTCAGACGAGGGTACAAGTTCTGTCAAGGAGGCGCTTTTTGAATAAAACCTTACTTGACTTAATCGTGAGGTCATATCCCCGAAGGCAGGGGGATTACATTTTGAGGTATTAGCGTGATCAATTTCTGTCAGCTCGCGTTTGTGCAGCCATTTCTCTCCATTAAAAGACCAGATGAGAAGCTTTTAACAAATAATTGTTGCCACATCAACCAGCCCACCGGATTCCAAGCATCCCACAGCGACTCTGTGTTCGAAAAGATTAACGGTGCGCGGCTCCTACGCCAGAACACAATGCCTTTTTTTTTGCTTCTTCTTTTTATCGTGCATATGTTTTCATCACCATCCAATAGAGCTCCGAACGCAGGAGAAATTTCATTAATTTGCTCTATCTTTTAACAGCCTCTTCTTCTTGTATCTACCCTGTCCTCTGGAATAGGAAGCCATTTAATTAGAATGAGGGAAATGTGCGAAGGAGGCTGTAGATCCCATTTCAGGCCCAAATTGAACACAGCTGCAATCACAAAGTGAGGCATGCTCTTCCATGTCTGAGTCTCGCTCCCTGCAGAGACTGTGTCATGTTAGCGTGTGTTGAACAAGGATTTGATGTTCCTGCTCAGGTTGCACAGGGGGGCCTGCATGCATGTGTCTGTACATACTGCACATGTGCAATGTAAGTAAATACCGCTGGCCGCCGCACGCACGCACGACATCAAATTTCCTGAAGTGGTCCCCAAAGGTGGCGGTGTGTTTAAAGCCATCGCGGCCTCTTACACAGATGAAATCGCTCCTCTGCTTGTCACACCAACTCCCTGTAAATCATCCGGAGGGTCCACGCTTCATGTAAGACTGCAGACAATAAACAAAAATGCCACTGGCATTAAAAACAAATGCCGTCTCAACTACAGAGCTCAAGGAAAAAGAAAGCCCGCGATCACAAACACACATAAACTCATTTCAATTATGCGAATCATGAGTAGCTGATAAACTAATGTCAGTTTTTTCATTCACATCATAGTTTTTAATTCCAGTCTCAGAAAGTCTGCGACATTTTAATTGCTTTCATTTAACGAAGCGCCAGTGAACAGCAATCTCTTCTGAGATGAAATGCTTTCAGCATCAGTAAAGCAAAAAGACTATTACAGCACTTGTTAGGCTGGATTCTAAATGATGACAATGACATGTTCTCACGACACAAATGAAAGCCTTGATGGTGTCGTTCTGAGAAGCTTCCCCTTCGTTACTTCCTTTTTCACATCCGCAACTAATTACCACGACTGCGGTCTTCATCATCGCCGTCACAGACTTTGTCTTGCTTCATTTTGAAACAGGAGCCGAAATGTGGCGCGGGGTCATATTTCATAAACTGCATGCGGCGAAGTGTTTGGGCAATACAGCGGCACACAAATGTGTATTTGCAGTGATTTAATGAGACATGTAAGAACAGCGGCTACCACACAGACTTATAATTACCTCGCTTGTGAATCACACATCGGGTAGAAAGCTGTCGCTCGTGCCAAGGCCGTGAGGTTTTCAAGGAGCCGGAGGGGTTGTTTTACACGGAACGAGACAGAAAGGGCAAGAATAAATGGAGAGTGTTTGCAATTGCCCAGTTGGAGAATGTATTTTACAGTTATGAAAGAGTTCAGCAAATAAATGTCAGCATTATTGAATATTATTTTTTATTTCTCAACTATTGATTTAAAGCTTGCAGATGGTCTGTTACACAGAAGCATCTGGGAAGTTGCAGCTAGAGAAAGAAAATACTTGGTAGGTTATTGGACTCCTACAATGGGCTTACTTCAACCAATCAGATCAATAGGCGAGTGCCACAAGCGGGGCCACTTTGGTAAATCAAGCTCCAACCAATCGAGGGGAGACTGAAAGCATCCTTTCAACAGAGACACGCCTACAGTGTCGTTCTTTGCTCCTCCTTCAGCGGAGACTTAACTGATGCTAGCAGCATCTACACTCGCCTCTCTAGGAGCAGCAACTGGTGTTTTTTCCAACCAGCAGCCGCTCCTCTGGCTGATCGTCACACCTAAACCATGGGAATAGATGCCGGCAGTTCCTCAAAGAATGCCGATCTCGCAAAGTCAGCTGTCTCGCGAGGGTAATAAAGCTCAGGTAAACACTTCCACAAGAAATTATACATTGACATGGCCCATACTGCGCTGTAGCTTTGTGCAGTTGAACTGAAAAGGAATTACCTTCACCTTATACACACAATGACCCATAAACCATGTTAAAATGCAGTGGCCTAATGATCCATTACTTGTCAAACAACCCGTCACAAGTTTTACTTATCAATAAAGAGCCGTGGAAGTTTCTCGCAGTATTTTCAGCTGCCTACATTTGCTTTTACTCAACACATTACTTGATCTGGAAAGTAAAACACACTTTTATCTCTCGCTGAAAGTGCTGGAGACAAAAGAGCACGAACCAGAGGCCATTTGAAATATGAAAGAGTCTTTTAGGCAGCAAACTATTTCAGCCTCACCGAAGCCTTTAACCATTGATGATGCACGTTTGCACTTGTGTTCAGGCCTCCTCTCCCCTGCTTCACTAATGGCTTCGGCTCGACTGAGTGTCGGTTCGCCCCAGGCTGAAAGATGTGTTTGCCGTGTTTAAAAAACTGTGACAGTAATTTAGCGGTGCAATAGGGGTTTGGCAAACATGTGAAAGGAATTCTTTGTTCACTTTGAGGCTGCGAGCTACAGAACAAGCATCTTTGCGGTTAATTGGCCTGTTGAATCAGCCTTGTGAAGCACCTGTGTTGACATGCGGGATTGTACCTGCATCTTCTGGGCGAACACACGCCTCTGTAGCTGCTCACCTTTCCCCTTTTTTTTTGATGGCCTGTGCATTTAAGCATTTTGGATTTGCTTTTAATGAAGTAAGAGACTTAAATACAAGTTGGTGCTTCAAGTGCAAGAGTTTGTGTACTGCACATGTTTGTTAGTCAGGTCAGTTCCTGGGCCTCCGATGGTAAAAAGGGAGATGAAACCCTGCTGCTGAAAAGACTAGAGAGGCTCTTTAGTACTGGGAATCTGATCCTGCCCGCTCCATGAATAGCAGCAGTGGATCCGTAGCTCAGAAAAGTCCCGTCTGCTTTCTTTCTGGATTAGTGCTGAGGTAAGCACACTGGCTCTTCACTGCTCTGTATCCACTGGGGAGAAGTTTTAGTCTGTGAGTGAAGAGCTCATGCTGGGACACACACACACACACACACACACACACACACACATATTCACACACAAACCCCTCATTCATAACAACCATTTCCCAGGAGACTCTTTAGAGTAACAGATAGCTATTCATTACCAAAAGCGTTGATGCTTTTGGGATTCGTGTGTGTGTGTGTGAGTGTTTGTGTGCCTACAGTCTGTATGTGTGTATGTCTACGGGCAAAGCTACTGCCGGCAGTTTGATTTCATTCCCTGCCCTCCCGGACACTCCTCTGTACCCGTGCTTTGTCCCGATCGGTGAGAAAACTTCCCCTGTGGCACTTGAGTGCGGTCAACATCTCAGCCACAGAAAGCATTTCAGCGACACACGCTGGCCCGGTGTGACATCCAACAGATTGCCATGAAAACCAATTATTTTTCAGCTGGACATGACCAGGTGTCACCTATCCACCTATTTCTGAGAGACACTTCCACCATAACTACTACTGTACATACCCTGTCTAAGATTTTTTTTAACGCCCTTTAGTCTCTGAAAAATCAGTGGAAATTGAACATTTTCGATAAAACGTGACTTGTGAAGTTAGTTAAAGATCTTTTTTAATGAAATCGAAAGATACAGGGATGCTGAAGGGCTTTAAAATTCACTAAGGGGATTATGATGGTTTTTGTATTTGTTGTTTATTTCTTTATTTTGTTTTGTTTGCAGAAAGGACAGTGAGTATGTATATACTTAGATATGAAGATATGTATGGCGAGGGGTAAGTGGATGATGGAGAACACATTCTTAAATTATTATAATTTATTATGAGAATAGTACAGGTTAATAGAAGACAAGAAATCAATATATAAGCTATAATACATAAGATAATGGTTGATAAATTAAATAATATTTTGAAGGACGTATTTGGTTATACATTATATATATTTGTATGTATATTTATATAACATGTTTATTTATTCATGCATTCATAAGTAATGATTACATAAGGAAGCCATGGTACACTGATAATTACTGTGTGAGGCTTCCTCTTCTGATAGTGCTTCACTGGCTGGTACCACACAGCTAGAAAACATCTGCCATCATATTATTTACAGCCAGATATGCAGATATTTCTCTCTGCCTAGATGGAAATACTCTCGCAAATCATCCATCAGGTGCCGGTTCGAAACATGCCATTAGATGTGGCACATATATATAAAATATTCATCACATCACAGGCACAGGCACACTGTCAGTGTGTCACCGATAGAACCTGTCGGAGCTTGTCCCAGTTTAAAGTTGGTGAAAATTTATTCCGGTCTTTTTTAAGATGTCGTCTCTTTGCTAAGCGCTCAGATGAATCAGTACTGTACATCTAAAAGAAGACTGTTAACCACAGAAATGTGGTTCTCTGTAATCTAATATATATTTGGCTGCTAATAAAGTACAAGCTAACATGCTAAATGCTTCTAGCCATACAGGCATTATATAAAACAACCTGCCAGCGCAATGCTGATATTCTGTAGCATAATTTTGGAAGCTTTGATATTTACTGGCAACCGAGATGAACATGATCGCTGTGACCGGATTGTCACGGCTGACTGAGCCCAATAAAGCCGCAACGCCAGCCGTAATGAACAGCTTGAAATGAAAACCTTATTTATACATTGATAAAGTGCCGCTTAATGCAAATCGTCGCTGTTTTTTATGACTTACCGCTGTTCATTGCCTGCACATGTCATCAAATTGTTCATTAAATGAGCTGCCTGATCAAGAAACAGTGATCAAAAGGCAAGCAGAGTGCAGGATGACATCTGCCTCCATTAGCCTGCGAGCGCTGGAAGTTCTCTTTATTTACCCCCCCGCCTCATACTGCCACACATTCATCACACGTTACACTGCAGCTCTAGAAAACCAGCGAGCAGTCTACCACTCTTAATGGAATACAGACAAGTCAAGCAAAAATGCAAATTAATATGCCTCACCGGGGTGAAGTCTTAATAGAAGCTTATGATTGACCCACATTTAACATAAACTCTCGCAGGGTAAAACGTATCCCCGTGGCAGCGCTCAATTCTCCTCGCTGACAGCCACCATTCAAATCCCCTTTCCCAATCACACAGTTGCCGTGGAAACACCAGCAGCTGCCAGGCAGTCGTTTTTAAAAAAAAAAAAAAAAAAAAAAAATCCAAAATGAAACGCCTGGATCTCTGGAAATTCCAGCGGGGGGAATATCCTCAGCCAAAGACACATGTGTCCAAAGCGGGAGGATAACTCACATCACCACATAGACTTAATTTGTTTTCCGTAGCACCTTGTTTTGTGAAACGGTGCATTAAACAATTATCTTGCGTGATCTGAAATGACACAAAAGGAAAATTGAATGAGGAAGCTGGGCTAAGCTGTGTACTTAGTGGTTTGTGTTTTATGGAGTGCTTTTATGCTCCAGACCATCTTCCCTGTTTGTGCAGGCTCTGCGCTGTGCAGCTGAGTTTGTTCATTCAAGGTTTTTTTATCACGGCGCGCAAACTGCTGTTGTGGGAGAACGGGGCAATTTACTGGCCAGACATGTTAATTAGACCCTACGTGCTATTTAAGCAGATAGGAGAGGTATAAAGTCCCACTGTGTACAAACACTTGCGATGCCATATTAAGGGGCAACAGTCTGTGTCTGTTGAAGAAGAAATGAATGTAGAGACAACAGACTCATCACAGGCTCCATTTAGCAGCTGCGTTCAGCATATAACAAATATCAGGCGTACTGTACGTGCTCAAATCACACGCAGTTCAGCTGAGGTTTAAAGAGTCCTGGTGATACGACTGACAGTATATACAAAGGTTATTTTACAGCAGTAAAACTGATGCTAGTACAGAGCTCATCTATCTCTTACCTACAATACTTTCATCCTCTCAAAGCCTACATTCCAGCTTACCGGGTCCATTATCAAGGTCTGTTGTGGAAAAACAAACTGTCCAGCTTTGGCCATTCACACCTACAGTTTTGCCCTTCTGCAGCTTCCAATTACTTAGACCGCTTTGTGTCCTGAAGGCCAGCAGGTCGCTTCAGCTAACTCCCCTGTATTTTTATGTAATAAAAGCAGAAGGTCACTCCTGAATCACAGTCTGTCTCCCTCTCAAAATTATGTCCTGCAGAGTCTGAAACTTTAATGAATGCCCCAGCCAGTCCATCACAGAGGGGTACGGCAGGGCGGCTTAGCGTCTCCAGACAACTCCTATTACTGTCTGAAAGATTGTTACCAAGGACCCTCAGGAGGAAACATCGAGGTAAGAATGCAGCTCGAGACAACAATGTTAAAATCATCTGACATTGGTACATTTGTGGAGTGTAACATTTGTTGGAAAGATCACTAATGCTGCTTTTCAGTCGGCTGTCTGGTAGCAGCACTGGCTAATTTTCCATAAATACTGTTATCTATGTGACTTAAAGCAACATTATGTAACTTTTCCACCTTTAAATAAAAGCTTCAGAATCATGTTAATGGTACAGTGTCTCCTAATGGGGTGAATAGTGTCTGTGTCAAAGCCACTCCAACCCCCATCGCTTATTCCTGCACTATGTAACTTCTGTGACAGGGTAGGTTGCAGGACATGACGTCGTTAGATTAATACATCTGAGAAATTGTTACAGACCTGGGATTTGTATTTACGATTGTGTTAGGTGGTGTCGCATTCAGAAACTGTGGGAGGTACTAATCACACAAAATGTCAATTTCTACATAATGTTGCTTTAAACGTCCAGCAGACTTTTAACTGGTTATGAAATGTCTCCAATTAATATTGAAGCCTCTATATGAGCTATTTAGAGACTTCTATTCTTATTTAGATATTCTTAATGCAAGACTTAAAATTATGTATTCATGGTGTTGAGAATGAATTGAAGTAATTCACAGCTAAGTAAAGTAGCTGCTCTGTTGTCCGGTGGTACGGCAGCAGATACTTCAGTATTGCCAGACAACTAGCTTATAATGTAACATTTTGTGGTGGCCTTGCTAACCGAGCTATACTGTATCTTGTTGTTGGCTTATTATTATAAAGACGTAGAGTGGTTAAGGCATTGGACTCAAGATCTATATGTTCGCGTGGGTTCAACCCCCCACCCCTGTATACCCTTTGGGGCGGCTGTCCTTGTTAGCGTCTTGTTATCAGAAGGTCGCTTGTTTGATTCCTCTAGTCTGCATGTCGAAGTGTCCTTGGGCCAAGACACTGAAGCCCAAAACTGCTCCTGATGTGCATGGCAGCCACCGCCATGAGTGTATGTGTGTATGAATTACTGTAAGTCGCTTTGGACAAAAGCGTCTGCTAAATGCCCTAAAATGTAAAAATGTAAATGTATGGAACGTAATCTCTTAGCTGTGGGATTGCATGTAAACCACAAGTAGATACATTACCTCAAAGCTATGCATCCTGCAAACAGCTGCGTTTAAAAAAAGGTAAAAGAATCTAAAAGTTCTGACTTTCAGAACAAATGCATGATCAAGATCTGTACAGCGGAGGCAGTGGTGCACTTGGCGCTTTTGTCCACAGGGGCCGCCAGAATCAACAAAAGCATAAGTGCCTCGTTGTTGCTTTAAGAGAAGAAAATAACTGCACATGTTTATTTCCACAAATCCATGTCGAACAATTTGCTTAGTAAATTACACAGGCAGCTCCCCGCTTGTCTTTCACCTCCAGACCACACCTCTAGAAAAAGACATGCCCGTCACCACGACACAGCGAGGGAACAAGTCATACGGCTCCAAATTATTGCTTACGCTATACTACTGAAGAAAAGCAAAGGCTGCACTAATTGCAGCTCTTCCTGACCTCGCAGACCACAAGGTTGCCAAACAGCAAGTTACCATCCAGATTTGGAACAGCCCGTCCTTGGGCAGACAAATTAGGACAATGAATGGGTTTCCTCCCAGTTGGTGATTGGCTTTATGGCATTTTGATAAAAGGGCACATCCGACAGAACAGGTCGCTGTCTATTTTTAACATTTTACTATTACGCCGTAATTATCCGAGAACATTTTTGACATAAAATTGAGGATAAATGGCTGTGAGCGTGTTCCAGGATTCGATCATCATTAATGGCGCGTGCTCTAGCAGCCATGCACACAGCCCATTCTTCCCTGTCGGGAAATTACAGGCATTTCCAGTCTGGACTGATGAGTGGTGTGTTTAAGAGAGAAATCATAACCTCTCTGCCCCTCAGACGGGGGATCTGTGTGGCCTAGATAAGGATCATGGGTATTTATTACTCCCACAAGAGCCCTCAGACTGCACCTTTGGATTATGGGTCTCCTGGGAATATTGAACAAATATTTGAAAAATGGGGCTTGGGTATTTGTAACTCTACACACCTCAGTAGATTGGACAGATAGTCATTCTTAATACAAAATGGTGCATAATACAGTAGCAGCTGCTGTGCAGCAACAAAGAATGTCCTTCCACGTGCTAACCTCAGTAATATAGAGTCTTTTGTTGCCATACAGGAAACACAAACAGCTAGCTTGCTGAGACTGTTAATTATTGATGGGGTGCGGCCACCAGATTAGATCTTGTGGTATGATCAAATATGCATTATGGCACACCGAGTACATCCTTGATTAATTTGGTGTGGTAACCAGGACACATGAAAGTGGTTGCCAGATGTTACAGCGTGGCTGAGATTGCACCTTTGAGTGTGTTTCACCTGAGCGCCTATCTGTTTTTTAAAAAGAAATAAAAGGGGGAAGATTTAAAAGTGTTCCTCCTCATATTAATCCATATTAAACCATAACACAACATTAAAGCGGTAATTAAAAGGAAGCAGTAAAAATTAATTGGATACATGATTAAAAAGAAGCTTTGCAAACTCTCCTGAATGCAGTTACGGGTTAATGACGGAGCTAACGACGGAACCATCTCATGCAGACAAATTATCTGGTCGTAGCCGCTGCAGCTCTGCGGCTGCTTTCAAAACCAGCCATTAAAGTTTCATTCCTTTTATGCTAAAACACGGCATGCCTCGCATATTGAAGCAGGCCCCTCTCCAGGAGAAGCCGAGCCACTCTTTTTCCTAAACAGCATTAAATATTTCGGCGAGGGGAATGTTCAAGGATTTTTAGGAGGAGACGTAGCAAATCAAATCCTTGCAAAAACAGGCACGAATAGAAGGAGTCTTTGATTTAATTTTTCAAGAGTTGTTTATTTTACCACCAGGGAAGCACTTGGGTCCAAGAGCACATGTGTATTAATTTTGATTTTAAAAAAGGCCAGAGTAGTAACTGAGGAAAAATAGTCCTTTGCGAAAAGTCTCAAACAAATATATGAGAACGATCGTACGGATAGTGTAATTTTATGAAGAATAAAGAATGATCACATGTAACATGTGCACATTATACAGTGCAAAAATAGCTTTACTATGATAGCAAGGCTCACAGAAGGCGAAACAAGACCGGTTCTCCACCATGTCCTCTCTCGAGGAGCGAGTCCTCCGTCCTTTAGTCATGGCTCACAGAACCAGACTGATTAAACTCCACTTCAGTGCCTATGTAATTATACACACACAAGACCTCAATTTGTGTTTATTAGTGCTGTGGTATTTCAAAACCACATATTACAGCAAATTGAAATTGGTCGCACAGGCTGGGGGTTTGGATGGCGGCCATTTTGTTTTGGTCTGCATTCCATGACGTTCTTTGCATCCGTGCCCATTCCCTGTCTGCGAAAGGTCTAAACATAGGTACACGTATTCGGCTCGTATTTTATATTACGTATTTTTTTCCCTACGGTCCTGTGGGGGAAAAGTGGACCACACGCACGAATAAAAGAGAAGTGGGAGTCTCGTAAAGAGAGCATGTGACTGTCCAATCGGAGGGCAGCAGGTCACAGCTCCATCACTGAACCCTTCAGACTCGGCTCACTCCAGCAGGGAGAGAAGTACTGAGCTCAGGCCATTTTAAAATTACAAGGTCGGAGTTTCTACCACACCCATGTCTGTTTTAGACACCCCTTTTCTCCCTCACACACACATGCACACACACATGCACACACACACAGAGGGAGAGAGAAAAGCAGCGTACAGATGATCTTCCACTCGTTTCCAAAACACAGATGTTTCTCAGTTTGACAGATTGGAGCAAATGAGCCTTTTAACACATTTCTCTGTTATGTGCGGGTTGGATGTTAACTGGGTATAGTTAAATCAAACAGAAACATATGTATTTAAATGAGCCTTGACTAAAAGCTCAGGCTCGGCCTTATTATTATGAGAGCAGGGGATGCCTTTAATCCGTTCAAATCAGACAGATAAATGAATAAGCTGCATATTTTCCTGACAGAACGAGAGGTAATATCCTGCGGCAGCATTTGGTGGAATATTTTCCACCCTCGTGTTTGCTTGTAAAAACACAGTCAACATGAAGTCATCCTTTTAGCCTCGGTCTATAGAAACATAGTCACGGAGGTCAAGATACTCATTATATGTTTTCAGACTCCATCCCCCCTGTAGTATGCTTTGTTCAAGCTCTGGAAGTGTCACTCATGGCAGATTTCTTACCACAGCATAGATCACATACACATGAGGAAGCCTTCATATGGATTTATGAAATGTATCAATTTGGAAATCTGCATAAGGGCGTGATGTAATTGGAGCAGCAACAAGTAGTCGATTAGTTGACAAATATGAATCAACTTTTCTGATAATTGATTCATTTGAGGTACTTTTTTGAGGCAGGAAGTAAAAAATCCACTGATTAATTTTTCTTAAATGTGAGTAAACTCATCTATGATAGTAAATCTTGGGTTTTAGATAAAACGAGACATTTGAGGATGCTATCTTGGGCTCTGATCAACATTTTTTTAACCATTTCCTGATATTTTATAAACCAAACAGCTAATCAACTGTTAGTCAAGAAAGCCCTAGTCATAGGGCGCAAATCAGCTCTAGATGTCATATGCTTTGTTTAAGTTATAAAAAACGAAATGGTGTGTGGTCATTATATCATTTTCCATCATCACACAGTAATTGTTTCCAATTATAATTTCAATTAAACCAGTTGAAAGTGAACTCATCTATACCCTGTGAACCTCAGTTGTAAAATAAAAAATCGTTCAAACCACCCACAGAACAGCAAATAAAATGATGTCATGGATTGGGTTTTTGGTTTAGTTATTGTTTCCTGTTTTATTTTGAAGGGTTCACCCTCATGTGTCATATTGTGTCCCAACTTTCTCTTGTTTTCGCTCCCTTGTGGTTGTCCTGATTAGTTTCACCTGTCCCTGATTGACCTCCTGTGTTTTTAAAACCCCGTCTTACACCCTCGCTTTCGTCTCCAGAGTGTGCTCTGTCGGTGTCCTTTGTCCCACCAGTTTCTGGTTTGTCCTTCATTTAGTTTTCGTATGTCTCTTTGGTTCTTTTTTGGATTTGCCCCAGCCTGTTTTTCTTTTTTTTGTTTCAGTTTTTGTTGCTTGTCTTTATCGTTCTGGATATTGGACTTTGGACTGTCGGCTTGTCATTAAAGCTCCCTTTTTCGTTCGTTAACCTGCCTGCAGTGGTGTTGGATATTTCCCAACAAATCACTGGCAACCAATTAAGTAAAACTACAAGGCCTGTCTATTGAAGTAAGAATGGGGTTTCATCTGAAAGCAGAAATCCTTTTGATGTTCAGCAGACAAAAGACATTTCATGCAGTCAGTAATTATTAGATTACACTTTATACACACCAAAAAAAAAAAATAAACGTGTTTTTGCATGATAAACTGAAGGTTGGCAGTACGTGCAGTGTAGCAGCCAGGATACTGGCTGTTGGATGCAAATATTAAATAAATAGCAAATCAAGTACACACATAAAGCCTTTGCTTTTGACTGAAATATTTCTGACGCTTAACTGAACGAGAGTTTCCAGAAAATGTGACAAAAGCTCTGTAGAGTTCCCATGAAGCCAATAATATATGGATATCATTTTATGAGCACGCTGCGTGCAAGACAACAGCCATGTTTACATCCCTGCAAAGCCAATATACAATATTACCCTCTGCTAGCGGGAAGGAGCTGACGAGAGACTCTGCAAAACAACCGTGGGAAATATGTTTCCGAACCAATTCAGCCCGGAACACTCATTATTCAAGCTGCCATTCATATTTCAGCACTACAAGTCAGCACCAGGAGAGTGCCATATTGCAGCCTACACACACACATAAAAAAACAGCTCAGCAATGACACATTAATTCAAAACACCAATGCAAATAAGAGCAGAAATAAGCAGGCAATATCCACAAATACATTCACTGTAGTAGGTCAATAAGATTAGACACCGCCTGTTGTTGCCAAGCACCAGCACAACAACGCAACAACCAAGACAGACACAGAACAAGCAGCTAACATAGTTAGCTAATGCTAATAGTGCGTTCAATTGGACTCAGAACACGGAAAAAACGACCTCAGCTGTTAAGTCAGCTGCTGTGGTTGCTGTGAAGTTCACAGACTTTCCCTTCAAACACCCGTTTGCAGCGAGCGTCCATGTTTCACCGAGCAAATGCACTGGAACACTTTTAGATTGGAAGTCAAAAATAATAATAAACTAAAAAAGGAGCTACTAAATTATGAATTGCTGGCTGCCGCAGCAGGAAAAAGCACAGGTGAAACTCATTTGGCTAATGAAGTTCCAGTAAGTGTCCCTGGAAGCCGCTCCAATTAGCAACCAGGCACGACAGCAGAGCACTCATCTTAATATGACAGAAGTAATGTTAATTAATTACACCTGTGTTTTTACTGCTGTGTCAGAATGTCTGCCATAAAATAGGTTTATTCTTCCTCACTCTTTTTTAATCAAAATGGAAAATGTGCTGTTAATCAAATAAGCCCCTATATTATATAAACAGGAGGGTGTGGTTAGTTCAAATGGATCTGATCAGGATATGGCCTATTTATCCAACTAATTGATCTATGGATGTTAATGGTTAATCATCAATCAATTGATCACAGTGAAGAACCTAATCGTTTAAAAATGTATTAACCAACAATCAGAGATATAAAAATATTAACAACAAATATATCAAAATAAAACACAAAATACTGGTATGAGAAAATGTATTTGATTACAATAAAGCAAGTTGTATTTTAAAAAAATGGTAAAGAGACAAATACAAACTAATATTTTGTAGCCTCAGTATGGGTTGGGTTTTTGGGGCCTGATATTGAATAGTGACGGATGAAGTTATTATTTTGTGTTATTTATTTTAGCCTCCTCTGATTTTGCATCAGTCATAGATCATGTCAGCTGTTAAAACAGATTTCTACTGGAAAAATGCCTTTTTATATCACATACAATGTAATGATTAACCGATAATCAGCCAACTATCAGTTAAAGAGTTTGCTTGAAACTGGCATCCCTAGATTGAACAGGCGGTCCACCCGTACATGTTATCTATTAAACATAAACAAATCTAAACTTAAACTTTTGCTGTTATCTTTTGGCTCTACTCAACAGAACTGGAAAGAGGAGCATCCAGTAACAAATAACACAGGATATTCAAGCTTGAAATTGAACAGCTTATGCTGCTAATGAAATATCTATCAACTGGAAAATGTAACACTTTCCCTAAAGAAATAACAGGCTCGCTTTTGGTCTCCTGTCCTAGAAGTAGCATAGCAGATTCAGCTTTCAGGTTTTTCTTTCAAAAGAAGAATAGACACAAACACAATCTTACATTCCCTGTCATTATTGAGTTGACGGTTATCTTCTTAACGATTGTACCGTGGGGGGAAAAACCACACAACACATCGTATAATCCTGACTAAAGCTCCCACTGTTTCCTGCAGGTATACTTATTCCTGCGGACGTGGCTCGGGTCATTCATGTTTCCTGTCACCAAGGCAACAGTCACACTGACGTGTCGTTTGCTGAGCAGCCTGCTCAGCTCTGGACGGCCTAACCCTATATCTGTGTGCGTTTGTGCATGTGCTAACAAGGTCAGTGGTTCAAACAGTATGCATCAACAAACATTTGTCTCCAGTGACCTTCTCTTCATGGCTTCAGTCAAATTGAACAAATCAACATGATGTTTTTTCATCACCTACCCGGCAATCTCCCCCCCACCGCCCATCTCTGTCTCTCAGTCTCCCTTAACTTACCCTTTAACCTCTCACAGCCGCAGAAGCTTATGTTTGATGAAAAACACACGCACTCCTCATAATAAAATGATGACACCACTTTGTTTGATAGTTTTGTTTAAGGAAAGAGGGTATGATCATATAGCCACAAGGCCATAACCCCTTATTCATTATATATGGGAAGAGAGAGTGCAGGGGAAGGAGGAGCGAGTCATAACCCTAACCAGGACTAGAATATTTTATGTGAATGCCTTTTTCCTTATGGTATTATTTTGCATATACATTTAAACAAACTGCAAGTTAAAATTGATTGAACAGGAGTGGGAACTTGTGCATCTTAATAACTAATTTGTTGATATTACAGGAAGGCACACCTCTGGTTTACCCAATTTGTTCTTAAATCAGTTTGGCAGACCAGATGACATTTTTACGCTCTGAACAAAAACAGTTACAAAACAGTTTGGCCAAACTTGGAAACTATATCTGCTTTTTGTACGATTGATCATAAAACAGCTCCAGAAAGGAAATTCAATCAGTCTTTTTTTATCCAGCCAGCCAGCAATCAATAGTTTTATTTGCAGTAGAGTGTGTGTGTCAGTTTATAATTTATTCAGAAAGCCTATGACATCTAGGCAAAAAACAAAAATCTATGCTTATGTTTAATTCTACTTAAATGCTGCTTTGTCTGCTTCCATGTCTCAACTCATTCTTGCACACTGGACTCCAGCAACCATGACTCAAACACGATGCCTGCGAGCATGAAGTGACAATCTACGGTTACAGTGTGTAAATCATCAGCTAAGCTGGAGGCCTCTCTGTTCACTGCATTGATCCACGCTGTAAGTCAAGTCTGGAAATATACAACTGACCCCAATGAGCAGCCAGACCGAGTTCAGGACTATCACATCTCCGGTTCAAGACTTAGTTTCTAATAGCAGTGGCGTATTATTATTAGGTAGTTAAGTGGAAAAAAATACTAAAGAAATCCTCCCAGACAATTACCATGTTTCCTTGTGCCAGACACATTTAAACCAAAAATCACGATCAGGGTCACTTAGAGGTACTTTGCCATTGCCTGTAATTCAAGTGCAGCTTAGACAACCAGTCAGGACTTTTGTTTCCATGAAAAGATGATCTTCAAGAGCTCCACTGACCACCCCGTCACCTGTGTCACGACTTCAAGGAAACCAGAGAGCACGTTCAGAAATCACTTAGTGTGATCAATACAAGATTGTGTTTCCCTAAGAAAAGGAGCAACACAGTGTTAATGCACAACAGACCAGAAGCCAACAAAACAAGATGCTACAGAGTCGGTTAGAAAATGCAAACGGATCGTTCATTTCTATGTCCAGTTACTTTATCCATAAAGGTATCCTTAAATTAACATAAAGTCAAATAAGACCTGGCTAGATCACAAAATGACATCTCATTGGCCAGTTGGGTTTCATTGTGTGTCGACCACTCTTCATCTTTTCCCTATTCTGTCTAATTACATTTAAAGACAACTGCATGTGTTTGCTGCCATCTAGTGTACACATGCAAATATGACAAAACCATTTTTTTCATTCACAGTCTCAGCCTTAAATACAGTGTATATATTCACCCCCAATATTTAAAGCAACATTAAGTAGAAACTGGCATTATGTGCGATCCGGCGCCCCCCACAGTTTCGGAGTGCAACACAACTGTCGTAAATACAAATCCCAGGTCTGTAACAATTTGTCAGACGTAATTTTAACAATGTTACGTCTTGAAAACTTTTATCTTGGGAGTAAACATGCATGTAACGCTGTGATCCTACCCTCTCACTGAAGTTACATAGTGCAGAAACAAGCAATACTGAGTGCTGAGTGGCACCATTCACCCTATTACAAGACACTGTACCATCAACATGATTTTGAAGCTGTTATTTTAAGGGGAAAAAAATACACAATGTTGCTTTAAATACAGAAACACATGATCCTCTTTCATCTGAAAACAGAAAAATCAGCGTAAGACGTCCATAAAAAGATGCTTTAAGACAAAAAATACATTTTCCACTTTTATTTTCCATTGCACAGTAATCTCTATCTACAGAATTTCTAAACTTTTGTGGCAGCAGATAAAGTCATAAACATCCATGTGAAAGTTGCATAAAACTGTACAAGAAAATTGGCTACAATGAGAAAAATACTGCAACCCACTGATAACTGTTGAATCCGGGACAGAAGATGGCATATGGCAGATAGACAGGACTCCCTCTTGCTTTTTGAGTGTGTGGACTGTATTGGGTAAGAATACTGCATACTGTAGTGTATGGATGAGAAACAAATCGCTCAAATATGGAACGAAAGAAAAACATGTATAAGATTGAAAAGAATAAAAAACCAAAAAAAAAAACCAGAAAGACACAAATAACAGCTGGGTCGGAGGGAAAGACATTGAACAGGTTTTTTGAGGATGACCTCTAGCTAGAAGTAGTTATTTTTCCTCGAGTTCGGGTGAGGGGGGCTACCTACCGACATCCACACTACAACGCTAACTAAACACAGAGAAGGCCATATCTGTAGCTGTGGGACCAACAGAGTCAGTGGAAGACTCACCGGAGGAAGAGAGACTTCAGAGGTCAAAGCTCAAAGACTGAAGGAGAGTCGAAGCATGTGTGCAAAGACTGAACATGCGCGAGTTAAGTTGAACCAGAATTTAAAGGTCATCCTCCAATGCTCGTTATTATCCTATTATTGTTATCTTTTTAATCATCAGCGGTGGCTTTAGTTAGTGTGACGGACACATAACTGGACACGGACTGCTGACTGGTGAGACTAGGACATCAACATCAATTATTAAAACAACTTAAAATATTAAATCATATCACTTGAAAGCACCCTGACGCACGGACGGACGTACACAGAGACGCACACATCCCCCCCACACACACACACAGATGAATACCATAAATATTGTTTGTGTCTGAGCTGTAGTGGAATGGTTTCAGGTCTCATCAACCAACAGTTAGGCCACTTTAAACATTAAACATTAGTCCAAATGTTACATTTGATGACATATTGTGATACAATAGTACTGTAAATGGCTGAGTTCCATTGCAACTTGCTCCATTCCTTGAACTGCGAAACGGCAATGAAGATGATAATAGTCCTAAATGGACCTGATCCTGGGTCTGTGAAGCTATACCATGTTCCACATGACTCACGGAGCGACGTGCCAAATGATGAATGCAATGGAAAAGCTAAAGCAACTCTTTGGCGTCAGAAAAAATATGGCCTCTCTCCTCTTGTGTTGCTTGAGCAACCTCGACGTTTACTTTCCAGTTGGTCTTAAGATTGTCAAACTATTTACTTATATACAAATAAAGGTTAAAAGCCTGGTAGACAGAGAGATACACCACATTTGAGCTTTTACTGCAAATATGGATATAGAAACGAGATAATAATAATGATGACGGTGAGGGTTTCTGACACCAAACGTCTCTTGCACCTCAATAAATAAATATTAACAAAGACAGACAACGTTCTCATACAGACATACGACTGTCAGCAAACAACTGAAATATGTATCAAATGTATGCCTTTAAAGGATTATACATCCATATTTCTGTTATCCTGCATATATGAATACACATGAATAGGATTTCTACTCATCTTCATACCGAATTTGGAAAAAACTCCTGAACCAACAAATCTGGCCCGACTATTAGCGTATTAAACACCGATCTCATCAGCCTTGGTAGCCACACTCACAGACTAAGCCAAACCGTGGAAGCTTCCGACATTAGAGGGCGAGCGAGGCAGTTAACATCACATCAGACAGGTCACCAAATGAAGTCCCCTTGAAGGTAAAGAATAAACGCACTTGCTTTGAGATTTCAGAGTCAGGAAATCTAGATGTTGTCGTGTCAGTGAGTAAGAAATGATATATGCCTTTTATATCCTTGCCCTCCTTTTTAGATTCCAGCCCTTTTCATAAGGAGAAATTAACTTGAGTTGTTAGACAAAAAGCCACAAAACGTATTTTTTTTCAACAAATCAAACATCATCCACTTTCACAACGATAGAAAAATAAGAGATTTTCCAATAATACAGACAGAGCAAAAAACCCAACGAATAACAAATAGAGGAATGGCAAGAAAAATAGAAATTAACACACACACATACGCACACACACTGTTGGTAACGATATGAAAGTCTGTAAGATACAGAGGAGAGTCTAGAGTGAAATATCCAGTGTACATCAGAATAAGTTGCTTTAATCCCGGTGACTCTCTGCATAGAGGAGGCGTCACTGTCGCAGCACTTCCTGTGGCTCCCCAGCGTTCGCCTCCTTTCGGCCTTCGCTCCCCGCTTCCCGTCTCCTCGATGAGCCGTCCCTTTCTTTAGTACTCGGAAGTGGATACAGCGTTGCACATTTATTAGATTTATGTATATATAATGATGTATTTAGATTCTTTTTCCTTCTTTTTACACTTTAAGAATTTTTTGTAGTCTGTTTCTTCATTAGGTATTTGTCTTTTTTCAGCTGTGTTCGTCGGTTTGAATACTGGCCCTCGGCGGGCTCGGAGTGGAGACAACAGTAAAAGGACGTTTTTGGCAAATGAGAATGAAGAATCTCCAGGTGCGTGGGCCAATCGGCTACCTCGGAGGAGAGGCTGAACAGAGATAAACGAAGAGACGAGAACATAAAAAGAAAAAAAGACACCATTTATTTGCTCCCTCTGAGGTTGTCCTTCTCCTCTGTCTACCCCTCAGTTCCACCCTAAGACTGAGGTAAGAACAGTATTCAACATTGTGCTAGGGAAGAAAATCCCAAGTGTCCCAGTGAAGAAGGCTCGGAGGGATGGATGAACGGACAGACGGATGGGTGGGGGTCACGGTGAGTCCAAATGAGCCGATGGAGGGTGACAGTTGTGTCCGTGGAGCTCTGCTCCTCCCCCGTCACTGATCAGAACTGGTACCATTTTTTGTCTTTGCACTTCAGCATCATCTGAAACAGAGGAAATGTTGCAGTGAGAGCATGGTAACAAAATGAGAGGAATACCTCTCCAGCCGGTGAGTTACACAATCCACGATTCTCATGATTAATTCAAGGCTTAAAGGGAAACTCCACCAATTTTACACAAAGTGTGTTTACAGGTCTTGGGGGACAATGCAACTTAACCACTAAGTTACATCACTGGAGGCATATTAGCTGATTGCAACATCCTCTAGAGCCTTAAAATGGCTTTATACTACTTTTTCCACTTATGTAATAGTACTCCCCAAGACCTGTAAACACACTTTAAAGTGTAAAACTTGGTGGAACTGCCCTTTGAAAGTCTCTCATCCACTACTAGAATATTTCATTTTGCTTTTTACTTTAGTTAATTTAGTCAAATTTCAGAAATTGTTTGATACAGGTGACAGAGTACAGAGGCACAGAGTTAGGCTGGCTATGTCTGACAGTAGAGTAAGATACCCATCCACAGCACTGTGTGCTTTCCACATGCACTTACTGCCCCCTAATGGATAAACAGTGGAAGTGTGTAATATATCTGAAAGAGTAAATAGGAATAGTCTACACAATTCTCTCACAACTGAGACAATGCTAATCAACAATGTCTCTTGCCTTTCAAAGATAATTATCATTAAGATCTCGATCATGTTGTGATTTCATACGGGCGTTTTAGACTTACATCATGGGCATGTTTGGAAAAGGAATCCGCGCTGGCCATCATGGCAGCCGTCCTCTCCTCCAGCTCGCCCAGTTTCTGGCCTCTTTCATCCAGTGCTATCCGGGCACGTGCCAGATCTCCGACCACACCAGAGGCGGCCCCCTTCATGCCCTCGATGCCACCAGGGCCTGGGATGTGCTGGGCCAAACTTCGGGATGCCTTTCCAGCAGATATCTCGCCAACTGAGTGAAGAGATTTGAGGAAAATAACAGGGAGAGATGCGTGAGTCAGATATTAACAACAGAGAAGTGAACCACTGTAGATCTGTGCACGTGTAGGTTTGGCGTACATAGCTCCTCTCTGTCCAGAGACTGTGCTCCACCCCCGAAGAGCCCTTTGAAGAACCCTCTGTTCGGTGCCTCTGGTGTCTCCACTGGTGTGAAGAGTTCGCCCAGCATCTCCTGAAACATCCACACATACATTACATTGCTACATACATTTTTACCGCCTCTGTCTCTTTATACGCCTAATATATATAGTATATAGTATATATCCTTCAGTTGTTTTGCATGACCATGTCAACTGACTTTAAAACTAGAATTAGTGGTTGTATGCCTCCGCGCACCAGTCATGATGCTGTTCCTGAGCTATGGCGTCGAATAATGTTCATAAATAAATAAATAATAAATAAACATTGTTATGCCTCCGTGCCGCGACAGCCATGGCAATATGTTTACGGGTTGTCCGTCCTATTCTTGTTAATGCGTTATCTCAAGAACACCTTGAGGGAATTTCCCCAAATCTGGAACAGATGTTCACTGAGACTCAAGTATAAACTAATTAGAACTCAAGAATTCATACAATAAATGACACAAATGTCTAATAAGATTAAATGATGAGGTTAAGACATTTTGTATCCAAAAGGTCAGAGGTTAAATCCGATGTGACATCATAATATTTAGCAAAAAATGTTCTGCCCATTATTCAACGCCATAGCTCAGGAAAAGCAACCTGACCTGGTGTGCGGCAGCATACGCCACTAGCTCAGAGTGACCTTGACCTTTGACCTTTCCCCACCGACATTCCTAACCCTTGAGATATCCTGTTGACAAGAATGGGTCTGACTCCTTCAGTCCATGCACATATTGTCCTGTATATGGAACTGACCTGTAGGTTTTCACAGATGTCCTGGCTGTAAGTGATCCTCTGGATCTCAGTGGGGGAGCAGAGGTACATGGCCTGACCCAGGTTGGTGAAGCAGAACGTCCTGGCTATCCGCATGTCTGTCAAAGGCAGGTAGTTTACATCCATGAGCGGTCTCAGTCCCGGCACACTAGACAGGGAACACAGAAAGGATTCAAGTTATTTTAGACATGAGGCTGCCAATAAATGCATTTTATATTATGGTTTGGTCAGCACATGAACACATGAACACACGTTTCATCACTTTAGTTTACTTTTTTATCATATTTGAGGACAGTGTTTCAGTACACACACACACACACACACACACACACACACACACACACACACACACACACACACACACACACACACAGACACACAGGCGAACAGGCAGACAGCTGGACACCCTTGTTTTGTCAGACACCCATATGGACGGCTGTTCTGTCTCTCTCCTCTGGGGAAGTAGGAAAGATTAATGAGGATGAGCGACGGACTAATACACTCTTCCTCACTTTATATCCTTCTGAAAATAGTTCCTAGCCTCGTCACGGAGGTTTAAATTTAGGACAACATTTGGTGGTAAAGTGCTGAAGCGTTAAAGGGTGATGGTCAATGGCAGGTCTGCAGAGGCACTTGAGGTCTGAGGATGAGTGAGGGTGTGTTTGTTGTGGGGGCGCGCGAGGACAAAAGTTTTTTGTCTGACTTTGAAATGACAACTTGAGCAGAAGGAGAAGTTAAATTGAGGACGTGATATGATGATCCTGTCCGTCTCAGCGGGGACAGCATTTATTTCCGCCATTTAAAAGACAATCTGTTGCCAAAATAATATTGTTAAATTAAGCTGGAACTTAAACAGCAGTTGTTTTTACACTTGTAGAATACAAGGAATTATAAATGAGTCATAACGAGGCTGGCACTGAGAACAACGATGCGTCGAGGAGATCTCCACCGCCACATAGCAGTGAGCCCTTTGAGAGATTAAACATTCACCCAGTCAGCTTGGATACACATTGATTAAAAATGGATTCCATTAGTGACAAGTTTCACCGTGAAAAAGAAGAAAAACATCTCAATAAACTTTTCAAGCTACTTCTGATCCTAATCCATTTCTCCACAGTCCATCTGTGTGCTCAGAATGTCACAAATACTCTTTCTTTTGCCAAAATACGGATAAAATACCCAACTGCCATCTCAATCCTTATCCACGACCCCCGATGAGCTCATAAGCAGGCACTTGCATCTCACTCCTCTTATGGTCAGAACTGATATAAAATAGCTAACTAGTTGGCTAGCTGATACCTTGACACTGCTTTTTCTTATATATTTCTCTCTTACAATGTTTTATATCATGTATACTATACACGTCCAAGCTATGGAAGCCTTGAAAGACAAAAGAAAAGAAAATGTTGATCATTTTCTAAGACTGATCTGAATTATTTCATTTCCTGTCTTCATGATGAAGAGCAGGTGGGGAAAGGTTCTGCCAGGTTAATCTTTCCACGCTCCTTGAATTATTTTTTCATCTAAGAAACAGGTCGGAAACATGCTTTTAATGGTATTACACTGGCACTGATGCGCATCAGCCTCTAGTGGTTGAAGTGAGTATTACAACAACAAACACAACAAAATGATCCTGACAAAAAAAAAGTTGCATACCAAACCTTTTTTTTTCCACCTGTTTTCACAGATTAAAAAAAAAAAGAACAGCAAATCTACAGAAGAGGATAACATTATATATTATTACTGTATTTGAGTTCTGAATTTTTAAGATTATCCTAACATTTTTTACCCTGTCATAAACACAGACTTAATCTTTCTTTTAAAAACAAAACTCAAGCTTGAATACTGTTCTCTGTGAAACAGACAGAGCACAAAAGGAGGGCTGGTCCCTCAGATCTAATGACATGAACGTGATTTATCCGAAATGACTTTGATTGATACGTTTTTATAATAACCATCTATTTACGGCTGACACGCTTCTCACCTGAGGGTCATGATGTGGCCGTTGGCACAGAAACACGCCACACACGCGCCTTGGCTCATCTGCACCACATCCACCCGCAGGATGAAGGAGGTCTCAGTGATGCTGTGTTTATAGATGCAGGTCTGGGAGGGGAGGGAAATGACTTTGGCCTGTTTTTCTGAACACACCACGGCGTACTGGCTCTCGTTGAGGTCCTGGGAGGTGGAAGGGGACACTGAGACGGGCCTGCGCTTACGGACCTTCTCTCTTTCCTCGCCGTCTGCTGTTACGTTGGGTTCGAACCACGGCTCGTACGCGTGGGGCACCAGGGCACCGGTTGAGTCGAGGAAAGCCATCCGCAAGATGCTGCCCTTGACCCGTACCAACATGCCTGATGAATGGAAGGAAGAGACTTGTCGTGAAACTTTTATTTAAATTCAGTGCAGATGACTCTGATTCTATAATAAACACCACAGCATTATCAGCTACATCACTTTCTCCATCCTCTCTTCCGACACCCACCGGTAGGTGCAATGATGACTGGCTGCAGTTGCCGTTGCTCCCCAGCAGGTGGCAATGTGACAGCTAGAGCCAGCACGGTGCCCAAGGAAGTGCCCACGTACAGGCAGGGCGACAAAGTGCTGTCCCCCTTCCGGGCGAAGGTCTCGCTGAAGTGGAAGGAGCTGACGGCCTCTTTCGCTTCCTTGTCGATGCTGGTGACGCTGGAGGAGCGCGAGCGGCTGAAGGAATTGTCTCGGTGGTCTAATGGGTTGGCACCCCGCGGCGGGCATACAGACAGGAGGACAGTAAGGAGAAAACAGAGAGAGGTAAAGCACCCGCAAAGCAGTGACAGAAAACACAGATGTGGACAGTGTGCTGGATATACAAGAGAAACATACCAGTTGTCTATCAATTGTATTTATTTATGACTGATCTCTGTCAGATATTGACGATTTAGATGCAGAAAACTGCGAGAGAAACCCAAAAGTATGGGCCAGTGGGTACATTTTTGAAAGGCACTGCCATCTCATTTCAAACCTGACTGATGCTGACTGTATATAATGCATACCTCATGATATATATTATACAATAGAAACACTTCTGATGCAATTATACATTTTCACAGACAGATTAGCATTTTAAAGAAATCTTCCACCACCAATCAGCAGCTTTATTAGTCTGAAATAACTCAGGCACTTAGGTGTGTATCACACTGGATCGTAAAAACAAGCATACAGATACATGTTTTGGCACTTGCACATTTTAATTTGACACCTTTTTAAAGAAATCCAGTGTTCTCGCTGCTAGAAAAGTGTTTTACACCCCTGAAGGAGAAATTTTAAACGGACCAATCAGAGACAGAGAAAGGAAAGACACGAAGAACACAGAAGAGGGAAAAGAGAAAGCTGCAAAAGTTACAGAAAAGCTTCACGGTGAGATGGAGTGTGCATAGTTTAGCTTAGCACCACTGACCTCGAGAAGAAACCCCCACCAAGGTCAAACAGTGGGAGTCAGCAGAGAATTTAATTCCATCGCTGTGATTTAGCTCAAATAAATTTCAGTTCTGGTCAGATCAGTGCTACTTTTGTCTCATGCAAACTTAGGAGAAACATCTGCACAGCTTGCCAATTGTGAGGCTAACAACCAGATAAGACTGGGCTAAAAAGGCATGTGGTGGAGTCCAGTTGACGTGAGAAAGATATACTGCATTTCCATACAAATTGTTTGGAGACACGAAGTCAAGGCTTACCCAAGTCTGGCTTTAGCTCAGTAGGCAAGCTTAATTTCCGTGACATCTTTGCTGGAAAAAAGAGAACATCCCTCTTTACAAACACACATCTAAGCTAACACTTGATGCCATGCAAAGCTAGGTAACTAGCATCAGGCTAGGATTGTGCACAAAGCTAAAAATACAAGAAAAAGACAAGAGGCTGTGGAACACGTGCCGGGGAGTGCTGTTTTATTGACTAGAAGAGCCAAAATGCTTTACACAGGAGAAGACACTGCATCAGAGACAACCCTGTATATCACAGAGGCATGCTGCAAAAAGACAAAACAAAGGAGGTGATCTCTGACTGCACAATGCCCTGAAAGAGAGTGGACTGGTACAGTGAGACACATGAAAACCGCACAGCCATCCAGGACCCTCATGCCACAGGAGCATGCACCAAGAACAAGAAGGTAACAGGAAACAGAAAATACTGAACAGGAGATGGAAGAAGACAGTGGAAAAAAGGCTAGCTGAGTCTTTTATTTTTTTATTTTTTCCTCTTTCATTTCTGTTTAGGCAAACTTACCCCAAACTGTCTCAGCTAGTACAAAATAGTGTATGAAACCAAAATGCATTTGTTTTTAGTGCTGCTTCGCAAGTCATTTTTTCTTTTTTACAAGAGTGAACTTGTCAGTAGAAAGGAAAAATGAATATTATTTTTCTGCCTGTGGCTTTAACAAATAAAGAAATTAACACAAAGACCCTCTAAAAAAAGTGACATCCTTAAAGGGCCAGTGTGTGGGCAGATTCCAACAAACAAAATGGCCCTCGTTTCATGCTCCCGTACGGTAGCCACTAAAAAAATTTGAGAAATGCAGAAAAAGCAGAAAATGCAAGAAATGCAAGAGGCCTTCAGTGTTTCATTTGTCCATTCTGGGCTACTGTAGAAACATGGCAGAGCAAAATGTCGGAGAGGAAGAGGACCCTCCCTCTGTAGATGTAACAGACTTATTCTCAGGTTACAAATACATAACAATTGTTATTTTCAGATGATTATACACTAAAGAAGGCACAATTATGAATATTATATTCCATTTCTGCCAGTAGACCTCAAATTGGGTTGGGTTTACCTTGATTCTCTTTATCACTACAATCAACGCTTAAAACATGGCCGACTCTTATCTTTCATTTACTTTAATTCAAAGGTGAAATATGTAAAAGTTTTAGTTTAAAACATTGAAAAATGAAGTAAAACTATTGACAGAAATAACAGTTTAGATGTTGTGTATAGAAGACGGCTTTGTATTGTATTGAAGATAGCATGCTAACCAGCTAGCCCCTGGTCAGTGTGTACTGCAAGAGGTGATAATACTAGGTGATAGTGATAGTAAACATAGTTAGCATATAAGATAGTAAACACCACCATCTGAGAGTCGGTTAATATGACCGCTAGCTGCACAGTAAACTGAGCTTACTAGCTAATAGCAGCTACAGTTAGCAGCAGTTAGTGGTTACTCTGGTGATATGTCTAATTCTTACATATTGCACCTTAAAAGGGCCATGCACATAGGCAGTTTGACTTATTCTGGCTAATTAGATCTGTCTGTCTGTCTACGCTGAGAATGACATGAGGTCACCAAACTCCACGAACCAGTCAGAATAATAAAGGGGTAACGGCTCTGCCCTCAGAGGGGCCGCAAAGCTAATAGGAGGACAGGGATATAGTAATTTTTAAACACTTGTCGTGTGTGCAGACTAATTAAAAGAGGTCAGGCTGGTTAAAAATCCACACTGGTTTGAGAAGGACTGGTCTGGGCGAGGTCAAACCTCTGGTCTCTGATGTCATTTTAGATACCCACTCATTACCACCTGAATCTGAAAGAGGGTAGAACCTCAAAAAGCCCTACCGACAGACAAGAACCATCACCTTCGACTACTCAGGCGATTGATTTCTCTATTTAATCAACACACACTGACGGTAGACAAAGACACACTTGGACAGATGAATCGCTCCGCACTCTTTGGTGTCATCAGACGTTACTACAGTGACGGACAGAGAACGCCAACCATGTAACTCAAAATGTACACGAGGAGTCTGTTGTAGGAGGTCAGGACAGATATCACACGCAGGCACAAGTACAATATGACACTCGTGCTACATACATGTAGCATGCAAATTTTCGTCTGAGGTAGTTATGCTCTATTGTCTATATATACAGCTGATTTCCTGCCCTGCCTCCAGGTTAGCCTCTGCTCCGCGAGCCTTCAGTTCTCGGTGTATAGTCTTCTAACCATACTCGATTACTTAACATGTGAGGTAAAACATGAGCACCTTGTCATTTTGACCAAGAAGAAACTACTGTTGTTTGTGATTTAACACAGTGGGAACCGCAAGATAGTGGAACAGAAGCTAACCCAGAACTTGGTTGTCTATTCTCTGTTTCTATTTCTTCCCTCTGTAGTGACCATGACACGGAGGACAGAGACAGGGGGGGGGGACAAATCTGGACTTGTTGTCCTGCCTACTCTGTGGCCAGTCTTACCTCCTCTACCACCTCCATTGTAGAATTGCTGTAGATTGCTGTTTGACGTCAACACTTTAGTGGGTGTAAGGGGGAAAGTAAAGTAGAGTAAATGTGCAGTTAGAAACACCCTCTGGCTCGCTGCCACACACAAGCCATCACTGTTTACACTGATGAATCACTTTTC
Organism: Pagrus pagrus; assembly: GCF_965226575.1. Taxonomy (NCBI): domain Eukaryota; kingdom Metazoa; phylum Chordata; class Actinopteri; order Spariformes; family Sparidae; genus Pagrus; species Pagrus pagrus. Next base: position 11,293,010 of record NC_140200.1, read on the forward strand.
TTTTTTCCCGTGTGGAAAACTGGCATTTTGGTTTCCAGACGCTTTTGACTCAAATACCACATTTTCGGGTGTAATACCCTCTACCTTGGGCCTGGCAATTTATCCATATGATATCGTTATCATTATATGACGTAAGTGTTTTGTCTTTTCCTGGTTTTAAAGGCTGCATTGCGGTAAAGTGATGTCATTTTTTGAATGTCCCAGACTGTTCTGGTACGTTGCTTATTTATCACAAATCACATTGTGTTCATATTTTGTCAAAGCACCAGTAGTCATCCACACAATACTGTCAAAATATCCATATTAGGGTATATTTGGTTTTGTTGGCCACTCCCTTTTTAGGAGATTTCAATATAGCAAGATTTATATTGCATATCTCAATTTAGCCTTAATATATCGTGTATATAATACAATTTTAAGGTCAGCCCTAAACCACCAATGTGAGAATGTGGTTTAATATTACAGCTGCCTTCTTTTAGTAAGAATCAGTTGGGAAATATAGTAATGGGAAGGTTCTCATCCCTTTTCATTATACAGATTTATACAGGTTTTTTTTAAATAGCATTTTATTGCATTTTAGCCTTAAATAAAAGCTAATTAAATCAAAGATTCCCTGCTTAGTTTGGATACCATACTAAGCAAAGAGTGTTATTATTTAAACTTCATTATAGTACTATTTAGAGAGTTTTTTTACTGTGTCTACAGCCTTACAGTGTTGAATGCATAGTAAAACCTGTTAACAGCCACTATAAGTTTCAGTAATTCAAACTAAACTATTCCCAGACTTTTCCCCGATGAATTGACACCATCTTGGCACTCATGGCGTCTTTATATATTACACTGCAACTTATTTTAAGGTTAAACAGGTGAAGCCACTTCCAAATTACTTTCTCCCACTGACAGCAGAAAAAAAGCTCCAAACGTTTCTCCCTAGACTAAATGACTGTTAAGGCAGACAACTCTTTGCAGGGAGGACACCTTATCTCTCTCCGTCCTATGAATAATGCAGCGCAGACAGATGTATCAGGCCACAGCCTAGTGGCGCAAGACATGGGGAGGGGGGGCCGGGACAGCCAATCATACCTGGACACAGCAGCAGAACTCCAGACTTTGAGATTTTGTTTTCTGTCTGACCTTTTTAAAAAGCCCCTTCTTTTCAGTCTGCTAATGCCAAGTTACGCCATAATGAGATGGATCTGGGCTGTTCTCCCTCCAAGCACCTTCAGCTGTAATACTAGTGACGTAGATTAGGAGGGAGGCAAATAAAAGAGCGACGGAGCTGCTGGAACGGACAGTGTAGTTATATTTGTTGTATTCACTGATCTGAAGACTGCTTAATATGTGTGCACCCAGACACATATAATATTCAACTGAAGGGAGATCCCTGCAAAGTCAAAAGTTAATACTCATAATCCGGAAACCGATATAATACATTTCACTGGGGGATATTTTTCACAGTTATGCAGCTATGTAGTTGCTGATTATGTGAACATACCTGAGGCCCCTCAGGTTGAACTTTTACATTTTAAATCACACTCTGATTAATGTTAATTAATGGGTTTCTGCCCCAGAATGCAGAGTTTTGTTTCACAGTCTAATTCAATTAATAATTCTTCAGCTGTCACAGTGAATTAGCACAGCTGGAGAACGGACAGGTTTGCAACCTATAACGCAGTTTTTTTTTCAGGATAGCACGTGAGAATTAAAACAAATGTACTCCTGTCTGTTGAGCTCTGCAAAGCGGCAAAAGAACGCATGCACAAATGGGAAAATTGCCTCATAAGCCCATAAACGCACGGTAATAAACTCAAACAGTGCATTTCTGAAGCAGAATGAAATTGACAGCCAGACGATTTAATGGTTCGGCAAAAAAACTCTTCTGTGTAGTTCTGGTTTGATGAGCAACAATTTCAATGAAGCTATATTAAAAGTAGAGGCTCTTTGAAACATTAATCTTCTTTCCTAACCGATGCTTCCCCTTGCATTCGAATACATGGCATTATAGGTCTTTTTTTGTTCTACTTGTTCACTGTTTGGGTTTCACGTCTGGGTAGCACAAATCCTCTGCTATATTGCTCCCACTCTTCTTTTACATAAGACGCTGAAGGACATGTTACCTGAAGTAGGGGACTTGCAGCGGTCCTCTGATGTGGCGGAGCCCTCGTTGATGTCGCACAGACCTGCAGAGGAGGAAAACTTGTGAAAAGCAAGACAAACACAGGGTTCACAAACCGTCTTGAATGTCAAGGTCAAGAACTTTTACATTACTTTCCTGCACAAAATCCCCCAAAAATCAACAACCAGTTTCTATTCATGTCTTTTCTCAAGAAACTTTCAAGGCCTTGATTTTTTTTCCCCCCCTCCAATTCGCAAACTTCAAAGATTTCAAGGACCTTTAGCGACCCAAAAGGAAAAAAAAAATCCACTGTGGTGTTCAATCTTTGAGCATATAACATGACCTTATCATATACTGCTACTTCAGAGAGCCTCAGATATAAAAAGGGATTGCAGGATGTTTTGGGGAGATTGGAGTCGATCATATCTATAAATCGATGTTTTCCATGTCTAAGATTCTCTTGACGGACGGATAAACTGACCGACAGACTAGCCAATCAAAAACTTCAATAAACAGTTCTGCTTCTTTATCGTTTCTTCATCTAATTTAAGTCTAATTCCTCCCTTTGCCGCGTGCGTGTTTGTGTGCGCGCCTGTGTGTGCGCGACATTGTCCTGTGAGGCAGAAAGCCAAGCAGACAGCAGCTCCCTGTTGGCAGAGAAACACAGCTGGATGCCTGATTACTGCTTGCGCTCGCCAAGCCCTGACAGGTGCCAGCCCACTGCTCACCAGTCAGTGACACCAGATGCTCTGTGTGTATTTACATGTGCACAAGCCTGTGTATATGTGTGTGTACATTGGTCTGTGTGTGTGTGTGTGTGTCTGCACGCCATAAATAAGTCACTCATTATCTCGCACAGACCACTAATTCATCCATCAAACTTTTGCTTAAGCATGGGCAGTGCGTCGTCATGAGACTGCGGCATCCTCCGCGTAGCTGCACTGCCGTCACCCGACACAGGGTGGCAGTGTGTCCATGCCGAAAGCACCTCACAGTCTGTCAGAAGAGGCTGCAGTGGCAGTTTGTGTAAAAAAAGGATGGGCTGTGAGATTGTGTGTGTGTGAAAGAGATAGACAGGGAGAGGCAGATGGGCAAAGGCAGAGTTATTCAAAGTGCTGCGTTGTGTGTCAGCCTCATGAACTCGATGCATTTTAGAGTGTGTTGTTTTAATGATTCATTCTCACATTCGGCTCAGTGTGAGGATGCGTTCAGGGGTGTGGGACCTGTGGGGTTACTGGAGTCTAAGTAATAACTGTTAGTCGGCTCCGCTGGCACAAAGCCATCATAATGTTCCCTGAAAGGCTGATTATAATTCTAAATCAGACCTTTACTAAAAATAAACCTCGAATGCAAAATCAGAGTTTGCCCCTCAGTGCATTCCCGGAGTTGTTTTCAAAAGCCTAAACCTGCCGTTTGTGTTTGTCTACCTAAAAGTGGTGTTTAATCTTACGTGAATTTCCCCCAATTGTTTCACTTGCCCTTCAGAGGTCCCATATAAAGCTCAATATCAGGTTCATACTTTTATTTTGGGTAGCTGGTAGCAAAATAACATGCTTTAATTTTGAAAATTTGAATTATTCTCGTACTGCCCACTCATTCAGCACTTTATTCACCCTCCGCCTGAACGCTCAGTTTCAGTGCCTATCTCCTTAAGGCCCCAAAAAGCCCAGTATCTTCTGATTGGTCAACATGCAGAAGCCCGAGCAGGCACCGCCCATTGGGTTTCCGCATCATCCCTACCAGCGTTTTTGCAACTACGGCCGTGCCGGGAGAATTGCTGAGGGTGGGAACTGTGTAGTTGTTACATCACAGCGTAACAGAGTTCCTGACAGCTCGTTTGAAGGCACAACTTCTGAATTTGGGCTTTGTGCATTTCTTCATGGATTTTGCAAGTCAATACTTTTACAGTAGCACCTAGACCTGCTTTACGATCAAAAAAGACATGGAAATCTATCTACAATATGGGACCTTTAAGACAAGGTCAAGATAAAAAAAACTAGAGGAAATACAATAATTAAAAGTGTACAGGATTTCAATTCAAAGCCTGAACAATCTGAGCTAGTTGGGCTGAAAGAACGAATAAGCCGTGCCACAGTAAATTTAAAGCTTTCGTAACAAACAGTGTGTTCGCTAGCGCTGAGGCTGTACCGACAAGAATGCCAAAAACTCCTTCTGTTATTCGTGGTTGGAAAAGTTTAGACGTCCTTCATATCCCGTCTCCTCATTACCTCCAGAGGGTTGACGTGTCTTTCTTGGCGAGCGGGGCTGTCTCTGGTAGGGGTCATTGGAGCCGTAAAGCTCGACCGTCCCCAAGTTGAGCACCACCGTCTTCTGGACGTAGTCCACCACCGCCAGACCGTTACTGTTGCCAAACACCACACTGGGGGGGGTGGGGGTGGAGGAGAAAGAAAGATGATGGTTATGAGAGGGGATTTATTTTTTTTACAGCTAGAAAGACTGTAGTCAAAGCAGAAAAACGAGCGAGAATGTCCAAATTTTCCTGGCACTCATAAATTGAGTTGACAGGCCGGCTTGTCACTGTAGCCTTGAGCAGTCGCTGATTAAACCGCAACATTGAATGCATGTCCATTTTGCATAACTCTTCTTCATAGATTTCAGTCATTTTAGGGATAAGCATGACATACTTGATTTGTTCAGTAAACAAAAACAGTGGGAACTTTTCATGAAAGCCCTCTTCTTGGCACTAGTCATGACTAAGACGTTGCTGTCTGTATACTTACAGGCCGTAGGAGGAATTGAGCGCGAGACTTGTGATCTGCTGAGGAGGCTCTCCGCTCACCCACACTAACTGGACCACCAAATCTACCTGGTAACCGGGGGACTGCTTCAGAGGAGTACTGCGCACTCTGGAGGGGAGGAAAAGACAGCGAGAAAGAAACAGAGCGGAGCCAAAGAAAAAATATTTCAGACAGAGAATGACAAGTGGTGCAGCTGCAGCTCTGAAACAGTTGTGTGTTGAGGGTCTGGCATGAGTGGCTGCGAGGGGATGATGGGGAGGCTGCGGCTGAGAATCCTTCAGGCGCTGACTAAGTCTGTGCAAGAGTGCTTGAGGCGAAAAGGCAAGACCCTTGTGTGCACGAGTGTGTGTGAGAATGTGTGGAAGCGCTCCCGACGCTACTGAGAGTTTATGTAAGTGCTTGTGCACGCGTGCATGTTTCATACTTGAGGCAGGGGATGTTGCCTCCGTCAGAGTTGTTGCTGCTGGTGGAGGGGTGTGAAGGTGGGCCGCTCGTCTGAGGGGAGGCACCGGGGGTGGGATGCGCCGATGAATGTTCTCCCCCTCCGCCGCCGCCGTCTGGAGACTCTATGTCGTTGAGCTCGTACTGCATTCGCACCTCTAGTAACTGTATAAGACAGCACACACACACATTCACATTAAAGACATCAAAATCATGACAAAGGCACCAAACTGTTGTACACAGTCTCCATGAGTTCCTCTGAGTATGGGAATAGTTATACGACAGTGATTGACATCCACGTCCACACACTCACTCACACTCACAGAGTCACTCTGATAATAGAGATTTGTTTGACGTGATGTGTGTTTGTGCATGAGTGTGTAGGCAGCTCGAGAGTCAAAGAGGTCCTCCCATGCTGAAATATTCCATTCCTTCTAAGTCCTCCTTCAGGCTACTTCTCTGCAACCTCCGCCTTCGCACAGTCTCAAACACACACACACGAGCACGCACACGCACTGTGCATGAGCTCGTCTCTTTTGCATTCAGTCGGTCTCATTAGCCCCGCTGACATGTGGGAGTGAAGAGTGATCAGCGCCCCTTCTTCAAATTCTGACTCCCGCCTGTGTCTGTCCTCCCCCACCTTCATTTCTTCAAGGTTACGGCGAGGTGTTCGACCTCGCGCAAAGGGAGGGCCGCTCTCCTAATTACACCTCGCCGCCACTGCATATCCAGTCCCGATCCACGTCCCGATCACAAGCACACGCATCAGCGTTCGCCGCCAGTCACCCGCAGAAAAGGAGCGCCTGAACTCTACGGATAGAAGAAAACTTTTTTTCTTTCTGTGAGGCCAGTTTGTTCGGAAGAACAAAAGAGTTGGATAGTTAGGAGACAAACAGCGCGGAGCACATAAAGGGCAGCAGCTGAAACATTAAAATTCATTTGCAGACCTGCGAGGAAAAGCACATCATAGCACCACCCACGCACCGTGATTGACAAGCGATCTCTGTCTGGAGGAAGTCTAGAGCAGCAACACCACAGCAGTGACTGCATAGCGAGACCAATGCTGCCAGAATTATAAATAAACAAAGTATCTTGCCGGATACCAATTGAACACTCGACTGCTTCAGCAAAAAACACGCATATATGCATACACACATGTAATATAGGAGCATCCACGCCGGTGAAACAGCATTTCTCTTTAAGCCATTAAACACTGGCTCCCTCACACCCCCGTAAGCACTTATGTCGCTATCACGGCAGATTATAATGACAGTCTAGCTTTGCTTGTTCACTGCTCCGTCTGTTGGCATGGCAACCATACTGCCTTTGACTAGGCAGATATTTGAGTGCATGTGTGTGTGTGTGTGTTTGTGCATATGTCTCGACATCGCAAAACAGCAGAGAAAGTGAGCGCTGAGGGCGAATGACAATAAACAAAAGCTTGATGTGTTCTTGATGTAGAGCCACAGAATTATGTCCGTGAAAACACATCTTTTTTTCCTTTCTTTTTTTCTTCTTCTCGCATTAAACCCACCTGCACCACCTCAGTAGTTACTTCCAGCTTGCTGAAGCGGTAGATGATAACGTTGGCTGACACCCCGGCCACACACAGCATCCGGCTCTCAGGGCACCAGGCCATGATCTGAATAGCAAAGGGGTCTTCGTCAGACGTCTCGGTGCTGCCCTTGTCCTCCTTGGACCGGTTCCTGTCAAACACCTTGGCTGTTTTGAGCTTATAGAGCACCTGGAGCATTACTGGGAGAGAGGAGGGAAGAGAGAAGTGTCAGTTGGGATCCAGGGACATCAGAAATATAGACTTAAGCTAGACTTTACTTTTTTGTTTGTACTGACTAGAGAAGGCTGGTACCCAAATTTAGAACATTTTATTTGAACAAAAAAAAGGTGCTTTGTGAGACTTTCTTAATTTTCGCTTTCATTTCTGTCTCAGATTTCAATTAAAGCCCAAAATGTAATTATGTTGTCCATTGTTTCTTTCGAAAACTTTCAAAAGTTGTTATTTCTGTGAAGCATAAACAAAGCTTATCCGTTCAGGGAACTCACTTGCAGAGGCATCCCAGAACTTCACAGTTCCATCAGCATGCCTGGGAATTAAAGAGAGGCAGAAGGAGATAAAAGTAGAGGAACACAAGAGAGTCGAATTTCAATTTGTGTCCTTTCTTCCTCCAATTTCTGTCTTAACTTTGAATTTTAATCTGATTCAAACAAAAAAAACATTGCTAGAATATTAATTGAGTGCATTTTTAAAGATTACTTTGCTGTTCTGAAGCATTTACAACAAAATCTGATGAAAAAATAATTGTTAATCAAATATTCATAAGCTAATAGATTTTGTTTAGTCCCCAATTAATCAGCATAGAGCTCCTCTTCAGAGGAATTTCCCTATCAGATGTCTTTGATAGGGAAAGTTGTTTAAGCAGAAGGTTACCAGTAGGTGTACTAGGGTCTAAGAAGAAATGGTTTCCCTGTTATGGTGTTGAAGAACTTGACTGGCCCACACAAAGCCCTGATCTCAACCCCATTAGACACCGACTGTAAGCCAGGCTTTATCGCCGACCATCAGCTGCCGACCTCACTAAAGCTCTTATGGCTGAGAAGGACTCAATCTCTGCAGCCAGGTTGTCAAAATCTTGTGAAAAGTCCTCCAAGTAGGCAAATAATGATTATATTCATGACTGATTAAGCTGCCTGTTGTTTTTTGCAATTCATTAATCGATCGGTTAGTCTGAAAAATGTCCCAAAAAAGTGAAAAATGCTCATCAGAATTGCCAAAACCAACCCAAAGATTAATCTATTATCAAAATAGTTGGCACTTAAAGGGGCAACAGGTAAGAATTTTAGTTGAAAAAGTTAAAAAATGTACTAAAGTATCAACCGAATGTGAATAAATAGCGGTTTTGACATTATAATGTCTTTGCAGGCTACACTGTTGCAGAGATATCTACTAAAGTTAGCACGCTAACCAGCTAGCCCTGTCCCGGTCCAAAGCTGGCATGCTAGGGGTGTAAACACAGACACTCTCCACTCTGAATCACTAACTGCCTGGCTAACTAGCTAACGTAGCTACAGTTAGCAGCAGTTGGCGGTTACTCTGGTGATGTGCTACCCCCTATTTGTTTGGAGTATGAATTTGACAGGTGGCTAATTCTTACATATTGCACCTTTAATTGTCTCATCGCTGCAGCTCTACTTCCCCAAAGAGTAGCGGCATATTGCAGTACAACAATACCCCAAAAAATGTATGATTGCCTAGAAATTAATTGAACACGAAGGTAATGAGTTGTACACTAGACTGCACTCATGATCAGTTGATAAGCTTCTCCAGTTAGTGCCACAGAAAAAGGACACTGTCTTGTATTTTGGTTGCCATTTTCGGCCCCGCTCCTCATTATTTTGTTGCCAATTCAGCTGAGTGGATTGGGAGAGGAATATTTTGCAGGCTGTGGCACTCTTAGAAAGAGAGCGAAACCTGGACAGAATAGTAATACGGCATCGTAGGGGATGAGGAGGGAGGGAGGGAGGAAGGAGAGGAGCGAGAGCCTCCCACTGCCAAACCCATACCTCAATGTCACTTCTTCAGTGCGTGTGTTCTGTTAAAAACGCCCCGTCTCCCCTTGTTGACAGCTGAGCGCCGGATAATAAACATCAAAATGGAGCAAAGTGCACATGATTGGAATATACAAAGAGCTACAGTAAACGTCTCGAGACAAGATTCCTTGCTGTGGCGACCCGGCAGTGCAGCAGAGGTGAAGGTAATTGAGTTGCGGCGAGACGATAATGATAATGCTAATGAAATCAGTATTGTCTTACCCAGTGATGATGATCTCTGGGTAGCTCTGTGTGCCTTGACCCCAGTTTCCACCACTAATAGGCCATTCCTGGATAGACAGCAGACACAAACACAAGCACATCAGGAGCGAATGAGACAGCACAGCTATGTCACTGAACATCACGTCAATAGAAACACTGATTTTAGTAACAGATTGCATTTTTTGACCGCATATGTGACAGCGTGTGTGGGAAAAAACGGCGAACGTCTTGCAGAGTGTCTCGCAGTTATACATAATGCACCTCGATGAGTGTGTCTGCTCAGTGTGTGTCTGTGTGTGTCGGTGGTGGTGAGGGGGGGGGTTTGGCTTTGAACACGTTGACACATACAAAGGTCACCGGGATGACTCATGGTGATCTTTATGTGAGAATGCCCTCCCGCAGCTCGGCTAAGACTTTGCTTAACAGAGAAGAAGAAAAAAAAAAAAAAAGGAGCAGCTATGCAGCCCGTTTGGGTCAGTACATGCTGACATTTCCGACAGAAAGCTGGAAACGAGGCGACGGAGAAAAGGACATAGGCGCGCATAATGGCTGAGGGAGCAGGGGGTCTGTCTTAGATGACACGGGGATGAGAGACGAGAGTGAGAGGAGAGAGGAGCTGTACAAAAGAGAGTGAAGGATCGTTAGGTAATGTGAGACTATCCAGACATACAAAACAACTCCTGCTGCATGCAGGTGTGTGTTAATGATTCCTCAATCTGGTCACCTTGTGGCTCTTGGAGGGAGTATGTCATGATGGTTAGAGGGTGTAGTGTGGCACATCTACATTTCTAATTTAGGCATTTAGATCTTGTATGGCGCTGCTATTCAGAGCGACATGAGGAGAATTCTACCCTCTGGGTACCTTTTAACTGTTATACATCATTAATCTGACATAGGAGGTGTGTTAAAGAGATATTTTGTGATGGAGTAGTGGTAATTTATCTTATTTTGAAAGTTTAAGCTTAGGAATGGTTGCAATGAGTTGTGACAAGGAGCTGTCAGCAATGTCTGTAGTGACAGTCGCGCTTATTTTCAGTTCTTACAGTAATTTCTAAATTTAATTATTGAAATCAATAATAATTATTCCAAGTTTCCAAGAAATATCTGTGTAATTTGGCACTAATTATAGGGGCAAGACTGAATCCCGCTAGCTGCTCCTAGAAGCTGTACGGAGGCACAATGGTATTTTGAGCTAAATGCTCACATACTACACATACATGACCAATAGTTCAGATTCTGATGACTTCCATTTAATGTCCAGTGTAACTTTTTTCCGACCCTTAAATCAAAACGCATATCTTATGGCTGCTTCCAGTCTGGAGAGAAGAAGAAACTACTACTCCATCCCATAAAATTTCATATCTGGATAGAAGCTCTTGCTCTCTATACAGATTTCAATGCCTGATATTTACCATGAGAGGTTAAACAGGTGAAAGATTTAAGATTCCCACAACGAAAAAAGAAAGACACATCACTAGTACCGTCATGCAACGTTACAACACAAAACTGTACCTTTTTGCTGTAGCCCTGTCGTTTCTGCCGCGAGCCAACAGAGTAAAGTGCAGGTATGAGGTCCACAGGGCAGTCGGCGAAGTACTCGCAGCAGGTCACAGGAGACTCGTGGATAGTCAGAGGATAGGGGTTCTCGAATATGGGGTAACTGTTAACAAGAGAGCACAGACAGAGTCACTCTACATCTAATTAGTCTGTCTGCCCTGTACCTGTGCATTAGTCTTGTTCAGTGCTGCATGCAAACTAAAGACTGAAAGTTATATCATGATACAAAGTAGACGCAATAAAGATAAAAGGCAGTAATAGGTCAACTGTGAAATTTTGGCCTACATTTAAAAAAAAAAAAAAAGATATTAGGATGATGAAGAGTTATTCATATAGAGTCGGACTTACCCATTTTGTGCAAGGTCGATCACCACTAAATCCTTTTCTAGAAGGACCACCACAGCGTAAGGTTCCTGAAAATCTGCACAGAGGGACAGCAAGACAAGTCATTCATCACGCCGCACTTTAAGCAGCCTTGTAATTCCTGGAGAGAGAAATCTACAAACCACAGGGGAAGAACTCCACAGACTTTACATAGCAAATGTTATTATCATATCTGTGCCCTGGAGACGTGAGGGCAGGAACGGTTAATATTTATTTATTAATCTATGTCATTTCTCACTGTGGGGGATATCATATTCCACCATAAGATTTATGAGAGCTTTTAGACTTTTGGATTAAATGAACCAATCAACTGCATTAACGGGTCACATCAACGGATATCCAAAAATGTCTACAGAGGTGGACTGCACAGAGGAATCAGGACAGATTACCTGGCTGCTAAATGAGCTGAGGTTAACATGCTAACCAGCTAGCCCCATTCCGTCCCAGTCCAATGCTTCTCTGCTAGCAGTGTAAACACCAACATTCCCCTAATCCGCAAGCTCCAAGTCTGGACTGCTAGCTGCATGGCTAACTGAGCTAATAAGCTAAATGCAGCTATAGCTATTTGTTTTGAGCATACATTTGACAAATTCTTACAAATTGCACCTTTAAAGCATTGTAAAAGTAATAATAAGGGGGGTACACATATCCAGCAATAACAAATAGTAATCAAAGACAAAATGTGAACACAAACAGGATATAAAGAAAATTCAATCTCTATTGATATTTCTATGATTTTTCAATAAATGTACATTAAGACATTACTTTTATATAAGTACAGTGATCAAGTTCACATCTGCACAGATTTTTTCTTATATTTTTGGCCACAAAATGCCTCAGCTGGAGTAGTTGAGGGTTAAATGTTTTGCTGCAGGGCATCATGACAGTATTCAAAGTAAGGATAGTTTGGTCAGCGTGTTTGAAACAGCATCCCATTTCCTACAGCGATCATTCGGACATGTGCTAAATCCCTAACTGGTGTTTAAAAATGTATCTGTGGTATGGAGCAGCAGGTCCCAGGCTGTCAGAGTGCTCCAAGGTTGAAGCACTTTGACAGTTGTTGTCACCACATCTCTCGCTGTCCTTCTTATTTTACTCTTCCCTGGCGCTGGTCTACAACAAGTGATCACATTCTCTGTTTGGGCATTCGGGAGCTGAGAACAGCAACACTAATTACGGCCACTTTCACTGCTGATTTACCTAACAGATGCAAAGTAATTACAAACAAGGCAATCAGCAAAATAAAAAAAACAATCTTGTACAATAGAGACAAATTCTGCCTTAGTTGTAAATAAGGATGAGGATGGCAAATAAGTAATGATGTCTTTATATTTCATCCAATTACCTGTTGAGGAAGGCCATGACATGTCTGCCGTTTGTTTTCCCATTCAAACACACTGGTGTGCACATCACACTTCGGCATCATCATCACGGAAAACCAACCTCCTCTACACACTAACCCTTGTTTAAGTGTGCACACATCATCAGCCGGACTTGTATTGTGTAATCCAAAGACCCTGTAATGTCCATTACCAGATGAAATCAGCGGGTGATGACATCAGGTTTCCAGTGACGAAATGAAGTCCCCATTGTTACATAACACGCTAATCCTTCCTGCAGCTGTATGTGTGCCAGATAACACTCCAGCAGAGTCTACAGTCAGGATTATATACATACAGCATCCCAAACCATTCAGTCAACTCTGAGTTGTTTCAGCTGTTGACTCCTCAATACAGGAAATAAGATAATAATTTAATTCTGATGGAAGGCTATTGCGTACTAAGAGATGAAATGAAAATGTAATATTGCGTGTGTCGGATAATGGAAGTGGAATAGGATCCTTCCCCTTGGGAAATTTCATATTTATTACAGACGCACACTATCACAGGGGCAAGCAATCCGACATAATTAAAAAACAGAAAAGGTGTGTGTGTTTGTCTGCGAGTCTAATGCGTCGACGGGAGGAGAATAAGATGAGGACACATTCAAATGTGAGGCTCGGGCATGCACACACCACACGAGCACACCCAGAAGAAATAATTACCATTGGGGTAGGGTGTTTCGCAGAGTGTGAGGAAGTCTACTATAGGATAGTCCATCTCCAGCACAGCAGTACTCTTCCCGTGCATTACCGTCAAACAAGGCCGCCGGCCCACCGTGTCGTACGACAGACCACCAGACAGGATTATGAAGGGTTCCCTGGAACACACAAGCATAGGCATCAAGATTTAAGTGGATTTATACAGGTGCAATTAAAAAGAACAAACAGGGGTCAGCACATCTTCAGAGTAACTGCTAACTGCTGCTAACTGTAGCTTCCTTTAACTAGTTAGCTCACTTAGCCGTGCATCTAGCGGTCTAGTGGTCCAGACTGGGAGCTCAGCGTACCAGTGTTGGCGTTTACACCACTAGCACAGGAGCTTCCACCCAGGATGGGGCAGGGCTAGCTGGTTAGCATGCTAACTTCGCTAGATATCTCTGGACAAATTATTGGAGAAATACCTCAACATGTCAAAGAGTCTCAAAGAGTTTTACATAAGTTAAAGGTGCAATATGTAAGAAGTGACCACTTCAGTTAGTTCAGTTAGCCGTGCAGCTAGTAGTCCAGATGGTCCAGTAAGTGTGGTGTTTGGCACAAGAGCTTTGAACCCAGATGGGCTGTGGCTAGCTGGTTAGCATGCTTAACATTGCAGAAAAATACAGAGAGGACAAAAGGTCAACGTTTTGAATGTTTGAATGTTTTCAACCAAAATCATTACATACTGCACCTTTAATTATCAGAGTAAAGCTTACACAGTAACAACCTGATGGTGAGAGAAAAGCCTGTAACAAAGAAATAGTTGGCTTTTCTGGACTGATGTTAGACTACGTATACACATTTATTACTCTCATCACCTTGGCAACAGCTTTTAACACCTGTCAATAACCTTGATGTGTCTTTTTCCGTAACTGTGTCTAATTAAGCATATTCATGCCCGAGCATACTGTATGTGCATGAAAGTAAATTTGCTTTATATGCGTGTTAGTAAGTGATAGAGAGAGAGAGAGAGAGACGCCCCTACCCAATCCTAGTGGTTTTGTACTCCACTTTGAGAATGGGTTTACAAGGCTCTGGCTTCTTCCCGTCCTTGGGCTGTTTTCCTAAAATAGAACAAACAGAACATACTTTACTTCGCCAGTTCATCCCTCTTCCCCTCCTTCTCGTCTTGTTTCTCCTGTCATCCTGTTTTTTTTTTCTTTTTCTTTCTTCCCCCAGAAGCTGCACTTAAAACGCAGCTTTGAACAGTAGCCAGACAATACAAAAGGCTATTCATCAGAGAGGAGAAAGACAACTGCAGGGGCACGGACATGCAAAGAAGGTGTGACGATCAAGGATGATTTTCAGAATCCATCTACTCAAACCTCAAGGGGAGGGCCATGTGAAGGAAATGTGCCTATCCAGCATACGTGTGCCTACTGTGCATAACTTTGTATCAGAAAAGCACAATAAGTGGTTGAATTTTTCTGAAGAGCCTGAAGGGAGCCCTCAGGTTGGGTATTAAAGGCAGGTCTGTATAATAAAGGACTGCTTTTAATAACTACATCTAAATAACAGATATCTAAAAAGACAATTAAAGAAGGACTTATAAGCCTTACTTAAACATGTCAAAGGAATTTGCATAATTGCCCATTAAATACCAAACTAATTATGTATGCAGCAGTGGGAGAAACAACTAATTAAAAACCCTGTGTGGTGAAATCCTTTCTACAATCCTCAACACACAAAACCAGCTTGAAAAACTGGCTACAAGTTCTTTCCTTTTCATTTAATTCCATTGTTTTGCTCCTCGTCCTGACTAACATGCTCTCACTGTCCGTGTGTTGCACTCTGCCTGTTTCTTTCTCGGGGCCCTTCATCTGGGTGAACTGTCAGAGTGTGGGGAGGAAGAGGAGTGTGGATTAAAACACATCTTCAAGAGAGCAGACTTGCTTTTCCTGCAGGACGTAAACAGAGCAGCAGCACTAATGTATGCGCACGCAGACACAAAGCAAAGCAAACAGAGGCAGGTCATAATTGAACTGACAATAATCCTGAAATGAGGAAGACGATGAAGGAGCCACGTGTACGGAGGCTCTTAAAGGGGTAGCTTCTGAGAGTATATAGCGAGTCATGTGAATGATAGGTGTTTTTTTGTTTCGGGCTGTTTCATTGAAACAGTTTTTAGAAGAACTTTGAGAAAAGTATTTTGCTAATATTTTTATTTACTGCCCAGGTAATCGTCTCTCAACCCCTTAGATTAACCTCATAGCTCCTCATGAGGGTCCTGACCAGTGATTTACATGAGCCCCTACCTTTTCTTAGACAATCAGTTAATCTCAGAATATATTATAATAATATAATAATGATAAAGCTTTAGTTAGGTAGCACATTTCATACAAAAAATACTACACATTAGTTCAGAAAAGATGAAAAATACAAGTGAAAAAGAAGATAGTAACACTAAAAACAATAAAGAAAAGTCAACTACACCACAGAGTGTTTACGACCGTATACAGGAAGTAGTAAATGAATGAATTAAGGAGTGACTTTGGACACAGCCTGTGTTTTGTGATTGTGTGTGTTTGCTTTTTTGTGTGTGCTTCCACCTGCTTACCGTGTGGGGTGATTGTCTGTATGGGCTTGCCCTGGCCTCTGACGTTCCATATGGTCAGAGTCCCGTCTGAGTGACTGCAAATGAACTGCTTGCCCTCGTGATGCCAGGCAACTGAGTGGATCGCCTAGGGAACGACAGACAGGAAGCAGAGGGTGGGGGATGGGTCAGTGGTTCGGCAGGATGAAACATCATCTCGCTTACGCTACAAGTTTATCGCGTTGCCGCAGCCATACGGTGCTCGGTACAATGTTCATATGTGACTCTGGATTACAAACTCTTGAACAGATGGTGAAAGCGAGATAAAAGAGCCTGGCCCCTGACTTCAGAGCATTTCCGGTGGCATAAATGCATATATCAGAAGGAGCTTTTATATGACCCATTTGCTGAATGTGGAGAAAAGCAGGAATGGATTGGTCATTTTTTTTCAGGATTGCCAGGAGGAAGGTTTTATTACCGAGGTTGTAAATTTAAGAATTCTGGGACACCAATTCACTAGAGGAAAAGACATTTCTTTGACTTTTAAAATAATTGAAACGCAGCTGATATGGTGCCTTTGGGTTCACCTGCTGTCTTGGAGCCATCGATTCAATAACGTTTATGATTTAAAGGTCCCAAATTGTAGAAAGTGAGATTTCGATGCCTTTTTAAGCAGGTCTAGGTGCTATACAAATACTGGGAAGTAATTCAGTTCTCGGAGCAGGTTGTAGTACCTTTATGCTACACAAGGAGAACTATTTTCTGGTGGTATGGCAGAGGATACTTCTGTATCTTTTGTCAGATGGTTGCAGCCTGAGCAAACTGTGGTTAGGGTGGTTGTTGTCTTTCAGTATCCTTTGGGCTTCGTGCAGACATTTCATCTCACCTACATCACTGATGCTTGGAAGGCGGGTACTAACGATGTTCTGGGCAGTTTTAATAATGAATAATGTTCCTGTCCTTGGCCGTGCACGATAATTTAGCCTTCCTTAAGAAGAAGAGCCTTTTCTGTGCTTTTTTTTTTTTAACCAGGGTGGTGATGCATGAAGACCATGACAGGTTCGATATCATGCTGATTCCCAGGAATTGAAAACTGTACACATGCTCCGCCTCTGCTCCACTGATGTAGATGGGATGTGCGTCCTTGCCTCTACCCTAACCTTCGAGTTAGGCCTTTAAAACCGAGACAAAAGTGCTGGTGACAAAAACCAAACCAAATGGAGAAATTGGCACAGAGACAAGCTAATAGATTTAGAGGAAAATAAGGGCAGACAGGCAACAGTTTTTAGTGATGGTGCCCTCTCTGTCCTCTCATCTTTCCCATCAGTCCCATCATTGCTGTGAGCCTGGACCACAATGATTCATCTAGCTGACAAGCAATCATTGAAAACACAAACACATCATGACCAAAGTACACCAGTAAAGGGCAACCTTGCTTATTGATGCCCTTTTCTTGGCTCATAATTAAACCCGGCAAACGTTTTGACATTAAGTAAATATGATGATGTGCGCCAAAGCTGTGTTAAGCCCACAACCGCTTCCAAAGCAGTTTTTACCAGGCTTGTCACATGAATTTCCCCCCAGGGCCATGTTCTTAGCAGAACACCTGCACCATCAGTGATATGTTCCATCACAAGCCTAGTGCTTTGTCAGGGAAAATATTCTTTCAGAGACCTTGTTTGGACGTATTCCCAGACATGATGGTTAGTAGTATTTAAAAAAAAAAAAAAAAAAAAAAGAAGCCAGACTGCTTCAGTGTTCTTACCACCTTGCCACTGTTTAATTTAATTGTTCAAGGGTTCAAGACTTGCCCCAGCTTTTCTTTGTCGCTTCATCTCCCAAATGCTGCTCCTTTGTCTCACATCGCTCATCTGAAATGAGTGATTACCTCGCTGTCAATGCCGATGTGAGCATGCGGTCAAGTCGGGTCATTCTCTTCCAATTGAAGCTGCTATTATTTTAGGTGTATATCAATTTTTTGCCTTCGGTGCGTCATTAATCATGCACGGTACTGCGTGTCAGGCTTGCTGAATGTGCTGGGTTTTAGATGGAATGGGGAACCAACGTCGGGCTCGTGTGACACCACGCAATTGTATCTGTCTCAGGGTATATTGTGTCATATTCATATGTTTTCTGTAGTTTCTACCAAGGTAGTCCAGGTGCTGGTTCGGAGCCAGTGCCTACTCTGGAACCACTTCTTTGCATTTCGTCAGCCAAAGGACAAAACAAAGGACCAGAGCTAGTGTAGCGTGTTCTGACTTAACCACGGGAGAATAAACAAAAGATGTTCACTATGGACGCCAAATCAAAGCAGCAGTGATCCAAGGACCAGTCATGTTTGGATGCCGATCTAGGCATGCAAAGTTAGGAGCAACACTCGCAAAGAGTCGATGTAAACCGCCTAAGTTGTTCCAGGCAATGCCGGGAAATTGGAGACATGTACAGTGACTAGATGATGGGACTCCACGGTGGCGCTCATGCCCAACCAACTCAAATCCAGCATGAGCACCAGCCTAGAACCAGCACTTGGTTAGCTTTGGTCTTGCATGGCCAAACCTTAAAATGATGAACCCAATAAAGCGATACTGTGAAGAACTTGTTTGGTTCCCGAGGTGGGTGTTTTTTTTTGGATGAACAGCCTCGAGAATTTTCAAAAGTCTCATTATCTTGTTTCTTCCGATAGGATTTCCTCCAGGTCACAGAGACCTTGATGAGACAGAGCCGTGTGACACAGAGACTCATTATTCGTTACACCCATGATGACTCACTCCTTCTCACTCCCACAAACGAACCATACTAGACGGCTGAAGTCCCAAGATCTGCAATCCTTTTTTTGTCAAGTAATCTTCACTTTTTCCGATTTCCTGTTTGCGAAGATTGCTAGAAATAATCAGATCCATGATGAGTAATGGCCTAGGTGTCTTATCTAAGCTGACGGCGGATGTGAGTCCTGAAGTGACAGAGACAGTGGGATGCAGTTTGTCAATGATTTGCTGCCAGAAGTGATTCACGGGTGTGCAGTGCCAGGTGGCAAGGATGAAGTTACAGCAGGTGTGCTGGATGGAGTGTGAACTAATTTCCTATTCTGTAAAATCCCACGCTTTGGAAAATGAAGTGAATTCTCCTATACTGTGTATATTTCATGTATAATTAGACATATAGAGCTAATCTTGCGGGTCTGGGACCTGAAGTTGGCATTTGAAGCGGCTGATTGGTCTTGTTGCCACTTTATTTATATATAGATGACACATTTTTTAATAGAGCTGAGCTATAAATGAGTTCAGATACCAGTAGAGGAGGATCAACAATGTTTTTCCTTATGTTGTCTGGAGCCCAGATAAAGGATGTGATCTGCAGACACTCAATAAAATGCTAAATGCTAAAACCTATATCACATAAATGAAAAGAAAAGCCCTCATTGACCCATGCAAAGATGCTTTGAAAGCAACAGACTGGATTCTCTGAATCTATCAGCGCATTGTTTGCTGTGACAGTCCCAGTAGGGAAGAATGCACTGTGCTTAATTGGAAAATGAGAAGGGGTAATTGAAACACATGGTGCTCATCATATCAAACAATCCCAATTAAAAAGACTAATTTCATGATGTATTGCATTAGGTCAGTTTTCACAGATTGGTCTTTGGGGGACATGAGAATTCGGTCAACATTTATTAGACTCACACACATGAGCAAGTGGGTCCTCACACACAGGCACACACACACACACACACACACACACACACACACACACACACACACACACACACACACACACACACACACACACACAAATCCATGGTAAACAAACACACAAATTGAGATCGGTGAAAGAAAATAGACATACCCATAAACATGCATACCACAGCTCTAATTAGAAAAGCTTCTGCCAGCGTTGTGTCACACTGGGACACGACGACAGCTCAGCCCTCAAGTGACACACACAATCACACACACACACATGGGCTTTCACAGCGATGGTAATTCCGTTCAGATAGAAAAACATTCAACCAAAAAAAAGGTTCAATCTAAAAAACAAGCATTTGGGGGCAAGTGTGTCAACAGTGATTTCCATAGAGCAATCCCCTTTTGTATTGGAACGTGAAATCCATTCCGCTTCTGTTTGTGATGTTGTGGTTATTATCCGAGCCCTGAAAGAAACAAGCCCCTGTGAGCTTACCAATTAAGAGTTTTCTATATTAAAAAAGATGATGCCCCATCATCGGTTATGATTGGTGCAAGAAGAAATATGCTGAAATATTGCTCACAAAGTACAACAGAGACTTTGGTATTTAGTTTTGGTGGGTGCCAGATGAAAAGTCGGGGGGGATCACGGAAGTCATTAACTCTCAAATCCACCTAAATTACAAATAAACAGTTTGAGATTGTGAGAGCCTAACGAAAGCTTCATGGAAATGCTGGAGTCTGAATTGTAATAACTTTGGTAACCCTTTGACTTTTGCATCATCTGGTAAAAACTTTTCCTACAATAGTTCGTTTAGTGAAATGAAGTGACAACTTTTGTGAGACGAGAGGCGAATGAATCAGCGGTCAACTGTAGAGTGCCCATGGAAGAGCGTGTCTCGTCGAAGAGGAAGAGGGAAGGTTCCTCATCTTCAATAGCGACAACGCCATTTTGAGGCCATGGATCAGCCTTGTCGGTATTCAGTGCTGGACGGTTTTTATCCAAACCTTCCTGATGCGATAAGATGTTTGCTAAAATACTTCAAGAAAACATTCAACTATTTATGCTCAACAGCGCCCCCAATACTTTGAGTGTGTGCAATATAGATGAAAGTGAAGCCAATGTGGGAGTGCCTTAAACCTGCATTCTTTCTATTGACCAGCAGGGGGCAACTCCACTGGTTTCAAAAAGAAGACCGATGCTGTGTAAGCTTATGAGAAAACGACACTACTTCAGTTAACCGTTTCCTAATGAGATAATGGTTTCGGTCACTAGTTACAAGTCTTCTTCAATACAGCATGATGTTCATTTTGTAAATTATGGTCCCATTTAGAGCAAAATAGACGTCAAAGCAGACGTACTTTTGTACTAATAAGCAAGTGTTAGCTTCGTAAGACACTCGACTATTAATGTGAACGTGGCATACATTTAATGTACTTAAAATTAGCTTGTTAGCATTGCCATTGTCAGCATGCTGAAATTAGCGTTTAGTTAAGAGCACAGATGTACGGGGCGGCTGTGGCTCAGGGGTAGAGCCAGCATTTTGTTATTGGAAGGTCACTGGTTCAATTGTTGAATTGTCCTTTGGCAAGCTACTGAACCCCAAACTGTTCCTTACGTGCTGGTCGGCACCTTGCATGGCAGCCACCGCCATCAGTGTATGAATGTATGAATTACTGTAAGTGGCCTTGGACAAAAGCATCTGCTTAATGCTGTAAATGCACCAAATCTGAGCCTCACATAGCTGCTAGCATAGACTCCCAGGTTTTTGACTAACTAGGGGCATCCTTATTTTTAAATGACAGAGGAGATGACAGCCTAAGGTATCATTACATGTTTATATTCATGTTAATATAACTTTATAACAGTACCAGCGGTGCACAAATCTTCTGTGTGGTGCTAAAATCCTGTGGGCAAAACATAAACAACCCAATAACGGTTGAGATATCTCACTCTGGACCAACAGAAGGACTGATTGACCGACTTTACTGAATTCACCAACAAATGATTCCGAACAACAGCAGCGTAGGATTCACCTCTTCTTTGTTAACTTGTAACAACATTAGTATTAGGTCAGCCTGATGTATAGAGCCCCACAGAGACAGACCATTGTGTAAAGAATTATAATGTATGCTGTCCACTAATGGACATTGCGCCAGACTTGCCAAATGACCCATCAGCTTTGAATAGGTAAGTAATCTGTCTGCATTCTCAACAGGTCTTAGGGGGAAAGAAAAGACCTCCTTAAGAAGCCAGACCTGTGTCAGATAGAGTTTGTTAATAATTTGTAGCGTTTGCTTTTAATCTTCTTAGACAACCAGATGGGAGGGATTTAGCACACAAGGACAAATCTAAGAGAGTCAACAGAGCTGTCCATCAAAAATAATACCTCAGGAACTTCTTTGTGCAGTGTGTTGTGCTCTACGGACAACCTTTTCCATCCAGTGATCCAGCATCCAGCATTAAGAATGAGTGTTTACTGGATGAATCCTGGTGAAAACTCAAATTCATTCACAGCCAAAGCAGCTAAGTCTTTTCGTTTTGCTTGAAAATAGAGTAATTACTGCTTGGTGGTTGTGGGAATAAGTTTACACTTTTAGCAGCATTATTGTTGGCCTTCAGCTATAGCTCTGAGAATTGTGGTCTGCTCCTCGGCGAATAGAAGCAAACATTTTCGTGTTGTTTTTTTCCTGTCGTGGGTTGCATTCGTGCACGCTCGCATGTGTGCACAAACACTTCCTGGCAGTCGCAGTCAGAAGTAACCGACAATTTCTGCAATTTCTGAGTTACCGGGCTTTTGGGAACAACCTGCTGGTCGCTTTCCATGATTTGACAGAGAGAGAAGAAGAGAAAGAGAAAGAAATAGCTGGAACAGTGAGAAGAAGTACAAGAGAAATGGAGTCAAGATGATGTCAAATGAAAAATGAAAATAGTTAAACCGTTAAGAGGAGGAATAGAGCAGAATACATTACAGCAAGACGTGTAGAGAAAAAAAGAGGGTGGGAAGTTTGGCTTGTTTGTACGAGCAGGCTGTAGAACAAATAAGTGAGTTTGAATAATGGGCTGCATGACAAAAAAATTAAAAATTCATCCATGCATTCATTGAGCGAGCAATAGCCACCAGGAGACAGAAAGCAGAGGAAGGAGGGGAGAAGAAACTCCGATCTGGCTGTGATATCAGACATTCAGCAGGACAGGACTCAGACCGAGGTGTTGAGTCAGACGGAGCAGAGTGGAGTGGGGTCAGGGTGACGGATGCTCTCTGGCTAGCACTCACTGGAAACCCATACTGCTGATCCACAGCTAATAATACACGATCCAGTGAAAGACACAGAGAGAAAGGCGTGCTCTCTCAGCTCTTTGCGAGTCTGTAAAAACAAAAGTTTTATCGCCCCTTGCTGTTTGTCTGAACTCCGCCGGAAAGTTTGTTGTTGTCTGGGAGCCAGGTTAAGCTCCCTGATTTGCCGACATCTCCAGCAGCCTGACAGCATCTATAACTAACAGAAACTGCCTTCATTTGAGTCAAAACAATTTCATTATTATCCCAAATGTGCTGATGAAAGTTTGCAAGAATCGTTAAGAATGTGCCAAGAGTACAGGAGCCAACGTTACACACAAAAGCCATTTATCTCCATCCTTTGAAACCCTAAACCACAGACAGCCTTTCGCTTGTTCTAAACATCCGCAAATTTCCATCAAAACTAAAAAAAAGTCTTTAAGACGGGCTTATTCAACATCAGAATCCATCACCGCACGGTCTGCTGGCTTACTCGGCTGTTTAAAAGAAGAAGAGGAAAAGCTTCCTTGTTCATTTCTGTCGACAACTTTGATACTTGGCAGCGAGCTTCTGGGCAAATAGTGTTTGAATGGAAGCACGCAGCGGGAAGGGGAGAGCACAGCGGGGTGAATATAGCTCGCAATATCTGTAAAAAGTTTCAAGTTTTACAGGATTATTGAAGAAGCTATAAAAGAGAAGAGTTGGCACACTTTTGTGATGTGAATGGCTGAAATGAGCTAAGTTATGCAAAACATCAATGTCAAATTAGACCCATGTTTCCATAGCAACTGTATTGATGTTGGACATTTAGTTTGGCCTTTCGCTGTCTCTGTCATCATTCCCAATTAAGGCAGCAGAAACCACCATTAAAGGTGGGTACAGTCATAAATAATGTGCTTCACTCTGGCTGCAGTAACATACAGGTAAAGAGCCAGAACTAAAGTCACATCTAGTAACTACTGTTTCCTCTAAAGACTCATTTATGCTCTATGTTAGATACGCATACGGATACAGATGAAGCCTTCTGTCCGTACGCTGCAGTCATTTCATCCGTATTTCTGCAAATTTCTATGAAAGTTCAGATACCAACCAGTGGAGCAGTACCTCCGTCAGTCGTAGGGGGCAGTGCAGAAGGAAGAAGTTCTAAAAATGGTGGACCTTTTTGAGGTGAGGTTATGCGAGTTGGTGAGAAGTTTTAAGATGTCATTTGATGCCCAAGCACGGAGACAAACACTTAGAACAGCAAAACTGGGAGGAGATTGGAAGAGAAATAAACGTGAGTTGGACAGCGGGGAAGGAAAAGTGGAGGTCCGTGCGAGACCAGTTTGACTCTGAGTGGCGCCCTCTGGTGGTTGTATTGCTCAACATACATGCCAATGTGAAGGACGCAGTTCCGGTTACCGTTAGAAACTGACGATCTATTTTCGTACAGAAAGGGAGCACAAATGAGCACAGACGCAGACTCTGGTAACAAACAAGTGGAAGGTAAACTAAGCCCCTCAAGTTCTCCTTCCACCCTCCGAGGAAGTCACTGCGGACTGCTTTCTCAACGATAGCCAGCAGCATAAAAAGCAGCATGCATTTCAAAACTCAAGCTCGAGGATAGATTGTTACCGAGTTCACACCTGGAACCTGTAGGTAGTGCCATTTTCTGTCTATTTAGTACTCAGGATTAAGGGAAAGTCAAGAATGATTGTGTGAATGTTAAGCCCTCTTTAAAGCCGATTAAATAACCACAGTAGTAGGTTAGATGAGTAGATGAGATTAGTTGCCCTGCAGCTGATGTTGTCTGTGTTCAATTCATTTACTAAGTGTTGGCTGCTGCCCCGTCCACAACAGGACTATTAGAAGTTAAGGCCGAGTTACCTCCGAAGCATTTGGATGTGTTAGTCGGGGGTGCAACCCTGAAGACATTCAAAAAGATCGGAGAGTGTCGTGTGTTCCAGGCTTTTTCGCTTCGTCAGTGGAAATCATAGTGAGCGAAATGAGTAGGAATGAGCAGTACCCCCCCTCCTCCTCCGAAACCCCCCCCACCCCCGCCAACATCACCCCCGAGTCTCTGGAGAGGTGTAACTGTAGGGGTTTGGAGAGAAGAGATGAGCTCCCATGGGAGATTCAACACGAGAGACTGTAATGCCCCAGGAGCAGCGGGAGGATATTAGCTTATCTGAGAGTGGGAGACAGAGCAAAGGCAAAGACAGAGAGAAAGAGAGAGCGATCCGTACATACTGAACATACAAAATCCACTCTCGTTTCTGTCGTCTATGTAGTCCTCGGTGGCTCTTGTTATCTCAGCGTGCTTACAGCAGCACAGAGCTGCCGATGAGGTGAGCACCAGCATGAGCGTCACGATAATCTCATTATCTTAAACAGCCGGCTTGGCTCTGTGTCTAAGTACTACGGACATCGCTGTGTGACCGTGTACATGTTGACCGTGTGACTCAGCCGGCGTAAACCTCAATGACAAGTTTATGAATGAGACCTCCACTTCGTGAGACTCGGACTGCGCTCGGATCAAGCAGAAACCAGAGGGGAAATGTAAATGGGCCCAGATTATCTGAAAATTCAATTACTGAAGCCAGCACTGAAAAAAAAAAACAATAAAATAGCATCCGAATACATAAGTGGAAGTAATATTCTGCATACAAACCAATCAGATACAGTGTAGGTTTGACACATGACAGGTCCAGAGGGGATCTATCCCGCCCTGACGCTGAGTTCCTTTTTTTTTTATTGTTGTGTCTTTTTATTTATAGACCCACACAATTCCCTCCGGGGAAGCCAATAAAGCCACATGACTCAGTGCTTTAGAAAGGTGGACCTTTTACTAAATGTTTTGCAGCCGTGATATGCGAGCGGGATCACCGCGCAGCCCTCCCACCGCACTCTGGAGACATGAGCACATGGCGATCCACTGTATAAATCATTCCACTGTTGAAACGTGCGTTTCACAGTTTTTTCTTCTCTAGAAAAAGTCGTGTGAAAAAACATCTTTAGTTGTGACTGCAACACTGGCCAAAGAGACGTGACGGTGGGTAGAATTTGTTCCCAGAGCCGATCTACCTGTTTCCTGCCAATCTTCTCATCTAGGTCTCATCAAGGAAGCAAAAACAGGTATTTGCCAAAATGTCTTATCTTTTTTCAAAGGAATGACCTTGATGAGTGTCTTAATGAATTATCGAAATTTGCCATTTATTCACGATGGTTATTTTAAACTGTTCTCTCTCGTCCTCTGGCAAACCAAACTTCAGCTTCATCTTCGTTAAACGGCACATTAGAGCTGCTATTTCCCACAAAGACAGACCTGTCCCTGACTGTCCTACTGAGATGAAACAGGAAGTAGGAAGTCCTAGATAGAGGTGAAGCCCCACCCCTTCCGGTACGCCCCATGGGACCTTAGTTCGGAAAATAGTCGTATGGTAGTGAATGGCGTGAGACAAATCACTTCTGAACCACCATCAGCACATCAACACTGTGATGTACGTACACGTTCTCTACTCACAATCCTCTAATAAACTCTAAATGCTAGTATAACACACACACGCACAGCTGTATTCAGTTTCACTTCATGAATTGGTAATTAATTTCCCGGCTCCTGTATTAAAAAGATACTCCGTCGATCAGAAGTGAGAAGACTGAAGCTGCTCGAGAAGAAAGGCAATAGGGGAGATTTGCCTACCTCATCGTAAGTGTAGCGATAGTCGGCCTTCTTTGATTTCAGATCCCACAGGACCACGATCCCAGACTCAAATCCAATTATAAGCTGGAGAGAAAGAGCGACAGGCAGTCAGTGAGATAGGCAGGAGAGATGATGGAATAGACCCCATGATGGGTGGAAAAAGAAGTAATACATTTGACATTCACACGCAGCATGAAAGGAAGTCAGGTGTAAGCAGGCTACAGGGGCTGGGAAAGAAACCTGCCCTCCCTGGTTCAGGAGAGATGAGAGCAGAACGTGCAGAAAGGGTTTTTTTTAGATCATAAAATGCAGGATTTTTTTTTTTTCCGATTCTGAAGACATATTTATAGCAACAACACCTAGTCGCAGTACTTCAAAAAAATGGACATAATGAGCCCTGTTTTAACTGTGCAATTGAAATGATTCCACAGAGCTCGACATTATGTGAGCTGCCACAGTGGAAAACATTACATTTAAATTCAATGTTTCCAAATACGACACTATTAGCAACACACGGCTTCTTGTCTGTTTGTGGTCAGCTCTGTGCGCAACAGTCAACTTAGTTATCTTATTTAAACCCAGAGGTGCATGACAAAAATTATGTAAACCATTCTCTCCAAGTCAAGGCCTTTATTCAGTCTACAAGCAGTTGTGAGTGATACAGCAGATATCAGTAAGAATAATCTGTTAAACACTACTTTAATATCATTTTAATTGAGTAAAAGTTTAATGTTCAAAGTCAGTTTGTCTGGGAATTTCTTTCATGCATTTTGTTTGCACTTGCTGATGGAATCTCGGGCTCTGTCCACACATGCGTGGGTATTTCTTAAAAACAAGCATTTTCGATGCTATTGACCTGTCGTTCAGACTTAAAGTTGTTGCGTTTTACATCACTTTTTGGAAAACTTCCAGTGTTGGACTGGTGAACTCGGAGGGTTGCCCCCATGTTTGAAAAAACGCAGCAAAAGTGCCCTCTTGGATCGCCCTTTAGTAGATAAAGATGATCACGTGCCCTCTAGGGTGCCCTTCCAGTGGAAAAAACTGGGTCAAGTGCCCTCTTTTCAATATAAATACATCAAAACTTTCTGCACGCTGGTTCCTGTTTATACACAATTGGCAGTGTGATATATCCTTTCAGGTGTAAATACGGACGGAGATTACTCGTCTGGACAGAGATCGTTTTTGTTTTAAAACCCCATTTCCTAAAATACCCCTGCACCGTACATGTGGACTAGGCCTTATCTATTCTCAGTGCAACATCAAATACCTAACTTTGCGTGTTCTTGCATGTGTGCGTGGAGAAAAAGACGGCATCCTTTACCTTTCCCTCATCCATGGGGTTGTCACTTATGTGGACAACTGGTCCGGGGTGAGCCTTGGAGGACCTTATGGGAGAGACAAAGAGAGAGACACACATAGTACTCAGCCGTCAAGACAATGCCATACATGTAGAGGTTATAGTGATGCATGGAGAGGGTTAGCCAGTGTCTTTGAACCTGTGGAAGAGGTCCGCCAGGGAGGACAGAGCTGCCAATCACTCCAAGGCTCTAAAAGGCTGTTCAAAGACATAAGCTCACTTAAGGTTGTGATGGATGGCTCTGTCAGGCCGGGCAGTCCCCACTGGCTACGTGTATGTGCGTGCACGTGTGCGTGTCCGTTTTGCATGTCAGCTGAGGAGACGGCGCAAAATGCTCGGCTGGCCCCCCCCTCCGCTCCCCCTCCTGTCTGCGCTTTACCCTCCAGACAGCCTTATGTCAAATGTCCCCTCAGTGTGCCGGCCACGTGGCTGCAGAATTTACCTAACCTGCCCTGCCTTGAAGTGACGATGTGGGCTGAGGAGCGCCAGGGAAGGTCACAGCCGAAAAAGAGTGAGTGTTAGAGCCCGAAACATAACCCCCGATAGCAGGGAGCAAGGGCGGGCACGGCTGACAAGGAGACGAAGAGGAACCGATTGTAAGTAATGCAGGAGGAGGCGAGGGAAAGACCTTGTTTGGGCTCGGCAGTGTAGAGTTTTAATTTATTCTAGAGGTCTGACAGTAAAGATCAGGACATGCTGATGATAATAAAAAGCATATAAAAGCATATTCCAATCAAAATACATGCTTTGGATTGAAGCGCAGCCCGGCATCTCTGCATGAATATAAGCGACGGGTCAAAGAGGAGGAAGCATCTACAGCAATGTGTGTGTAGAAGTGTGTGCATGTGTGTGTATTAGAAGGTAACAGTTAGTGGGCAGGCAGGCAGTCAGTCAGTTGTCTCTATATTTAGCCTGTTTGTGCTGGAGCCTTATTACCTAAGCTCTGCTGCAGCTGGAGCTGTTGATTTATCTAATCCCCCTTCACTGCCTGGCTCTCAGCTAACAGCCGTCCACAGCAGCGCACACACACACATTTGCATGTCGGCACAATTAAGACACATCTGAACACCCGCCTCATCCATAACAAACAATTACCCTCTTGCCGAATTACAAAAAATGCAACTTGTACGCATAAAAGCTTCGCCCCGCAGTCCCGCGTGGTTTATTTCCTCTTGTTTAAGGATTTTAATGCGCACTGTTCTCCGCGTTCTCCCTCCCCCCCCCGTGAGACTCCGTAACAAATGGGTTGTTGTCGGGAAAACCTGTTGTTACACGGTAAATAAATCTGACGCGAACACATTCACAAAGTCCACAAATGCATGTTCAGGTTTGGAGATAAAGGAATCACCATGGCAACAGAGGCAGGATGGGCAGTGCGCAGACAGGCTCCCAAAAACCAGCCGTACTCTGCCACAAACACACAAACCCTCCCACACAAACAACGCCTGCTTAACTACTTCACCACGCTCCTGTAACCACAATCCCGCCTGTGTGCTTGCTAATGACTGCGCGTTTTGCATACAGAGTAAAACAGATCTTCGGGGACGAGAACATTGTGGTATGTGTACGTGTGCGTCTCATAGATTTCTGCATGTTCACACAGATAGATGCTTTAGTGTGCGTGCAATGCATACTACTGTGTTTTCTATGTTTGGCTAGGGGCACGCCATTATTCTCACAGCTTCATTTGCAGTTAAGGCATCACATTCTTGTCTTTCAGCGACTGATTCAAGGTCTTTAATGTCACACACACACACACACACTCATACTGTATGACTACTCGAGTTCAACTAATTGCCCCTTGGCAAATATAACACTTGTTCGGTACATCGTAAAATCTCGAATATCTTCACCCCATGGCACCTTCAGTTCACCCAGTTATCTGTTATAAACCTTAACTGCACCCAATCCTTCTTTGTGCATCAGATATTCATCCCACCCGGTGATGCCTTCAGGCCATTAAGGAAAATGGACCATTGCTGTACGTACAGTATGTGTTGCAAGTGCAAACGCAAGGACCTGACACGCCATAAAGCAACTGTCTGTGGCTGTGGAGGACGTTTAAACAACAGGAAGGGTGACACCTCACTGAATCTGAAAGCATCCCCTCAGTGCACGCACACACACACACACACACACACACACACACACACACACACACATTATAAGCAAAAATATGTGATTTTCAACAAAGACATGATTTATGGTATGCATGTATGAAGAAAAGCACAGCATACCTATTCTGAGCTTGCACAGACACACATGTATCCTGACTCACACATGCCCAGTGAAGGCCTGAACATCTGGTGTAACCACGGGTGACACTCAGAGGCAGCACAGGCGCAGTCACCATGACAGTGTCTCCGCGGCAACATGGTTTCGAGCAGCCTGTTTGCGGCAAGCCCATACCCTATGTGCCCTCAGGTCACCTCTGTAGACTGTGTGTGAGTGTGTGTGTGTGTGATTGTTAATGCATAGGAGCTTATATGAGGCTAGTCTGTCATCGTTACATGATTGCTATGTATTGTTGTTCCAGCATAGAAAAACATGTGCCAGTTGTACCGATCCTCCTGACCTCAGTGAGAACAGGAAGAGGTTTCCAGTGCATGAATGAGCAAAGCTTAAATATGAAATCCTTAAATTGAGCTTAGCTTTTTGCTTTAGATCTCCTCTTGCTGTTGACTTATAGCATCACTGTCACCTCTGACATGATACATGTGTTGCTTCCTGGTTAAAAACTTACTGAAAGACCATTATATGATAGCTCTGTTGGAGTTTAAAGGTGAGATGGTATGATTAAAGGTGGTATGTGAGAATGGTGGTAATTTGGTAATTTCGATCTTACAATAAGTGTTGGAAGAAGTGTCCCCTAAGAAAAGCTTATTCTACTCTGCAGGCCTTACAGAGATAGTTTGGAAGAGGCTGCACGGTGGTACCAGCTACGGACCTTAACACATGCATAGAATCACAGTACTGAGGAACATACGTACTGGCATGAAAAATTCAAACAAGTATTTACAATATTGTGGCTTCGGGGTCCTGAGTGGGAGAACTAAAGAGAACAGAACAGAAGAACCCTCGGGCCAACGTGTTCACGTGAACTATGTGTCATAGTAAGCTGTTAACATTTTACCACTCCTTGTCCCACTTCTCCCGGCTCTGTGTACCCAGTGACCATCTAGCTGAATCAAATCATTTGTGCACACACACACACGCGCGGACGCTGCCAGGTACTAATACATAAACATTCTTGCATATACAGTGCAGTACATGCAGACAAATTATGCATGTGACCAAACACAGATTCAAATGTGGCCTGAAGGTGATGTCCCTAATGCCTGTGGCACTGACTGAACTATAGTGTTGTAATGTTGGTTATATACTGTAGGATATGTGTTTGTCTGATAGTCTTTCCAGTACAGTAGCTTGGGAACAGGGGTGTGAGTCACATAAACACACAGAGCACAGGGCCAGGCCAGGCCAGGCCTGCGGCCACTGGCACAGCTACTACAGCTCGTCTCCAAATAGCAGGGCCTGAGGGTTGATGACCCCTGAACACACCATATCCCAGCCTCATTAAGGTAATCTCAGTAGAACAGAGGTGTAGCAGGCAGGGCTGGAGAGAAAATCTTTAATGATGCTTTCAATAGCACTGTATGTAGGTGACGTGATGGCCCCTGCCTAGTGTGGTGCACTGGTCACTGTATTTACCTACAATATGCTTTTCTTAAGGTGCCAGAGGAGCCTGATCTGCCTTCCTGTGCTTCATAGGATATAAAAGCCCCAACTTCCAGCATGAATCTCTTCCCTGCAAGTGCCTGCAACCCCTCTTGCTTTTGCTCTAAATGTATTTTCTTTACTACGACAAGCTTCACAGAAAGGAGAGGAAAGCCAGTGTGCATGCATTAATGCATTAAACAACACTATATAATGCAGGCAAACTCTAAAAGTGATTCTGAAGATCATTCCCAGGTCGTCAAATACCAACACTACTCTACGCAGAGCTTTCTCCAGGGACTAAGGAACCTTTGGAGGAACTCTGTGCATTTCCACTGCAGGCAGAGTCTAAATTAAGTTCCAGGAACTGAACATAACCCCGAAAAAGCCCCTGCTTGGAGCGTAGTACTACCAAAAGAACAGGAACTTATGGGGTCAGGCTTACAGCTCTGAGTATGTCTGGTATTTTTAAAAATCGAACATCGTAAACCCAGTTTGGGACTCTAATTTCCGAGTCCTTTGGTTGGAAACAAGGCTTAACAGATAATCAGTTCATATGGCTATAAAACAGGGTAAGCGTTCATGCAGAAACTGAAATCGTTTGCCACTTTTACTCAATTATAACCAGTTTGTTCATACATTTTCTGCCACTCAACTAATCCTTACAGCACCACTTCCCCCTCCGTCTGATGACAGCATCAGAGGACAATGGGCGAGGTAGAGAGGCTTTTGTATCTGGACTCCACCCCTACCAACTGCACAGCTGGCAGAGGCACACAAGTAGAGAGGACAAAAGAAACACCTCAATCCTTTCTGATCTGCATCAAAGCAAACCACAGAAAGACACTCATACGCTCAAACAGAGAATCTCTGACGAATTTGAGAATCGATTCCTGGCACTGCTGCCATCCTCAAGATGTAGCATCCCACAGAATGGCTGTGTGAGTGATTAAGGCCTGAACCAAAGATAAGGAAACCTCATTTCCTCAAACTAATTGTGCTGTTTGGATGGAAACAAAGAAAGTTCTGTGGCTTAAAAAAGCTGTTTTACAGCAGATTGTTAAGTCAGATGATGTACGATGATGAGAACAGTTATTATGTTGGTGGTATGAGGAAAATGGGTATGAGAGCAGATGCGGACATGTTTACGCCTGTAAGATACCAGGAAAGTACGAACGTGAGAGAGAGGGGTGCAGATGCAGCTCGATACGGTTCAAGAATATTACAAGCTATAATAAGATGTGTGTCACTTGCAATTTGTAAGTACATGTCATTCTATTATCGCTAATATAAATGGAAATGGACAAGCGAAATAGTGAATTTGCTGTAATGTTTATCGCTTCTGCAATTGGTGATGTGGAGAAGGGGATGTTGAGGCTGTTTGAAATCCACACTTACAGGCTGTGTGACCTTTCGTTTGATGTGTATGTGGCATAACACTCTATTTTCTAATCTTAATACAAACTGCAGCGTTTTGAAAAAGGATTAATTTATCTTTTAGCAACGTCACACCAGAGGCTATACTATGTTTGATGTATTCTGAAGGGATTTGTCATCAAACCAGAAAATAGACAAGTTAAAACATACTTTTATATTTTCTGAATAATTTGTAATATTTTTGGACATTTGCAGGGCTAACATAACAACTCAACTCTAAATTTCAAGGGTAACTCCCCAAATGTTACACATGAAGGTGTGTTGACAGGTCTTGGAGAGTACTACTGCACAAGTGGAAAAAGTAGTATAAAGCCTTTTGTGGCTCCAAATGAAGCTGCATGTAATTGATGATAAATTGCCTCCAGTGATGTCACTCAGTGGCTAAGTTGCATTGTGGGTAATGTAGACTGTAAACTGTCTGTTATGAGTCCAACAGTGTTATTGGAGTGCAATGCCAGACCAGTGGACTGCTTTCAAAACCTGGTGCCTACATGACCCACAAAAAAAGCCCCTTATCTTTCTTTAGTTATACTGTACTGCCCTAACGTTAGCTAGCCAGCGTTAGCAACATTAGCACTAGTGTTAGCAATGTTAACGTTTGCTCACATTAGCAACATTAACATCAGCTAGCTAGTGTTAGCAATGTTAACATCGGCAGGAGATGGAAAGCCACATTTACTGGCTGAGCGTTATCAATAACACCTTGAACTCCTCATTGGGGGCCTTTACACCAAATTGGAACTGGTTCCTTTCTGATTTGTGCAAATAAATCTGATCCATTCTGAGCATATCAACCACAACTTGGCTCCCGGCTAGAACCAAAAGATAGCAGGCTTTCCTTTATTTGAAGTACGAACCGAAGTGGGAATGTCATAGTCTACAGGTCACTTGTTGATAACGCATCCTTGATGACAATGGTTCCCCTCAAAATTGGTGGAAACACCAAGATCCCAAGAATCTTGAATGGAACCGGTTCAAGAACCAGAGCTAATCTGGTGGAAGGGGGGTAAAACAAAACACTTGGCATAGGGGTGATATGTTGAGATAATGCGATGGCCACTGGAAAAAGCATTGACACCTAAATGAAACAAGGAAGGTGAGGAGGAGCGGAAGGTATCGTAAAGGTGAATTATACAAAAAGTAGAACAGAGCTAAGCAAAGAAAAGCGTAAGTTATTGCCTGTCCTCTTTGTCAAGAACACCAGTATCTACCTCTCTATCTTATCACCCCCATCTACCCTCTATCTCCTCATTATCACTCCTTACCTTCCTTTTCTGCCCTTTCTTTGCTTTAATTAGAAACCTTTCCCGTCTACCTCTCTATCCTCGCTCATCTGCACAACTCCTTTCCCCTGGACCATCTTCTTGCTCTGCCCTCTGCCACCACTCCATTCCTCTCCTCCATCACTCTTCCTCTCTGCATGTCCTTTTCCCCTGGCAAAAAGCCCTGTCTCATCCATTCCGCTCCCGTCTTCTCTCTGTCACACACTCTCCCTCGCTCCCTCCCTCCTCTCTCCCGCTCTCCCACCACTCACTCTCGCCTTTTCTTCCCTGCAGCCCTGTCGACGAGACGAGTCGTCTGTGTGTACCATACACTGATCTCGGCAGACACCTGTTCCACCCTCCCTCCTCCTCTCGTCCCTCTTTCTCCGCACACACACCCGTGCACAGAAGGGGATGAGGAGGGGGGAAAGCGTGAAGCAAAACGCTCCAGTGAATAATTTAAGTCTCTACAGCAGGGAACCAAAATGGAGCCTGTCAAGCAGACAGATCCATTGAAACAGCAAAGAGACAGGTCGCTCGCTACCTGGAGTCCGATACTGTGTCTGGAAATGATAGACCGACTAATGATTCTTTCTTATCTCATTAAAATTAAACTACGCTAACCTTTTGAACGGTTAAATGCTGAGAACACCAGCATCCCCTCACCTCACTGAAGTGCTGCAAGGTGACCTGATAGACCCTGAGATTAGTGTTGCAGTGTTGGCGATATGAGTTTGATTCCTGCAGCGTTCAAAAATTGATCCACATATAATTGATTCCCTCCGGATGACAACGCTCTCCATATGGCACAAAAGCTATATAGCGCACTCTCAGAAATAAAAGTGCTGACTAGAACCATATAGGCTTCTTCAGATTGTCCTTGAACCCAACATCAAGGGTTGAACTTTACCTGAGTATTTCCCTTTTCTGCTACTTTATACTTCCACTCCACCGCACTTTATTTGATAAATTTAGCTGCCAGTGGATTCAGATTACTCTGAACATGTGTCTCTGACATGAAACCAATTACACATTGTTGTGGGTGGGACATTGAGTGCGAGGACGCTGCATCAGAGCCATAGTAGCACATTTTCATATCAGTGTATTTAATTGGCAATCTGACGGAAAAATCACTGATACCGATTATCGGAAAAATGCCGAATGTCGGGCCTGATAATCGGGACATTACAAAGTACCATTTGAATATTTGTGGGTGAGGATATTAATGGTTCTTAAAGCAACACTCAGTCTGACAAAAACACCTGAAGAACCCTTTTTTTGTTCAATAAAAGGTTCTCCAGAAGCAAATGGTTCTAGGTAGGACCCTTAATGTTTTGGGAAGAACCCTTTTGTAACCCTTACTTCTAAGAGTGCACCCTGCGAGAGCAAATGCAATGAACTCTGGGCATTAAGAGTGGGCGGCAGCGTCAGAGGGTGACATCTGGGCGGTAACACTCACAGTTCAATGGCTTTGTTCCACATGATGACGTAGCCTGAGAGCGTAAAGGACTCCACGTTGACGATGTGGATGTTCCCTCGTTCTGTGCCAATGTACAACCATTTACTCTGGAAGGGCAGGTGGCAGAAAGTTATTCTGTGAAGAGAAGGAGAAGAGGCATGAGTTTAAAAAAGGTAGCGAGGACGACAGAGAAAGAGGAAGGGGAAGGATGGACAGAGCAGGGAGAAGCGGCGAGACAGAGGCTTCTCTAAAAATCACTCGACATCCTATTATAACGAGACAAATTATGCAAAACTCTTCGAGGATTATTTACCACTCCATCAGGTCGAAGCAGTTGAGATGAGAGCGGCAAAGCAAAGAGATTTTTGAGTCATTCAATCAGCGCCTTCTCTGCAGACCTACAGGATACACGAGGGCAGGGAGACACCCATAATTCCCCTGTTTTCATCATCACCCCCCTCATCTCCTCTTTTCATCCATCCATCAGACTTAAGTTTAATGAGAGGTTATAAACCCTTCGCTCCTTAACTGTGGCGATCCATTCATCTTCTCATCCCTTTTTCATCATTTTGTTCTTTCATCCAGCCGCTGATTCAACCTCCAATCCGTCTGACGAATAATAATGTACAACCTTGGTAATCCGGCTTGCTAATATTTCAAGGTTGTTCGGCTCCTCCATTGATCCTTTTGATTTCGCATGGTGGTTTGCGCTACACCTGTGAGTGACCTGTATCTACGAGACAAGGGTTCATCAGCTGGGACACACCGCCCAAGTAGGACGGGAAATAAAGTTGTATCCAGATCTTTTGACGCCACTATCGCATTTCTCCAGGGAGGAAGGACACACTGGAGTGTTTCCCCTTCGTCAATGACAGATTGGCTCATGTTCAAGTATAAGTTTTAAATTTAATCTGCTGTCAAGGCCGGATTAAGTAGATATACAGTAGTATGACAAGAAAATATCACATTGAGACAAAACAAAGTCAGTTTTCTTCCCGTAATCACATTAAACGCTATCTTGTCGGGGAGATGAATTAATAAAACTGACTTTAAATATAAGACCAGGCCCTTCAGTATGCAGTATTCCAGGAAAGATCATGATAACCCAGTTCCCAGAGCGTCAATTACTTTTCCCAGGCTAGATAATATTACAACAATGTATCTAAAAAAATGCAGTGAATAAGCAAAAATGTCATGCAGGAAAAGTATCAACAAAGACACATTTTAAAGGTCTGTTATTAAAAAAAGTGAGATTTCCTGTCATTTTTGTTTACTATCAAGTAAGTCTAGATGCTATTTAAATAATATGAAATTATCACTAATCCATGAAGAAATGCACACAGTGTAACACGCTGACTCAGGCCTGTGAGAACTGACCAATCAGTGCAGAAGGAGGGGGGCCTCAAAGCGACAGCTAAGCAAGGGTTAGCTCACTTTGCTAACGATACCTAGCAATAACACTTTTTAACCTTGCTAACACTAACTCTCTGACATTAGGGCAGTACAATATACTGTAGAACTCAGCCACTCTTACGTTTTTTTTACACAGATGCCACGTGATACAAACGGTGTTATGCTATTGGCTGACAAACCTTGAGAAAACAATCATTTTAGACCCGGCATTTTTTAGAATGACTGATTCAATGTCATATTAATGTTTTTACGGAAAAGATTTACTTTTACTCTGCACCTTTCTACAAGCTCTGTAGATAAATTGATTCGCTTGCATTAAAATGTTATCAACATGACCTTCAACCAAGCGTTTTAGTAGTCTAAGACTAACGAAATGTGGGACTCAATCTCTGAGTCTCTGGTCATGTGATTTGCACAATACAATATAATAATGTGATACTTCCTTGACGGAATGAAAATGCTGCAAGTGAATGTAAAATGTTTGAGGTTGGTATATGACTGTATTTTGTCGGAGAATGGGTTAAACATAAAAATGTAATTATACGGTATAGATAAACATAAACATATATCAAAACAGAAATCTGTGTAAAAATGTCCTTGCAGTGTCTAAGAGTGTGCTGTTTGTCATAATGCTCAGATATCCTGTAAAGCCCCCCCACACACACACTCTCTTACTCTCTGTGAGTTATCTCACACTGTTGCTCCAGGGTGGTACTGGGAGTAGCAGCTCCTACTACACACACACACACACACACACACTCACACACACTCATCTCCCCTCTCTGCCCCAGTGCTCCGCTCTCAAACATGAATATATTCATTTTTTGGAGGAGCGGCATCAGGATACTTGACATAAATTTCATCCACGGCGTACAAACTGTGCAGAGGCACACAAAACAACGCTTACACACACTAACCTACATTTACATCCAGCAGGAATGTGACCTTCGTAAATCAAATTTGGAGTTGCACATGTTAATTCGAGTCTCATCTGTCCAGGCAGGTTGACAAAGAGCAACATGAGTTTTCTTTGAAATCTTTTCTGTTGGAAGCACAAGACACAGGATTCACAATCCACTGTTGTGAGTTTTTAAGGCCAATAAAATCAAGTCAGTGATGATCTTTTCATACTGTAACAAGAGCACAATCTTTCCCAAACCTGAACCAAGAGCTTAGCTGCTTTACGATAACCATAAAACATAAATGCTTTCGTTGCTGATCCCAGCACTGTTGGAATGAAATAATGTGACAGATTTGTTTGATATGAAAGTGTTTCTCAAGGAGGCAGGGTTGTAAGAGTATGAGCTGCATTACTAACACGGAGAGTCGATCATTGACATGCACGCACTCGTACGGACTCACTTAACCAGGCAAGATGACTAAGAGCTACATGACTTTTCCTGACAACTTGTGGCGTGCTTGTATCCAGTAGGCAGCCTGTCTCCTGGATTTAATGTCCTTTTCCATCTGCACAAACACATGTGCCTCATCTACGTGTATGAGGACGGGATGTGTTGGTTTGCCAACCTACAAACTCCTGTCTCCGGGGACTATTTGTCTCTGTATCCGTGTGCCTGTACATGCTTGTGTTTATGCAATTACACATGTACTATATGTAAATGTATATTCTATATAAACATGTTAGATCTGTGTGTGCGCACCAGCGAACTGATCAAGTGTTCCTAGAGCCAGCGTGAGAGGGCCAACTGAGAGGCAGCGTCAGGAGCATAATTATACAAATTTGCTTGCAGTTTAGAAGCGTGCATGTGTGTGTGTGTGTGTGTGTGTGTGTGTGTGTGTGTCCAATCCTCTGTGTGTGTGTCTGCACCCGATTGTTTGTGCAACTGTACTAATTGCGTGTGTCGCTCTGTTCACACTTGCGGTGCGCGCACGTGTCTCCTGGTGAAATCTCCGGCTTCGAGTGGTCACGACGCACAAAGGCAGCTGCCAGCTTGCAGGCTCAGGGCCAAACACATTGCCTCAGAAATGACAGACGCCTGCCACACACACACACACACACACACACACGACTCGGAGGCTAACTGCACTGTGGGTTAGACGTATTGGCGCACGGTTCACTGGAAATGAATTGGGGAGAGGGGGTTACTTTTTGAAAATCACCATTTGTAATGCATGGTTTTATGAGATGTTTCCAGCAAAGAGGATCGCTGCTACAAATGGAGTAATCTGTACCTGCCTGTCATTAGAAAGACACCAGATTGAAGACTTTCATCCAAACGGCCTTGATCTACTGACACGTCCCTTTTTTTATTAATATCCTTTATTAAAATGCCCTTGAGCAAAGCAGCGACCACTAACTGCTGCATGGCTGACAAGACAATAATGTGGTATAAAAATGTAATTTGGTCCCTGGAATAGGTGTCATCACAGCAGCAAAACAGTTACAGGACACATAATATAACACTGATTTATGTGCAAATATAATGCCGGTGTGCACAGTAATGGCAGACCACAGTATGAGGGCCGATCATGTTTCTAAATACAATATTTTTATCATACTGTATAATAATGTAGTTAAAGGGGCACTATGTGGTTTTGGAGAAGACATATTTATAATATTAATGAGGTAGTAATATAAAGTCAGAAATATTTTTTCATAACTGAATAAAAAAGCTGTTCTTCCAGAACACTGTTATAAGCTAGAAAAGTGGCAGGGTCCGCCACATATAAACAAAGTAAAATAGTATGAAACTGTGTTGTCCTTTAAGGTCAGTTTGTTTATTTAGTTTGTTTAGGTAGCTAGTTAGCAACATTAATGTTAGCTAACACTGGCTAGCTAGACTCAGCATTGTAGCAACGTTAGCTAGTGTTAACAAAGGTAAGCTAGTGGACAACTGGCAGCCACTTGAGGGGACAGATCATTTGAATTTGTAGTGGTGTGACGTGAATAAAGATCTTTCTCTTCTGATTAAAATATCTTCTCCAAAACTACATATTGCACCTTTAATAAAGCTGCATCTGATCATCCTCAGTTAGATTATCGGGCCAGCATTCTTGTGTGAAAGGATCAGAACACAGCAGAGGTTTAGAGTAGTTGAGAGGATGGATATTCCTTTCGGCGTTGTCTGGAATTGACAAGATAATTTTTTTTTTTTTTAAAGTTGGCTATGTATTAAATAGCCCTTAGATAGATTAGTTGGGAAAATGACAGATTCCTGCTGTGGTAAGAACATCAAATAGCAGTCGGTGACATACAGTATCAATTTGGCAAAGCTCCACGCTGGAGGGAGGAGTGTTTTCTAATCTGGGAGGCCAGAGACCCCAATCTTCCCACAGGGTCTCAATTAAGCAGAATCTAATCTGATAACACACTGCGTACACACACACACAGATTGTCTCTGCAGCACATCTCTCTGGCACTTTCACACTCTTTCTTAGCTTTACACAACACCTACAAAAGTCACGGCAAGCTTGTGCTTTTTTCATAATTAAAACAAGGCATTAATTCACCCTCAGATTTTATTTTTTAAGTTTGAAGGTTAAGTCAGAGAGCGAAGACAGGGAATCATCCTGCATCAACAGCCCGGCAACGACCTTAATCAGACTAATATCTCTGAGTAAGCTCTTCCCTGCTGAATTATTTAGTTTTTTTCATGTATTTTAAGTCATTTGGTGAATGCACGTGCGGCGTCGACAACTACTAAGCAGATATTTTCAGGTTTTAGCGTCTTCTTTAAAAATACTTCAAGACGGGGTGGGCCACCTGCTGGGATAAAACCTGAGATTCAGGCTGTATTAATGTTGAATATTAAGTGACTCTGATCAGCTTCCAGAAGCATAAGCAGCTAAAGTAAAATATAACAAGAAATCATCTCAAAATCTTCCCTTAAAGCAAAAAAGTAGAGACATCAGGTCTCATTTGTGTTGTATGTGTACTGGTGTGTGCGTGTACTTGTGGTGACCCTGGCTCCCCCTTCTTATTATCTCTCATCATATCACCCTGCATTTAGGATAGCATCCACATCTGCAGTGCATTCCTGCGAGGCCAGGAGGTGACGAGAGCATCCTACGCAAGAATGACTCGGCAGGATTTCTTTTGCGCTCCCTCCGTCCCCACACTCCAACCCACAGACTGACTCACTGCTCTCTGGCTGAGGCCCAGTCTGTCTCAACTCCTCCTCTCCTCCCTTCTCTCCTCTCTCCTAGTGCCTGTGATCTGATGTGAATGGATGCTGACGCTGTAGGGCTTT
Source organism: Pagrus pagrus (assembly GCF_965226575.1). NCBI lineage: Eukaryota > Metazoa > Chordata > Actinopteri > Spariformes > Sparidae > Pagrus > Pagrus pagrus. The sequence continues at coordinate 11,334,198 of NC_140200.1, forward strand.
CTGCAACACTGCTTTCACCCATCAACTCCGATTCTGATCAGGGGAAGGAAGGAGAGAAGAAGGAAGAAAGGTGCAGGCGGAAGGAGCTGTCTGGGATATTGGAATGGGCTCTCATTTTTTATTTTATTTAAAAAAAAATAAAGGTTAGCCTTAATTTTTGATGCCAGCAGGCATAAAGACAGACGTCGGCGAGACAGCCGTGCTCCGTGAATGCTGATCCATTAAGTGAACAATTCAACATTTTAAAATGAATACACTTAATAACTTTCTTGCCGGAAGTTACATGAGAAAATTAATTCTACTCTCATGTCTGCATGGAGCTGTAGCCAGGAGGTGATTAGCCTAGCTTAGCAGGAGGAAACAGCCAGCTTGGCTCTGTCCAAAAAGACTACAAGCACCATCACAAATGAGAAATGACATGTTAACTATTAAGTCTGTCCCTGCTTGCAGCTTTTACGCTAAGCTAAGCTAATTCAGTAAAGGCTCTAGCGCCATGGTTAACGCGCAGACGTGAAAGTGCTTCTAATCCGGCCGACAGCAAGAAAGCTATTCAGTGAATGTTCCCAAAATTAAACAGGCAAACGACAACTATTTTGCTTAATCTTGCTTTAATTTCTGGAGTCAATACAGACTGGAGAGTATAGATTGGTTCCCTATAAACCCCGCTTTCACTGTGCTACTCGGCCTGCCACTGGGCAAATCACGGCACACAAAGGAAGCGCATCTGCCGTTGCACTACCAAAACAGGAAGAGGCACTGTTTTCCCCGGTTGCTGTCTCATGGTGAGGGTGGAACAACTGGAACAACTCCACACTGTGAAAGAACAAGAACCCTGTTGACGGAGGAGGCAAAGAAGGTGAAGAGGGAGAGTGAACCACTGAGTGAACGGACGGGCATTCACTCTATGGAGAGTGCCGGTGTTGTGTCAAAGTCTGTTCCCCCGCTGATACGTGTTTCCTCTCACCACTGGGACATGAGAGAGCTCAAAACCGTCATTCCTTCTACTAGATCAGCAAGCAACAAAGCCTACCTACTTGCTGACGCTGTCTTTGTGATACAGTAGCAGCGCCAACAGGGAAACACGTCAACTAACAGAGATGAGTCCAATAAACCTTTCTGTTGTGAATCTCTGTGTTTACCGACATAACACAGGAGTACTTGGGGGTAGTTTAAACATGAAGGTTTCATTGGGCCAGTGACAGGCTGTTGTTTCCTTTTTATTCTCTTGCACCCTGTCAGGAGGCTGCGGTGGCAGTTCTGGTTGGGTGACTGTCCCTTTGTTGACGCAGGAATTGGCCCCTTTGTCCTCTACACCCTGACAAGCTAAAGTCAAGCTTTGAACAACAAGTCAGAGAGGGAGAAAACAACAGAGCGAAGGCAAAAAGTGGGAAATAGGAAGGAGTGGCAGTGGGTGAGTGGGTTTTACAGATCTGTCCGAGTCAACCTAGCAATGTAGCTTTCTTACAAACTCTACACTGTGCCTCGGCTACACTTCGACAGCCATTCTTACCTCGAGAAGATCGTCTAACGGCCATTTGGAAAAGTAACCTGATGCCACAAAAGTGGTTCAAGTAAAATGACATTATTTGAATGCATCTATCTATGACTGCTAACTCCTGTTCGGGGTCCTGAGAAGCCCAGCATGCAGTGCCAAAAGAAACAAGATTACCTTTGACAGACTGCCAGTATGTCGCAGGGCTAAAGGGCAACACAGAGGACAATGCATGACACGCATCAGTTCACACCGCATCCATTATCTTGTATGTGAGCCCATAAAGAGGCGGGCCTTGGTGCACATGAGTTGATGCCGCTCAACCTGACAGGATAATGATTTTCCAGCGTCAAGCGATGCACGAACGCTTTGTCTTCGTACTGTTCAATTGGGTGTACGACAAAAAGGATTACAGAACGATCACATTCTGTTTCATTAATGTTTTACACAGCGTCCCAACTTTTTGAGGGTTGTACTAAGACTGTCACTCACGAGGCTCAAGTACTGTATTTGCATTTTCTACATCCAAATTCACTTATTATGTATGCATGAGGACTAAAAGGTATTCATCCTCTTGAAATTTTAATGGGATGAGAACCGGGAATGAGGAGTGGAATACATCGTCCCTCTTCTTCTTCACTTTCCCCTGTTCCAAACGTCTCAAGTGACCTCGCAGCTCCCCTCTCCCATCTCCACGTCTCCTGAGATGCAGTCACTCTCCGCTCCTCCGTGTTGCCGCGTCTCGAGGTCATTGCGTTGGACGGCCGTGCTTACTGAAATGTCAGAGGCGGTCAAGCGCCTCCGCAAGAACACAACGCGCCTTAAAAGCTGCTGCCGGCCACCTGTCCATCACATCAGCGCCATCTCAGATCATCGGCTCTGACGTTTAACCCGTTCACCACTTTTCACGGTGACAGACCATTTGCCAATGATATGATGGGCTCTGATGGGTAATCACTGCGCGTGTGATCGGACGAGACAGTGGACGACTTCCTCGAGGTGAGGTGATTCTGCACACCGCCCGTCTTGAAGTTTGACAACATTGGCAAATAAAACAGTTTGAATTTGGAAGGAGGATTTTATGGTTGTTTTGCATATTTCTGTCTGTTAAAATATACAAGCGATACAGCCATTTTACAGGACATGTATTTATTTATTGCAAAATTGTGTTTGCGTGTCATGCCACACTGAGGCTACGAGCAGGAGTAGCTTTGAATTCTCACTGCCGGTGCATTCAAGGACAGTCTGAAATTTCACACTTACTAACCGGCTGCCGAACAATCTCTTTTCCACATGATTGATAATTTGTCTTCTGAATCAGGTTTTCCAATACCTTAACTAATGCAATGCTTATTCGCTTCACCCTTCTTGTCAGCTCTTGGATATTGGATTGTCCTTGATGTAGCACTGAGGAGGCTTTGGAAAAGGGCCCCTGGTGCTAACTGCATAAGCACATTGTTTTATGACGGCGGATGAAGCACATCCATGTATTTGCTAGTAGAGGTGTGAATCATCACTGGCCTCACAAATTGATTACGACTGACATGTAAACAACTCGAATGCGCAACGATTCTCGATGCATCTCAGTGTATCTCAATAAATCGCATCCTCCATTTTCTATATTGTTGCACATGGCTTCGTTTTCACACCAGCTCAAAGACAGCGAGACACTTCAACACTTAATACCCATAGTTCTCTAAAATTAATGGAAACACCGGACTGCCAGGAGAGTTATCTAAAAAGTTATGGTGTGCTTTAAAAGTGGTTGGCACCAATATTAAGTACACACAATTTATAGGTAATAGACTACAAATGCAAATTCACCACTCAGGTTCCTGAAGGACCTCATATCTTAGGATTTCGGCCTCATCCCACAGCATTTCTCATCATGTTTATCAAATAAATCTGAGAAGTTTTCACTTCACACACCGTCCACCGTCCTAAAGTGGGTGCATTTGTGTAACAAGTGTGCTTCACTGTGGGTGTAGCAATTCCCTGTGTCTGTTTATGTTTATGTTCTGTTTGCCCTGTGTGTGTTAACGACCTGCTGGTATAAACCTTCAGGTGTTTGGGTCAGTTCACACCTGTGCCCCACTGATGGGAAAGCCTCAAAGGCAGAGGAAGTGACCCAAATAATGAGCGTACAGTTAAAGAGAGAGAGAGAGAGAGAGAGAGCATCAGCCTCTCTGTCACCTCCCTTGCCCTGTGCACAGTTTTGCAGGCGCGTGGACACATTTGCCGAATGAAATGCCGTCTGTTTGCATACAGCATGACAGTGAGTGAAAACTAACAGTTCACACGGGCGGCGAAATGTGTCACCGCCCCTGTTTGGAAGGACACAGTTCGTGTCGCACCAGAGCGAGTGTGAGGGCCTAATTTAGGAGGAGAAACAGAGAAAGGGAGAGGAAAGTGGCGGCGAGATGGACACATCGATCGCGACAGACGGCATCTCTTATCATTCGCAGTCTTGCGTGCACCTCTTACCTCTCTTTGTTGAACTTGAGGGAGTGGAGGATGGCGGGTCTCTTCTGCCTCAGGTTCCACAGGTGAACACTGTCGTCAGCCAGAGCACTCACCAGCGCTCCCTGTCATAACAGAGGGGGGCATTGTTATTTCATATTCAAAGATTAACACACAGGAAATGTCCATAAACATGTCGATACATTCTCTCTGTTGAGACATGACATGGGTTGAGTCAGACTGCGTTCCCTGGACTCTTTAAATCAGCCACCTTTCTCCCAGGTAACCATGATGATTCATAAGATGCATGTATGTGCGTATGTGTGTAGGAGGCACTAAAAATCGTCTCCTTCTCCCCGAGGGTTCGTTTGAGCTGCTGAGTCACAGTCACACACACACACACACACTCACACTCACACAGCAAACACACACGACTGAGCATTAAATGCTGCGTTTCTCATCAATATGACGTAAATCAAGATGAATGCTTTCTCCATATGAACCAGAAAGTGCTGTCATTACTCACCGCATGTTTCCAGCGAGTCAGTCGACACTTGACAAAATGCTAAAGAATTGTCACTGTGGCCTGCGGTCGCTTAACATGACATATAGACAGAAGTGCCTATTTGAGCTGAGCAATTGCCCTGTAAGGGCTGGCTGAGTTGTGGGTTGATTCATATCTGTGATTTTATAAAAGGGTAAATGCAAAAGTTATACAACGCACAGTAGCTCTCATACATTCTACTTTGACAGAGGTTGATAGGCTTTATAAAAATCTACCAACACTTTCAAAACTGCCACGATTGGTGACAAATCTGACGTAACTCTTGTGCACCAGAGAGTCTGAGTGCGTTGGATCAAGTATTTGGCGACCCTTTCTTTAACTTTTTTTTCCTTTTAATCAAACTTTTTCTTATTCACCTACACAATATGTCATTTCTGCCACTAGAGGTCTCATTATCAAAACAAACCAAAAGATGTTTGCCGAGTGTGGTTCGGGGCGGGGCCGGGTTCAGCTTCGAAGGAGAGAGTCAGGTGCAGAGCCGGACCTTCTGGAGGATTAAACACCTACAGTCACATCAGATGCTGCACTGATCCTGAGCCGTTTACCGACGAGAGGAGAGCTCAGAGATTACTTTCAAACTTTTGGGATTAAAAAGTGGATTTGTCTTCACTCCTGTTTATCAACCCGACTGCAGCAGTGATCCGCGGAGGAGACTTATAAACACCACTTCAGGTGTTTATATACTGTGATGTTGACAGCGGACTGGAGGTGGAGGAGGAAATGTACTTTACTATATGAATGGCATTACATGGATGAGAGGGGAAAAGAAGAGAAGGAACCAGAGTCTCTGGTGAGTGCCGAATTCAGTGAGGCTGGATTTAAACACACAGATGCACACACACATCGATGTGTGCCGTTGTTCGCTAATGTGAGTTTACAGCGATTGTACAGTGATGAACGACTGTTTTGGGAGAATAAATACTCACACGTGTTACTTGAATAAACACAAATTTTCCCCTGAATATGACTCAGGCACAAATGCTCACAGTCGAGGTAATGTTTTAGATTTATTCAAGTTACATTGGGTCTCGTTTACGGACTTCCCTGACCCGAGAGTAGCAACGGGCGCCCAAATGAAATACATGGTTACCTTGAGTAAACTTGTGGATTGTTGGATATCAAAGCGCATTTTTAGACATTTTAATACAGACTTCTTAAATTTTATATCTTAAATTAAATAAGCCAAGGTCCTTAAGTCATCACTACTGTGAAAGTGACCAGGCACTAAAATTGTCTACATCTTTTGCCACTGTTTAAAATACACTAACACAACACAAACACAAGGACTTGCAGTTATATATATATATGCTCCCTCGCAGGCTTGTACGTTCGCAGGTTTTGGGACTATTTAAACACCAACAGAACAGTCTTTTGTCCTTTTTTCGGTGCAGCCGACGCATTGTCTCCTTCCCTCGAATATGGATTTGGACATAGATTACATCGACAACGGCAGCTCCGAAAGCACTGGGGTCAACCCTCGTGCAGAGCATTCAGAAAGTGCTGATACCAGGAAAATATGGTAATAATGACTGATTCTACTCTTGGTACAGTAGCATGTAAGGAAGATAACAAATCACTGCGATAAAACATGGAAATAGTGGAGGGAGATAAGCAGATAGCAGTGGCAAGTTATTTTTACATTACCAACACCATCTTCCATAAACGCTCCCCTACAACGGCACACAGAAGGAACTACTTTTTGAACATTTTAAGGCATGAAATGCGATTACCAGGGATGAGCATTCATGAATCAGCCTCTAAGTCTTAAATTAATTAAATGACATACAGCACAGTGGACTTTTTTATAGACTAAAGTGAAACACTGGGGCAGGGTAATAATATTTCTTTCCCAATGACATTATTACCCATGTAGCTACCTGTCTGTGGCTTTGTAAGACAGGCCTAGTTGTACTGGTGAGTACAGATGCCTCAATGGGGTAATAAAGCATTGTGCTTACTCATGTTTTCTTTAACCTACCTCATTGATGAGAAACTGTAGCTGGATGACGGCCGATCCACTCTCGTGCTGACAGTAACACTCCACGCCTGGACGACCAAACCTGAGAGGTTCTCTGTCAAGGAACGTACAGTCGGAACCAAAAGTATGCACTGAATACACGTAAGGCGTCTTTTTTTTTACTTGTTCAAATGCACTGCAGCACAGAACCTGCGCCTCAGCGTTTGAAGGTCATTTGCTCCTCGCAAATTTCTCCTGATTCACAGGTCATGACATCTGTCACCTGGTTATACTAGGAAGGAAAATGAAATACCCACAGTGACATTTTTACAGTCTACCAACAGAGCTTGAACATATTCATCACCTACAACGAGGAAAGATCTTCTATGTGCAGGACTTCACCCTTTGTGACTCCAAACATGCCTATAAATCTTCGAATGAAGGCACCTAGGAGCCAATTAAGTCAAAACAAAACAGGGGAATATGGGTGTTGCTGCAGAAAATGAGGAAAACTGTAACGGGATTGAGGAGGAGAAAATGGAAGGAGTGGAGGGTTGGGGGGGTCAGATATTCAAATGTATAGAAAATGAATCAGCAGAGAAGAGGTGGATATAATGTGAGCAGATGATAAAAAATAGCAGGGAGTGAGAGAGAGAGCAAGGGTACAGTTAAGCAGAGATGGACAACTCTGATAAAAGATGCAGAGACGAGCGAAAAAGCAGGCAGAGAGGGGCGGAAGGATGGATGCTGAAAAAGAAAGAAGGAGGGGAAGGAGAAGGGACCGACAGAGAATAACAAGCTTCTCTTCCTGGGGAGAGTGAATGGGTGAGCTTACTGATTATATCCATTCATTCCTCCGCATCACTCTCAGGATCATGGTGGGGGGTGGCAATTTTTCATACTGGGGGCACATAGAGGTGTTACACCCTGGGGATGACACTATTGCTCATCATTAGTGTGTGTGTGTGTGTGTGTGTGTGTGTGTGTGTGTGTGTGTATCTTGGTGGGGGGTGGGGGATGATGACCAGCTACTTTAAATTGCCTGCAGAGGTTTCTGAACTAAAACCGTTTGAAGCATGCAGTGAACCATGAATACAGATGAATCAAACATTATTAGGGTATTTCATGGATCTACATAGAAAACAGAGAGAATAACAGAGAGAGGCCCAATCCCAATTCAACGTTTGCCCCTTACCGCTTAGCCTTAACCCTGAGTTTTACATTCATGTCTAGAGGTGGCGTGTCCCGATTCTTGCTGGATATAGGGGTAGAGTGACGCGTTAAGTCTGATTTATAGTTGCACGTAGGCTCTGAGCCTATGCGAGTGGCCTATGCCATTGTGAGCATTAAAACATGCTCTGGCATGTCTCCGTTGCTGGCGGTGGTGAAAGAGCAGATTGCCAGTACTTTCCCCAGTAAACAAACTGACCTATTCGGCTCACAGCTATGTCTCTGTGCTAACGGTAGTTGGTTTGGCAAGGTAGCATTTGCCCTGTGGACATCCCTCAGGAAACTACAGGTCACAGTCCCTGCAAGATACTAAAGGAAAACCCAGAAATGCAATGCTACAAAGCGAATCAATCATAGCCGTTCTGGTCTGCATCACTGTAACATGCAGTTACATTCCTGGGATGGTGTATGTCAGGCTATGGCCATAGGCTAGGATGTACAGGGCATGCATCCAAGCAGAGCTTTTCAGGCTACTGGCCCTCCCAGTCGTTTCTGTGATATTATGGTACTTTTCCTTGTTAGAAGCATAAAACAATTGCCACTGGCTTGCTGATGTCTCAGTACCTAACTAGCTAGCTAAACTTACATTGTTATTGCTGATTTGTGCATAATAGTCCCACATTCTGACATATTTCAGTGTTTCAATTTTGCATTCCCAAACTTAATCCAACGACTAGCAGCAAAGTTGATGCACTTGTTGCCGCTCTTCTACTATCAGTGCTGACTGGTAGGATAGGAGCATGGGTTGCAGCCTATAAAGCACTGCTAGTGGCCAGGTAACAAAGCAGTGTTCTTTGTTATTTGATGACCTGATTGATGAAGATAATACCTGGATTGCAACAATAACACGAGAAAGGACCACAGCTGAAGTCGGCATATTGGAAATGTCGGCTCACATCTGTTTACATAAACGCCATCGATGACCACTGATAAAATCTGAAGGTCTTGAACGGTTGTCCCATTTCATAGGGGGAGATTTCAACCGCTACCCCTTGTAACTGTGATTGAGTCAAAGACTGAGGTAACGAGATATTCCTTTAATTATCCGTTGAGCAGATAAAAACAGCAGTGCATGTTGGTAACGACAATATGGTAGCAACAGCAACAGCAGGACCAGCAGAGCCCACCTAAAAATCTAATTCACACACCGATAATCAAGTCCTCCTCTCCCACAGTGCAAACTGCGCCTTCAGCCCCCAGACAGGCTCCAGTGTAATTTATTAGGGTGTAATGCATGTAATCATTCCTGAGGTGTGTTGTGACCATCCCAATGAATAAAGCCACCGAACGAACAGAGCCGGCACCGCACACCTCGTTTTACCTCAGCCAAAAGCCTCGAACTCATCCACTCCCGATTTTTTTTTCTCTGGACTGTATTTAATTTAATCTCTTCACAGTTTGCAGCCTTTGGTCCAACGTAGTATTAATCTCCATTCAGTGGATACTATTTCTGATGAGCATGGAGGAGAAACTAGTAGCTAAAGAGACATTTAATGGCATCTTAAACAGGGCTTCAAGAGATTAGATATTAGATTTCGTGAGATGGCCAGAAATCCACTCCAAGCAACTGTTTCCTAACAAGCCCAACAAAAGTGAAATCCACAATTGTGAATATCTAGTCAGTGCTAATCAGGACGTTCTAATGCAGCTCTGATATATTAAATCCCTAGATCTTGGGGAAAAAAATATAAAAGTCTGAGAGACTCACGGTGCTCCATCCAACCAGATTTATCAGAGAGAGCTGAGGGCAATTCTTAAATCCCAGCAGAGCACACGCTAGACGCCCCCCAATCAGCTATCAGTGTGACAGAGTAGCCTCTGTGCTGCCCCTGAACTCTTCAGGTGGATTAAGCTTTTCCCTCCCCCTCCTGGACATGCAATTAAAGGACTCCAGCTCTGAGCTCCAGTGATGCCCTGACCAGGAGAAATCTACCAGCTCCACTGGATTTAAGCCAGTAAGCCTCCAGGAGAATTGAGCAGACCCTAAACTGCCTAAAGGTCTCGATGATGATCTGAGTCTTCCCCCATAACACACCTGAGTCAGTACCTTGAAGTTCCAATGTCTAACCCTCAATTAACCATCAAGAGCCTAAGTCTGAAAGTAAAAAGAGGTATAACCTTCTCCTGAACAAACCAAGTATATCCAACCGCAGCCGCAGCACGAATGCAGAGGAAGCCGAACCTCCAAATATGTTTCGTGCAGGATTCATATGCTGATTGGGTCACAGAAGAGGCCAAAACAACATTTACATGTTCATAAATATTGTAATCGAGGGTTATAAGTTGCACCTATACAAATGAAGGTTTTGCACCTTTGATAATAAAATTCCTTGACAGTATAGACTGAGTAACTGCTTATCCGGGGGGAACTAAAATTTAAATTCCTAAGCTACCCTTTGTTTGCATTGATTTGTTGATTGAGAGGAAGCATTATTTGTGTCTTAAAGTCAAAAATTGTTACCTTTAATAACATATATTTTTTAACTATTGTCTTCCTTAGCCACCGTAGCATCATGTTAAAGTCTGCAAGGCTGCAAGGATGCAGCTGGAACCTTTTCAAACCAACACTACACTGGGATCTATAAGACCTAGAGTTGGCCCAAAGGTTGGAGACCTTCTTATTTCCAGCTCCACCATCACATTATAGGGATAAAGTTCACTCATTGGTCTCAAAATCTATATAGAAAATAATTTAGATTCTCTTCAAAAGCACATATGTCAACATCTTCCACTGCTGATGATGTCAGCTTTAAGTTTCAAGTAGTGATCTCTCATGGATTCTTCAGCGAGCTAGTAGCTTTTTGTTTTTGGTAAAAACACACAAACAGTTAGGGTGTGTATGCCAGTCATCGAGACATCAATAGCTTCATCTAGACCAAGATAAGAGGCGTTCTAAATAAGTGCAACGTCAACTGTCAAATAGAGACCTTGCAGAGGAGGTTCACAAAAGTAGAGCCATAAACAAACAAAATGAAATATATAGAGTGACAGAAAGTCTCTGCTGCACTGAACACTTAAAAGTTTTTGAGCTTTGTACGCTGCAATAAATTTAAAAGACACAAAGTACGATGACTATAAGAGAGAGAGGCATGAGAAAGCTCATCAGCACACACCAAATCACTGTCACAGCTAGTGGATGAGGACAGAGGACCCCGATGCTCTCTCCACTTGACCTAGTACGGCCGCGATCCTCCAGGACACTGCTGCTGGCGAAACTGTCACATACTTGGAGAGGGACACTGACGTCCATGTAGGTCAAAATGTGCAAGTAAGGTTGCGCAAGCTTAGATCAGCTATTTTAATGAGGATCATAATATACGGCACGCCTAAGAGCTTTAATTATGTTGTTTTTAATTGTTTCCACGCTCAGAAGGGGAAAAGCGACGAAAGAGGGGAAGCGGCTCCTGCTCTGCTGCTGTTTCCGAAAACATAAGAAGTAGTCTACCACCTTGAAGTGTCAATTGAATTGCTGCCTGTACATGAAGATAATCACTGGAGGTAGCTATTTGTCTTCATAAACTGTGGAGTAATCTGCGGTAAGTTAATGAGCGCTCTCTAAATTGAGGAAGGAGGGAACTAAATTTAAAACACATCGACGTTTCCTCAGTTTGTGTTTCGTCTCTGCGCAGAAAGCCGTACGCCGTCGTCTCTTTGTTTGACCTTCAAACATGCGACTGCACCTGTGTTAGTCAGCGTGGTCTGGGCCTGGCGACAGTACAGTCCATCTAACTCAAAATGAATTAATTGAAAACTCTTTCCTAATGTTGCCTGGCAACCAAACCTTCCAGGGCCTAAGAAAAGAGAGAGAGAAGGATTTAAGGTTGTGCTTTTTAAACTGCTCGCGCTGCCTTCTCTCTGAAGGGAGGCAGCCATCCCACAAGCACATTATCATGAAGCGCACAAACACACCGACACAGGCGTGATCATAGAAACATGCCGCAAAATACATTCAAACCATCAAAGAGGGAAGAATGGATTTTCTTCATGTTTCGAGTAAATGTTGCCATAATAATTATCATTTAAATGCAGCAGGCCACAACAAGACACTGAATCCAATAAGGGAAGACTTAGCTTCAGTACACAAAGAGGTGTGCTTTGGCCATGGACCATTTCACCGCAAGTCAATTAGTTGTAGTAAAGCCCCTTTCTTTACATGCACATGTGTTAAACTGAGAGAGGCATCTCTGCAGAATTTTACGCAACACACTTGTTTCTATGCACATTGTCAATCTGTGCATAAAACAGCCTCAGGAATGAGGCTTGAATGAGGTTGAGAAGTTGGTATATCGATAAAAAGTGCAACAGAGACAGACTTACCAACTAAATCAAGACACACATTAAGCATGTGGCTTAAACATCACACAGGCTTTTGCTCCACCGCTCCACACAACTCCATCATCACATCGCTGCCTCTTCTTCCTTAATGGCTTAATGGCATCAGGTTAACGCCACCCACTGTTTATCTCAAAGCAGCCATCTCTTGATCATCACATAATAATGGAAACAGACGTCCATTCATTTTCTTGACGCTGTATGTTTGGTTAAAATGTGCATTACATTTAAATAGAAGTTTGACTATTAATGTCAAATAATTTACCACACATACTGTATGCCTTTGCAGCTCCTACTGTATGTTAAACTATTCAGGACACTGCAAAAACTCCAAATCTTACAAAGTATATTTATCTCATTTCTATTTCTATTATATTTCTTGGTTATTGATCTTTGCACCGGTATTGTATTTTGTGAAGCATCTTATTTTATTGCATTTTATTTGTTTAACTTGTCGTTCTTGTACTGTCTGGTACTATATTCTGTGAAGCACCTTGTAACTTTGGTTTTGAAAGGTGCAATAGAAATAACGTTTATTATCATTATTATTATTTAAAGGGGTTCTATGTAACAATTTGTGGCAAATTACCTGGATTTTTCATCTTTTATTGGCCATATGAGAGCGATTTATAACGTAATGTGCATTCTGCGGCGCATGTGTGATTGACAGTGATGGGAGGGGAAGACCGAGGGCAGATTGTCCACAAGTCTATTCCACAAGTTTCATCTATTTGCAGACAACTTCCACCGATAGGTTTCTCACAGATGAGTAACAGCCAGGAAGAAGATTTATCAAAGCAGTTAACCTCGGTTGAGTTAGATTGACTGTCAAAGTCAATGTACAGAAAATATTTACCATAATTAAAAAAAAAGACTGTGGTCATTTGTTAATCATAACTAATATTTACCCTTTGTTTTAAATGCTTTGTTACTTATGCGTCTAAAGACGACATTAGTTTTGTGAGAAAGCTAAAAATGATTTATGAATCATTTGCAATGATTAGTTGGTCATTAATAATGGCTCATAAATAATAAAACATTCTGATATATTGTGACCGGAGAAAGGACCACTCCGTCTTAAAAGGAAATCTTTTTCTGTGTTATTTATTTGAATGCCCTTTCTGCTGCTCTCAGTATTTGATGGTAATTCAATCTTAACCCAGTGCATGAAAGCTTTTACATTTGTTTTTGTGAACCTCCGGCACTGGGCAGCTATTTACCACTGTTGTGTCAAAATGTGTTTCCTATAAAATACATGTTTCCCCTGGCAGTGAGTCTTTGCCTCGATTTCACGCCAGGGTGGGAAATAACATAACTTCAATTTCTGTGGGTTGTTTTCACATCATTGGCTTTTGACATGGTGTAACAACATTTATAAAAAACATTTCACGGGATACGAGAGAGAAAGACAGTCAGAAGACTCAATGCGCTTATAATGAACTTGATCAAACTTTTTTTACAAACCTTGAGACAAGTGAAAAGTGCACTTGCCTTCAAGTTGTTGACTGAATATTTCCTAATTTGTCCTCAGTGGAAACATATTGATACACCCGGAAAAATCCTCTTGAGCAGAAGAGGTGATTCATTTTATTTTGTTATTGTTATGTAGAGTCAACAGTGTTTGTTCAGTATAGAAATAGAAAGATTCCTGGTGACACTGTGATTGCAACCCAATCGCCATAATAAATGTTGGCCGTGTACGTTTCTATTGAACCTTGACATTCCTTTATTTATTTTGCTACCTTACATTTCTTTACATTGGTTCAGTTGACTTTTTCTGTTGCGACAACGCTGTTCTTATGGTCTGGTTAGGTTAAGGCACAGAAATCACTTGGTCATGATCAGTACAGGGGTTACGGGTTAGGGAGGGTGAAGGTAACACCATGGTCCCCCTGCCTCGTCCAACGACTCAGCAGTTGAATGGGGAGTCAACGGTATGGCGCAGGCCGGCGCACATTGTCTGCAGGTCCCAGTGTCCAGCACTGCCCCAGGGAAAAGCATAAAGGAATTGAAAAATGTGTCATAGAGCTGCCCAAAAAGGGGGTGAAAGACTTGAAGGGTAACCGCACCCCAAGGGTTAGGTTTAGGCACTACAGTCAGATGGTTAGGGTTAGGGCAACCCACAAAGCAGGGCATAATCCTGCAAAACGTGTCAAGCCGATAAACAAAGCCAGTTAGGGTTAGAGAAAGAACCTGGAGGATCAGGTTAAGGCGCCAATCTGGGACGGTTAGAGTTAGGGCAACCAACAAGGCAGGGCATAAACCCTAGAAAAGGCCCCAGTGGGGGAGAGTTAGGGCTTCGGGTTAGGATTGAAATTCCTGTTTTGGACGCCACAAACACACCAGGTCTCATCAAAAAAATCTGAGTTTTGTTGTCACGAACACAGCTGGGCATTGTCCTGAGGTCTCCTTAACAATATCCACTGGTTTCAACCTAAGGGATTTTGAAACGCAGCCTTGAACTGTGGTCACTGGCTCGGCAGCCCTCTCGCCTGTAACCCCACCACCATCCCCTCGGCCTCCCAGTAAAGTCAGGTGAGAACATGATGTGACACATATTGTGGACATGTATAAATGTGAATGTATCAGTAGTTTGCAGAAACGTTAGCTGCTAACATTCTCTCCCTGGGAGAGTGGGCTGAGTGATTTGACAAGTGATATCGAACTGCGAGAAAAAAAATCTGCACCTGACCTTTCTTGAATCTTAATACGACACGCATCGCTTTGCAAGCGAAGTTCCTCAACATCTCAGTTGCCACAGTCACATTTCTTCCAGTATTTTAACAAACATGACCCGAAGTTACTCCGCAGTGCCTCGGCTCCCTCCACACGGGACAGCCTCAGTAGGAGATGTGTCACAGTTGCTGACAAGAGCATTCCTCATTCCATTTTAACCAAGAGAGGTCTCTATCTCGCTCAGCGGCCCCCCTCGCCACACTGCGCCAACGCTAAAAGTGGACAGACTGACCGCGGGCAGCAACGGGAGCGAGACAAGAAGACAGGAAGAGAGAGGAAGACGTAGAGCGAAAGCAGAAAGTGGGTCAGCTTCATGTCTTGTCGAGTCCGATGAAATTTTCTCGCGCTGTTCTGGAAGTGAAAGTTTTGACTGATAATTCACTTTTGTACAGCTCCTCTTGTATTTATTTTTATCGAAGCCACAGGCAACTCACAAATAAAGGTGAGTCACTGGGCATCTGGCAAAGCAAAGTTGTCATAGAGAGAATTGGCTGGGTACAGTGGGAAGCAGACTGCAGGTTTTATGAAACCCTGTTGTCCAGGAATAGAGTTGATCTTGATAAGTGTAATTGAATAGGGATGAGCCTGTATTTCACATGAGACAAAGGCTGGCTCGCTGCTTGTCTGCCTACCTCAAACATGTCATGCCTCGGTATATTTGTGCGTCTGCGAGAGGAGTAAATAGAAAAACGGAGGAGAGGATGCAGCTTTAGTCGAGAATAGAAAAGCTCCAGAGGGGCGAGGGTGGACAAAGAAGAGAGGCAAGAGTGCGTTTTAATAAGAGCCAGAGGCAATGAAAAATGATAGACAAGATAAAGAAATTGATGTGGAGAAGGGGGGAAACGGTAGATAGCACAGAGGAAGAGACACTGGAAGAGAAAACGGAAGAAGAGAGAAGTGATTAATGGAGGATAAAGGGGAGAAGGAATAAGGGAGAGGCACGGAGAGAAAGCACCAGAAAGCACAAGCCTGGGAGCACTGAGTTGCTATGACGTTGGGCCCTAGGTGACGTCAAAGCTAGCCACTCATACATCACTCTGCCAGGGAGGGAGGCGGGACCACGGGGCTGCACTGCACAGGGCCAGACAGCAATGAGGCGATGGAAGTTGGGAGGCAGAAAACAGAGGAAACGGAAAGGAGGCGAGGCAGAAGCAGGCGAAGAAATGAAAAGCGGAAAGCGAGAGAAAGAAATGTGAAGGGTGGGAGCAAGACAGATGCATTCACGATAGTCTAGCAAGGAAATAAGGCTGCAATAACAATCTTAACAAGACCCCCACCACGGCCACAAAGGACTCGGCTCAGCTGCTTGTCTACACATTACTCAGCTCCCGTTTGCAGGTGCTATCCTACAAATCATCCGTAATTCTCCAGCCCACCTTGACCTCAGCCCGCCTGAACGCTCCCATGTCACCCATCTCCTGCCCTCCCTTTGACTGCCCGCGGCTGTTTACATCTAATTTAAGGGCTGCTGAGGGAGCGGGATCGCCATTCCTTCAGGCCGTGATCCAGCCCTGCACTGTGGCCGGGCACTCAGCTATTACCAGGCACTTAGCTCTGCCCCTCCTTAAGTCAGCTTTTTTTTTGTCGCTTCATCCTGACGTGGCACATTTGACGATCGTTTTGTTTATTTTTTTGATATCAGATTTTTGAAGCGCATGATTTAAAGGGACATTCACATTCTAAATGCTTGTTAATGTATCAGTTAGGGCTGATTGTGATTATTTTGCATCAGAATTTTCATTTTTCACTGAAAAATCGATTAAAATCATGAAGATGTGACATTTGTGTTACCAAACAAACATCTTTTCTTACATCTGGTGAACAAGATTTTTTGTTCTGCATCATTATAATGCTGTTTTGTGACACATTTTTTGCAATTAGGATAATATTTTGGTTAACTGTATTTTTTTTTCCTAAACAAACTCTTTGTTTTCATGACTAAATAAACAAACTGACCTTAATGAACAACACAATTTCATACTGTTTTACTTTGGCGGACCCTGCCACCAAACAGTGTTCTGGGGATCTTATTTTCCTCTGAGAACAGCTTGTTTAATCAATTATAGAACAAACAAATATTTTCTTGTATAAATGTATTAATATTGTAAATATAAAAATTCTGAGTTTGAATTTCTTTTCCAAATACGCCATAGTGCTCCTTTAAAGCTTTTAAAGCCACCAAGCATCAGTTGGAAATGCACTACACCGGAACAACAATGCTCTTTGTTTTTCTGTCTGTACAGCACTGTAAAAATGAAAGCACATCCTTTGCATCCACCAGGGACCTCTCTTTACAATGCTGACATGGTTTTATTGGTTCACATGAAAAAAAACAACATGCTCCGGACAGAGAGGGTCAGTGGAGGGCAGTTTTTTTTTCGTTTTTTTTTGGCTAAGCAGCACAGCGGTCAGTGAAATTCGAAAAACGTCTCAACTTGAGCGAAAAATGTGCTTTATCCAGGTTTTCAGCTGTCGCTTAGCAACAGCAGGTACAGTGACTAGCATCCCATCAAGGTGCTGCATGCTGGAAGCAGGTCTTCACCCCCTGACTTCTGGATATTTACACATTGTAGCTCCAAAGGAACCTAAGACTTATTTGCTTTCATTTGTTTTCCTTTCCCCTCTGCCGGAGCATTCAGATCGCACCAAATACATCAATGACAGAGAGCGGAGAGAGGAAGCCGTGAGATCCAAACGCCCTCATGAATATCAGTCACACGTGGAGGAGAAAAAAAGACACACGAGTATTGTCATGCAATCATACTGCAACGCAAGCAAATAACGCACAGAGGCAACCTGCGGGCGCCAACACGCGCCGAGAAAAACCTGGAGTTGAGCAAACCTGCGATTCATTTGTTTAACACAGTCCTTGTATAAATAATCTCCCTTGACACATATGATTTATTATGCAGGCAAACAATTAAACTGCGATGGGGCCGCTGAGTATTTGTCGCTGCCTCAGCTTCCACACACACTCACCTTGGAAAAGCGTTGCGATGCGCACACATACATACATCTGTAATGGCCCCCCTGTCCCTGAGATTCATCTAGGTGACACGCTTGACAATGGCCATTTGCTGAGGTGCACAGTTCAACGTTGCAGTAATCCAAATTCACATGAAAAATGAGGCCTGCTCTTAAGAGTTTGCAGGTGGACGACTGCACCAGCAGGTTGGTGTATCTAGAAAATCTGATAATACCAACATGCATGCTTGATCTCAATGACTGCACAGCGCAAGATAAGAATATTGGACACTATAACACTAACTTTTAACCTGAACACTGATTAGTTTTCATGCAGACATGCTAGCCAACATTCCTCACTGATCTGTGAGGATTATAATGAAGCACAATGCTGGAACACAAAGGACCATATAGCCAGTTGTACTAAAATCACGTCTCCATTAAGAAATATTGTCTATGAATTAGTCTGGGCATGAGCCAGCACAGGCGAGGCGGCACAGTGGTGATACACAGTAAAAAATGTAACCCCCCCATGCTGCAGGGATAATGTGGATTGTTAGTTTCTGGAGCGTGGCCCGTTCTGCCCAGTAGTAGAGTGTTAATAACCCAGGACATCGTCTAATTTTAGCAGGACAGCTCAGCGCTGAGCTACTGTACGGACACTGCGAGGCAAATATCTGAAAAGATATCAGAAAGAGGGAGGGAGAGGGGAAGGGAGAAGGCAGAGAATAAGAGCACGGGTGGGGAAGAGGTTTGGAAATTCACTGGCTGTAGGGATCGAAGGCGGGAAAGAGGAAGGGAGGGTGGGGAGGGTAAAGATAGAGGGGGAGCGGGAGGGAGTAATAGGGGTAAACTATGAGGGGAAAAAAATGTTGAGTCAGCAGAACAGCTCGTGGCCAAACCCTTCTGCAGAAGCGTGCATAGCATCGGAGAGAAAATGAGAAATGTAGACGGAAAGATAAGGGTGGAAGGGGTGAAACAGAACACGGCGGGATAAGGCAAGAGATGCAGTGTGAATAGAAAACAGAGATTCAGAGATCATCTCGGATCGGACGGACGTGTGATTTTTAGCTTTGCTACTGCAACTGTCAAACTGTTTAATAGGCTCATTTACATGAGTGAGACAGACAGACAGCGGCTTAACAGTAATCATAAGTTCTGCTTTTGTGATAGCAATGCAAAGCCAGTTAAAGGATTATGTTCCAACAGGCGATGGAGCTAAACACAACAGGGAGGCCCAACAATGTTTCAGCAAGTGACAAGTAGTGGCTGTAATTTCTGCTTAAAATGTGGCTTTAGTGTTGTTGTTTGTATGTCTACTGGAGACAATCTAATACCATACTGAGGAAGATTACCTCTTTGGATCTGGTACAGTTGGAGTGCAGTTCACAGCGGTTATGTGTGTTCATTGTTACGTCCATATCTCACATAGCGCACACCATCCGCTGGGTACAAGGTGACTATGTATTAAACATGAGTCCCAGCCCGTGGACGAGTGCAAGGACATCGACTCCATCTGCTGCGAACACGTTAGTGCTCTGAACCCCACTTGGCCAATTACAGCATGAACTGTGATAGAACTCTCAACTCTGCAGTCGACATCAAATCTGCCCTCGGTGATTTTCAACTTTACTGCAGTTTAAAGCTTCAGCTTCAAAGTTTCGGCCTGCGTTAACATTACCAGCCCCGATAGCCAAAAGAACTGAGAGCTGAACACAGGGATGTCTCTCGTCTCCAGCAGGGACACACATGAGTTTAGCCACTGAAGACCGAGCAAAAGGGAGGAGAACGTCACGGGGCAGCTGCCAAATAGGACCACAGCAGCGTGGTGTGGCTATCCCCTGTTGCGAGGCTGTAGTGGAAATGCATGTCATCACAGCTTGGCTTGGCACATTGCGTGGCAAAAGTGGACCGGCTAATGGAGAAAGCCCTAAATGTGTCTGAGTGTGTTAGTAACATTCAGAGCGGATGAAGAAGGACTTCACAAGCTGGCAACACAAGGAAACACATTGGTGCTGTGGTCCAAACCATAGCAGATATCATCTATCAGGTAAATGTCTCCTCTGGAGTCACATGTTCACCTGCT
Source organism: Pagrus pagrus (assembly GCF_965226575.1). Lineage (NCBI taxonomy): Eukaryota > Metazoa > Chordata > Actinopteri > Spariformes > Sparidae > Pagrus > Pagrus pagrus. The sequence continues at coordinate 11,354,020 of NC_140200.1, forward strand.
GGCCTCGGATTGAATCCAACCTGAACTCTATCCCCTGCTTCCTTTCATTCTCTTCTCTCGAATGTTCATCATCATTTTTCTTCGACATATCTCTTTTTTTTGTGACTTTGGGGGAGTGGGAACAATCTGTGAACACGACACTAACAGATTATCACCTTCTTAAGCTAATTTATTTGCAAACTGTGGCTTATTACAAATTAAACATATATAGAACAACATTAGCATCCAGGCTTTAGCTGCTGAATGCTCAACTTTGTTCACCACCAAGTCGCTAACCTTTTCTGTTGCTTAGTGCTGGGAATTGGGGTACATTTGGTTTTAAGAGCTTTTATCCCCCAAAAAAACTGCTGCTACTGAACACAATGCTGATGAGAGCGGCAAGAGTGAATCAAAAAAGTAAAGTGATGTGTCGCAAAACCAAAAAAAAAACCTGAAAGACGCTAAAGTGCTTCATAAAGTTGAGGGGAGCTGCCGAGTCGTCTGATAATCCTCTGTGTGACCCTTTTCACATACGTGTAGTCATTCAAATAATTCCTAATATAAACATATCGATTACGGCAGCTTTAAATTCAGTTTTCTGTAAAGTTAGGTTGGGTAGGGTCTTTTCTGCTGTTCTGGTCCAGTGTACGGGCTTCAACCAGTTTGATTTTGTGCCAACCAACCAAACCGACATTTGTCATGGGAGAGAACAAGTAGAATGTAAATGTAAAATTACTGCATTATGCTGTTAATACAATCTCAACAATTCCTGTATCTGTTTCAAAATAAAAGCCCAAAAATCCGGTTTTGTGACTGAAGAATTAATAATCTTGATATCTGGTTATATTTTTGACATATAAACTCTTAAATAAAACAACAATTACAAGAATCTTACCACTTAAATCAAAATCAAAGGCATCTGAGTTTATTTTTAGATTGCCAAGGCTTTTTATCTGCGTATATACGTCTGATTTCTTATGTAACAAGCGAAATCTGTGACATAAATGAAACATGAACCGCGGCCCGGCCAGGTCTCCAAAGGGATGCTTGTAATTCCTTCGCACACAGAGCTCATTCCTCTTTCTCGCCTCACACATTCGGCCCACTGTTGTCATTGGATTGCACATATTGAACATACTCACTATGAAAACAAATCCATAAACAGACTCTCAGATAGTCCAAACAATGGGGGATGTAATACCAGCAGGGCCAGGGAGACGAGCAGGTACAAACTGTCCCGGACATCTGATCAATTTTACCATGTAAACATGTTGTTTTACAATGATACATGCTCATTATTGGAAATGTTGGATGGAGAGAGTGAGTGAGTGAGTGCTTGTACTGCATATATAAAGCAGAAACACTGTATTTGTCTTTGGCTTGCAAAGGCTGAATAGGAGGAAAAAAGGGAGAGAAAGCAGGTATAACGGTTTCAAACACAAAACCCAAGTGGACGTTAAAAAATGACAAGGGCGGAGAATAATTTAAGGAGAAACATGGTTTGGCTATATAGAGAGGAAGATGGAGAAAAAGAGGGAAAGAGAGACAGGGAGGAAGACACATCAGGACTTAAAGTCTGTGACTGGGTTTCCTTCCGTCTATGAATAATGGATGTGGCGAATGGGAGCCAGCATATGCATTTAGATGGCTTTATGTATTACCCTCTCAAAGTGGCAGGGAGGAAAATGTTTGATTAGAAAGTAACTTAGTGGCAAATTAACCTTTAACACATTCGCACCGCGAGATCATGAGTCTTTGATTTAATACACGTACCAACGACAATGAAATGCATCCGGACTGAGGAGCCTTCTCATCAAACACATCCGTTTTTAAAGCCACTGCTGGCCTCTAATATGTTACAATGTGCCAACCAATGCGGAGCCAGGCCCTACTTTCAAGGACAGGTGCCCGTAAGCTGCCAGCGCAGCAAGAGTCACAATATATTGCCAGCCGTGCAGTAACACTTGACTGACTGTATACTCACACCACAGAGGCTGGCGTGTGTGTAATAGATGTGACTGTTAAACAAAAAATCATTGCAGGGTAATGCCTTATGATGAGGAGAACGGGATGGAGCCTGTCTTTCTAGAACTGGTCAGAGCAGAATTACAATGATTTTATGCCATTTATGTTACTCAGACACCAATCTTGGAACCAACTGGCTATCGCATGAATAGGATTTAGCATCTCGGGGCAATGGCCAATATTTTTGGGCTTATGTTATAGCCAACAACATCAATTATGTGTATAAAAGACATCCGGGTAAAGGCTTCCTCTTCTGTGTGCCGGTAGATGTTTACAGTCCGATTAGCAGTTGGAGATGTGAGAATGTAGATAGAGATGACATTTCAATTATATCTAAAAACAAATATCTGCATATGAATGCAGATACTTTCATAGTTTGGGGTTTAAGTTTCATCATTTCGTGTTAATTGTTGAAGTTTAATGCATATTATGGATATTTGACAGGATGTCAGTGGGAAGGATTGAGGGTAAGGGGCGGGTTAGAGGGATGGAGGGATGAAGTCAGGGGTACGACTTTAACACAAACAGATAAAAAGTTAGATGAAAAACTTAGCATAGTTAAGGAGGTCGAATGAAAGGTGACCATGCCAAGACTCGCCTAGAGCAGGAAAGGAGACACTACAGTCAGAAAAAAACATACTAAACCGCAGATTTCTGAAATGACAGCGTCGCATTAATCCTGAGATGCCCGTACAGGCTTACAACAGCAGCACCTATAGATTTATCCAGACTGATGGATTGATTTATCTATGCAGCACTCCCTGCTGGCATGAATTCTGTTGTGTCTGCTTTAGGACTAATTAGACACACCGTTGGTACATTGTATGGTTGTCACTTTGCCAATAGCACGCTGGAGAAGGGCATCCTGCCGAAAGTGTCATGCAGCATATAAAATATTAATCGGAGTGCTGTCCTCTGCTCTTTGATTAATGCGAGACAGAAGGCCAAGTATCCCCAGCACTGAACTGGAGGCTGAAAGTGAACTCGAACACACTCGCACACACAAACACACACACACAGAGGCACCGGTGTGTTGCAGTTTGTGAAGCATCTGCAATTTCTCTCTAACCTGATCTCCGACACACTCCTGCACACCGAGGGCAGCAGGGTGGCATAGTCAAAAAGGAAAATGTCCTTCAGCTGGAGGACGAAGGTTCAAGCCCCTGCCACGGTGACCATCTGCCCTGCTGAAGTGTCCTCGAGCAGGACGCTGTTCTGCAAATTTTGTGGCAGTTTTTTAGAAAGCCAAAAATATGTATTTGTCAATTGCTATTGATATGCTGTTTTTAAAGCATTGGGGCAAATCAGATTAAAGGTTAAGGGGTCATTCAAATCTAAAATGTTTTATTCCCTTTGGAGCAAGAAGATAAAATTATCCTTTCATCATACGTATACTGTATATCTGTGATGGTCCGCATGGCACGTATTTCATGAGGCTCCTTGCAGGCTTGTTAAACATGGCCACCACCTACTCACACACCCAATGCAGAGCGGCATAAACCATGAGGATCGTGAAAATGTCTGCTGTCAACCCTTCTGTTCGTGTCCGTGTCCATTTTATGAGTATATTCTGTCCTTTATTCTGCTCTGCAGGAGTGATGGCAGTAGTCTGAACGTGATATTACTTCTGCAGAAAGTAGAAAATAGAAGAAAAGTTGACATTTTGGCATGATGGTGACACGGGAGGAAAAGTCACAGGGTCATGAAAACCCTGAAGATTCATCCTCACTTGTCCTTGAACATCCACAGCAGATTTAGTGGAAATCTCTGCACTTGTTTTTGAAATACCTCATCATTATGTACATTATGTAAGTGTTGGTCAAGACTAAAGGTCAAAGGGTCACCAAAATCATCAATCAATGTCTAGCGTTCTGAGCATTACCTAGTTTGCGGACTGTTTTTGTATCTTTGACTTTTGTGTCAGTCTTTTTTGGATGTCAAGCACGAACAGACTTTCTGATATTCTAGCTTTAGGCTCGAGCAGACCAAAACACCTCTTGTAAATGTATTACATTCTTGACCCTGACCAAGACGAGCATCTAAAATTGGATGGGTGGATGTAAGTGTATGACAGTCGCTTTAATACTTTTAAAGGGATGAAAAGATAATTTCACACTTGCTAAGGACTTCCGACAGGGACCAAAAACATATCCTTTTAGTGGTTGCATTAGAGTGTATCTGCCTTAGATATAATCATAGTCTTTAAACTATAAAATATCAGGCCAGCATGATGCAGGATGCACACACAAATACACATGACATGGGAAGAGACAGAGGCTGGACAGCAGCCAGGCAGAGGCTATGGATTAATGCAGGTGAGGAGTTAGATTGGATTAAGTAATTGAAGGCGGTCTGCCTGAATGACGGGATTAATAAAAAGAACAGACATTCACACAGGCAAACACACCATGCACTTAATTAAACAACAGCACTTTGATGAGTCACACGTCCATCTGTGCAACATAAAAATGTCCGCCCGTGACACACACACACACGAGCGCCACGGTACATGTTTGTGCGTTTTACGGGGATTACAGTCGACAGGTTACGAGAGAAGAGGGTGGACGGGGAAGAGACGCACATCGTATACAGGCCTTCAGAGGGAGGGGTCTGGAGCTAATGCATAGTGCAACAACGTCAGTTACATAAGTCAAAGAGGATTGTCCCTGCTTGTGAATGAGTGTGTATGTGTGTGTTTATAGACATGTGTCATGCAGTGTGGAAGGCGCACAGGCCAGGATGCATTCTGTTTCATCATTGTGTGTCAGGCAAAGTGCCTGCAGTAGATCGTGTGTGAGTGTGTGTGTGTGTGTGGAAGGAGTGAAAGCACGAAAAAGAAAGAGCATCTTCCTCGCTCTGCTACTAATCCCCTCTGTCGCCCTCGCCTCTCTCGCTCGTACCATCTCTGTCATTTTTATCTCCATCGCCTCTCTGTCTGATCTCTCTCTCTCCCTCCCTCCCTCTTCTTATTTCCTCCTCCCTCTCATTCCGTCGCTCTGCTAGGTAGGCCGACCATGACGGCTGATATGCAGCACACACGCGCACACACACACACGCGAAAAAAGCATTGTAACTACGCCGCAGTTTGTGAGCTGCGTGTATGCATGACTGGCAATGAAGTGAGTCCTGCGTGTTGGCACCTCACTGGGCACCGCTCTCTTAGACCAGGACAAAAGATGATGGCTGTGTGAATGTGTTTGTGAGTGTTTGGTCGTGTGTGTATACAGAATTATTTGCAGTATCTCTGCTGCCGTCTCTTTTCAATCCCAGCATGCATCAGTGCGGTAGACCTTTACATGGTTGCACTGCCCTCAGTGAGCAGGAAGGACAGTATCTGTATATGGTGCAGCACTAGCATAGGTATCTGTTGCAGGGCTAGTTTATTGAAGTACACACTGCAAACTTTTTAATTATTTCCTCATGATGCCTTAAATGTATTTCTTGAATTGTTTTAGTTCGGTGTTGAAAGGTTTTGTCCAAATAAGTCCATTTCATGAATGGTAGGTTAAAATGACTCATGCGTTCGAATCCATCTTGACATTTAAAGGATAAGTACCGTTTTTTACAACCTGGACCTTATTTCTGGCAAAAGATATGGTCATTTACTCACCCAGATAACTTTGGTGTCATTCGGCGTCGTTCGGACGAAATTAGATCCAGTGTAGCGGCGATATATCCATATAATGGGAGTAACGGGGCATCGACACACAGCCTCTATATAACACATTATCTGCCACGAAACTAGTTCATTTCATCAATATTTTGTTATGAAATGCTAGCGCTATTAGCCTCTGAGTCCGGGCTCGTCTATTGTCAACATCCGGGGTCTGTAGGCTGATCTACTACCTCTGACCTGGAAGATGTCGTCTCTGAGCTGCGCGCGCACCCGCGACAGCGCGCCTTGTTTACCTGTAGCTGCTGCTGCTAGTTTGACCCCGGATGTTGATAACGGACGAGCCCGGACTCAGAGGCTAATAGCGCTAGCATATCGTAACAAAATATTGATGAAATTAACTAGTTTCGTGGCAGATAATGCGTTATATAGAGGCTGTGTGTCGCTGCCCCGTCTCTCCCATTATATGGATATATCGCCGCTACACTGGATCTAATTTCGTCCGAACGACGCCGAATGACACCAAAGTTATCTGGGTGAGTAAATGACCATATCTTTTGCCAGAAATAAGGTCCAGGTTGTAAAAAACGGTACTTATCCTTTAAGTGAAGTACACACCGAGTCGAGGCAACTACAATAATTACAAAATGGGACACAGAAGTGATTGTATGAAGTTTACCGATGCGTGTAATTTACATACAGTTTCCTGCCATGTTTCATGTCTCCTTCTTTGCGGAGTTGCATCACTGTTAATATGCTTTTTGATAAGACATTCTGCTCTTGGTCTTAAATAATTAACCCTTGGCAAGCCGCAGTAAAACATGCAATGCCCTTAAGCTGTGGTGCCGTGCCGGTTAATCGCACAGCAAAAAAAAAAAAAAAAGCCAATCATATGGCGGTTGATCCTGGTCCTGGCTTTCTAGTCATATTTCAACATGAGAGCGCACAGTTATCCAAGATTACTACTTTCTAGTTTAATCTATTTGCCCTCTGCATTCGAAGAACTGAGACAGAGGAGGATTAAAAGATCACACTATAAACTGGATAATATCATATTATGCTGGATTAATTAAAGCTGCAATACACATTTTTCTGCATGTTCCGAGCAATTATTTTCATAAATTAATCCAGTAGTCGTTAAAGGAGACCATTATGCTTTTTTTCCCCCCCTTTCCTTCAGTGTGTTGTATAGTCATGCATAGTCAGGCGGCTGTGCTCAGGGGTAGAGCCAGCGTCTTGTTATCGGAAGGTCGTTGGTTCATTTCCCCTAGTCTGCATGTCGAAGTGTCTTTGGGCAAGATACTGAACCCCAAACTAAATGCCCTAAATGTAAATATTCTGCTACTGAAGTGCCTGAAACGCCTCGTCAGCAGTCCCGCCTTTAATTCCGTGACTTCTTGACATCACACCATGTCACCATGTCACATATTTGCATAATCTATGGCTATTTTCATGTTAGAAGTGAAGCCAACTGGAAGCTGAAAACACGACAGAGAAGACCGCAGACAAGGTGAGCAGTGCTGGCTCTGGCGTGTGTGAGCTGACCAATCAGAGCAGAGTGCTGCATTAAAGCATGTATACCTATTCTGGTAGTAACCTAAAATAATATGAAACTGAAAATGAGCATAATACACCTCCTTTAAAACAAATATTGACTTTATTTCTGAAGAAATTACTCAAACCAATTAATCTGTTATCGAAAAGTTGCCAATTAATTCAAGAGTTGATAACTGCGTGATTAATTCTTGCAGCTCTGTGTTCTTTACAGTAAGGACGATGATGTATAATGTTTCTTTCAACCTATTGTTGTTGGCATGTAAATGTTATCAACTGACCCGGTAAAATGAATGCAAATATTATTAACGATCTATTCATTGCTAAGAATTTCAGCTTTAAGGAATATAAGCATAACAGGACCGAGGTGGATGATATTATTCAAAACAAAACACACAAAATGATTCTGCAAAATGTTTGGTTCCATGTGCTTTGTTTCTATTTTGGATAGTTCCTGGTTATTTTAGGCTTTGGCTGGGGCATCAAATTAATTTTGCAGAGATGCACAGGAGCCATGGAAGCATTAATAGGGAGACCTCTGGGAATCTGAGCCCCACAGGTCTTATTCAGAATGATTCAGGCAGTGTGTCTGAGGCCCAAAGCTGTCGCATCACATTAGTGTCCAAATCACTGTTAGCAAACAAAACGGTGTACAAACACAAATGGAAACAGACGCTCGCATACAAATGTACACATATGCTGATGGAGGCTTACACAGAAACACACACATACAGTAGACAACTGCACCCACTGACCTGGCCCCTTCTCTACATGCTGGAGCTCAAGCTACCTCATACATACACAATGTCCATGAAGGCTCACGAGAGACACACACGTACAGTAAATGCACACACACGCAGAACAAAGCCTGCTACGATGGCCTTAGCCATTAAAAATGCATGGCAATGCAGCAACAGATTCTAAAAATGGGCACTAAGGCCAGCTGCTGATCGGTGCACTGAGAACTGCCTACAGACAGCGAGGTGGAATGTGAAATCTCTCCCTCTAAGACAATCATAAACACTCTTTCTACAGCCAATCACATTAACAACAGCCCCTTGTTTTATGGTCGGTGATTTGACTGTCAGTGAAAGGGTTAACAGCGTGTGTTATCTGGATGCTAATGTTGTCAGGTCTGCGGCAGTGCCAGCGAGGGTTAATGCGCTCGGCGTCGTCCTCCCTCGCCGTGTTATCAGCAATCATCGGCACCCGCATCTAATGTGAAAGCGAAAGCGTTGCCAAGCACCAGACAGGAAGAGAAATCACGCCGATAGACCCCAATCGAGCCTTAATGGGGGCCTAGTGGCACGGCTAGCTGAGACCTCTCGCACTGCGTGTTCATCATTCACTCCCGCTGGTGTCTGGGAGATGGCGAGGGGGTTCTGGCTTATCAAACAAATTAGCTGCTTCATCACTGAAATGAGAGCGGCGATGCACAAGCTGCAAGGTTGTCCTTTCCTTCGCAGGCCGTCCTTGTTATGAATCAAAGAGGGGAAAATGCAAAAAACAAAGGATGCTCTGTATATGGTTTAGTGGAGACAGGGGGGGGGATCTGCAGTGCTCCGTGTGCTGGGTGAGAAATAGTGGGCGTCTCCCACCTCCCAGGGGTCTGACATTTCATCCTGCTCATACAGCGGGCAAGCATCCAATGTGTGGCGGCTTCTGCTCGGACAGCGGTCTGATTACAGGTGGGTCGGCAGCCAATTGTTGCCCTTCCAGTCCCTGCAAACCCTTCCCACACAACACCAGGGCTCTGAGTCACACAGATGAATGGCTGCGACCACTCTGGCTCCCCTCCATATGCAGACACTCCTACAGCACACTTTATCTCCTTCTAATTTCTCCTCCTCCTCTTCACTTTTCTAAACTTAGACGCAACTTCGTCAGTCCGCAGTGATTTCATCCCTCCACTCCTCCTGTTGCTTTCCCTCCTGTCTCCTATAGCTGCAGGGATACAGGCCTTCTCTGAATGACAAACCAAGGACAACTCTGCAGCCCTTTCAGGTATTTGTATCCTCGCAGACCTGCACCGTGTTGACTATTCTGGAAGTCTCCGGTGTTCACACAGCGCACACTCTTTCCTGCTGAGTGTGCCAGCTCCGGCTCTGGATGATGCTAAAGCAAACAGACACAATGTACCATAGAGCTTAGTCTCTGCACAAAAGTGTAACTCCCTTCTTATTCCCCCCACCTCCTCCTCTCCCGAACGTCCCCTCAAGTCCTGAGATGTCTGTGTCAACCCTTCTGCCCCTCCCCCGCCGTTCCCACATTTCACATCGCAACGTAATCCACATTCTGCTTCAATCAGACGGAAAAGCACAAACAGCCCCTCGGCCAGTCACGTTCCACACACAGACACACATGCCGGACATAAACAGGCAGACTTAAATATAGGCCTATATCGTACACAACGACAGGCTGAAAGGATGGAGGATGGGGGGAGGGCTGTGCGCATGACAGCCATGTGGCAGGGCATTAAAGCCTGAGTCATCACGTCATGCGACACGTGTGTGTCTTCCCTGCAGGAGCACAGCATGACGGCATGCTAAAGGGCAGCATACAGAGGAGCAACAGGAGGATAAATATCATCGCGGCTACCAGCAGGGCAGAGGAAGGCAAACGTCAAGATTTGCACAGCTCCTGACAAGCAAATGTGCCGCCACGTCCCGGGTACAATCACAGCCTAGGTCGGCTAAACTTAGTCCAAGACAGTGGCTTTATTCAAGCAACGTCCATTACAAAATGTCATCTTTTTAGGCTGGCGGCAGTGAGGTTTAAAGTCACTGAGCGGATATTTGGAGCCCTCTTTCTTGAGCTTTTTGCAATGCCACTGTCAGCAAGAGGAGGAAGTACAGGAACACTGCAGGACCAGGGGCTGTCAGTCAACGGAGACAAAGTAAATGGCAAGCTGTGATCAACCTGCATTCAGCTGTGTTTACACTAAAAGTGATCATCTGTGGGTTCAGCTCAGCGCACACACACTTTGGTAACAGGTGCCGTGATTGAAGCGAGCATTGCGGCGTAACAGACATGTCGAAGGTTTCTCAAAAATATAGATAAACAAAGCTCACATATTATCACTATTTAAAGTCGATATGGTGAACTTGCTAGTGAACAGTTAATATAGCAGATGCAGAACATTAGCTTTCACATTAGCATCTCCTTTTAGCTCTGTTTTTGGTCTCCACCAACTCCTGAGGAAAATGTCTGGCTCTAGCTGCTAAATGCTCCACTATGGTCAGAAGGTAGTCGCTAACCTTATCGCTAACCTTAGCCCTATTCACAAGGGACAAGTTTTACCAAGGGACCTTCTGTGATTTTGAAATTATCGCCTTTGTTTGTATTTTGTGTGGAGCATTCACCCGGGTTAGGCAGAGTCTGTATTTTACTCCTATTCACTGACATTATCTTGTATCATGTATGTAAGGCTCCGTGTAACATCAACTTTCAGAAGCCACATTATTAAGATAGTTTACAGTTGAGTCTCTAGATCACGTAACGGATGCTTTGTGGCTGTACTTGAATATGACAAGCTTTTGAGGCTTCTAACCTTCTCTGTCATCTTTTCATGTCATCAATATGGCCGATCCCACTGCACAGCTGTTGTCTTTCTTACTTGTTCTGGTGTCTAACAACAGAAAACAGTTGTTTTAAAGGAAATACAACTCCAAATCACCCACATGCCAATTTGCAAGGTACTAATATTAATGCATGAACTCTGTCTTTGGTGAAATATGGTAGGCAATGTGTGGTGGAATTTTTACTTTACAAACTAAAGACATGGCAGATTCACATAGGATTAAGATCACTTTTCCTCCGCAATTATTACAAACTACTAGTGGTCCACAGGAAATACCCTTTCCATGCCAATAGGGCTCTTGTCTGACCTTAAGTGCTGGAAAATAGCATGCACAATTGGTAGTCCTACCATGGATCTGCTCAGGGACATTCTGGATACAGCGTCAGAGCTGGGGCCCTCATTCCTATTAAAGGTGCTCTGTGGCGCATGAAGCCAAAAATTATCGACTTCTCTGGTATAAAATTACCTGGATGAGGTGACGATGTAATTATACAATTTGGCCACAATGTCAAATTGGTTTCATAGCCTGGTGCTGTTACTAGGAGAGCTAATACCCACCAGTACCCCACTCCTCTTTGGTTAATTTTTTTGACACATGCATAGAAGGTGGGGACAGGCTGAAAGGAAGTGTTAAACTACTCAAAAAATTATGTTTCAGAGGTCTGTCCACCCCGGTGAGAGATATTTTTGTTGGTAGAACAGAGTCGCGAGTGAAACAAATGGCAGTGCCAAATATTATCTTTAGGTAAATATTGTAAGCACTTAGTTCAGCTTGTGCACAAACACTACCGAACATTTAATGTGCAACATGGAGTACAGTAAATGCGCCAAGTCTTTATCTCAGCCTGAGGGGATTTAGTGCAGTTAAAACAGCAGCAAGTGAAAAATGTGGTTATGGTATGTATTCCATAATACGCCTATAAGCAACATTACCCAAATGGCCACACTTGCAGTATAAGCTTGTTAGCTGCAGCTGACAGAGACACTAATATTCTCCAGCTGGAGTTGGTTTAGTTGAGTATGTTGAAATTAGCCTTTAGCGAAGAAGGTAAAAAGCATGAAATAGAACAGTCGGACTCAAATTGTGTAATACTATAGTACATCTGGGACAAAGGATACAGCTGTAGAAAAATGTGTGCATCTGTCAGATCAGATGGTTCACCTGGATGAACGTTTTGCCACACATTAAGGCATCTCCGAGGCTAACTACACTTAAAAAATCGAAGCACAGGCAAGGACATCGACTGCTGTATGTATGCAGCTGAAATCACATACAGCTCTGTCTCTGTCTGCAAGAGCCTTGGCGCACACATACACCCACATCTCAGCACACACAAACACGGTGACAGGCAATTCCTCAAGGTCTGGTACCTTGGGAACCTCTCTGTCTTTCCTTCTATGTGTGTGTGTGTGTGTATGTGCCTGTACAGAGGATCTTGCAGACAGAGACAGAGCGTCTAGATTTTAGTAAGGTCATAACCAACCATTTACACAGCCCGTGGCCATTAGGTGCTAAGGGTTTGTCGCCTGTACGCCTTTAAACCAGAACTGGCTCAGCAGCTCTGGAAAGGGTTTGCTGCAATGGTGCAATCTTATCCTGAAGTAGAACACTATACTATACCTGACTAATTGATACATAACAACATCACAGCAAACAACCTTGAACGACATGCTGATGAGCAGAAAAGGATCTAAGAAGCCAATGGATCAGAGAGGCAATGGTGCAGGCTGGCAGGCTAAAGAGTGCTTTCACGTTATTATGTGAGGTTATGGTATGATTTGCTTTGTCATGATTTGTTATGTGATGTTATGTGTTATATTATGATTTGTTATGTCATTTTATAGATCTCGAGTTATTATCTCGAAGAGATCTCGAGAAAACAAATGAAATTAACTCGTTATTACGGGAAAACGGAGGAAATAAAATGTATGAATGCATGACCCGTAATTTTAGGATTTGTCATGTTATGATTTGTGATGTTATGTTATGTTATGTTATGTCACATCATGTTATGTTACGTGATGTTGTGATTTGTTATGTTATGATTTGTTAAGTTATGTTATGTTATGTCATGTTATGATTTGTTATGTTAAGATTTGTTATGTTATGTCATGTTATGATTTGTTATGTTATGTAATGATGTGTTATGTTATGATTTGTTATGTCATTTAATACGGAAGCCCTAAAGGGCCATGCATTCATACATTTTATTTCCTCTGTTTTCCCGCGATAACGAGTTAATTTCATTTGTTATCTCGAGATCTCGAGTTATTATCTCGAAAAAACAACTGCCGTTTTCCCGAGATAACAGGATAATTTTTCTCGAGATCTCGAGATAACAAAACTTTGTTTTCCTGAGGTAACGATATAATTAATTCAAGATCTTGAGATAATGACTGTGATATGATAGGCCTGAGATTATGGAGACGCCCAGGATCTCGTAGCTGGTCAGCTATGTAGTTAACAACGACATCAGGCTCACTTAGATTGCGCCGCCGATATAGCTGAAGCCTTGCTAACTGTCTTTTTAGATTACGCACACTAATGTGTGTATTATCTGTAATAGCAAGGCATTATGCTATTTCAGCCTGTGTCAGGCCTTGATTGAAATGATATGTGACGCGGTGATCAATATGCTCCTGCTCCTCTGACATTGCTACACTGAATGATGTTTCCTGCAATGACTTAATATACTACACTATCGTTTTGTTTTTTCAAGATCTCAAATTAATTGTATCGGCAGTTGTTATTTCGAGATAATAACTCGACATGACTCAACATTATTTGTCATGTTATGATTTGTCATGTAATGGTATGTTTTATGTTATGTTACATCATGTTATGATTTGTTATGTAATGGTATGGTTTATGTTATGTTATGTCATGTTATGATTTGTCATGCTATGATTTGTTATGTAATGGTATGTTTTATGTTATGTTACGTCATGTTATGATTCGTTATGTTATGCTATGCTATGATATGTTATGGTATGTCATGTTATGATTTGTCATGTTATGATTTGTTATGTCATGATTTGTGATGTAATGGTATGGTTTATGTTATGTTATGTCATGTTATGATTTGTTATGTTATGATTTGTTATGTCATGTTTTGTGATGTAATGGTATGTTTTATGTTATGTTATGTCATGTTATGATTTGTTATGTTAAGATTTAACATAAATAATAACATAACATAAATCATAACATGACATAACATAGCAAATCTTAACATAACAAATCACAACATGACATAACATAACAAATCATAACATGACATAACATAACATAAAACATACCATTACATCATGTTATGTCATGTTATGATTTGTCATGCTTATGTTTTATGTAATGTTATGATTTGTTAGGTTATGTTATGATTTGGTATGTCATGTTATGATTTGTCATGTTATGATTTGTTATGTTATGATTTGTTATGTCATGTTATGATTTGTTATGTTATGTCATGTTATGATTTGTTATGTTAAGATTTGTTATGTTATGTCATGTTATGATTTGTTATGTTATGATTTGTTATGTCATGATTTGTTATGTTAAGATTTGTTATGTTATGTCATGTTATGATTTGTTATGTTAAGATTTAACATAAATCATAACATAAATCATAACATGACATAACATAACAAATCTTAACATAACAAATCATAACATGACATAACATAACAAATCATAACATGACATAACAAATCATAACGTGACAAATCACAACATGACAAATCACAACATGACATACCAAATCATAACATAACCTAACAAATCATAACATTGCATAAAACATAAGCATGACAAATCATAACATGACATAACATAACAAATCTTAACATAACAAATCATAACATGACATAACATAACATAAAACATACCATTACATCATGTTATGTCATGTTATGATTTGTCATGCTTATGTTTTATGTAATGTTATGATTTGTTAGGTTATGTTATGATTTGGTATGTCATGTTATGATTTGTTATGTCATGTTATGATTTGTTATGTTATGTCATGTTATGATTTGTTATGTTAAGATTTGTTATGTTATGTCATGTTATGATTTATGTTATGTTATGATTTGTTATTTTATAATTTGTTATGATTTGTCATGTTATGATTTGTTACATCATGATTTGTTATGTCATGTTATGTTTTGTTATGTCATGTTATGATTTGTTATGTTATAATTTGTTATGTTATGTAATTATTTGTTATGTTATGATTTGTTATGTTATGTTATGATTTGTTATGTTATGTTGTGTTATGGTATGTTTTCTTATGTTTTCTTATGTTATGGTAGGATTTGTTATGTGATGTTATGATTTGTTATGTTACACTGTGATTTGTAATGTTATTTTGTTCGCGGCGTAAATGTGCATTAATAAGAAGAAAAAGCTCTGTAATGATTTATCATATGAACATAATCATCATAATAATACCGCCTATGTGTTATGTGAAAGATCATCATGACTGTGGTAGGTAACGAAGTGCATGTGGTGAACATTATTATACACATAACCTCTTGCAACATTAATCTCTGTATGTTTGAATAAGGCACTTGGGAGAGGAGAAGGTTACTGAAACAAATGATAAGGAAATATATGAAGCATTAAAATGGAGAGAGAGCACAGCCCCCTGAGACAAAGTAGAGGATTACCTACAGGAGAAACACAAAAATAATGAGCTGCAGGGAATCAGCAGGGGCACCAGGGGACACAAAAAAAATCAGTAAATCCCATTAGAAAAATCCCACAACCCTAAAACAACTCAACAATTATATCCCTAGGATTGCAAATTATAGAAAGGGGATTTTATAAAAAAACAGCATGTGGTAAAACAGGAGATGCAGTAAAGAAAGAGAATACAAGAAGGAGGAATACTTCACAGTTATTTAAGCTGTGTGGCCCTCTGGAGATCTAGAGGTCACATGAAGGGCACGGAGAAAAACGAGACGACAAAATCTCTGTTGCTTCACGGAGGATTCTGTAAGCCAGTCCCCTTACGAGCACCACAGGGACCATGCCACAACCTGACAGCAATGGTTAGACTCAACCCTGCCACACTTCAACACTTAAACAACAATGCCAAGCCAAACCTTCAAGTGTCAGCCACTGACACTAATGCTATATCCGAACAAGCACCTGAGAAGACGCTCTTTTATCTTCGGCTTATTTTTAGCTCATCAAATGCAGCATTTTCAATTCGAGTCAGTCGGGTCACCTTGAGAATAAACAGTTACTCAGTTATGACGTTTTCCGACACACAACTAGCCTTGCATTTAAATTCTGTCTCGACTAGACAGCAGGAATCACAGAAAGCTAGACCTGTGGACAAACACGTGCTCAACAATCCAGTACTGTGTACAGTGAAGGCATCATATTCTCATTAAACCTCAAAAATGCATTTGAATTGATCTCATACGATGAGCTCTCTGTCGCTGTCATGTACAATTTGATACATGACAGTGACATCTCACTGAGACGCTGGATTTACAGCATGTATGAGGAAGCGATATTTATATCAGTGGACAAGCGAGAGCTATCCATACATGCCATAATCTGCTCAGGGCAAGTCGCAAAACACAAGTTCTTGGCAATCTGCCCAACACGGCTTTATTTATAGGCAAAGGGCAACCTGGATCGTTTGTTTTAGTTTTGACAGTTGCAACGAAATTGCTATTAGCTCGACTTTAGAAGCATTTAATCCTCGGGGGGTTCACCAAAGTGTCATGATAATGAAAGCCTCAGACGCACAAACGAACCGCAATTTGAAATCAATAGGAGGTATAGTGTTACCACATGCTAATGTACACATACCATAACTCCTGAATCAGGCCGCCGCGCACCGTGATGTCAAACCAGTTCAATAAAGTGCACAGGCTCATTTACTTTGGAAACTTGACTCTTGATGATAAGGCACCTCTGTGGTGTGGGGACCGGACAGCGGTCAAATCCTCATGAGAGCGCTGATACAGTAGAGAAGCATATTGACCGGGACTAATATGAATGAGAATCAATACAGAAGGTACATGGTCCTCACAAGTGGCCCCAGCGATGCTGAAAAGGCAGTTGTGTGAAGGAAAGGCTGTCATAAATCAAAAGTGGCTGACGGCGCCATGTGTCCCTGGTTGTCACTGCTGAGGAGGTGCAGGCCTTGGGGTGCAGCAAGTATGTTTCCAAGAATACTACACAAAAAATGGTTAGAGTAAAATGGAAGACAGTTTTGCCGACCCACCCCCAAATGCACTGTGATTGGTTAGTACTACTGTGCAATGACTGGCGAGTAGTCAATGCCTCTAGCGGAGCATGAAAAGGTCCATGACTGTATGACCCAGAGGTCCTCTCAACAGATCAGTTTGAACCCAAACCATGACCTCTTCCTCGCCACAGAAATAAATGAAAATAAATGAAAATGATCAACTACCGATAAGTCTAAACATTACAAGTTAACATGAGGTTTGACTTGGTATATGAAACCCAATCTCCCAGGTTAGAGTCCTGTGTGTCAACCAGTCATCCACCTCGACTGTTTCGACTTTGTCGCTATTTATACCACAACACCTGACATCCTCAAGGCTTTTCACAAGAACGCTTTCTATTAAAAAATACATCACGTTCTATAAAAAGGTATACAGTTGGGGGCGGTGGCAGGTTATCAAGGGGGATGCATTTTGATCATTTTGCCAACAGGCCTCTCATCCTCGCTCTAAGAGCTTTGTACTTGGAATTAAAACCCTTGAAGCCATCGTCCTACATAGTTATCTAGCTAACTAGTTACCCGGCTAGCAGCTGTATACCTAGCTAGCCAGTTACATAGCTACAATCATGAAAAGTAGCCATGGAAAATGGCCACAAGCATGGATGAGATTGACACAGCTGTACAGGTTGTTGTAAGGCAAATAACAGAAACAAATAAGATACCCTCAACTCCAGACTCACTTGAAAATGAAGTCAGCAAGTCACTTCAGACTGGCTGAATAAATGCATAAGTTCGTATTCCTTGCCTTTTCAGATCTTTTTTGTTGAACAATGCCACAGATTCAAGTTGTAACAAACTCGAAAGCTTTCTCAATAAAGAATTGGTCAAATTCTCCGCTTAGCTTCTTTGTGTTCACCATCAGCTGAGGGGCCGTAATGCAATCTTCTCCATTTCCACCGCCAGCTTACATAAACATCGCTATTCTATCTGAGATGACACATACTGTATTTAAAACAATGCATACAAAACTGCGGCATCCATCATCGGGGTCCCATATCTTGTTTGAAAGTCACTTTTGCTATTTCGGTGCCTACTTTCATTAAAATGCTATCTAATTAGTGCTTCAAAACATCATGAGCAATCCCAGAGCAGCAAATGCTGTATAATTTGGCTGGTCAAAACACTGTCACTCGTCCACAAGCAGTCAGAATAGAGCCAACCATCAACGGGTGCAGCGGGCACGCCCTCTGAGTGTATGCGTACAAATGTGAACCAATTTATTCTCTGCAGCCCGAATGACACTGTGTATTTACGATGAAGCCGCTCAAGCGTTGCCTGTCGTCTGCTGGGAAAAATTAGTGCACAGGTTGGTGACCTCTGTCATTGCTGCTCTGTATCTCACACACACATACACACTAGTCTACAGCTTGCTTTCCATGCAGACGGCGCTTTCTGAACATTCATTATTTCCCTCTATATCAAGCTTAAATAAATGTTAAATGGAGCTTTGGTTAAATGTTGTACCCAATTTACAAAAAACCTTGATGACGGGGCCAAAAGCACACTCTGTTCTGGACAAAACGTCTTTAGTATTCATCCCCGACAGCGGCCCTCGCTGTTAACCTTTCTCCAGGTCATCAAGATCTCTTGTCCTCCAATAACATTACTTTCTAGTGAACAAAAATATCTCATCGCTTCTTGAATTGTGATGACTCACTGGAGGAAGAAAGGCTGTAGATGTCTCAGCATTGATGTTTTTTTTTTTTTTCTGTATGTGCACATTCTCCATTAGCGAGCTGGCGAAGCGTAACAAGCCTTCAAAGTCATACGTCTCACTTCAACACGCAAACAGACACACAAAGCTAACACTTGGCGGATATAAGGGGCAGGGAGCGCGGGGAGTAAAAGCTGGAGTTAAATGTACACTAAATTATTGAAGAGGAGCAACATGGCAGCACAACTTTAATCATCCTAAACCCGGATCCCATTTGGGACTTGTCAAGGCTAAAGGACTTAAGCAGGACACACTGTCAGGATATTGGACAGAGGGAAGCGGCAGCTACATTGTTGTGCTACTGATGCAGCAAAATTCGTTTTCCATTTCTAAGAACCGATAGAACAGAAGAAGCTGAGTGCTTTTTGGAGAGCATGAAAGATGAACCCAGGTACACAAGGGGTCTTTTATTAAGAGTACTTCACTACAGTGAACAGGTACACAAACATTCACAGGCACGTACACACACACACACACACACAAACTTTCTGTTCCAGTAATGGTGTAAAGTCGACGTGCACCAACATGAAAGCCACATCTCTGCAGCTCTCGGGTGACCTCACCATGGACACTACTTTTAACCATTTTTTTTTTAAACACCATCTGGCTGACACAACAGTACCAGCAGCTCTTTACACACACGCACACCATTCAACTCTCTCAATCGGATTGCAATACTTCATTTCAAGCTATTCTCTCTTCTTCCTGCTCCCCGATCCTTGTCCCACTTGTGTGAAAAGTAAAATGAGGTCAACTGGCGATGAGATACTAATCCCGCTTGATTTCGTGTGATACCTCTCCTCTTTCATCCCCCATACGCTACTACTAGCTACCCTGCTAACTTGTGACGCAGTGATGAATTTTCCTCGAAGTCATCACCGGTTGCATTATGGTAAATGAAAACAGATGCGTGCGTTTATCACACATGGATGCGCGACATACTGTGCACAACACAGTGGTGGCGACGGTGGCGGCAGCAGCTTAACTCCTTTGATGAGACTGTTGCTGTCTCAGTCGGCCTCGTCTTTGCAGCGGCACGTTGCATAACTGAGCACAAACACACAACCCCAGGCCTGGTCTGCACTATGGAGAGCCATCTACAAGAGTTGGCCCGCAACTGGCTGGAAAGCAAGAGAGGGGGGGGGGTCGAGAGAATAAAGATGCAAGAAAACAGAAGAATAAATGAATACGCAAATGATCTGTGACCTGAAAACAGAGCTCCACACGAGCACTTTTTCACCACTGTCTCTGAAGATACTGAAGAAGCCAGAGAGTGACTGTAATCACTCTTTGCTATCTAAATCCATTACCATCATCGCAGATGTATGAATTATATACAGTCAGTATGCCGTTAGAGGCGTCTGTGAACTACTCTGTGAAACATGAGCTTATATCACATCAGAATCCTTCGGGAATTTCTCACATACATTGAAAATCGTTCACAAAGAAAAATGTGCACATGCTGTGAAGCTCTCTAGTGATCGTGAGCTGCAACTGAACGCTTTCATATGTATGTAAAATAACAATGAAATTCCAACCGCTGCTGCTGAGCTGAGATTTCTATTTCAACACTTTAAATGATTCCAATCAGTCGGCCGGTCGGGGAGCTCGGTGAGGTTCTCCTGTGACTGGAGACAAAGCTCAGAGGCTACTGAGTGAATCAGAATGAAGACTGATGATGAAGATATGTCAGAGTCAATCTGTGCTACGGCAGCAGTTACTGCAGAGCATGTGTGTGTTGATGTGTGTTTGTACAAACACTGTTGTAAAAAGTACTCAGAAGTCATACTTGAGTATTTTGGCAAAAGTAAAAGTCACCAATACGAATAGTACTTGAATGAAAGTCTTAAAGTATCTGATATTAAATGTACTTAAGTATCAAAAGTAAATTATACACATGTTTGCATGTAATCTGCAAAGCAACTGGCAACTAAAGTAATCAAATAAATGTGGTGGAGTAAAAAGTACAATATTCGCCTCCAAAATGCAGTGGAGTGGAAGTATTAAGCAGCAGGGGACGGAAAGCAAAACCTCCTCAAAATTGTACTAAAGTACTTGAGTAAATGTACTCAGTTACATTCCGTCAATGGAAACGGTGAACAAAAGACTCAACAAACAAGTACTTTGAGTACTGTGCAGGTTCAAATCCAGGGTGCTTGACTGTACTTTTTACTCCACTCCATTTGTTTGACAGCTTAAGTTACTAGTTACTTTTAAGATTACTTTCCTGCCCGGTAAAAGGAAAGAATAAATCATTATCTGATTGTTGATGGAATAAATTAATCTGTAAATGTTCGTCTTTGGCTCTGATGCAGCATGTACAGTAATCAGCAAAGTAACTCGGTAACATAAGTCATCAACTACATGTAGTAGAGTAAAAAGTACAATGTTTGCCTCCAAAATGTAGTGGAGTGGACTTATACAGTAGCAGAAAATGAAAATACTCAACTAAGGCATGAGTACCTCATAACTGTACTTAAGTACAGTACCTGAGTGAATGTATTATCAATGGTACAAAGTTGTCTTTGCAAACATCTGCCCTTCTGTGTAAGTCAGCACACATACAGTATTTAACATTTGTATTCGTCCTCTACAGTCATCTGTGTGTGTTAGCTCCGCCATCTCCAGATGTTTATCCCCAAAATAATAACTGTGCATGTGTGCGTGTGTGTGTCCTATGATGTCCTGCGCCTGCCGATGAGATAATCTGGCAGAGCATGGAGTGACAATTTGATCTATTGCTGGCTCACACGGCGTCTCTGAGTTATAGTGCTGCCATCTCTCCTGGCCACCTCCAGTAAAGAGCCGTCTCTCCAGTGAGCCGCCGCATTGTTACACACTCAGCTGCAGACCACCCGGCAAACACGCACGCACACAGATGACACAAACACACACGCACACAGAAATGAGCCTGGTTTGATGGCAGTAAGCTGCCAAAATCATCCAATGAGGTCCGAGCACCATGATTTCTGTCAGGGAGTGACAGAGCTTCCCATTACACGGTGCTCTGAGAAAATTTACTGATTTCCGCCCACATTATGCTTGCCTTTAACACACAAATGGAACCGGCAGAGTATAAATTTCATCAAGTGTGGTGGCTTTTTTCGATTAAGGACAAAACTCATGTTTACATTCCAGATGGATTCTGTCCAAACACTGAACCGCTTGTTGTTAAAAGTACTACGTGCAAGTCCTGTGTGTTGTTTAAAATATTAGTAGCATTGCCATAAGATACCTCACTGTAGTGTCAGGACAACATATTATAACTTCCCAGACTTCCAAGTGAATCCTGTTTACAGATGTTTTAATGAACAAGAGCTTAATTAAATACAGTCCCAAACCAGCAAAATTTCTGATTTAGCACAGAAAATATATGATAAATGATTTACCGCTAACTGTAGCTGCCGTTAGCTAGTTACCTCAGTTAGCTGTGCAGCTAGCGGTCCTACTAGCTGACTCTACCCGGATTGGGAGCTCCGAACAACCAGGAGAGCGTTGGTGTTGTTTACCATCCGACTACTACCTCCTGAGTTACAAACTAGCCTGGGGGCTAGCTGATTAGCATGATGACTTTAATGGATATCTCTAAAACACAATAAATGGACGTCTTCGACATAACATGAAAGTGTTATCTCTTCACATTCTAATTTCGGTTCATCTTTGAATGTTTGAAACTAAAATAGTGCACCATTAACTACTAGGCATGAGGCAGGATATTTGAATGACTTTTCTTTATTCTTATGACATATTATAACAAGTGTTTCCTCTCAGATAAGGCTGTCTGCTCTGGCAAATGTAATCTTTTCATCAAGGGGCTGAAGGATCTCAATTAACATCCTGTTCAGCACTGATGAAGGTCCATAACATCGTTACATTATGTGGTTGATGCAGCTCATTATGATGAATTAGCCCCACCTTTTTCGTCTCTTGTTGCTGAGTTTATGATACCAGCGCTCTGTGTCAACAACCTGCTGCTGATGTGGTTTAATAGTACCACCATTAAACTGATGGCAAAGGAGTCTTGTGTCTGGGTCGAGCCATATAAGGGCGAAAGTGAAAACAAGTTTCGCTCTGTCTGGTCGAGAAATAAAGGACAAACAGAGCAAGTAAAGGAGTAGGGTTCCTTCTGCTTCTTGCAGCCCTCCCTCTTTCTACTACGAACACTTTGTCTCAATATCCCGAATCATTAAAGCGTTTTTTTTTCATTCAGCAATTTGAGAACACAGCACTTCTGCTTATTTTTGAAATTACACCGCTAATCCGATGGAGAGCTAATATGCGTGGACTGCTTGCAAAGCGAAACCTGTTTTCCAAAATGCTCACGACTTCTTTTTTCGCTGCTGGGATATTATGCAGAAAACAGTTCACAGCAGTGTGTGTGTGTGTGTGAGAGAGAGAGAGAGAGAGAGAGAGTGTGTGTGTGTGTGTGTGCACTTGGGCATATCTGTCTCAGTGCATTACCACACACAGATCAATAAGGATTCTATTCTTGGCCATTAGATCTTGAAGCAGGGGATAGCCTGCCTCTCTAACTCTTTCCTTTCTATTCCCTGTCTGCTCTCCCTCGTCGATCGGGCCCGTCCTCTCCAGCCAACCTCTTCCTCTATTCTCCTCTTTCCCTACTCCAAACAGCACCAAAGGGACATTGTCATCTCCCCAGCTGGACAGTGGGAGCAGCAGCAGAGTCGGTGGTGAGCATCAAACACGGGACAGTTTTGGGGGGGATCACTGCAGTGATTGGCTTTGTGGCTGGAGGGATCAACCGTCTCCTCGGAGGATTCGCGCACGCACGCACGCAGACATGTCGCCGCATATTCGCTCGCACACATCCGCACACCTCCTGCTCCTGCTGTAATTCTCAGTCCTCTGCCACGCTGCCAGGCTGAGGCCCTTGATCTGCCACTTCCTGTAATCCTCCATGGGAGAGAGGTGCAGCCAAATGTCCTGGCAGGCCAGCCAGGCAAGCAAACACACATACACACAAACATGCACGGACACCGATAGCTGCGAGCTGCCGCTAACTGCAAAAATACTGCCCTCCAGTATAGAGATGTGTATCAGTCCAGGTGTCCAAGGATGTCAGAAAATCTACCACCTGCTAGAGCTTTAACTTAAACACAGCGAGCTATGAAAGAAGCTGCAACATGGCAACGCAACAAAATACGAATCAAGAAATCTCCATTATTCGGCCTTCATCTGCGCCACGCCGGTATCATCGTCATCAGATAAAGAGACAGGGCTGACTAAACAGCAAATCACACAGGAAGAGAAGCAAAGAATAGATGGGTGACTCCCAATTCACCTTCCTCTGACTCAGACAAGACTCTATCTGATGCACATCACTCAAACACAAGAGAGATCCCTTTGTTCATTCGATTTCAAAGCGACCAGTTTCAGCTAGCAGGAACCATCAGACAAAATCACTTCACCCCGTCTCGGAAAGGGATTTTTGATCTCTACGCTGATCAGTTATCGGCTGCTTTTGCACCGTGAGTTTAGCCAGCCTGGAGCTCACAGGAGTAATGTAGCAGCCAGCAAGACATAAGCCCCATTAAGCTTATTCACCAGTTCCCGCATCAGCTCAGACACAGTATTTCTACCAGAGGAGGGATTTCATCTCCTATCTTCTCATACATAAGTCTGGTAGACACGGCTCTGTAGACTCAACCTCCGTCCTCCTCTCCCTGAGAGCGTCTCTGTTTATATCCTCACCTTTCCAGCGCCAGGTGAACGAGACTGAGTCACAGCCATGGCTGCCAGCAGGTGGGA
Organism: Pagrus pagrus; assembly: GCF_965226575.1. Taxonomy (NCBI): domain Eukaryota; kingdom Metazoa; phylum Chordata; class Actinopteri; order Spariformes; family Sparidae; genus Pagrus; species Pagrus pagrus. Next base: position 11,378,523 of record NC_140200.1, read on the forward strand.
GCGAGGGACAGCCAAGCAGGACAGCTCTTCATCACACCGTAACGAGCTGGCAAAGGTTGTCGGACAGGCAGGAGAACACATGGAGGACCTGTAAAAGCAGCCTGATACAGGCGAGCTCGCGGGCGTTCTCTGAAGCTATACGACTCCCCGCGGTGCCATTTCAGCGCAAGCTGTTGTCCCTGTTTGTGTAAACGTCCTCATACTGCAGTCAAGCCAGCACGAGCTTCTTCAACCGCTCGTTCTCCCAAGCTGAATGGCTAAATGTGGACTTTTAATGACATTTCTTATGATTTAACTTGTGTGAGCTCATGCACTGCAGTGAGGTAATGGCGGTAAGAGCAGCTAAAATGTGGCATTCAAGGGATGCTGAGTAAAGCCTTTTCTTGGTCTATGGTTTAAGCATTTTCTTATCAAGTGACTGCATCTGGACTTTAGAGGTCCAATTTGTGAGACGTCCAAACTCATCTTTGGGATAGCAAGACCTGACCTGTAATCCCAAAGCGTCAGTATTTGACGAGTTGTGAATGAGACTCAGAAATCAACTTTCTTACAAATTGGACCTTTAAAGTTGAAGCAGATAATTCTAGAGAATTATAAGTGATAGTTGAGTCTTATTCCCAAGTCGTGAAATACAAACACTTGCTGGGGGTTGGCCACCGTCCCAGTGGACTCAGTCCGAATACCAACCCAAAGCGTCAGTTTTGACGATGCAGGAATAAGACTCAACAATCAACTATAGATGGGTGACAAATCAAATGGAAGTCGGGAATGAATGAGTGGAGAGACAGTACAATACCAGGCACGAGGGGATGTTGAATGGGTTGATGAGAATAAAAAAGATGTGAATTGATTCAACACATTTGGGAGAATCGAGATTGTTCCAGAGAGTAGAACATTTTTGTTGGTTATTCCTTGAAATTGTCCACCATCTGTATCTTTCTCAAGAACTGTCTACCTCAACTTTCAAGGTCCAACTCATAAGAAAGTTGATTTTTTAATCTCATTCCCAATTTGTCAAATACTGACGCCCTGAGATTGTAGGTCGGGACAGCAGCCATCCCAAAGATAAATCGAAGAGTTTATTCTTGAATCCGAAGCTCACAAGCACATACTGATCTCAAGGTGACTGGCAACCGATGAATGTGACCAAAACTTCATTGGCAACTCTACAAACACCCTGAAGACCCCAACAGTGTACATCAGCATCTGACTATAGCACCTCAGACATCTGTTCACTTACCTGCTGCTGCTGCTGCTGCTGCTGCTGCTGCCTCCCAGGGATGCGGAGACCTAAAGAATCTGCGGCAGGCCACAGTAACCTATAACAGCTCAATGGCAACTGAAAGGATACAATCTGAGAGCCCCGCTCTGGGTCCCGATGGCCAGTATCTTCTGCACCGGGTCAAAAGCCATGGATGACGGCTGATAGGGAAAGCCATGGCGGACGGTCTGAGAGATGGAAAAAGAGAATGCATTAGAGAGAGCATATCAATTTGAATTTCACAGCAGGGGTGTTGTTTTGTCAAAGGATGTCACACACATGATTTTTTGGTAAACAAATGGTCCCAGATGGATGAGGAAAGTGTGATGAAACAGAAATGTAAAGCCTGAAATCGCACGGACAAGAGAGGATGAAAAAGAGGAACAAAAAGGCTCTTTCCGTGCGCATTTACCCTGTTCTTTCCTGGATATTTGGCTTCGCATTTCAGGATCCTTTTATAATCATGAGCCTATTTTGAGATTTCCTCTCTCTCACTCATTTCTCTCTTTTTATCTCATTTTCCTTCTCTTTCTGCCTCCCACATGAGGTCGTGATTACACTGAAGTCTGGAAATAAAAAACCTGGAAAACACACCCATAATGAGCACTTGGCTACGGTTTGTTGCAGGGTCTTCAATTGGACTGTGTTAAACTGTTAGGTGTTTCTGTTCCTTGTCCACCCTCTGTATGTTTGTGTGAGTGTGACTTTCGCTTTATGGCATCAGTCAGCCGGTGGTGGGCTGTTGGATTTGTTTGCTTAGCGGCAGAAGGCTAAAGCACGTTACATAAGAAGCACTCAGTGCAGCAGAGACACCTGCCTTCCTCGCAGAGAAACATTACAGAGAGTTTGTGTCCACGCAGACAGTGAAGGTGCTGGAAGGAGGATGGAGTGTTGTCCAAAGAGACTTCAATCAGATGCCTGGCTGCTGGCAGACATACTTCGGCTGTAGTGTCAATCAAACCTACAATCTCTGAGCTACTCTTGCTAGCCAGTAAACCACAATATCCCCTAAGCCCTCAGGTGTGTTGACTTGACTCTAGATTGTGTTATCTGGTTTTCTAGTTTTGACTTCAGGCACTCTGACTTATTACTTCTGAAGACTGATTATTTCACTTTTTAAAAGCTGATCTGCCCTAGCCTTCGATCTAAACTAATCCTTAGCCTTCTGCGGGGGAAGGGTTAAGGTTTAACCCAAGCCGAAACCTTGTGCACCTTATGTTAGTGTTTGGACAACAATCATATGACTCTTTAGTGGTGCAAAAGGTGCAAAAGGGTTAGGTTTGGGTTATGATCTAACCCTAACTCTATCCCCACAAAATTGGTTATTGGTGTCTCTAAAACAGACAACAATTGAATGGCTCTATCATGGTCCAAAAGGGTTCGTTTTGGGTTAAAAACCTAACCCTTACCCTATCCCTAACAACAGCCCCATAAAAGGGTTTGTGTTAAGGTTAGGGTCGAACACAAACATAAACATTTTGCACCTTGTGTTAGTGTCCTGATGGCTGTTGGTGTCTGTAAACAACCACAACAATTGTATGACTCTACAAAAGGTCAAAATGTTAGGTTTTGGTTAAAACCTAACCCCACAAAAGGGTTAGGGTTAGGTTTTAACCCAGACCTAAACCATTTGCATCTTATTTTACTGTTTGGATCAACAATCGTATGACAACAACCAAGAATCATATAACTCCATCATGGTACAAAGGCCCAAAAGGGTTAGGTTTTTGGTTCAAACACAACCCTAACCCAGCACAAGGTTTTAACCTAACCGAACCCTTTGGCACTTTACGTTAGTGTTTGGATGGTCGACAGCAATCATATCGCTCTATCATGATGTTGACTTCCAGAGGCACACACAGACTCAAACAAGATGACTAGTAGCTAGCAGATCTAAAAGTAAGAGAGCAATGAGAAACACGACCTCACCAGCCTGAAAATACCTCGTAGACATAGAGCAATTTTACATTAAGAGCCTTGGAAAGAATTCACAAACAAGCCTTTACGGGTCAAACATGTGGGGAGATCGATAGCGAGCACACAGCGGTGTCTATAAAAAGGCTACACCAAACCATTAGGGCACACTTGGGGGAAATCCTGATTGAACATTACAGATTTATTTATTTATTTATTTATTTTGGGGGAGGGGGGGTGGCATATGTAGCATGCATAGCACGTAAATCGCATGAGTGTTTATTCGCTCCCCATCCGTTGTTGTGGCCGGAGCAGAGAGAGAAGGGTGAGCCATTTCCCTTTTTTTGAACACTCACTTCAGGCGCCATCAGTCCCCAATGGATCAATGATCTGGGGGTAAAGTAGTGTGTGTGTGCATGTGTGTGTGTGGGAGAGGGAGTGTGAGAGGTGTGTCTGGGAGAGGGGATAGAGGAAAAAAGACAACCTCTCTGTCTCTCTCTCTCACACACACACACACACACACACACACACACACACACACACACACATGAACCATAAAGCACCGTTCTGCTAATCCAAACCCAGCAGATTATGCAAGAGGGGATCAGTTTGGCCCAACCCCTCGATATGACAGTTCATGCCAAGCACACACAGAGCAAACGACCGCATTTCCACGGGGGATGACACCCTATGGTATCACTGCTTGGTTTGAGAAATTTCCTCAACACATGCAACCGCTCAGGAACTTGCAAATGTTTACTGTTCTGTCGCCACACAGTATGCGCAACGCTACACAGCATGCATCGGGCGCGCACGCAGAGCCCCTTTAATGATCCTGACCCTCACCAAATGTTAAATAAATACACCTCCAGCCGGCAGGTGCTCGTTTCAGTTGAGTTTAGAAGGAGGACTACGGAGCAAAATGCGCTGCCCATTGATTCATGTATTGTGTGGAGCTCACTCGCACCTGCTGTATCCTGAGATGGGATAAGCGCAGTGCAAACTGTGACTGATCAAGATAGATAGATAGATAAATAAATAAATAAATAAAGGTCTAGATGATTAATCGGGGAATGAAAACAGGCGTAGATTTAAAAAATAAAAATAATATAAAGCATCAGACTCGCCCACCTTGCAGAGCTGGAAATGCTCGGACTGGATGGTCTCCTGGATCAGATGGTTCTCCTGTGGCCCCACTTGGACAGACGGGGTGGAGGAGGACACCTCTTTCAAGCCGTCCAGCACCTTCCTGATGTTGAACTTCTTCATTTTTCAGACTGCGGAGCACACAATTGAGATCACCCGCACAAGATAAAGGGGATAGCCACTTTCTCCCTCTCTCTCTCACACACACACGCACGCACACGCTCTCTCTCTCTCTCTCTCTTCTGATATATCCTCTGTATAATCTCACATTTTTAGTGCTTGTTATTTAACGCAGTCTCCATGCTGGAAGTCTCGGGCGCGCACCGCACAGGTCGCTCCTCGGCGCGTCGGTCTCTCTTTTTTTTTTTTTTTCTGGTGATGATGGGGTTGCTGTTGTTGGTGCGTCGGTGTATAATTCGCTCGGAGTCCGCGCTGTGCCGTGCCGTGCCGTGCAGTGCCGTGCCGTGCCCCCACTGCGTCTCGGTGGCTCCGCTCGTCTCCTCGGCGTCCCTCCCCTCCCCTCTCGGGCTGTGTGCGCCGCTCAGCCAAGGCGGAAACGCAGCGCAGTGGCGGTGATGCTGCTGCTGCTGCTGCTGACGCTCTTGCGCATGTCTGACAGAGCAGAGGCTTCAACGCAAATCCCGCCACCTTGCCAGCCCCCTCTCTCTTTCTCTCTCTCTCTCCTTCTTTCATCTGCCCCCAGCGACAACGCCCCCCTCCCTCCCTCCATCCCTCCCCCCCTCCCTCCATCCTCTCACGCATAGTAGGTTTTGCTCCACTGCACCTGGCGATGCTTGTTGTTGATGTTGCAGCGTTTGCGAGCGTCAGACATCCTTCCCAGCACACCCATCGGCACCATCCACTGCGTGTTTTTCCCCGTGTTTGTGTGCTGGCGTGGATTGTTTCGCCATATTAAAGGCCACCTCAAACCACCAAGTGGAGGTAGACCATCACATCTGGCCTTGCTGGACTGAGGAATTGGAGAAACATTGCATGGATGTGACACGTTTCCCTTAAGATACATTTATATGCTGGGTTTAAACAAAGACAAAAAAAAAAAAAGAAAGAAAGAAAATCTGGTGATGTCACTTTGTCCTCCATATGTTGGATGATATACAAACTGATTTGGTAACCAGTGCATTGAATAACCCCAACAGCTGAGCAAGCAATGCCTCTATCAGTATCCATGGTGACGGCTTCTTCCTGCTCATGGTGGAGCCCCGTCCTCCCTCTCCATATGGAGAACCCTTACACAGCTGCAAGTGTGACTGCATGCATCTCATAATGAAGAGCTTCTCAGAAGGGATGGGTTTGGGAAAGGCCCCTGAGCCGGACACGACCTGAAGGCATCAGATATCACAGAAAAAAAGGCCATGGTGTCTTCATTTGACATCGGTTGCTGCAGATTGTGTTCGACATTTAGAACAGGTGGCTCTGCATCGTTTACCAGCTCGCTGTGCTTTTTTATCAAAGTGTTGTGGTGCTTATTGGAAGATGAATGTCGAGGCCCCGTGGCTCTCTTGGCTCTGCTGCAGTAATGTCATGTGTAATGACGAGAATAACTCGTTGGCGTCAGACGTCAGGGTGATGCTTCTGCTAATCTTTACGTTCGCTTTGCAACAAAGACTGTGATATAAATCCTTTAAAGTCCCCCTCCAGACAAAAATGTGCTTTAAGTTCCTCTTCCTGCTGCTGAATGTTTGAGCTTCACTGTGTGGGACGATGTATGACTGGCTGTAAATTAAAGATCAGATTTTAATAGGCGGGGCCTGTGAGCATGATTTGTGACATCACAAATGGTTTGGAAGGCGGTCCTGGTCCAATATTCATCATACACAAATGTGATGTGTAAACTCAAAAAGCCTCCAGTGCACATACAGTATAGTGAGAAGTGACTTTACAGTGATGAGGGAGACATCTTGTGTCCAGCACACACTAGAGAATATATGTATTCCTTAATTCATGTTTGTAGAGGATCTTTGAATTCAGACCTGTTCCAATCAAAACAGCAATAAATTACTACTTGTTTGTGAATTGCTAGTGAATGTAACCTATTGGAGGGTGGCATGGTGATGCAGGTATTTGACAAAGTTGCCTCACAGAAACAAATCCAGAAGTGTGTGGATGTTTCTATTTTCTACCAGCGTGGGACTCGAGTTTCCTCCCACAGTCCAAAAGATTCACAAGTTTGGTGACACTAAATTGCTATAGATGCGATTGTGAGGGTAAAAAGTCATCTGTTTATATGTGTGTGATCGACTGCTAACTTGACCAGTGGTGTACACTAACCTCTTGCCCAATGTGAGCCGGGATCTGTCGCGATTTAACAAATAGGGGACCAAAACGCAAGACACACAGGCGGACAAGCAACTAAACGGAGAGCAAAATACAAAATGCGAGGACCAAACACAAAAGCTAAACGAGGTCAAAGCAATAGCGAAGGAAATTGGACACAGGTGGAACACATCAGGGAGGGGCAGACAGCCATAAAAGAAAACAGACAAAGGGAGGAAGTAGAAATTGAGACATGAAACAGGAGGATATAACTTCAAAATAAAACAGGAAATGACAAAACCACAAACTAAAACTATGACAGGCTCCAGCACACAGCAGCCGTACCAAGGATCAGCAGGTATAGATGATAGATAGATGGTTGTATTGTGATGCTGGGGACAAAAAGATCACGAGCTCACAGTTGGGCCCCTTAACGAGTAAAAAGATCTAATCTTCAATATGCGATACTCATCCAGTACCTCTGACAGGCTGCGGTCTATCTGGATTAGCCGCCACAACTCACAAAACTCTATCCTCGGTCATGTGTCCCCTCGGAGCTTAAATTAGTCGAGTTCAGGACCTCAGTGCATCTGTGTATGTTCATAAGGTCACAGATGAAAGTACCAGCCTTGACAAGCTCAGCTGAGGCCACTCGCGCATGAGTGACACCGACGTTGCCACCTGTTTGGGCTGTTTGCTAACACGCTCATCTTCGACAGGTTGCCGCCAGCAGTGGGGACGGGGGCACAGCAGCGGAAGTAATAGCAGTGTTTGCACTCTCCTTCTAACAACACCTGATACCAGCTCGGTCCTGAACTGGCGAAAGTCCAAAAAAGGGCATTTTCGACGCCGGCCATAGCTGCACATAATAATCAGTGCTGATTATATGAGCGTGCGTGTCCTTTGTCGGTGTAAAGGATGCGTCAAGGAAATGAAGATGCTGTTGAGTAAAAAAGGGCACAAAAAGATATGAAGAGGAGCAGGGAGCAAATTATTAATTCAGTAATCGTATCAGGCTGGCTTGGGAACAATTGTTGCAACGCTGATTTTGCATAATGAACTGAAATTGACCACACGCACCTTCCAACCCTGACTGATATCGCCCGATCCAGAATACATTACGCGAAGGCAAACAAAGCGCTCCTTATTAGTCGATCCTTGCATGTGTGAGAGTGAGTGAGTGAGTGAGTGATGTGGCAGGGGAGGGCCACTCTGACATCAGTGATTTAATTTAGCACCATTGTGTCGCGGCGGGGCCCATTCATCTGGCTGCATTGTGTGTACGCGTGTGTGTTGTGTTTTGAGTCTGACTGCTGTGTTTGTGCTCTTTGATAAGGCTTTTCATGGGCCAGCGCCGTATTAGTGTTTTTTCTTCTTCTTTTTTTTGTAAAGGGCCAAAGTGTAAAGACAAGAGAGAGGGGGATGGACCAGCACGGGTGTAAATCGCCTTTACAGTCATAGTGATATGGCTATATGCATTCATTTGGGCAAGATTTTATTTTGTAGGGTTAAAAAGTAGCTCTTAGCCCTGTGCTGCCAACTTTTTAGCTTCAAACAGTGTTCTGGGGACCTTATTTTCCTCTGAGAACAGCTTGTTTATTCAGTTATGGAAAGAATAAATATTTCTCAGTTTGTTTTATCTAATTAATACTGTCAATATCAAAATTCTGAGTTTGAATTCCATCTGCAAAACTAAAAAGTGCCCCATTAATCTTTACAGAACCAGGAAGTCTCTTGAGATGAATACATTATTGGTCTAAAACTAAAATGAATGTTGAGTGTCCATCCTCCTCCTCCTGACCCTCATTTTAAACATTAGGGACAACTTTGTATTGATTTGTAGTGATTTGCAGGGGGTGAGTGAACCCAAACCGTATCAGCAAAATGCCGCCCCCACTGCATAACAGAGCCACCATTTGTTACATCTCTCCACTCCTTCATTCGGATTTTTCTTTTCATTTACCACTCATCTGTACATTTTCACTATGGTACACTTTATTCTTCGGGCAAACTGTACGTGGACCAATTACATCACCACCTCTGCAACCCCTCTCCATTATCTATGCATTATGATTCAACGCAACAACCCTGGGAAATATGCAAATTGAGCACATACAGATCTATTAGCCGCTACGCACATGAGCGGAGCACTAATCTGGTGCTAATCTCAGGTCATAGGTAAGGGTGGATAAGCCAGGAGCGTCTATACAACTATGACTGACTGTATCAAGCAGCCACTGCATTAGCCTCATACCCACTGGCTTCGATTAAATGACTCGAGTGTAGTGGCACTATTTCAGTCAGGGCTGAATTAATCAATTCACATGGAATCAAAATAGATTCCACATACATTATGTATATATATATATATATATATATATATATGTATATATATATATATTTTCTTTATTTTTTTTTGGAAGACACATGCAGCAGACGGTAAAGGGCATTGTTACACAGCAGATTGCAGAGTGAAGTGAAAACACCTACCTACATATGGAAATTTGCATATATTACACAGATGTTTGCACAGATTATGAATATGCATCATGTCATATACATACTACGTGCATCTCATTAGGCCGCTCTTACACAATATGTCTGTATGTTCTCCGTTTATATGAGTGGTTGAATAGCTTGAAAGTTGAAACTGAAACACACAAAACTTGTGTGAAGTTTCATCGACAGACAATGCTCAAACATATGCAAGAAGAATCAATGTCCTTGCACACAGACTATTCACCTCCGGTGGACTTTAGCCACTTAAAATCTTGTCTCAAGCACTCTAGACTGAATCCATCCACACTGTGCAGCCCCCGAGCTCGGCATCACAGTCAGCCCTGTTTGACCCCTGCGGCAGCGAGGCCCTGTGCTGTCTGGTGAAAGCGGGAAAAAAAAAAAAAAAACCCAAGGGGACGTATGGGACAATAGCAGGCTCGTAGAGAGTCAGGGCGTCTGCCTGTCATGCAGAGGGACTGGAGGGACATGGACCTTTCGCCCTCACTGACAGCTGTAGTTAATCAAGCGAATCCTTGCACACCTGAGTTTAGGACTTCTGACCCCCGAGCCTTCCTGCCGCATCCACCCGCTGTGTCCTCGCACAGCCGGTAAAGAACTAGCTAACAAGTGAGAGGACATACGGCATCATCACGTATATAACATCAGACACACATGCTGGGGGCTCGTGATTAAGGGAAACGTGCAGAGGACACTCACGCAAGTGGTTGGTCACAAGAGCGAAAGAGGAAATACCAAGCTAACTAAAATACGCATGATACTCACAAACGTCTGGGAGGCATTGCAAGTTAATGAGCCGATGCCCTTGAGGGAACACTTGATTGTGTCTGCCTGGTTCAATAAGAGGATGTTTTCAATGTCAAACATTGACCGTTGCATGCGGCAGGTAACAAAGCTCTGAGGAACATCTGTCTCTCCACAGAGCCCCACCCCACCCCCCACCCACCCACCAAAGCAAGCAGCCCTTATGGTTACAGTGGGGCTTATAAATATTGATGGGAAGATAAAAGAGATGAGGAGATGGGGGGGTGGAGAAATTGACAATACCATAAAGCCTTCATCACGTCCGCAGCGTTCCTAATCAAAAAAGCCGGAGTCTAATACAAGCGTCAGTTCATCATCCTGGCATCACACCTCATTTTTGATAATATAGAGACGTGTGTGAACATCTGCACCAGGAAACAGCAAAACCTTTTTGTTTTTCTTTCAAGGTCATAAGGTCACGCATCCCTAACAAGCCAGAAATGACTGAAATTGCACTTTTTGTGCGAGCGCGTGTGTTTGCAGGCATGTTTTCAGCAAACAGCTCGGGGGATGTATGTGACACAGCGTCAGCCTGTCTCGACTCGGGGCGGCACAGCTGGTATCAATTCCAATAATCAGCCACGGCGATAAGCTGACCAGCAACACACACACACACACACACACACACACACACACACACATACACGCACAGCTGAGCAGATGGATGCCACTATAAACGAAAAGGGCATTGCCAATGTCAGCATCGCAGGACCTCTGGGAGGACAGATTTCTTAGAAAGAGGCTGCAGTCGGCGTGCAGCCAAAATTAAGTTTACTTAAACCAGTCAGGCGGAGATTGAAGGAAGTGACGTTCAATGTCGCGGACCCAATGAGTCGAGACCACTACTACTGTCAGTCTCAGTCCTCTGAAGGAGCAGAGGGGAAATCCAATACAATCAATGAAAGGCTACCGTGGTTTTACTGGTATTATGTCACACATGGACTTGAAATGATGACCACCCTCATCCCTGACGCACACACGAGGAAAATTAGGCACAAAGGGAAGTGTGTGTGTGAGCGAGAGAGAGACAGAGAGGTCTCCTGTCCTGTTATCGAAGGTGGCAATAATCAATGGCGAGCACAGGACAGGTTATCGATGACTCCCTTGTACAGCCATCCCCCTGTGTGGTTTCAGCTCCAATCAATTCGCACTTTATCAAATCAGCACTTCACCATGACCGTGCTTGTGTCGCTTAACTGCGATGTGGCGACACACTGAGAGTCATCTCGCTGCACACTTCAGAGCACAGACACCCCCTCTTGTCTATATTGATATAAAAATATAAAGAAATACCATTTGTAAATGTAATCAGATTACAACTAGCTATTATTACTACCAGTGCTAGTATTAAAACGCACAGCAGTTCTGCTTGTGGTTTGTCCAAGTTGAGTAACCGTACCACATCCCACAACAGTGTCCTGTCGCACTTTTAAAGGACAAGTTCACCTAAAATGAAAATTCAGTCATGATGATGATCTACTCACCCCCATGCCGGTGGAAAGTCAGGTGAAGTTTCATGGTCCACAAAACATTTCTGGAGCTTCACAGCAAAACAGTGCTGCAGCATTCTTCTAAACAACTGAAGTAGATGGGGAGTAAATGTTTTGTCAACCACGAAACATCACCTGACTTCCCACCAGCACATAGATAATGACTGAATTTTCATTTTTGGGTGAACTTATCCTTTAATTTCAAATGTTTTAAAAGTGGAAAACCAGAATATATGAGTGTTAGAAAGGCAATATCACAGTTGACTGTGATAGTCATGAAAATGAGAATTTTATGAATGGTTATCATCTCGCAGTGTTATTCATATTCATCAGAGCATTAGCTAGCTAGCATACATTCCATGCATTAGCTGGCGAACAACCCATACACCTCCAGAAAAAAATGGTCCCCCCACCCCTGACTGCACGGCTGCGGCGCTGCATTAGAGCTGAAAGTCTGTCAGGAGACCATCGTGACCAACATGTTGTTAAAATGAGCAAAGAAAAGCTGACTTTGACTACAGTTACATTCCTTTCCCCCCCGAGGACCACAGTGCTGGGATGGTGATCCGTCTCAGCGAGGACTCCTCTCGTTCCGCAGCCTCCGATGGTAAATTAAGCCGCGCAATCATCCCCTGTGATTGGCAAAAGGCTACTGCACAATCCGATAAAGTGGGATGAAACTTACACTCCTGTTTTATTGGCAACCTGACACCTCCCGGCTCTGCTGCGTAAACTGAGTGCGCGTCGCTGAATTAATGCAATCATCTCCAACGCGAGGCAATTAGGTTTGTGATTCAAGCAGTCGCTGTGATGCTATTTAAGGAAATTTGTGTGTATCCTCCCATCCAGCCATCTATCTATTAGATTACCCCTCATCTGCATATCAGCTGAGGCAGAGCTTTGAAGCGGTGACATCAAATGCTACACGATTAGCGCTGCGCTAAACAAGCGCTCCTTAACCGCATGAACATGTGGAATAGATCTATGGCAATGAAGCACAACATCTGCTCAAAGATCTTTTGAAATAAACACTTTGGACGGGCTGTGGAAAAACAGGAAGTAACACCCTGACAACCACGATGACTTCGCTTTAATAACTATAGACATGTGCTCTACTTTAAAAACAAACACACATCAGCCGCCACCGAGAGAAGTTTCTTCATATCAGAGGCAGTTAGTATAACTGTCAGGGGATGCAGCTGGATCTTAAAATATCCCAGAAGGCAGCTCGGTATGTATGGACGCACAATCCCTTGATCCCCTCCACTGTAAAAAGAAATGTGTAGTGATGTGCAGAGTGAGGGACAGCTGTCAACCCCCGTCTGCGCTCTGAGACGGACTCTGCTGTCACTGTCAAGTCTTTAAGGGGACACAGAGCTGGACCACGGACAGATAATCTAGATCCTCCTTCGCTTGACACGAGGTTCCATTAAATATCGACTCGGTTTGACCTTCAAGTAGGAATAGACTAATCTTTACAAAGTCGTGGTAGTCCCGGGAGGATCTCGTAGATGCTGATAAATGAGGGCTGTAGGGAAATAAGGGAGATGCAATTAGAAAGCTTAATGGTGAGTTACAAGAGAACACATAAGATTTCTCACTCTATAGGTGTTTATCACCTAAATCTGATGACAGATGCTGTTTTTCTACACTGATGACGACCTTGTGTTCATTGCTTTATTCACCCTGCACCCACAAATCTGATGGGTTGCTTTTTTTTTTTTTCAAACTCTTGACTCATTATTTGATTCCCCCCCCCTCCTTCTGGTGTCTGCAGAGCTGTGCTGTGTTGGCTGAAGAGGGAGGTGGCGTTGCTGGAGAGCAGGCCAGAGAGGAGTGAAGGCAGAGTGAAGCAAAAGCAAGGTGAGGCAGGGGGAGAGAAAACAGTTGGGTTACAAGAATGAGGCTGCAACCAGGTCAGCATTTTCTGCGGCTGCAGGTCTGGGCTTTTGTGTGTGTCTCTGCGTGTGTGTGTGCATTAGAGGCAGAGTTACAAGGGTTTTGGATTACTGCAGCGATGCCTGGGCGTCAATCTGTGAGCCCTCACCTTTTCCCCTTCAGTGCTATCACTCTGTCAACATACAGTAAAAGCTTGGCCTTTTGCTCCCTGTCGTCTGAGCTGAGTCTTTTAGCTGCAGTAGCAGCAGCAGCAGCACAGGCTCCTTTCTCTCAAAGTCCTGCTCCTCTGTCTTTTATCAGCATGGCAGGCTCTGAGGACGGACCTCTGAAGACATTCAGTCCCCGAGGGACAGAGCAACAACAATGGGACAGCGCCGCAGCGTGTTGAGCCAATAAGCCAAAGGACCCTGTGTCCCCCCCGAGCCAGCTGGAAGTGTATGTTAGTGTGTGCGTGTGTGTGTGTGCGTGCGTGTGTGTGCGCTTATTGATGTGTGCTGGAATGCATGTGCTCATACAAGGCAGAGAAAGGGGAATGATGAGGCAAAAGGAGCATCGGGCTCTTAAAGACTTGAGGGGTAAATTACAGATTTACAGATCAATGCAAAATCAGTTTACACTTTCTTATGGAAGAGAATTACTGGACGCTGCACAATTTAGAGACGTACACTAAAACATTTTGGGAAAAACAAGCAGTCGTTTCTTACTGACAGTTAAATCAGATCGATATACATGTCCACATGATCGCATGTTCGTCTGTTAGGCTTAATCTAAAGCTACAGCCAGGAGACGATGAGCTTAGCGTGGCATAAAGGCTGGAAGCAGAGGGAAACAGCTGGCCTGCTCTTACCACAGCCAAAAATAAATAAAATCTGGGCCTGTGGAAGCTATTAGCCCCTGTTTCCAGTCTTAATGCTAAGCTAAGCTAACAGTCTCCTTGCTCAACATCTATATACAGCGCACACATTGAAGAGTGGTATCGATCTTCTCCTTGAACTCTTGAAAGGAAAGTGAATAAGCATATTTTCAGAAAATGCTGAACAACTTCCTAAAAAAACGGAAATAGGACAATTTGATGCAGATCCTAGATCTGCTGAGCTCAAGTTACGGTTGTGGCAGTTTAGAGTGATATTGGGTTAGTGATTGAATTAAAGAGCACTGTTGGGCCTTTTTACTAAGTGCCATTCTAGTCTTTTATCCATAGCTCTCGCCCTGGACAGCTATTTAAGAGAATGAAGAGATTACAAAGATGAATTACTACATGTATTTGTGTAGATTTGTGAATTGATATCTTCTAAACATTATTGTCTGATCTTGTTGGGTGCTGTATGCATCAAGTCAGAAGTTAAAAAACAGAAGATCAATACAGGTTATTTTATTTAACCTTAAGCAAATCATGCTTTTCACATACAGCTTCATCAAGTTTTGCATCGGGTCCTGTCTTGAATGTATCTAGCATCTCACTCTCACTGTGCTGAGCTAGAAAGGTGGCAGGGTCCACCACATACAGTGTAAACAAAGTGAAAGAGAGTTTGTTTATTTAATTTGTTTAGGCAATCGCTTCTGATCACAATATCATCCCCTAAACTACATAGTGCACCTTTAAGTTGAACAACTAACTGATGTACTGGTAACTTCATGATGAACTTGATACTGAGCCACATGAGATCTGACGACAGTGCCGCACAGTAGCTATATAGACAGTATATAGCTAGTATGTCTATATAGTAGCGTATATGCGACAGAGATGCTGCAATAGAAAAGAAGAGAGAAACCATGAAGAATCAGCAGTTCCCGCAAGTTAGAATGCCCTTTTGTCATTCACATAACTAACATCAAAGAAATTGATTAAGGCGTTCTTGAATTATTACCTCCAAAATGGAAAGTGAATTAAAGACCCACCACAGTCTCCACACCACTCGGGGAATGTGTATCTGCTTTCGCTTAATTTCATCATCCCTCTATGTGGGTCCATTTAGGAATCAAATATTCTCTTATTACTTGTGGGAAGTCAAGTGCGCACACACACAGTTTACACACACACACGCTGGCCGGCTGTCCCCTTGCTTTCAAGGTTACACCAGAGTTCTTCAGTCGCTCACAACACATTTGCATCAAACCAACCAGCCAACAGCTGCCAATTAACACACAGCCTCTCCGTTAATACACACACGTCACTGACAATTACAGTGTTGGGTGATCTCTCTCTCTCTCTCCAACAACAGAATGGTGCGACACACATACGCACCTCGTGCACAGAAGAGGAGGAGGAGGAGGTTTGGGTGTGTGCGGAAAACTGCAAATAACAGCTAATGATTTAGAAAGGGGAGGAATGAATTGGGCTAGAGGGAACGGTGTGGAGACAAGAGGGAATGTTCTGTGCCAGGAACAAGGCTTTCAGGATTAGTTCTGTCATGCAGTTACAAGGGGAGAAAATAGTGGTTGGCTAGATGAGGCCTGACAGACTGAGGAGAGACTGAAAATGCAGTGAGGAACACAGAGATATAACGGACACCAAGCAATGCAGACATGAAGACGCTGCGTTTGTAGTGCGTGTGTGTGTAGAAGGCAGCTTAAGTTTGCTTGTGTCTACAGCATTCTTTGACATCTTATTATTTCCACATTAAGGTCCTTTATCATTCTGAAATCATCTCCTACAAGGAAGAATTTGAAAAGCTTTAAAGCAGGAGCAGATGACTGCAGGATGACTTTGCACATGCACACACACACACACACACACACACACACACACACACACACACACACACGAGCAGGCACTCACAATTCTTCTCATCCTGCCACTTTGTACACACACACTCTAACACCTGCACACACACAGAGTAATGATCATTTCCTTCATGCAGCAGCACCAAATGGAACTATTCATTAATGTCAAACAGCACAGTGCAGGCTTGGTAATGAAAATTTATTAACGTCCGCAGCCACTAGATGGCACCCTCTCCCCTTTCATTTCCAATTTAGCTTCTCATTCCTCAGCTGATCAGCTGACTCTCTCTGTGGGATGGAGACCCTCTGGATGCACTCCGAACACTGAGCTAAAAGAAAATGGCACTTAGGTCACTAGATCAGATTAATCTGAGAGAGAAACACTATATTGATTAACAGTTTAAATGCATATTAGCAACCTAACCATCTGTTTGGAAATATGTTCGCTTTAACCTTGTGGGTTATCGATAGTTACCATGTCGCCATAAAGATCTGCCACCTACCTTTGCTGCGTTTTC
The DNA here is from genome assembly GCF_965226575.1 of Pagrus pagrus. Lineage (NCBI taxonomy): Eukaryota > Metazoa > Chordata > Actinopteri > Spariformes > Sparidae > Pagrus > Pagrus pagrus. The sequence continues at coordinate 11,395,070 of NC_140200.1, forward strand.
TCATAAACTTTGTCTCATAGGGATCAGGACTCTTGTGGGCTTCTCTCAGCATGAATATATCAATTAACCGATCAATCGGTACCACTCAGCTTGTGGGAGGTTGCCTGTACCAAGCGTGCCTTGAGGCGTACAGTCGATACAGTGACCTTCAAGAAAACAAAAGATTTGCGGAATATAATCAGGCATGCTGGGCATCGAAAAGTCAAAGCCATAGATTGCAAGTGAGATGGCTTGACATTCTCAATTGCGATGACAGAGGAAGTGATTTTATATGTCAGCACACAGCCAGTCATAGACATTTTGTCATTTAAAAGGTATTATATTTGATACATTTAAAAGGGAAATGAACAAACAGTACAAACATTGGCACTGAACACGGTATCTTTGGGTGAAAATCATCACAAACATTAACAAGCTAACTTTTAAGAGTCTTTAAAGGTGCACTGTGTAGTTTAGGGGAATAGAAAGATCTTCACTGACTCAAGAAAAACAAACTCTCTTCATTTTCATGACTAAATAAATATTTAAAAAATAATGAAACAAACTGACCTTAAAGGACAGCACAATTTCATACTGTTTTACTTTGTTTAAATTTGACGGACCCTGCCACCTTTCTATCTTCAAACAGTGTTCTGGGGACCTTATTTTTTCTCTGAGAACAGCTTGTTTATTCAGTTATGGCAAAAAATGAGTATTTCTAAGTTTGTATTATTAGCTGATTAATATTCTTCACCAAAACTACATAGTGCCCCTTTAAAGAGTCATAAGACATAAGCAAAAGACAATATCAGCACTGCAAAAGGTGCATCAACAATCTTTTGGTCTAGTATGAAGGCTAAGATGGTGTGATTAAATGCAGATTCTTCAGCACAGACTCGTGGAGAGGTGTCTGCCGAGAGAGCTGAGACTGGAAGTTAGTGCCAATGACCATCATTTCTTCTTGCCAGCACTCTTGGCACGTTTGTTAGGCTTCTGGGTGGCAGAGGAGGTGGGGGTTGTTTTTTCTAGAACTGCCTGCTGGGCCTCATCCAGAGCTTGTTTCTCTTCTTGTTCCTTTTTCACGGCCGCCATCTGACGGCTACTAAATGCCTCGCAAGCGTCGAGAAACTTCTTGCGGCGCTGCCACAAGGCTGCCTGGAGACGAGACAGAGAGGCAAAGGGGAAGAAGTTACAGAGTGATGTCTAACCAGAGGGAAAAGCAGCTTACAGCAGATATTTCTCACTCTCAAACTGATAAATATCACTGCCTTCATCTTCACTTTCAGATATCACACAGGTCTCTCTCTGTCTCGACTGACCTGCATGTTCTCACACATCTCCAGCGGGCATCTAATTGGCTCCTTCTGGTTGAGCGCCTGCTGTTTCTGTTGCTCCAGCACAATGTCTCGGACCAAGCGGTACGTCTGTATCTTTTCCAGGCGATCTCTCTGTTGGATCTCTTCTATGTGAGAGTCCACCACCGCTGGAAATTCCTTCTGCCGTCTACTGAAATATACAAACATACAAAGTTCATATGCATCTTAATGGTATGTAAATGCTCGGCAACAGGGACAGAGATATGGGAGTATGCTTGTAATGTTTCCATACAGTATGTAATAGAGCATGAGAACTACAATTCAGGCTGCTGCTCGGAAATACATGGCAATTTTTTTGCCATGTGGCCGTCAAGAGTTTGCACAAGCACTGCTCACATCTCAGACAGTAACGCCGGGCTAACAATAACAGCTGGGACATGCTACCAGCTAAACCTCTGGTGAAAAGGGCTGACCTGCCGTAAGATCAAAAAACTAGCATGTTGACAACTTTGCTAACACAGCCAAACATCATTCCACAGCACCAACAAAAGACTTATCACTTAGCAAGCCAGCTTATATTACTAACTAGTCCAACAACAACAAGTTCGCCTCTGTATCCGTCTTGTAGCCTTTTATTTAGTCTGAGACTCTCCTCTCTTGCATGGTCACTGTCTCTTTCTCTCGTCTTGGCTTCCTCCGTCAACGTCTTCTTTAGTCAAAAGCTGCTGTGATAGCAGTATAAACACCAACACTCCCCAGCAGTGCTCTGAGGCAGAGTCAGCTAGCAACTCACTCGAGCTACAGTACAGTTACAGGATGCTTTCAGGAAACTCACAGAGAGTTGAGGCAGAGCAGCTTGAGGACATTAGAGGGAAAACCAGAGGACGTGTTTGCATTGAATATGATCCAGTTTCACCCAAATCACTGATACTATGTGTGATGTACAATGCACTGTGATACTACCCACTCACCGAAGTTATATAGCACAGAAGCAAGCGATAAGGGGGTGGAGTGGCTGAGAAAGAGACACCATTCACCCTATTACTAGTCACTGTACCATCAAAACTATTTGGAAGGTAAAAATGTTACATAATGTTGCTTTAAATTTGGTTTTCAATAAAAACTGGCACTGCCACAACTGCCACAACTACAAATCAAGGTGACTTGCAGACGGAAATGCTAAATGTGCTGACCAATGCTGCACGCACAAGCAAATCACTAAAAGAGATTTCGAATAAGCCACCAACAGCCTAATTAGCATAATATTTTACATTTTACCCATGCATACCTGACATATTGGTCTAGAAATACAACTGACATATACAGAAGATGCTATACATTCTGGAAGGTGCTTCCTGGACCAAGGAAAGGTGGCTGAATGCTGAGGGGAGGCTTTGTCATTTGTATTCTTTTCCAACAATTTATTCATGTATGATAACCCACCGTATAACACTGTGCTGTGGTATGTGCACAATTTTGGAGGAACTGTGTAAAGGGAAGGGAGTTTATCAGAGGGATTTGGTCTGTGTGTGCAGGTAAATGTAAACATCTGTGTATATGTGAATAAGATAAGACATATTACATCATTAAAATGCTGGATTATTTATTCAAAGTGATTTACAGTGATGTGCCAGTGCATACTGTATGTTCTATCTAATTCTGAAGGGAGCATGTTGAGTGTCAGATAGACAAATATAATGTCAGCTCAAACTCTAGTACAGCAAATCATATCGAATTCCACCAAATATAACAGGCTTTTCTGCGAGGTGGGACAAACTGACAATGTTGACACAGTCAGGACAAATAAAAATGGAAATGTGTCTGCAAAAAATGTGGCTCTGGAAATGCAGAGATAGGCAGAGGACATGATGGACACACAGTCCTGTAACTTATCTGATATCCCAAGTTGAATATCTTGATTTATATCTGAGAGGTCCATTTGGTTTTAGTTGAAACCACTGTTTTATGCACTTCACTATTAAGAATTGACTGTATAACTTAGATATCAATTATATGTGTGTGTGGAAAGAAGAGCGACATATATAGAGTGGACGTGTGTGTGTGTGTGTGTGTGTGTGTGTGTGTGTTTGTTGCAGGGAGGAAATGACTGTAAGGAGCCCTCTGAGGTGCGCACTCAAAGGGAATTCAAAGAGAGATTATAAGTGCTAAATACAGCTGCCTATTTCCTATAGGCTGACCTTAATGAAGAGAAGAGGCCAGTTCAGGTGATGATGAAGTTCATTCTGTTAATGAACACTGTCCTCTTCTACCTCCTCCACTGTGCGTAACAGTGCTATAAAGATGGCATACATGAGTGTGCGTGAATCTATGATGTGCCCTGTGGTGCACCTTTGTGAGGAAGAGGTGTGCTGCAGACTAATCAGACTCCCCTAATAGACTCCTCCTCAGGATCTCGCTCCCGGCTCCGATCGCAGGGCCACAGTGTCGGCAGCCATTAGCAGCTGGACACGGGCACACACGTATGGCCGCGCACACACAAATGCACACGCCCACAGCAGGAGAGGATGGAGAGGTGATGGGAGAGGGGGCACATCTCATTGGAGCGATGAGCTCATTGGGGTCCTGAAATAGCTCTCTAATTAACGGACCCAAATATCATCTCATTTATCATGGAGGGGAGGAGAGGGAGGAGAGGGGAGGATGGTGTGAGGGAGGCTAAAGGGAGACTGAGGGGATCCGGGGAGGGAGACTCTTCCCTTAAGAACACTGATGACAGAAGTCAAAAGTTGACACACACACACACACACACACAAGCAAAAAGCTGACTCACTGACTTTCAGGACAATATACAGTTGCAGCTACCTGTAGAATGTGCTGCGCATCAACTTCTTCATGGACCCACCGCATCATTACATACATTCAGCTGCATATATTGTTAAAACATTATTCATTATTATTATTAATGTATTAATATTCATCATTATTTTATTCTTTTTAAAAAAAGAATGTCAATAGTTTAATGAAAACTGTTTTGTGACATTTGTAAGATTGGATTTAAACATTTGATCTGGAAACTGATCTTTTCATTTCTGTATTTTTTTTGTTCTGTTCTCCACTTAGCCTCCCCTTAATGTCTCTACATATATAAATTATTAACCCCTACGCTCTGTGTCCATACATTGCCCTTTCAGGCCAGCCAAAGGCTACAGTCTTATAACATTGCTGTTCACAGCACCAATGGGAGCAAAGGTCATAAACACAGGAACTCACTCGCAATGTCCTGCAGATATGAACCAATCTGCTGAGGAGAAGAATACTGCTAACTCCACCAGCGTAGCAAAATGCATACTGAAAATACACAGTCACACTCACAAACGACCCCCTGGTATAATCATGCCTTGCAGACGAGGCATAATTTAGCTTCACAAAGCTAGAAAAATACAATGAGAAGATGAGTCAGTCTTGGCTGTTTAGGTGGTATTCTCCCTCTATGCCCTCCAAGCACAGATGTGAATTTGTCTGTGTGCGGTAACTGTGTCAGTGTAAGACTGTGTGAGCGACTGCTACGACCTGCTCTGATCATCATTCTAAGTTAAGTCTAAGTTTTCTCACTAAAAAATAAAGTGAGCAAAGAGATGAATGGAAAAAAAGTCGGAGAAAAGGAAATTTAAGAGTGGCGAAGCACCTGATAAAGGGAGTGTAGTCCATGTGAAGACGGGAGCACGAGGTATCTGACAGCTCTTGATTAGGGGGACTGAGAGAGGCGCCAGGATCAGATCTGGAAGCAGCTGCAAAAAGCCTTATTATAATACAGCATGTGACAAATAACGGAAATAGAGAGTGCCCAGATGCATCTGTATATATATGTGTGTGTGTGTGTGTGTGTAACTAGAGTTTAGTACCTAGCTCTCTGCTTTCTGCACCGTCTGTGGTAGATTCATCACTTGCTCTGTGATGGACTTGGTTAAGAAACTTGAGACGAGACTGTAAAGCCTAAAAAGATAAAACATTCTGTCTGTAGTAGCTGTTTGAGTAAGTGAGGGCCATATCAAAATGAATTTAAAAACAGAATAACAGAAAATAGAAAATGTCACTGTTAATACACATTGAAATGCTTATAAACCATTTATTAGCAATTGTAAAGGTTCATAAAGATCAGTTGCAACTGTATTATGGGCAACCATCCATGTTTATAGATGAACTACATGGTATTTATTAAAAATTTACAAAGAATTATTAAAATGACTGGCAACTTTAAAATAACAATTGCCTAACGGTGCAATATCTAAACATTTTACTTTAAATCACACAAAAATTAAACGTACTATGTGTAAAAATTGGACTGTAGCTGTGTTAGCTAGTTAGCTTGATTAGCTGTGCATCTAGTGGTCCAGACTGGGGCACAAGGGGTTAGGAGTAGTGACTACACTACTAGCCCAGGAGCCTTGGGATGCGCCAGGGCTAGCTAGTTAGCAGGCTAACGTCAGTTGGTAACTCTTCAACACAATGCATAGACATCATAACTTAAAAAATGTTATTTCTTTACATAATGCACATTTAACTAAAATTATTAACAGAATGTAAGAAATATCAAATATACAACTTTAAAGTCAAATACATCTTTGTAGTGTGTTGGGGACACTCCCACACTTTCCCATTGCTCTGGGCTCCCAACCTAGGCATACTCAAGACAGCTAATAGGACAGCTAGCTTCATGGCTACCTGAGCTAACCAGCTGCAGTTAGCAGCAGTTAGTGGTCACTCTGGTGATGCTTCTCCCTTTTTGTTTGGAGAATATGAATTCAACGTGGCCAATTCTTACATATTGCACCTTCAACAAATGGTTCATAAAGCATTTCATTGTTAACAGTGAAATAATTATTGACAAAAGTTTAATTAATGATAAATGTACCATTTATTAATGATGGTCATTATAAAATGTAACCCCATTACAGTACATACACAACGTCTGGATTACCTTGTCACATCGGCCTGCTTCAGCCATTTCCCAGGCTTTTTTAAAAGCTTTAATTTGGTCCATTCTCTCTGTGTTCGTCACCTTGATGCTCTCTGCTTTGCCCTTGTCGCTGACCACACGCAGCGTCCAGTTTGGCTTCGTCAAGTCAAGTCCCTGCACAAACATATACACACACGAACCACACATACACACACACATAGAAGTAACGCACACGCTCACGCACGAAACATCAGCTGAAGGTCACCGCAGCACAACACTTATTATAGAGAATGTCTCTTTCAACAAGCACCTCAGACCGTCTGGTACACAGTCTGGGTTTTTATGTGCTGTTCGGCTGTCTTGTCTTCATTGGAAGTAACAGATCATTTTTAGTACATTCATTAAGTCCTAAAAAAAAATCTATTAAAAATGGGAATTTATTAAAGGGGATTAGTATTCTGAAAATCTGCCTTTCAAATGTCATTGTCTTTCGGGTTTGACGTTTAACACGGCAGAGAATAAAGAGAATAAAAGCCACCTATTACATGGATCAGAGGTTTATCAAGCAGCTGCGTTTCTGGCTGCTAAACCAGGACCATTACAGAGAGAATTACAGACCAGGAGATTACAGTGTGTGATAAGACAAGTGTCTCTCATTCAGTGCAAATACACACGGGTCATCCTGGCAGTTGTGGGATATGGTTGATGCTGGTCTTTTTGTTAGCATTTCATAGTCACTGGGCAGCAGAGCCAACCAAATATGTAAATGCTGACCTGCCTGATAAAGCAAACTAAAAATTAAATAAAAGGGGACATCAGGACCGAGTTCAACAACAATCTCATTATGTGTGGTTCGGATGGGAATCTGTGAAGAGGAGTGAAGTGTGTACTCCACTGAAGTGCCACACCCTCCTCTTGAAAAGGTTAATATTACTACTTACGCTAATTTTGCTCAAAGTTTTACATGACAAGTACGCCTGCACCCTGTCTTAACATAGGATACTATGGGAAAATATGTAGCTATGGAATGATAACAAAAGCAGTGCACAGCCTTCATATGAGCACGTTGCCTATTTGCATTCGACCTTGCTTTATTGAATGGTTTTCATACGTAGCATTCTTATATCATTGCCAAGCTAAACAGATAATCCTTCACATTATGGATATGAAATATATACACAATACTGGTTCTAAATTGCAGTTGACAGTGTTGTTGTCTGTGGTGAAGCATTACCATTACCAGCGTGGTGGCAGACTTGGACGTGGCAGCTGGCTTCCCCTTGTCCTTGTCACCTTCGCCTTTGCGGCTAGCTTTGGCCGTGTCAGATTTGTGTCCATCATGGCTCGGCGTGTCTGCAGCAGGTGAACACGTCACGTCCTCAAGCTTATGTACTACATTTTGCAAACAGAGATGAGGTAGATTCACTTTTTCTGTCATCATCAACAAAGTCAGAATACCTTACATTTGTGCAAAATTCAAGTCCCTTCTTGTTTTTAAGATTAATGTTTGATGCTTTACTGTGTAGAATGATGTATGGGTCTAAGGACAGAGGGTGTCATACATGGTGCAGATGGAAAAAACTCCCGAGACAATATGATTCATGATTTTTGGGCTATAAAAATAAAATTGAATTGACTTGGCATACCCAAGTTTCGGCTAATCAAGCTAACGGCAGCTGCAGTTAGCAGCAGTTAGCGGTTACTCTGGTGATACAGTATGCTGCCCCGATTGTTCTGAGAATGAATTTGACAGGTGGCCAATTCTCAAACTTGTGAATTGAAAAATATTTGCAGATACATATTCTGGAATATCTAAGAAGAATAAGTGCCTTTTTAAGGATTTAATGTGGTAATTATACTATTTTTTGTGCAAAAACAATGCCAGATACACATTAGTGCATTTTTCATGCCTTAAAACATTCGGGAAGGGGATCTTCTCAACCAAACTTTCCACATGTTTTGATCAATTCAATAAAAGTCTAAAGACTTAAACCTTTCTCAGTGAACCTCAGCTGTTCACATCCTGCTTGACACAAAGCTCCTCTGCGGTGGGAGTGGTGAAAACGCTTCATGTGCCGTGTGGTCGAGCGTGTGCTAGATGGCACTGTTGCACTTTACATCTTAAATGAACACAATCCCCCCAGCTTAGATGAGGCATTAACCATGAGTCTCACTTCTCTGATATAGAGAGGCATGATAATCCATCATTCAGCTGACACCCTGCCATTCTGCCTGGAGAGCTTTGGTGCATGATCATTGAGTTACTCTTATCTCAAGTCATACAGAAATTCAATGTTCACACTGGATCTAAATATCAATCTGTGGTGGTGTAACGTCAGGCTGATACATGTATTGAAAACTGATTTTCAGCGGACCAAATTTAAATCGAATGTATAACTGGTTGATGAAAGCCTGAATACACTACTGCTTAGATACTAAAAATGTGCTCTCTTGGTAGCGCAGCAAAGAAAATGTCAACGGAATTAAAACTACTGCGCAACTGCATGTATGGCTACTGCTTTAACAGTATATACTGAGGTTTAAAGCAGAGATGTGTAAGCGTGCATGCATTAAACATGCGCAGTACAGTATTTTGACTGCAGCTTGTTAAACAGCTTGTTAAGGAGGTTTCAAAGCTTGACGTGGCGTGTAGTGCGTGTGTATCCATGTAGCATGTAGGGAGCATGATCAAGGGCACAGCTTCACCACTGAGACAGAGTTTAACTGGGTGAAATTAATTCACTTTCCTGCTGAGATATTTCCCAGGGCACCAGGGGGCAAGAGCCAGCTTCATTTGACTTCCTATTGACCCACTTTCACGAGCTTATTGGAAAACCACTGGAGGTTTGTGTGGACACTGGCCTACACATGCACACACGTGGACAAGCCCGAGCATAGGTTTAAAAAAATAATAGAATAAAATTTAAAAAAACCTCAGCGAGCTCACATGCACAGAAAACACATGTAAATGACTAGATGACCACGCGGCGTACTGTATATACGCAGTAAGAAATCCTTAACATTCCCCTCACGCATGACCATTACTTAAATGAATATAAAAACAGTGGTATGTCTTCCTCTGTAGTCAACATACAGTACATCTGCTATCTGGATATCTGGCTATTTAGAAGTACCTCCCACACAAAGACACACACACACACACAAACACACACACACACACACGCACACATACATCAACCTCAGATTTCATGCCACACAAACTGAATGGGTGAATCCAGGGACTACTGTCAGGAGCAACAGAGGGAAGAGAATGAGCATTCAATGACAGCAGGCAGGCCACTCTCTTCAGGCAATCATGCAAATGTGTCACCCATGCAGCACCTCTTTCACATCAACATCCACCCGTGCCGCAATTAATTCACCCCCTTCAGAATTTTTAAGAAGCCCCTGCAAATTTCAAAGCCCTGATTTTCCAATCGATCCAATTTGCGCAGCATGATTAAAGGCGGAGAAGCAGAGTCGGTGGCAGAGGACGGGATTACCGCCTCAGCCAACGACCAGTGGGCACAAGAAATCACACTCTGTGATCTGCGAAAGCAGCTGTATTCATTTGGCTTTCATTAGGCTTGTGATTAACAGGCCGCTGGCTAGCAGAAGCAGAGAACAAACTGTGTCCGCCTTGGCCCCTGACACTGCCTACTGAGTATCTGTCACATTTCACACCGAACACAAACATGAGCTGTGTATAAACAAATATTAAGGCCACATTAGAAAATCTATTCAGAGCCCATGGCTCAAATGCTGAAAACTTAAAATGTAAATTCTTTCATGAGGCATTATGAGAATATTCGGGGATATCTGGACCGTTCATAATGCGTATTTAGACTTTTATTTGGATGGTCAGATCAAGATTCATTACTGAACTAAATAATAACCAAACTTGTTTTCATGTTTTCAAGCGGAGCAAAACATAAACAGTGACTTCCTTCCCTGTGTTTCCCTTGGGCAACTCAGTGACTGCTTGATGTGGCGTTTGTGATTGTCTTAAGTGTGTACCTCTCATTTCATTCTTCTCCAAGTCTCTGAGCATATGGACAAAAGCCAGCTGAGACTCATCCAAACCCCAGCTCTTAAAAAGCACCTCTGCCTGCACCACATACTTATGACCCTGTGAAACACAGACAGGCAAAATCAGAGTACAACATCCACATCACAGTTTGAACGCGATGTGATAGACAGATACACACATTACAAAAAAAGACCTATACAGCATATGGAAAATAGCATGCTTCTCATGTTAGCTTTCTCATGTTAACGCAAAGCTAACATGAGAAGCATGCTATTTTTTATTTTGTGAAAACTATATTAGTGCTGATGATTCACAGAGAGACACAGAGACCTTCATGCTCTTGCTGTTCTTTGCCCTCTTGACAGAAGCACATGCTTGGCACAAAGGGAGAGAGGAGGCAGAGGGTGTGTTAGCCAAGATTATATCAGGGGTGGCAACTCCCACATCCATCACACTGAACAGAAAAGACAGAATTTCAACAAAATCCCAAGGTGAGACTCAAACTAATAGAGTGGGACACATTCCCGAAAAACAGAAGATTAGCCACATATAAGCTTTTTAGTGTTGTCCGATGTTATGAATACCAATAACGCCGCTGTATGTCTCTATAGCCACGGTGACATCGGCGTATCTGTTTGTTCATGTGTTCGCTTCCAAACAGATTACACAACAGGAGCCTTCAACATTAATGCACAATTACTGAGCATCAATACGTCTGGTGTGTGTCCCCGCGGTGCAAAGCAGCGCTTTAATCACTGACCCTAATTGCTCCCAAGTCTTGATCAATGGTCTCACTCCTGATCAAGAGCTGTTTATTCTGGCCTGCTGCTGATCTGATCTGTGGGATCTGACATAAGCTGTCTCATTACTATTGATGTGTATCACCGTTGGTTTACGTCGTTAAAGAGAATAAAGTAAAAGTCTCGAAAGGTTTGCTGCACAAGCATGTGTTATTGTTGTTAGATGTCTCAGTCCACTGCTGTAAATGTCAAATGAACACTTATTTGTGAGCGTTTACTGAGGAAGCATTTTAAATGACTGGCTGTCACCACAGCAAAATAAACCTCAGTTGATTTTCCTTGTTTTATGGACTATCGGTGTGTTTTTAGGTGTATGTGATGGTATACACATATAGTGTGCTATAGTACTATTCGATGTGGCAATCATCAAACTATGACAACGGTAAGATAGGGGGGTCTTCAGACAGCCGAGTGACTCATAAATAACACACATATCGCTGCTCCGTGACAAGCACTGATAAGTCAGACAGTAACAACAAAACCACCCCTCCAGTTTCTGCTGCTCTCCTCTTGCAAATTTTGTCTGTGTGAGAATGTGTGTGTGGGTGTGTGTAAGTTCATGTGTGTGTATGTGTGCGCATGCCTGTCGTTATGTGTATCTGGCAGTGAAAAATGGATATCAACACAGGCAGCGAGCAAGTGGGTGAGAAAGACAAGAGAGATAGAAAGTGAGATGCACGCTCGTGTGCGTGTGCAAGTGAGATCAGTTAAGTGTTTTGAGCAACAGCAGATACCACGCAGGCGGTTGTCAGTGATACCATAGTCTCTGTGGGAGGCTGCGGCTGGTCAGACGAGGAGTCTGATTTCCCAGCTGTGTTGTCCTCCCCGTCGCTTTTCTGGGAAGTGTCTGCCACCTTGACACCCTTGTCCTGGATGGGGGATCCCTTCTGGTTCTGCTTTTTCTCACTGGTGCAACTGGAGGCTGTAACACGAAGAGAGATACTAAACTGAGCGTGGTCAGCAATCTGTCCTTTTGTAGCTGATGGAAACATTTACTGAAAAGTAGACTGAAGAGTTTCAGAGGCAGGTTTTAGAAGAGCTCTTGAGTGGAGAGCGTGTACTGTCTCGATGTATCTTATTGATCATGCTGACATTGCAAAAAAGGGTAAATTCGCCCCAAAAACGTATTAAAATTAACTTTTTTTTTTCATATTTCATCATATTGTCATATTTCTTATTGGATTTGAAATCTCATTGGCTACATGACACATCAATCATCCAGAGGCTGGCATGTAAGTGGCTCAGGAGAGAGGAGAAGGAAGAGAGAGCTGGTCACTGGCCTACACAATCACTCAGCTGTTGCAGGCATATCGGTGGGCATCAAAAAGCTGCCATCTCAGTATCTCCGGTGTAGCATGAAAAGCATCCACGATTGCAGGTTTTTACCATTTTGTAACCATTTAATCACGGGATACTGAGTCTTGGACTAGATATGTCACTGGAATGGCTGTATTGGACCTTTGGGAATAGAAGATAGTTTTTGGAGTTTGATGCACTACCGAAACACACAGACTCAAAAACTCCATACATGCTAGTTTGTTAGCGTGTTTGTCTTTTTGTTTGTACCTCACTTATGTTGTTTGATTCGGAAATGGTTTGCATGAATAGATTCACAAGAATCTAAGCTTTCTAACAATGTATGGCATGACTAGACACTTAAATTGAGGCATTTGCCTGTTTGCTTGGCAAAAATTATAATTAAAAAAAAGAAACAAATTAAAACAGTGTATCTTCCCAGATACAGGCTTTGTGCTAATCTTGACAAATGCACTGGCAGCCTTTATTACAGGCACTAATTTGCTGCAGTACAAGTAGAACCATTAAATAAAGTATCTCTGACCCTACCTTACATCTCATGAAAATACAGGGAATAATCACTGATAGACTGAATTAGCCTTTCTCCATTTATAGGACTACTTTTACTGCCACAAGGGAGCCCCAAATGAGGCTGCACACGTTTTATGATTAAGCCACAACAGGAATAAGGTGATCCATCACAACTATTCCTATTGACTATGACTGTGACCCAAAATATTTAACATTTAATCCTACCAATTTAAGTACAGTTGTGTCATGATGGGGCCATTCCCCAGAAATAGAGTAAATCAACAACTTTAACCAAGAGGTGGTAAAATCAACTAATCCAGAGTTTTACAGTACATACTGCCACACTGCTAAAATTACTATCCTGAAAGTCCCTTTGCCAAAACACTAATCCCAGCTCACTAGTAGTGACAAGTTACACAACTCTTAATGCTAAACCCCAAGTCAAGCTATTTGGTGTTTGGGAGGGTTATCAACACTGAGCACATTAGTGTGGTTTTGAGCAGCAGAGAAAACAAATGCATGATGAATTGGATTTTGTGCTTCAAAAAGGAATGTCTGCGAAATGAATTACAGCCAGTGTTCAACAAGAGTTCAACAACTGTTTGTTTCATGTTTGACACTAAAACGTACTGTACCAAATCAATTCTTTAAAAAAGTGGCTGCAGCCGGTTAAGTGACCAGACACAGTGGAAGTTGAGCCCATAACTTGCACAAAGTATCATGAGGGCTGGGTAAGGGGGATAGATAGCTATATCAACTGCTCACCTTCGTTGGCCAGGAAGACGAACGCAGGAATTATTGAACGACCCTTCCCCGTGTTGCCGGCCACCTCTTTCTCCTGGTCTAAAATGGACAGGCGGATCCAAACATCTGGCTTGGAAGTCTGAAACTGAACTGTTCCCAGGACGTCTGTCGTCACCTGCACATTGTAGCTGCAGAGAAGTTTTAAACGATAGTGGTTACCATTAGTCTCTCAGAGGATCCCTTATGTCGCCCTGTGTTAGAAAAAGGGGCTTTTCTGACAACTTCCTTGAAAGGTTACCTGCTACATTAAATATATATCTCATAATTCTCTTACCGACATATGAGGTTTTTGTCATTGGGGATGTAATAATTCAGGAATTCGTTCACTGAGAACGTGTTGAGTGGAGTCTGACAGGACAGTTTTGGAAGAAGCTCCCTTGAGCCAATCAAACGCATCCTCCACTTGGCACCAACAGGGGGTGATTCAGGTGTGACAGCCTCTGCTGCAAAGGTATAACCAAGCTGGAAAAAGAGATCCAGAGGAGAAGGTTTAACACACTGGTTTATGATAGTAGAATTGTTCCCAGCATTATTATGCCACAACTGACAGCCAACGGTCGAAACAAATGTGTACACAGAGGCAGGAAACATTCCTTAAGTGAAGCAATTAATCATAGTAAAAAGCATACTGGGAGGAAAAGGGACATGAAGGTTTGGCGTACAGGATTTACAACATCCACAGACCTTGTTCGGTTGATAGACATGGTTTGCCGGTTTGTTGAAGACCAGCTCCTCTCCTGTGTCGTTATTTATGATGTGCAGACAATTAGGGATTGGGGAGTAGATCTTTGGTACCAGCAGCATCTCCTCGGGAACCAGGAACACCTCTCTTCAAAAACAACAAATATCAAGTAAAATAACCAGATATTAATTTAAGGTCTGACCAAATTGTCAAGTAGTAGTCCCCTGTCACAGAAGTATCTAGATTCCCTGATATCAGCTCTACTGGCAGGAATGACGAGCTGAGTCAAAGGCAACGTTATGATATTTGGTGAGAATGGTATACCAGTCATTTACACCTAGATTGACTCAGGTTTTCGAAGCCAGTTGGGTGTCCCCTTTCAATGACAGGCCTAACCTTTAAGTTACAACGTTCTCTTACCTAAAGACCAAGAGCCAGGAGTTGGCTGTGTCTTGAAGAGGGACAGAGTAATCAGTGAAGGTGATTCTGGTCCATTCATCCTGCTGACAGGAGTAGAGCTCTGCTTTCCTCTCAGGGTGGTCAATGATATACCTGTGCAGAAAACACAGAAGTGCAGACCACATTTAGAAACTTCCAATTTGAATTCAGCTAGTTAGCTCAGTTAACCGTGCAGCTAGCCGTTGTATTAGCTGACTCTGCCTGGAATGTTGTTATCGTTTACTATCAGACTGTCAACTCTTGAGGCACAAACTCGCTAGGGGCTAACTGATTAGCATGCTAACTTCAATAGATATCTCTACAAAACGATGCATAGATGTCTTTGACATTATATCTTATATATAACAGTTACGTCTTCACATTGGGTTGAAAATGTCAGATAGTTAGAATGTTTTAAATTAAGATATTACATATTGCACATTTAAGACCACATGTATTGTAAAAAGACAATGACAACATCTATTCTTAGAAAACAAATTACACAAATTTCTTGTAAGAAAACAGAACTCTGATGTAAGTGATTATGAACGAAATCCAGTAAAAACAAAGACAGCATTGGAAAGTACATGCACTTGTCTCCGCATGAACTTTGACTTGAGTGGATGTTTCTGTCAGTTAAGAAAAACACATGCTCAGAGGCTCACGACAACCCCCACCCCACCCTCCGCGCACACAGTGACCGAGCTCTCCACGCTCATGCACACACATACTTCCCCAGGCAGCGGGTCATTCGGCAGACGCTGCTAGCCGATTGGAACGAGGGGAGGATAAACAGCAGATGGTACCACTGGGAAAAGATGGAACACAATGTGGAAAATGCTCCCCGCCTGGCCACCACAGGCCGCCACAACCAGGAGAGGGAGCAGATTCTGGGCAGGCGGTGCAACAGAGAGGCTAAACGTATGCCGTACAATATACATGGTATTGGCACAAGACTGTAGTCGGAATCCTCATATTCTCTCAGATAATGACATTAGTGTGAACGAATACCTGCCTGTTAATAATGTGTGAGGTGTTTGTGTGACATTGCGTACACATTATACTATATGTTATCATTCAGAGTCATTATGATTATGCATTTCTCCTTCATTTACCGTAACAACAGGGCAGCATGTTTTTCTGCATCTGAGTCAACCTTCGGCCACATGTCTAAAAGGATCTTAGATGCACTGAGATTCTCCTTCGTGCCTGAATGACATGTGCGCACACACACACACACACACACACACACACACACACACACACACACGCACAGACACACACAAAGAAAAGCAGCCACCATTAAAGATGAAAGACAATCCATGTTGCTGTCAAACACATGAAAAAATTATTGTCGCTGACCTAGTTCAGGGAAGGAAACAGAAACTGCAAACGCATTTTTGCCTCATTCAGCGAGAGGTGATAGGAGCAGATTATTCACACCTTGACATTAACTTTCACACTCATCTCACCAGACAGGTAACTGCTGTGACAGAACACAACCTTTGATGAAATATGTAGCACGGTGTGTTCATGGGTATGTGTGTGTCGGTAAGTGTGCGATTGTGCATACAAGTGAGAGAAATGCTCGGAAGAGACAGCTGCATGATAGACGTTCTCGCATCTGACATGCGGTATAGGTGTCCTCACATCCTCCCTCCACCACCTCCTTCCCTAGTGCTCAGCTCTCCCTTTTCAAATGGCCAATTTTCCAAATTGATGCAGCCATTATGGCAGGCCGAGGCTGGCTATTGAGAGATGAAGACCTCCTATCATCTTTATAACCAAAGGGAGGCGACACACAGACAGAAGAAGAGGGGAAGGACGGAAAAAAGGGAGCTGCACAAAAATGTGGGGTGAGCAGCAGGTTGTTTGCGGTAGTCAGTAGTGTAAAAATAAGAAAAGGCTTACTTTCCTTTAAAAAACTGGCTTTTCAAAGTGTAGTTAGACAGACTGTTTTTAGAATATGACTGGTGTTTTGCCATTACTGTGAGTGCCACTCTGAAAGCTGCACTTTGTGCTTTGACTTGGTAATGAATGAAAATTTGAGAGAATTTAACCATGACAAGCTTATTTGACAAGTCAAGCTATTCAGCCTGTGTGCGTGTGGTGTGCGCGTGTGTGTGTATTCTCATGCAAATGTCGCATAACCACCAGAAATATTTTTTAGCATTTCTAGCAGATGGGTTCTATAATGATGTGGATGTCTGGTGTGCTCAAACCACATTTTCAAGCCATAAAAAAATAGGCAACGTCCCATCAGTGCTGCTGCACAGCACGGTTTTATGCAAGTACTGCATTAATGAGGCTGTGGATACTCCCATATGTGCGAGCTATTCTGAGGGTGACAGGGTCATGTGTTGTGCCTGTAGAAGACACAGTTAGCTTTGGGTCCTGGCCATAAATAGAGACTGTATGGGCACTGTGTCACCTCCACTGTTTCCTTCAAACAGCGGCACACCTTCAAAGTAAGATAATTACCACCACCTCTGGAGAAAATTCAATATTAAAAATAATTTAACTGAGACTGAGGGAAATTGCCTGCAGCCTGCGCAAGGACATAACTGGAGCTGAAAGAGTGCAAGAAACAAAAAGCAACACTGATGAATATATTTACAGAGGGAAAGCTGCTCTGTCTGTCTAATCTCTCGTTTTTCCTCCAAACTGTCCAGCGTTTCTCTCTTCCCAACCTTTCATTTGCTGTCAACATTGAGAGAGTTTGGCTGTCGATGCAGGAATGATGTGTGCATAATGGTGAGTGCGTGCGTTTCCTACATGTGTGTGTATCCCCTCTGTGGCCACCCCTCATCTGTCAGCGTGTATTAGTAAGAGTGGCAGTCTCATCAATACATATTTGTGCCTCTGCTCAGAGGCTCAATATACGCCATCGGGCTAAATCAACCAGTGAATGTAAGAAACAGAAGGTGTTTTGTGTGTGCGTATGTGCGTGTTTTTCGGACACTAAATAATAATCTACAAACGAAACACAGGTATTCTGTCGTTTTAGTTTTTATTTTGACTTTCCAGTTGCTGCAGATGTGTTGTTGCAGATCCCTCGAACATAGAGTATCACAGAGGAAAGACCGTCCAATTGAAATCTAGTAATCTTTCTATCTAGTGAAATGAAAGATAAAGCCTGACCATGATACCTGAATGAATACATCTTCTATGTGTGTATGTGTTGTCTACCTGGTTTTGAGGCACTAAAGATCTCTCGCACCATGTGCCCTTTGAATCCAGCTTGCAGAGCGGTGACTGCCTTGACCTCCCTGTCTGTTGGCTGCCTGTTTCTCCAGCTCTCCGGGGCCTCTAACTCTGCATCCACTTAAAGGGAGAAACAGCAGAACACTGCAAGTTAATATTGTACTCTGAGCTGAGAAAACTGTTAAATACAGTGTAATGTGATTTATACTTTCACAATAATACAAAATTATTTTGAATTAAATTAATTTAAATCAGTTTGCTATTGTGTAATTAAGAAACAGCAGGTGTAATACAGGGTTTTAATGCACTGACTTTAGCAAACATATGTAGAAGGACAAACAATTGGCACTTACATGTACGGGACTGTTCTTTATGGTCAGTGGCCAAGAGTGTAGGGTCAGCTGTGAGGGCCAGGACAGCAAACCGCTCCTCTGCTGTCAGCTTCCTGCCAAGTGCCTCACACAGCATGTGGTGAACTGCACTGTTAAACACCTACACACACACAAACACACACACAAACACAATGGTTATTTTCTTTGACATATTATTAACTTAAATTACATGCTATATGGTCACAGATGCACTACTGTAAATGATTTAGTCAATCTGAGGCAAAGACTTAATGTCGCAACTATGAATTCACTGCCAGTGTACAGAAGTCAGAAGTAAAGTAAGGTGAGCTTTCCACTAAATTTACAGTACAGTACATCACACCTGTGTATCACCATGAAAGCAGAGGTAAACAAGCTACCCTGTGGTGTTTTCCCAGGGTGGTGTTGATGTTTTGGGGGCAGTGAGCCTCTTCTAGCATTCTTCTGGCTGCTGGCTGCTCCTGCTCATCGCTAAAGGAGGACACCACCCTGGACAGGGCCCTCAAGATGGACGAGGCCTGCTCAGCGAAACGAGCACTTTCCTGTTTAAAACAGTTAGGATGCATTTAAAGTTTGTTTACTGCAGGAAATTAAACAGGATGCAAGTTAAATAGAAGAGACAGACAGAATGCCCACAACAGGAATACATTGCAGTGCATTAGGGCTGTTACAGGAAATTTGCTACAAGTATATAAACTGTGATTGACTGAGGGTTACAGGGAAGACAAAAGGCATTTTATTTCTTTTCATGTGTTTGTGCCTCACATGAAAATGTTTTTGAAAAATGATTCCGCAGCACAAATATCTGGTTTGAAAGTCATAAAGCAGAAGCGCCATCGCACTGAAATAATGTGATTTTCTAAAGTGAAGCTGGAATACATCCTATTCAAAAATGTTACAGCGAGGACAACGCAACAAGGGCAAATTCATCCTGTCCCTCTGTATCTATCTATTCAACAAGCCCTGTTGTTTACTTTTTCATATTATCCTGGTTTAGGCGGAACAGGCTGTAAACATTCTGTCCTGTATTTGTGTATTTCTTTTTTTATTCCTACATTCCTTTGTTCCAACACATATCCAATGGAAATACCTAAATATTTTCTTTCAAAAGGAGTGTGCAGCCTTGGCAGAGGTATTCATGCTGAGTGCTCCTGTATTTCTCACTAACTATGTGCCCCTCTCGGAGCCTTTTGTAATAGCGAGGGAGTGACTTGGAGATTGAGAAGGAAATTAAAGCAAATGGCATATCGCCCTTTATATCGGAAATGTACATGTTCTGGTAGCAGCGGATGACAGAAAAGCATAGACAGGATGTTGAAGGTATCCATGTCTTGTTTGTCTGTGTGTATTTAGACATGAGAAAAAGGTACGAACACAGAAAATATCACTTAATCTTTCATTTGGTAGATTAATTCAGCTGTGGCCGACCCCTCGGGTGGAAAATTGCATCTACAGATAAAGAAAATTCAAATAAACATTCCTTATCCCGCAAACCAACTAACAATACCTCTCAAATCCATAGACTTCATGTGTGAAATTACTATTGATGCCAAATGACTGTCAACTGATATTTAAAGCCCTTAGTCACCTTGGTAAGATGTGACATGACGGTTTCTTCGTCCCCAAAGATGAAATGTGTCGTGCTGCACAGGAGAACGTGGTAGCCCAGTGCCGCCTTTGTGTTGAGACACAATACATGTCGCCTGTAGGGGGAGAAAGGGAAACTGAGCATTTTGAAAACAGGACCACATAATCCAGGTTTACAGTGCTATAAACAACACTTAGATTTTCTGTGTGTCTCCCAGCATTTCTTACCAGTGTTTCCTTGTGCCTCCCATTTTGGTATGTTTCTGATTTTGGTTTCTTGTTTCTCGTTTGATTTGAACTTTGCTTTTCTGTCGCACTTTGTTTCAGCTTTTTAGTTGCTACTTTTGTTTTTGGTCCTTGTGACTCATTTTTGCTTTCTCCTGGTTTGTATAGATTTCTTGTGTTTTGTATTTTCAGCTTTTACTTTATCAAAGCTCACTTTTGGTTCCCCTATTTCTTGCCTCCTGTGTGTTGTCTGCGTTTGGGTCCTCTTCTCTTGTGACAAAGCGGAACACCTCCACCAACCACAGTGAGCACAGAGAAAATTTACACTTTCAGCTGATTAATGTGGAAACAGCCTCTCAGTGTCAAAGTCATACATCGTCCTACACAGAACTCGAACATTCAACTGCAGAAACATGAAAATCACATTTTTGACCTGAGGGGGACTGGATGCTTCTTCAATTATAATTAAATGCCTCCTCCAATAATAATGAACAAATGTCTTTCAATTACAATTACCGCCACACAGTTACTGCACACTCAGAGAGAGAAAGTGTATGGAACGACAGCGCATTCCACAGAATGAAATCCTTTTTCTAGTCTTAACAGTGAGACAATGTTTCTGTCAAGTAAGACTGAGTGGGTCAAACAATCCAAAGTGCTGTATCCTATCCTGTCTTTTATGGCAAGTGCCAAGCTGAGTTCACGGGGCCTGGTCAGGCATGAGAGAGTGGAACCCCACTTCCTTGGCCCCATTAGCTTTACATAATTCAGCCATCACAACCTAACTAGATGGATGAGCACTGAGGCGACGCTGGGCTATTGCTCTAGAAGAAGACAGTGGATGGGAGAGAAAGAGAAAAGAGGGTGAGGAGTATAGGAGAGATGAAAAGAGGAGGGGACAAATGGAGAGGTAGAGGGAAAGAAAGGCAGAAAGAAATACCTATATGACAATAAACTACTTCAAAATTAATAGATTAGCACAGGACAGAATAGAAGAAGAAGGCATACAAGGTCAGTGAAGAGACAAAAGAAAATAACACACTGGCAAAGTGGTGTACCACAAACAGACGGAGATAGAAATAATGGTTTAATAATCTCCAAAAGCATGGACACATCAGCTAGTCTTTCTTGCAGAGTGTACTATGGGGCGTATGGGCACGATAAGTTGAGTGCTATGTGTGTGATTATGGCTCAGTGGTAATTGCACTGCTGCATACCTGCACCTGACCCCTAGAAACTAGGCCCTCTGCTTCTAGGCCAAGAAGCATCCATTAATAGAGACTAGGACAGATGCTTTTTACTGCTTTTCAGAGCATCTGAGGTAGGCAGATATCCTCTGCACACTTTATGATAGCTTTAAGTAGATCTCTGCATAGCTGTAAAAAATCACAACAAGAGTGAAACGCTTCCTTTCATCAAAAAAGCTCCCACAGGCGCTGTACGAAAAAGAAGAAGAAGAAGAAGAAGCGCATACATTTTTGAAACAGGTTCCCAAGATGGGAATTAAAGCTGTAACCTTGGCAGCATTGGTGTCATTGTGACGAGCGTGTAGGGTGAATTAGGGTTATGAAGCCTTAAAGCGGTAAAATGAGAAGAAATGTGAGGTGGGATGACTTTTGTTTAGATACATATGAGAAATATGACAATTGACATCAAATGCAGAGTTCAAATGGCATCAGAGAATTACCACACATGAGTAACTCCACCAGCTTTACAGGTCTTGGGGGTATGTACTACTGCATATATGAAAAAAGTAATATAATGGCGTTTGTTGCTCCAGAGGAAGCTGGGTGTAATCTGATAAACTGCCTCTAGTGATGTCACTCACATTGCATTGTGGGTAATGTGGTCAACAGGAAGAAAAATGCGTGGAATAAAAAAGGCGATGTGTTTGGTTTTGCTTCATGTTTGATTCTGATCATGCGTTTTTAAACTGTCCATAATGAGTCCTACATTGTTATAGGAGTGCAGTGCTAAACCAGTGGACTGAGTGTACAATACCCACAATGCAACCTAGCCATGGAGTGACATCAGTGGAGGCAATTTATCAGGTTACATGCAGCTTCCTCTGGAGCCACAAAAAGCATTAAACTACTTTTTTTTGCATATCCAGTAGCGCTCCCCAAGACCTGTTAACACACTTAAATGTGTAAAATTGGTGGGGTTGCCCTTTAAGTCAGGAAGCCTATGATTAGATTAGACTGGTCACAAGTGTGAAGCCTTAGTAAAAAAGTATATACAAAATTCTAAGTATGAAATGATCTACTGAAGAATATACTACTAAATAAATGTAAATCTAAGAACATAGATCTGTGATGTTCTAGTCTGTGCCGGCTTATGAACTTGATCTAGGCTTTTCATTTTGATCAATACAGCTCTCTGTCATCAGTATTCATTGATGCTGTCCTACCCTGGGGGTAAGTTAAGCATGGCTGCTTTTGAGGAGGTGGTCTTGATGGTGAGAAGAGGCAGCTGAGGCCGCAGGTTTATCCAGGAGTGTGACTGGGCGGTGAGCAATGCGGACCTACGTGCTGCTGGTGTTCCCTTTTCTACGAGGGGAGAGAAAAATGGGGGAATTGGTCTGCCGCCACACTCACAATATCACAAACACGGCAGGTCACATTCATAAAATGTTCACACGTACTTACTGTATTATGAATGTTTAAATATACTGTATATCCCAAATAAGGTCATAGCATATGGTTTGTGCATGCTTATAATTGCTGATAGGGACTTGAGTCAAGCTCCTTACATCGGTTGTACTATCAGAAAATCCTTTTGTACCCGAGTATGTGTGTGTGTGCGTGTGGGCATGTGTGTGTGTGGATAAATCCTTACTCTCCTCAGCTGTATCTCCCCAGAGAAGCAGAGCAGAGAAGCTGATGAGGATCTGGGTAGGTTGGAGGCTGTCCACACACAGGTAGTCAGTGCCTCTCACCTCTTGACACTGGAGAGGATACACACACACACACACACACACACACACACACACACACACACACACACACACACACTGGCGTTATCAATAAGGCAGACAAGGAAAAAAACAAGTGAAATAGAGGAAGTGCAGAAAGCCGTAGGAAGGGATGATGGATAAACTGATGGAAGAGTGGCTTAGTCGAAGAAAAGCTGGAGGAAAATACAGAGGAAGAGAGAGAAGTAAGTGCTGGAAGTAAGAGGATATAGAAACGAGCTGAGTGAGTTAAAGAAGCATTTGAGGCGACACCTGAATAAGACAGGCCAAGATGGTGAATTTAGTCCAGTAAGAAAAAGGAGTTGGTGAGAGAGACAGAGAGGAAGATGTAGCAGTAGGACAAGAAGAAGAGCAGAAAAGACAGATCGAGAACCAGAGAAGGGGAAGAGGATGGATACGTGTCTGGAATGATGAGCAGACTCAGCAGTCTATACACACAGACAGGCAAACACACACACACACCTACAGGAAAAGTCTGGCAAAAGCCTCCGCTACGCACATACACTCACACACTGTCACTCTTCAGAGGTGTGTATCTGCGATGCATGTGACACAAACAGTGTACTTTGAGAACTTCACACATTTATCACTTCCTGAAGACAGGCAGAAGGACCCTAACACCGAGCACTCAGGGACCACTTTCAATAAAGACACCAAATCTGGTTTAATTTGCTGCTGTTTTGGCAGACCATGGATACATTATGGTTTGTTTTAAGATCCCTTCTGCTACTTACAAAGCTTTGCACAGCATGCAATCACCAGACCACTAAAAAAGCTACTGCAGTTCAGATTGATGAACCGTAGTTATGGTCTACTGTTGAGGCTTCAGATTCTGAAACAGACTTCCAATAAACGTCAGCAAACCTGGTTCATCTTTTGGAAATAGCAGTTTGAAATAATCTTGAAGATTTTCATTCAAAAATAAATTTCTGTTAACTCACTATCTGTCACCAAATGAGGTAATAGAGTGGTGATTGAGCCTACGGCCCACAATTGTAATAATTGCAATATTTATATATCTGCAGTATCACAAATTATTTATTCGGCAAAAGTGATTGGGTTAAGTTACTGCTAATGCAGGCTGAACATTTCCCACGGCTGCAGCTTCACATTTAAAGCACTTCCCTGGCAAAGCACAAGTTGAAATTCATTTTTAAACATCAGTGATTATTACAGGGAGTGAAGGAACAAGTCGGAGCAGCCACAGTCATTCTTAATATTCATGACAGTGTTGTTGCTACCATCAATCGCAGTGTCCATTCACATTTTTATGAGTAAAGAAATGCAACACAACACATTTGTTAGACTTATCATTATTCATCATTAATCCCACATATCAATTCGACAATCCTTGACGTTCATGCGTGTGTGTGTATGTTTACTTCAGGGCTTGCTACAGCAGATGTCACAGGGTGGGATCCTGCGGTAAGAGAGTGTGTAGATGATCTGGTGCCACTGGTGCCTGTTGCAGTTTTGGACAGGACGGTGCTCTGCAGACATCAACATGGAAATTAATAACAGTGTATCGAACTGAGACCGAACATGTAGAAATGAATCACTGGGTTATTTCGTGAAACACACTGTACCTTAAAATGAGATTTCTGGATTTGATGCGGGTAGATCTGTGGTTTATGGAACACCAAGAGAGTCCTGGAAGAAAAACACAAATAAATGCCAGTTATTATTAAGCTAAAAATACTTATAATCTTGATCACTTAATTTTTAGGCCCATCAAAATCCTTATTTCATGGCTGTTTATGTATATTTACTGGTACAGTATGTTTGCAGTGCACAGGTATGTACAGTATCTGTGACTGTGTGTGCATGTGTGTCTCACTGAAAGCATTTAGCAAAGTCATCCAGGTCCACCCAGGTCTCCTGCAGGAAAGGTTTGACAGGAGCTGAGACTTCTTCAACTAAAGGCTCCTTCATTGCAGCTTCAGGGCGATCTGGAAGGAAGGTTCATATTCCAAAAATTTGGTTTGCAGTATAAAGCCGTTCATAAAGCAAAATTTTGTATTCATTATTGATAATACAAATCTGGATGATCTTCACACAGGACATACATATCTTTATCAAGCTGAGTAGAACGGTGTTTTTCATAACACGCTTACTACCAAATAGATATCGAATTGTCAGTGAAATCACCCATTTCAAAATTCTGCGAGTAACAAAACGCCTTTCCTCTTGTGACTCATAGCAAGTTATCCTAGACTCA
The DNA here is from genome assembly GCF_965226575.1 of Pagrus pagrus. Taxonomy (NCBI): domain Eukaryota; kingdom Metazoa; phylum Chordata; class Actinopteri; order Spariformes; family Sparidae; genus Pagrus; species Pagrus pagrus. The sequence goes on from NC_140200.1 coordinate 11,420,443, forward strand.
AATCATTATCTGAAACACAGTGAGCCAAATTGGCCAAACTCCCACATAATGGCATAGTGTAAGCGCACATGCACATCCATACTCCCACTCACTGACTCCCACTATCTCAGTGCATGCAGAGCAAAGTAACAGACACACGCAGACAGACACACTCTCCACCCAAAACACACACACACACACACACACAGTTGCTCTGCCCCCAAGCTCTTCTCAAAGCGAGAAGTCTGATCAGAACGCTGAGGCGGCGAGGGCCAGCGTCTGTGCTGCTGAGCAATGGTGGTCCGCTAACTCAAACTGCAGGTGTTACTAAGCAACTAAACGGGGGCAGACAGAAGGCAGGGAATTGGCTGGTTGTCATAAAGCATAATTTCAGTCCTATCTTCTTCAAAGTGTCTTGGCCAACCAATGGAAGCATGGATGGAGTGGAGGCGAGAGATGCAAATATTTCTAATCACATTAATTGGACTACTGCTGCACAGATGCTGTTCAAGTAAACCAATAACGACGACCTTCACTACATTCATCATTTCCAATAAAACCGAATTAATGAGTTCTGCCCATTCTGGTAGCCTAATATTTGAGCGCAGTGCAGGTTATTTTCGACATGAATGGGGGGGCCCGGCATGGCAAAGGAACAGCTTTTACCGTCGGAGATGTCATCGTCGTCCTTCTTCCTGTCCTCTGCAGTAACCTAAAGGGACAGAGAGAGAGGAAAAAGAGAGAGAGGCATGAACAGTGAGTTGCTGATAGAGTAACACTACCAGAGACACGCCTCCACCCTCTAGTGATTCCATGCCAGCTGTGGTGTTGCGCCGCTCTCGCCGAACACCACAGGATATAAGACAAGGTTTAATGTGACAGGGGCTGCTCCTCTCCTGCTAAAAACACCACCAGGGAATACCAGCTCTAATTTACTGCGACTGTCAGTGACAGATGAGGCATTATTATGTTGTTTAGCATGTTATGTCTCTTGGAGGGGAATTACTCAACAGCTGATTTAATGCTCGTCTGCCCGACACAATAAAGAAATATAGCTAATGAGTCATTATCAAATCCTTCAAGTATCATATAGTCTTCTGTCTGAGCAACATGGGAGATGATGTGGTCTGTAAAAGGGAAACACCCCTGCCTTGACAACAAAGCTATGTTCAAGTACATGGAGGAGTACACCTGTATCAACTTGACTAAATTCCCTCCTGGCCCCTCCATTCGACGTGAACTGGTGGATGTTCAACAGTTTACCCAGCTCTGAATAAGAATTATGCCTTTGTGTTGTGTAACTTCAAAGCAACCCCAGCCAAGACTCTCTAATAAGTCAGGGTGAGCGTGCCTGTGTGTGTGTGTGCGTGTGTGTGTGTGTGTGTGTGTGTGTGTGCGTGTGTGTGTGTGTGTGAGTCACCACTTTGAATATTTGAACATTTGAATAAATACCCAGAGAGACCCAGACAGACGGAAAAAGGCATTGTGATCGGGAGGCACACTTGATCTCCTCTCCATATTTAAATGAGTGTGTTTCCACAGGAGCGGGTAAAACTCCAGCTCTAAGGCGCGAGATGTCATGTCCACCCACAGCATGCCATTTTATCAGATGGCTTACTGTACCTGTGTATAGTAAAAGGACAGTGAGACTGATAGATCGTACACACAAGGCTCCTGGGATTTTAAGCTGCTGCTTTCAGAGGGTGAAGCTTGATTTTCTCTGATCAAATCACAGCCATTGGTTGAGGGATGGAAGAAGGGCACATTTCTTTAATCCCACACTTCATGGGGCTTTATTTTACACAGCCAGACTGAAGTCTTTGCTCTCAGAGAGACTCCTTCCAGATTTCCCCCTGAAGTGTCTCCCAATTCATACATGAAAAAAACATGAAAAAAACCTCTGTGAGGCTGTTCACAATTCTCAGGCACAAGAAATCCATTGATCTCAGAGCTGGTCTTTGGGAAGTGTAGTTCTCTCACACAGAACTGAAACCATGTCGGGGCTTTGGTGATTTAGTGATTAACCACATTCCAGGCATATTAGATGTTAAAACAGCCCAGTTCCACCAGGATCTAATTCCTTAACCCACACTCAAGTTGAGTGAGTAGGCCATTGAGGGTATTAGAGTCATCATGTGACGGCACCTTCTTCCATTCTAGCAGCTGGGAACAGAGGTTCATACTGTTGGCCAGGGTTGACAGAAACAGAGGGACGGGCCAAAACAGTAATAAGCACTTCTCACTTGACGCACAGTCCACTCTGCACGTGACTTACCACATGCTTGCGAAAGGCGGGAACGCACGCCGAGTAAAAATGTGGCACACATATGACAAATACACAAACCAATCCGCATGAGCGGGTGTGCGCGCACACATCAAACGACACATCAAATTAGCGTGTCCATACTGCCCTAGCCTAACCGCTCTATAACTGGTCACAGTTACACAAGAGGGCGATTAATATGAACTCTATTTTTTCTCTGTACGCTAGGAGTGAAGTGTAATAATGAACCCCCCAGGAGACACAGACACTGATGGCTCATCGTCTAATTGCACTGCTTTTTTCATCAGCGCAGTACACGACCTCTCCCTGTATGAAACCCACGCGCCCGTTCACCACCACCACACACCAGAGATTCTCTTTTCTCATCTCCCTCCATTTCCTGCAACGCTTTCATCTCTCTCCGTCCAACTGAGGCTCGCCTTTCATTTTGCAGCCCCTCTTCTTTCTTATTCTGTACGCTTGCCCACCCTCTCTATCTTTGTTTCTATCCTCCTCTCTGCGTCTGTCTGTCTGTCTGTCTGTGTCTCTCTGCTGCTGCTCTGAACCCCCCTCCTCATCTCCCTTCCCTTGCTGGTTCTCTCTTTAGTGCAGATGTGCCCCTGGTCAGTAGTGGCCTGGCTGGGAGACAACAGAAGTGACTTTGAGACTGGGGGATGGCAGCCTTGTTGTCACTGACACACAGAGCTATTCTGATGAGCCTTCAACTGCATACTTACAGGGTAGATAGAGGGGTTAGAGAGGGAAAAACAAAAAGAGGCAACAACATTTTGTGGATAGCTGCAACCATCAGGGCTTTACCAAACCTTATAGCTAATTAAATTAATGCCTCGGGATAACCGTGATTAATAGATCAATCGATATCTATCATAAATCAACTTAGTGCCTCTTCAGACAGTCATTGTATTTACCTCTTTGTTGTCTGTAGTGCTGTTTGGTGAGCTAGTGGTGCGTTCAGATGCGTCAGTCTCAAGGCCTTCTCGGCTTTCGGCCTCCTCTCTCTCCACAATGGACACCAGAGGGGATCTGTGGGAGCGCTTTCTCTGAGTGCTCTGCTTGGCCTCTCTGACACACAAAGACGCATATTCATGCTCCATGTTATAGGGACATACAGTGCATGCATCACATCATAATCACGGTACACAACTGGTAACACATTCAGAAGCAATACACCACAAGCCTACTAATGAGTCATGGATGTCACATTACAGATATTAAATGACACCAGAGCAGCATTTCTACCATAATGCTTTTAGCATGGAGGTCAAGTGTGTGTATGAAGGTGGGTGTTTGTTCGTGTTCATGCCATTTGCTGACAAGAAGATGAGAAAAAGTGTTATGTGATCATCATAATGCATGTTTTAGATCCCAAAATGGAAGCGGTTTTCTTACTTTCCTTCCTGCAAAGTGAGGTCAGAATGCAGTTTAGCTATAGCACAGTTAAATATTCTTAAACCGGTATGAGGAGCAGAAGAACAAAAGGACAGAAAAGACTCATCTCCTTTAAATTCTCAGTTTTAGATTGTTTCGGTGTACGCACAGCTCCTGGATCGGGCCAACGGCGCTCTTGACATGGTAGGAGAGAAAAGGGCTGGCAACCTCGATGAACTGCTCTGGTTTTGACAAAGGAAGCTCTGCGAAAAAAGAAAAAAGGGGAAAAAAAAATCTCAACCATCATGCCAGCACTGCTTTTCACACTCTGACTCTTTATACTGCATTTTGTGTTCACTCGAAGATCAGCTGATGTCAGATATGCCTGAGCCAGCAGCTATTTTCATTACAGAAATATTGTAGCTTTTTTCATTTTAGCATGCGGTGCTGTGTGCCCTCTGTACTGTAGGTTCTAAATCTCCTGCATTAGCACTCGCTTTCCTTTCTACTCATGTTTATTTATGACATTCACCTACACTCTATTACATTATTTGTGCTTTTCTACTTGTTTGATATCCTCCCCTGCATCCTCCTCCTGGTTTCCCCTTCACCACCTTTATTTCCTGACTATTTTCTGCCTCCTTTCCTGTCTCTCACTCACTCCGTGGTTCAGCGGTGACCTCAATCGTCTTGCGTGGGCGGATGAGTTTCCATCGGGGCACAGGTGGAGGTTTGGGTGGTGCCTCCAATGGGCACGCCCGGGTTCTGGTCAGCAGGACAATGTGGCTGTACAGCAAGGACAGACTGTACTGACGCAGAAACTTTGAGGAATCAGCCTGCAACAAATGAACAGAAATAAACACACATGCATGAATATCTAAAAGAGCAGTTTAAAAAGTATTCTCCCATACTGAGAATTGCTGTCACCTTTAACCAACTCTACAGGTGAATCAAGTCAAACTCTCAAAAGGAAACCAAAGATCAGAGTGTGGAGGTGATTTAACACCTCCAAAAGAGGAAAATCCTGGATACCGTCCACCAATTAGGCTTAGCATGGGTATAAATAATTAAACAAGTGAAGCCTGTTGAGGCGAAGCAGCCAAATAGAACACACCATGCCCCCAGGTCACGAGCACTGTTATGTTTCATCTCAGTCGTCATCACTGCTAAGGCAGTATACATTTTAAACAGCATTGTTGTGACATGTAGGTTAAAATAATTACTATGTGTGAGGTGATTAAATACAATTTGATCATTATAAATAATTCACTTTATATTCATTAGGATATAGGTATGACCAAGAAAGTGTCCATGAATGTTACACCTAGAATGTATCATTTATTCTACGACGGTCAGTCACAACGTTAAAATGCGCAAACAAAGGTGCAAACACGTGCTTTTCTTCATTTAAACTCCAGCACATGCGACAAGAAATAACAAAAATGTAAAAAAAAAAAGTTTTGAGTCATTTAACAATGTTTTATTATGATGATAAAATTGATTTTTTACATTAAAGAAAGGTTACAAAAAATGTTTGTTTATGCTGTCAAATATAGAAAGACAACGGGAAATACTGAATATCTGCAACTGGCAGGTCAGACTTTTAAAATATCGGAAATCTGAATGGGACACCAACATTGCATCTCCACTCCTAATACCTAAATAATATTGATGTATCACACATCTTAATTGGGAAATGCTACATTTAAAATAAGGCCTAATTCGGGATACCGTCTTATTTGGAATAACGTTTGAATATGAGTGCGCACACAAACACAGTCAAAGAAACGACAACATCAACATCTGAGTTTACACTTCCTGTCCACATCTTTGAAATGCTCACAAAGACATCCTATCCTAATTGCATCCAGGCTAGTTTGTATTTGCATCTCTATACTGTATGTTTTCAAATCTGTATTGAAGATCTGACTCCAATCTAAAGATTGTGGAATCTAATTTTACCATTAAAGCCATACCATTTGTCCAAACCTAAAGGAATCGGTATGGGGCTGTAAAGCGCAGTAGCTGGCGCACACCACTACCTCGGGGGTACCTGAGAAACACACACAAAAAAGACTAACATAAGTATGGGTAAACACACATAAGCACACAAAAAGATACTTTGACAGAGTGACTGACATTGTAGACCTCACACTGTGTTACTACAAAGAGACTCTGAAATAACTGACTTAGTGCCATCTATGAAAGAAAAGTACAGCTGATGAAAGACCAAATCAATGTGGAATGAAACCCTGGAGTTGTGAAAGCACTATTGGCCTCCACAGGTATAAATAAGGCAACAAGAGAGTATCTAGGTTATCTATGGATGGCCCTGCTCCCTATGGTGCATCTTAGAGTATATCGTATAAGAAGCACATGAGCCAGGAGACATGGAAAATCAATTTGAAGGACCATGGCGAAGAGAGAAGTGAGCACCGCTCGACTAATATAAAGGCTACACATTAAGAATTGAACAGATAAGAGGCTCTTTCACTGCACAGCCATTTATGCATTTCAATTTATGCATTTCAATGGGATATGACAGTGAGCACCAAAACCGTGCGAGAGAAAGAAATGTGTAGGTTTTATTTTGTGTTTGCATGTGTGTATGTGAGCACCATGTGATGCATCTCCCTGTGTGCATGCATGTCGTTCCATTATGTTAATACCAAACACTTTAATAACTGTAAACAAGTGGGACTGTCGGAGAGACCAAGGGACAGATTACTGTCAGAGAGAGCAGGTGGGTAAATATGAGAGCCAGGGAGAAGACATTCAATTTATAATGCTGCTGCCCAGTCAGAACAAGATGCCATGATGTTTTTTGTGACAATCCTTTATATCTAATACAATTCCTAATTCCTAAGGATGATCCCATCTTTTTGCCATTTTAAAATCACAATTTATAATTACATATCTTTAAATTAATTCTAAAACCTTTACTGTATCTCTCTACCCAAATGGCCTGAGACAACTCTGAGCCGCATGCTCTTTTGTGAGGACGTGTTTCAAACCTGCCTTCACTTGACTTTGGAGGCTCTTCTGCCCTGCGGGAACACCAAATAATTCACCCTGCCACTGCTCCCTCTGCTGGTTTATTTATAGTCCACCACACGCGCATTAACCCTCCCTGAGCTCCATTATACATGAGCATGGGAAAACAGGAAGTGATGCTCGAAACAACAGGAAAAGACGCAGCAGGGCGCTGGCGGACTGAAATGGGGGTATTTTGCCGGACCGCACGAGAGTGACCGTAGGCGTAGAGTTTTTCCCGGTCCTGAAGTAAATCACCAAGCAATACTGTGAACGTTGCACAGGTATGAGGGTAAGTAGTGCTATAAGAGAATGGAATCATTGATAAGTGCAAGTTCCTGCAGGACAATGAAATATTCATTGTCATGCTCCATACTGGCTGAATTATGGATGCAGCAGAGGCAGGGAAATAGAGATTTACACACTCTGTGCATTCACACACATATATATACAAATAGATACTATATTGCTGAAAATATACACAGACGCACAAAACAATTTTTCAAACAACCTGCTGATAAATTGATAAGCTGTAGTTAAGTACTGAATGAACACAATCTAATGGATGATTGATTTAATTGACTCACTCAACATCTCAATTACACGTGCAAGCATGTGTAATTGAGATGTATGTTTGCGGCTACGAATGTGTACATAACCGTGCGCCTTTCTGAGCTCATGTGTTGTGTGTGTGTGTGTCTGTGGCATAATTCAGACCTTTACTTTCCTCCGGCTCTGGCGGCTTACTCTCGCCGTCATTACAGCTGGAGTCTCTCCCGTCAGCCCTATCTTCGGTCTGGGGCTTTTCTTCTGGCAAACTCTCGTCTGGGTGTGTAAATATGGGAACGGTGTCTTGTAAGAAATCCCAGGTTTTTTCCAGATACGCAGACCTGAGAGGAGGATAAAGAAATTAAGATTGGTTATAAACTACAGGTTACAACTATACATTATTGGTATAAGTTTAAAGTTTTTTGCTTGTGAATGTTTACTTGTTACAACTGTTGAGCAAGCGGACAAGCGCTGATGTTCAGCCCTCGTGTCTATTGTTGAGCTTACAACACTGGCAAGGCCATGCCTGCTCTGATATCAGATGAAATCAACTGTTTCTGTGTTCGCATCGAGTCCACTGCCGTTTCTGTTCCTGTACTGTCCCTCTCCATGCAGTACAATACGCTGCAGTTCTTACATCAGCATTTCTCCCTCGCTTGAGAATAAAGTACACAATACAATCTGCTCTCTACTTCAACATATCCTTTAGAGGATATTTTTTACTGGAGGCAAGGCAGGCCTACTTTAATTGTGTTAGGGCTGCATGATATAATATATATTACTTTTGCGAAAAGATTCAACGTTTTTTGCATAACAATTGTCATTACCACTGAAAACATTCCTCACGATCATGATGATGTGACATTTATTGGGGTCTGTACCAAGCAAATGTTTTCTTACGTCAGCCTCTGTGATTTGGATATTCAAAGTGCTTTACATAATACATTTAACATGAAAGCCAGCATGAAAACATTAAAGGTGCGAATTAAAATAACAGAGACCTTTTTAAAGAAAACTGGACCTCCCAGGCAGGACTCAACATATTAAAGAAACCAGTGAGGGAAGAAGCTGGAGCAGGTCCCTCACCTCTTTACCATGCCAGATTTATGTGTCATCTCAGTAAACTTAAGTGAACAGCACTGTGTGAGGAGCGGCATACCAGAATCAGTGAGCATCATTTTTATGTGATTCATAAGGGAAAGCAGAGTGCCATGTTATTTCATTTGAAGGACATCACTTTGCTGTTTGTGTAAAGGGCCACTTTCCCCGTCATTCTGATGCGAGGACATGAAAATCTAACACAAATAAATCCACACTGTGGTTTGTGCCATCTCTCCTTGCTGTCCGCTGGCTGAGAACTAGCATGAGCTACAGCAAGCACTTCTCCTTTTTTAGTAGAGCCACCTCACAGGGAGGGCTGTTGGAAATCAGACAAACCAAGAAAGAAGTTCCTCTAATTTGTTAGCTCACTGGCTGTGAAAGGTAGCGAGTGTGGCTTTGGCTCTGGAGGTGTTTCATTTGGATTACAACAATAGCTACTCTGTGCTGACTGGAAGTGTCAGAATAATGAACATATCTAGACTGCTTATTCCAACTAGCTGCCATTAGCATGAACAAACAAACAAAAAATACCCCTGTAAAGTAGACTGCAAGCAATTTAAAAGTCTGAGCCATACAATTGGTAGAATTGCTCTTTTTTGTTATACATTAGATAATATAACAAAATCCTTTGTATGTGTGGGTACGTGCACAGAGGGACTGCAAACCCATGTGTCATAAATCAATCTGAAATACAAACACGGTCGTGCTCAGGTATAGAGAAGCTCCACTCCAAAACACTGCTGTCATATAAAAGTTCCATCACTGACAAGCTGAGATTCTCCACTCCACATTGCCTCACATCATGCTTAATAATCATATCATATATATCATCTTTTTTTCATTGTAGACCTCAATTATTTTTCTCTGCAAGTGTGCCTTTCCATACGGGTGTAGACAGATGCACTTCTCTGCATGATGCGTATACTGTATACTAAAAAAGGCAAAGCATTAAATATTTTGTCTTTGTTTTTGTTATGCTGTACTGTATGTCAAAAAAAAATCAGGAATCAGGATTATATGACATTTACAAGAAGAGATGCAGAGGACAGATGTACAAAGACCAATGAGGACCTTACTTTATAGGTATGAGTTCTGGGGTCCAGCCGGTAAGGGTGTGGATAAAGGTGAACTCACCCATCTCCCCGCAGACCTCAGACTTCACACTAAGAAGCAAACACACATACAGATGTTGAAAAAACAAAGACAATTGAACTTGTTAGTTCATGGTTTCTACATGTGAAATCAACTTAAGAATAACTAGAATACGACGAAACTGTTAATCTTCTTGCTTATGGTGTTGTTTGCTTACGCATATAGAGACATCGGTATTACATTGAGGCAACTAGTTAAAAACTCGTTTTTGGTACTTTTAAATCTGACTTTGAGGAGTGTGTGTAAGCGAGCGAATGTATCCTTCATACACAATTCAGTTGAAACAGATGGCTGCATCAGCTCTAATTGGTCCTTTTGGGATTCTTTCGCCAACCTGTCCAGTCCAGTCATGATACTCGACGAAGTGAAATCAATACAACTTTGCGAAACCATCTGTAACCACTAAAAAAGCTATTCAGCACCAAAGTGAAGGAGTCCATAGCTTTTTATTAAAAAAAGACTTCTCTAAGGAGCCCCAACAGACACCTGGGCAAAGGCTGGTACTAGTTCAGTCCGAATAACTTTCACTATGGCTCGTGAATGATTCATGAGGAGAGAGGCTCCTTTGTTTCCTGTCTTGGATGAAACATTTATATCTCGACCTTCTGTGGACACTGGAACCGGCCACCTCTACACACGCCATGTAGCCCCATCATAGACGCACACGTTGCCTGTCTGTCACCAAATTAAACACAGCCCAAGGCAGAGATTAGGGTCAAGTGAAGGTCTGGCTAAGTCAGCAAAAGGCACTCTGTGGGGATCTGCAGGTGTGTGAGCTTTTTAAATAGTGGATGTATATTCATCAACTAGGGAAATTAATTTCCTCAACCTGGATTTCACCTTAATATTTTTCTTTTGTAACTTTTAAAAGTAGAGCATAAAATAAAACTCTATTGATACGGCAGGGTCAAAGGATGTGATGAAATTGTTTATTACCTATGAATTGCTGTAAATGAATTGAACTACATTTGAAATCAGACAATATTTCCACCCTGTATACTGCTTTACTGAAGCAGGGTTAGTATACAGTGTGATTATAGGGTAAGTAGCATAGTGTGTGGTGTTACAGTGGTCGTATTAGTGTCAGGCAGTATAGTTGGTATATACAAGGGTATGTACAAGTTTGAGTCTGTTCTTAAACCCTCTTAGTTTAAGACTATAACAACTGTTTCCCAACTCCTCGGGGCAGCACTGAGATGCTTACAGAGTTTCTGCTGAAAAGAACAGCAACTCACTTTGTGTTGGCTACTTTAATGAGAGCCTTAGCCAACAACACTGGCCACAGCTCTGATTGACAGGTGGAGGCAGGGAGAAGCATGTTGTTTTCTTCGTCAAATGGCATCGAATCGTCGACTGTTATCTTCCTCCAACAACCCTAGGAGCAAAGAAGGAAAAGACAGGGAGGGAAGATATGGTGCTGCAATCAATCAGACATCTCTTTATATTAGTTTTTCATTTTTTAGTAAAACTATAGCAATTCATGTAAACCTTTCAAGAAAAGTTTCACATTTTGGGAAATACTTAGATGAGAAGATCGATACCACTCTCATCCTGTTGTAGATAAATTATTCTTCAGGAAAAATGCAGAGACTGTAGCTTGTGTGTTCGAAGGAGTTTAACTGCAACAAAACTGAAACTTAGTATGAGTGCACATCCTGTTTATACAGAATCAAACAATTATGATTTGATTACAGGAAGATATCTGTTTCCTGTTATTATGTACTTTCAGTACACTAAATATAGCTATAGCCAGCAGTGGGCTAACTTAGCTTAGCATAAAGACTAGAAACAGAAAACACAGCTAGGCTAGTTCTGTCTAGAACCTCTATAACCTCTAAAGCTTATTCGTAATGTTCTCACAGAAACCAGTGTAAGAACAACAAAGTACAGTTTTTACAGGTGGTTTAGTGCTGGACTATTTCTTGATCGGGACCAGAAAATTCCTGCTTGCCTGGCAAGAAATGTTTTAACTCTGACGGAAAGCGAATAAGCGCTTTCCCAAAATGCCAAACTTTTAACTTTAATATAAAGGAACTTGATTTACTGTGGTCACTAAAACTAGTTTTCAGTAAATTAAAATAGCCAAATAAAACTGATCTTCTCTTTATAACCACTTAAGTAAAACAAAATAAAGGCAATCTCTATTGTTTTTTGTGTTTGTTTTTGTTGTTTTTCCTTAGAGTGGCACACATGTGGTGTCCATGACTACACACAGAAACGAGTCATGTTGAAAGATTCATCTCATCATCTGACAGCATACTTGTAAAATCCGCCTTATATTCACACCTGCAACTCTGAGCCTCTCAGAGCAGAATGGAGCATTGCCTTCACCGGGAGCAATAAAGCGGCACTGTCATCAGCTGATGAGCTATCAGCACTTTCATCCGTGCTCATTATCATCGTATAATTGATGCATCATCTCGTGGGCTACCAGCTGACTAGTAATGTCCGATTACATCCATACGAGTGCACTGGGCAGCCTTCATAACATTACAATTCTAGCTTTTGGTAGACCATTTGCAAAAAAAAACAGAATTCCTTGCCCCGAACACATCCACTACGTTGAATAATGGATTTCTCCTCAGGTGTAACTCAAATCATTACAACAAGTATCAAAAGTGCATTGTTACCTAAAAACAAATCTCAGATATATGTAACACCTCTCCTCACATTAACCACCTTATGCTTTCATCTTAGCATCATGCTTGGTGTCAGAGCTTATTACATGCTGTCTGCGGTGTGGGCTGTCTACTGGCCGTCTGGGGGAGTTTCACACTGCTTGTAAGAAAAACACAGCACATGCAGGTGATAATGTGAATGATCGTTCACAGCTGTGCCTCTCAGAGCAGTGTGCACAAGCAATGCGAGCCTACAGTATACAGTGTGAGGGCAAATACGTTCTCTTTCTTGCCTGTTCCACTCTTCCACTTTCTAGTCAATTTACCGCCCCGAGGAGGAGCTCGATGTGTTTGTAGATGGGGTTAAACACAGCGCGCAATGGCAAGTTAGAGGAGAGAGGGAGAAAAGGTGTTGTAGGGCAGTAAAAAAGCAGGGTGAGAAAATGAGAATGGGATTGATATTCACAGCGGTGTGAAGGAGGAAGAAGTTGGGAGAAAGATTGCTGTGGAACAATGGAGAATCATATAAACAGGGGAGAAAAGGAGTAGCCAATGAGCAAAAACAGGCGAGGAATGGGAAGGAGGGGGGTTGGGCGCTTAATGCCATCTCAACAACCATCTGTTAGCGTGCTATGGTTGGCACGGGGACTGCTGCCTACAACCGTGTCATGCCTGTTTGTCAAGGCAAGAGTCACAGTGTTAGAGAACACCATCACTCTTAGCTCTGTCTTTTTCACTCTCTCGCTGACCCAAATTGTTGTGCTGGAAGAGTTTCCCCTTGCTGAAAATGACACAATGATGTAGTGTCCGCTTCTCATAGATCTGTGGCAAGCAACACACACGCTGAAACTCACAGGCCAGCAACTTCAAGCTGCATTGTGCATCTTTATTTAGTGGCAAAAATATGTAAAATCCTCACACACATGACAATGCAGTGCATAAAGCCTGCCCAGGGTTCTGCCTGCTCTCACAATCTTAGGAGGCGTAGATATCCGACTTGAGCCTTGCTCTCTGTGAGGCAGCTGACTCCTGTTAAGCCGTATCTATTCATCAGGCAACGTATGAAGCCCAGCCACTTTTGGCACAGCAGTGAGACTGATTGATTTGAGCTCTGAGTGGATAAGACTTTCTCATCCCTTCCCCCCTCCAACCCTCAGTCCATCCCCATTCCCCTCTCATCTTCAGCATCCTATGGGCTCTGCTGAACAAGACAGTGTTCCTCTACACACGTGTGCGTCGGACTCACCATCCAGAAGAGTCTGACCATGTATTTCCCATAGCTGTTGTAGAGGGGCACATGACCTTTCGCCACCTTGCATAGCGAGTAGATGTGCTCCCAAGGTCTCCACCCTTCTTGTTCTGTAGTTGTGCGATTCTGCAGCGTCCAAACAATATAGATCTCGCTGATGATCCACCTCATCAGCTTGATGGAAGAGAGAAGGGAGAGAAATGGAAATAAGAATCTAAGAACTATCCACCAATCTTTAAATCTATTGGCTGAATTATCAATGATCTCATAGATCACTGACTAAGTCAATGGGGCATTGTGTTACCCCAGACTCATTAATTTCTGTCAGTCAAACGTCACCCTGTCTGACATCTGAATTACACACGCCAAGTGCTGATCGATGCTGGTTAGTGGAAAGTGAGTGTGATCCTCAATGAAAAAGGACAAAACAACAGTTGAAAACTAACCTCACTGCAAATCAGATGATCATTGGGGGAGATCAGGTCAAAGGTCGTTTGATTTGCAACAACGGTGAGATCCTAAAATAAAGCACATCATTTTTTTTATTATGGACGCAGAACAATGACAGTATAATATATACACAGAGCAGGGGGAAACTCACCTGGTTTCAAGAAGAAGTCCAATTCTATGGAAGCTTATGAGAAAATTAGCCTATTTCTAACTGGATTTATTACCTCAGTGAACAGTAGCCTAATGTGTTTATGGCCTCAATCGCTAGTTTCAAGTCTTTGTCAATACAGCACGATGTTCACTTTCTAGATTATGGCCTCATTTACCATGAAGTAGACGATAAAGGAGGGTATGCTCGAGGGCTTGGCTACCTTATAATTGACAAGTTGCTACCATGACAACCGTAAGTAATGATAGAAGCGTAGCAATGTGTATCCTCCGCTGCTCCACTTTCTTGTCCAAATAGGGTCACTTCTGGCTCCAAAAAACCAAGATGGCGACAGATGTCATGCCACACTCGAGGCTTTAAAGTGGTAGTCCACAAACAAATGACGTATGTCACAATGAGAATTTTAGCACCTTCATAGCCAGATGACTCACAGAGAAAACTTTCTACCAGCTTTAGAATATTGCTGTCAGCCGTCACCTGTTTAAAATTGACATGAATATGTGACCTATTGAATGTTTCCCAAATCATCCCAGGGCCTACAGAGGTCTAACCTCTCCATGATACTCCCAAGACTCTGTCTGTGTATGAATATTTCACTACCAAGTTAATAGACTCTACCATGTTACTAATTAAATATGAATTAATGGGTCAGATGGTGGTGAGATGGTGGTGAGATGGATCAGCTGTGAGGTCAAAGGAGGCTGTGTTTTCTCCCATGATCACAGCAACTCGCAGTGCGGACCAAAATTTGAATGATTTCCATCAATGACATCGACTTTGGAAATACAGACTGGTGTAGACTTGATGAAGAGAGAGTTTAGACAGTAGAGCCGTTGCCTGCATCTGCACGGCTGATTGCTTTTGTGATTAGCCCGCGTTCATCTCATGAAATTAATGAAGCGCTTTTGACATCTTGAGTGAAAAGGCAGCTTGTGACCTGGCAAGGACTAATTCAAAAAGCAGGAAGCTTCCAGTAATTGCTCAATAGCGCACTGAGAGAGGGTAGCAAAAAAGTGGAGTGATGCAATTAAAACTTCATTGGGGGCGACTAGAGAGCAGATTTCCTTAACTACATTTCACACTGTGTGGCAAAGAAATAAGCTTTGTTAATACACGTAATGGCTGCAACCAACAGTTACTTAGTTAACCTGTCAAATTCCTTTTTCTGATTACAAGACTAATTGTTTAGTCAATGCAAGTCCATCTGGTCTATCAACCAAAGGCAACAGGAAGCAAACATTGTCTTTACAGTGGTCATTGTTTCTGACCAAGGATCCAAAAATCCATTTGTATTCAAAAGGGAGAAGAAATTTGAACCAGCAAATGTGTATTTTTTACATAATATAACATGAAGTAATAAGTACAATCAAACAATTGTATCACTTATATGTGTATACCTGCAGGACACATATACTGGCTCCTGTTTATGTTTGTCATTCTTGACATGTATTTGCATGTTTACTGCAATGGTGCATGTAACCGCAGCTTCAGCTAACCTGCACTGGCTGGCTCCCAGCATCTTTCATGGTTTCATTTTAAAGTTCTATCACAATCTTTGTCATTTTATAATCCTTCACGGTCTCTTGGATCCTCTGCAGCTGTTCAGCCTTCTTTTAAGCTATGCAGCAAAAATATGAAATTCATTTCCTACCCGAAGCTAAAAGATATTTATTGGGTAATTCTGACTGAGAACCTACATCAACACGATGTATTGGGTAATTTATGTAAACATTTTTAAATGACCATTCATTTCTTTTTAATCAACATTTTCATTAACGATTAGTCTTCCTATTATTGTTTTATTCTTATCTTTTACACACCTTTTTGTTAACATACCTGCTGTTGCTATTTTCTGCCTGATTTGTTTATTTATTTGACTGCTAGGTATTATCACACAACATCTGCATTTATTTCAGTTTGCCAGTTTTTATTTTATTATTTTATTTTCTTGTTTCTTTACTTTATTATAAAGCACTTGAGCACAGAGACTATGAAAGGTGCTATATAAAGTTAAGTTATTAAATTATAAGGTTTATATATATATATATATATATATATATATATATATATATATATATATATATATATACATATATACATATATATATATATATATACATATATATATATAAAATTTATATTATAGTATGGTATATATAATGGTTCATATAACGGTGACTTTTGTCACTACAGTGTCATGGATTAACTGTCATCAGTAGGCATTTGGTATGAACTATCCTATTACAAATGATATATTGAATGTATTTATTTCAAATTGAAGCATGAAGTTTACCTTGTTGACAATAAACTCTGTAGGACGCTTCCAGGAGTGCACTTTCAAAGATGGAGGCAGGGAAATTTTTCCCTCAGGATCTTCAAAAAATGTCTGCAGACAAAAGCAAACATGGTGAAGTCCAGAAGCACAATTAACAAAAAATCAACATAATGTCAAAATTATTGTGAGATGTAAAGGGAATCTGAAGCAAATTATGCATTTTGCAATACAATGTACAGTTCATAGCAAATAAATTAATCATCTATTAGAGTTTTAATAATCTGTTTCATCAGGTTACACTATTGTGACTCTTGTTCGTTTTTCCATCTTCTCCTTTGCTCGAGTCCCATTTCTCCTTGTTGACGTCTGCATCATTCCACTCGGGCCAAATGGGGAACCTGCATCTCCATGCACCTCCTAGGCTCTCGGAGGAAGTGGCTACGAGGGACGCTGCTCTGAAATGATGATGACACATAGCTATTCACTTCATTTGTTCTTCCCTCTTGTCAATATTTAGCTGCAAAATTAGCCAGCTCAGTACCAGAGATTCAGTCTAGAGTAAACCCACCAAATCCCTGTTTACCCTCTCACAGTGGAAGTGATATTAGCTCATAAAGCTGGCTGCTTATGATGATCACAGACTGGGGATTTACACACATGGCCATATGTGATGTACAGATTTTTGACTTACAGAATCAGACAGACAGACAGATAGATAGACAGATAGATAGATAGATAGATAGATAGATAGATAGATAGTGAAGTGTTTTCATAATAACATAATGAAAGCAGCCACAGTTAAAGTGTGATGTTCTGTCTCTGTTAGCAGGCTTCCTGAATGCTAACAAATATATTTTAATACACGTAGCTAAGTGTTAGCTAGCTAGCGTTAACGTTAATGCTAACCGCAGCTGACCTTAACTGACGCTAATTGCCAACGTTAACAAAACTCACTCTGTCTGTCGGTCGGATAAAGAGACTTTACTGGAGGAGGACTCCTTTTTCTTTGGTTGTGTCTTTGACATTGGTGTTGTAAATAAGCAAGCTAACAGACAAGTGACGGAGGAGCGTCTGTTTGGTTGTCACTGCTCTTGAAAGTTTATGCGTTGCCCAGCAACGGAGGGTTGACGTGGGCGGGGTCTGGGGCTGTTGCGTCACTTGTTGCCATCGTGAAGGATGGGCAGATTTTCTTGTAGATCTATTTACTGTAAGTTACTTCAGAACTATAAAAGGTAAATATCATAAAATTGAACATCTGATGTATAAACTGACAAAACAATATTATATATATATATAAACAATATTAAACCTTTTAATTGACTGTATTCCAATACCACCACAGAATATACTGTAAAGCCTCAAATGTACTAGTTTAACCAATACATTTCCCTAACCGCAACAGCATCACAAAGATTGCATTTTTCCTCCAGGCCATGGTATTGGATTGCATTGTATTGTCTCAGAAACTGTCAACATGTGATGTTATGTCCCATATGGAACCATAGGATTCTATCACCACTTACACAGAAATTCACTGAGATGGAAAAAAGCGAATGACATCATATGCCGTCAAGGTTTCAACTTTTCTCTGAAAAGCATGCGCAGGTTGGCTTTAATGACGTGATGTGGATCGCAGCACACTGTGCCATTGAATGAGGTGCTGTAATGCTTGTACACAACACTGTTGGCACGCCTCCGTTGCATTCCTGCCCTGGTTACAATTAGGTGTGTGCAAGAGCCCGAGCTGCAGTGTTGAGAGCAAAGAGTCTGATGACTATCACACAAGGTTTCTTGAGTGGAGTCACATGGTGCTCTCTCTCTCTCTCTCTCTCTCTCACACACACACACACACACACACACACACACAGTCACAGGCCTACTATTTACACATACAGCTTTATCTCGTCATTCGTGGACGATAAGTTTCTCAGAGGGAAACTTAAAGCTAGTGTTTTCTCAGACTTATATTTAGGCTTGTATTCAAAGATAATTTGATGTTGCCAGTCAGTCATTCTCAGAGTGCGTCATTACAGACCCTATTCACATAGGGTTACCAAATATGTTGTTTAACCCTGAAATATGGCCCGATGTCCCTCCAGATTTTCACTATCCATCGTCTTTTCAGTTGCTGATAAATTGGGAAGCAGTGAAATGGTAACAGTTCGTCAGATTTCGTACGTTTTCACAACTTGCAACCAACTTCCAACACTGAATGATATGTCAGAGGAAAAAATGGCCGTCGTGTGAATGCGGCCTATAGCATGGCAATACCAAGCATCGCTGCTTGTACAGTACGCTCATGAGATTTGTGTTCACGTGAGAATAATCCCAGCCCAGCAGACTTGATCAAACAGGTCTACATGCCAGTACAAACCTTGAATTTTACCATGTGATTTTTCGTGGGGGAAAATAAACCATAAAATCCAAACAGAGAAACAAAATATTTATACTGTATTTTAACCAAATACTGTGCTTTAAGTAGTAGCCAACATTGCTCCAGTGTTTTGTTATTACATTACATTACATTAGATAAACACATTTAATCATTACATAAATACATTTAAACAGACAGTCTAATCATGAGTAGACAACACAAATTTGTTAAAATGTTTATTCTATTTTGGTCTTTAAAGTATTTTCACATGTAGACTTAATCTCAACTCCATGTTAAAAATATCCTTTTATTTAATGTGAATACTTTTAATGGATTACCGTCATCCCTATGTACAAGAGAGTGTAGTCCTCTGTCAGATACTGTTCTTATGACATCTCACCAGTTGTATAATGCACAACCCAACATGTTAGAAAAAATACATCCAGTAAATCAGATCTAACTTTTTTATACAGACGAGAAGACAACAGAGCAAATGGTTCTCAGCGTCTCATATAGTACCATTATAAGTACTTTTCTGGAATACTGTATCGTCAGTCCATAAAAAATGTTTGAGAGAACAAAAAAAGTCCACCTCTAATTGACACACCGAGTAATAACTGTAATATGGCACATTATTTCAGAGAGAATATGGCAGAAAGTACTTTTTTTTTTACACAGTAGTCTAAAGAACAGCTGGAAACACAAACATGAGTTTTCTGTAAAAATGTGTTAACTGATGAAACAACTTCAGTAATACTGGATAATAAGGATACTGAGAGAGAGTAGACCAAAGTGACAGAAATCAACAGGCTACGGGTTGTGTTTCTCAACTTTCGTTTTAGCAGCAGGGTTCAGGTGTGGAGGGCTGGGTGGAGTTCATACACAATCAGGGAAATGCAACACATACATTGAACATACAGATAAAACTAGGCTTCTATTCTGGCTTAAGGACAAAGAGAAACTTGGATGTGCAGGTCAAATGAGCATCAGCGCAGAGAGGAGAAGATCCTGAAGCTTTGAAGACCCAAAACAAATACATATTCCTCCGAGAGGCTGCAGAAGAAGACTGAGAACCACGAGCTGGGTGAACGGGTTGGAGCTGGCCAAAGGCAGGCGAACGGCTAATACGAATGAACTGAGTGTTAGCAGCAGCCCGACTTGCTCTCAGCAGCGACAGTCTCCTGGTCCAGCTTGATCCGGTCACCATTGCTCTCCTCGTACGGCAAACCTTTGTCGTTAGACAAGATACTCTCTACCAGGAAGCGTGCCGCCTCGTCCACGTTGATGTTGTCCTAGGAAAGAGAAAACATTACTTCAGACTGGTGATATATATTGTACATTTACACAAGTCCTTTTTCAGCTTTTGTTCCACAAAGAAAACTGATCAGAATCAATAAAGAATTGAACCGATAAGTTGAATCAATATATCAATTCCCTCTCCTGGCCTTTATGCTTCATTTGAGAGTTTGGGAGTCCACTGAAACACTTTGAAGCCTTTAAGAAGCAGCAGCTGGAAGACAGAGATGGTTTCTAGAAAGCCAATCTGAGGCGAGTGGAGACGAGGTAAAAAACACTATTTACTTTCGTCCTTCACACTGCGGCCAAAAGCTGTCATCCCATGGGTTGCAGAGGTTATGAATATTAATGGGCTTTCTTCACACTACAGTGACAAAGATGTTTACAAAGAGGACTGCGCATCAAAACAGAGGTTAAGTGCATTTAAAAGTAAAAGTGGGTTTTTTATTGAAAATTGCTTGTTCAACATAAAATTATAAGGTTGCAAAAGTCAAGAACTACATTAGCACTGAAATTCTGATGGCTTAGTATTTAAGAAAAATCTGTCAAAAAGCAGCAAAGTATTTTATTCACTCAAATGTACTGCCCAAATCTGGGTTCCATGATTAATCGGAAGTGCACGTGATGACAATCAGATGATTATGAGTCCCGTCTCCACAACATTTAAACTTTTGTGTTTTTTCACTGAGTGCAGGAACAGAGTAAATCACCAAAGTGACCAAACATCACAAAACTGTGACAAAAAAAACAATGCTGTCTCATCATGATCTCCTGTAACATCTTTTGGGAAGTACAAATTGCAGTGCAATGTGTCGAAATAGAAACAGAAAGAAAGTCACTGACACATGTTGGTCGAGTTAAATACCAGTGTGACAGGCGCACAAAACAAAAACTTTCACGGAAAGGGAATACACAAAAAGGATTTCCACCCACACACACACACAATTCACATGACACAGCACGTGACCCAGCTGCACGGCCTGAGGTTATTCAGAATGAGTTAATAAAGTTAACTGTGTTTTGGCTTATTGACACGTTAAAGGTTCTTAGAAGCACGTTAGGAACAGAAACAAATGCAGTGGGGATGAGGGAGGTGGCTCTACGTGCCGTCTCATAGTTAAGGAGATGAACATGTGACTTGCTGTCATTCAAGCACTCGTCAAGACAGAAACTACAAAGCATGATCGAAACCATGAGCTG
Source organism: Pagrus pagrus (assembly GCF_965226575.1). Classification (NCBI taxonomy): domain Eukaryota; kingdom Metazoa; phylum Chordata; class Actinopteri; order Spariformes; family Sparidae; genus Pagrus; species Pagrus pagrus. The sequence goes on from NC_140200.1 coordinate 11,441,540, forward strand.
GCACATGCAGACAACTGGCAGCTCTTTGTTTGTGTCGGTCCCGTGCTCTCACACAGTTACCTGCTGATCAGTCACATATTGGAGCGCAGAGTTTTCACTTCTTCAGACACAACAAGCCTCATAACACAGACGAAGTAGGTTGATTTACTGAAGTGCTGTACAGTTTTTGTAGTGTTTTTTTCCACTTCACTACATGTCAGGGGGAAATAATGTACTTCGTTTCACACCTATACGGTTCAGAGATTTTTCAGATCGCAGGCAAATCAGTTTGAAAAAGTGAAGCATTTTTACAGATCAAACTAAACAAAGATAAAACTACAACATTAAAGTACTGCTTTGCATCAGTAATCATGATCGCAAAATATAATAACACTGATAAGTGCCATTCTGTATCATTTTTACTTTTGATACTTTAAAGGCATACTATGCAGGATTTGACGGTGTTTGTAAATACACACTTCAAAGTTAATTGTTGAGTTCCTAGGCCACCAAAGCAGCTTTGCCTAGTTCAAGAAAAACAAAAGCAGCGCCCATCTGGTGACAAACTTTTTCACAATATAGCTAAACAGTCCACTAAAATATGGTTCTGAAAGCAGAAATAGGCTGTGTAGGAACAGTATCAAGGCAGGACACAAAATGGCAGCCTACTAAGGTTAGTACTGTTGAGCTCAAATGTTTAACAGCGAAACAGCACATTAAAATACTGTTCTGACAACATTTTAAGCCAAAAAAAAAAATCGGCTATCAAAGTCAAAGTCTACACCAACAGAAGCTCCTCTCTCCCACAGAAAACACTGCTCCGGAAATGCCTCGTTAGTATTCTTGCCTTTAATTCTGTGACTTTGTGACATCACGCTATATCAGCATGTCACACATAATTTCAGCCTAGTGGCTAGTTTGGCATGTAACAATTGATTTAGCACAGCTGCTCTGTTGTTGTAGCGGTGCTGGTATAGGCCTGTGTGAGCTGACCAATCAGAGCAGACTGAGATATTTGGGAGGCGGGACCTTAAAGAGACAGGCGCTAAAACACAGTGTTTCAGATGGAGCGCTGCAGCACTGGAAAATATGAGAAAACTAATGTGTTTTTTGAGCATTAAACACACAAATTCAGTGAAACCAAACCAGTGACAGCGTGACCAAAGGTGAGGAAAAAACATTACATTAACAGACCATTATCTCACAGAGCCCTGCCCCTGTAACCCTCACAGCTCTGGGCTGCGACATCAATCAACGTCATGCGATACCTTATCACACCAGCTGTCTGACAAGTCTTCCCACTGGTTGGACAGATAAACGTCCACAGATGTTATGCATGAATGGTAAAGACAGTGGGATAAGAAGAGCACGTGATTGTCACAAATTTCGCATCATTAGTTAAAGACCTGAGAAACATCGGAGCTGTCATTGCCGTCCCTTTCTTTTTACAAACTGCCGTACTTACGACTGAATCTTGGATCAAAAGTGTTAATGTGAACAACTGTTGAGCGAGTACCCAAGTGTTCAGCTCCAAAAAAAAAAAAATAGTACATGCAACAATTTCACAATCCCCACAGTGTAACCAGTGTGATTACACCATTCAGAAAGGACCTTGCTTCCCCGCGGGACTTCCTGTCTGCCATGAGCAGTGAAGAAGCCATTCAGTGAAAAGGCTAAATGTCTTCACAATAGAAGTCCAGCCGCTCCTTTTATTTTGACTCGGCCATGCGGGCATTTCAAAGCCCTTATCACATTGAATTTGCCACGAGCACAAGTCACGTTCAAGCGTAAAATAAGATTTGGAGCCATTACAAGTCATGTTTGGACCATGACTTGAGGAGCTTCAAAGGAAATATGTATCCTCCGTGATGCCAGCATTAATATGAGCTCTAACTTTGGTAATTTCATGCTGCTCAACACTGGTTTTAAGTGTCGCCAGAAATAAAACATCAGAGAGAGGAGAATATTGAAAAAAAGGAAGCATGTTAAACAGATATAGATAGAAAGGTATGTAAAAGCGCATGGATCAATTTTTATGCATGTTGTATGTGCGACTAAGAGCTTCTCCATCTAATGTATGGACCTCTCACCTTAGCCGAGGTTTCAAACCAGCCCAGAAAGCCGGTCTCTTTGCAGAAATTGTCCATTAGGGCTGTGTTGTTGGAGCTCTCTTTCTTCTGGTCGCATTTATTGGCGAGCAGCACTGAGGGGATGGGGTTGCCATTAGCCAGCTTCACCTTGCTGTCCAGGTCATGCTTCCACTTGGATACCGCCTCGAACGTGGAGCCCCTCGTCACGTCGAACACCACGAAGGCCCCCACGGCCTCTTTGTAGTACACTCGCGTCATGTTCCCAAATCGTTCCTGACCTGGGGGTTGGGAAAAGGATTTAGTGGGATATTTGCATTTTCACAAAGCAGCTAAAAGCTACATGAGTAATAGGGTTTGGGGGTTTGTGGATGTTTTAAAAAAAAATCCATCAAAAGCAGATGTGATTGAACATCTGCTGCAAAACACCAAAACCAAATGTCTTGCCCCGATCTTTGTTGTAGTAAATGATGAGACATTGATTCTTTTAACAATTTCCCTCCCCTAAATGTCGCCAAAAAAAGGATAGGGCTGTTCTGAGGTTCTTATTCGACCTACTTTCCCTCCACAGACAGTAATCGGCCAAAATAATAAGCCCATTCTCTGTAGTCATTCTCTGTAGAAAATCTGAGGCAATTTTTCACAAAGGCAAAGCAAGGGGAATTACCAGCAAGATATGGGTGTCACTATCAATATGGGAGGGCCTCTTCTTCAACACAACTCGACCACTTTTAGGGTTTGTTTTATGCTTCTCTTAAAGGGGACATATCATGTTCATTATTTTATTTTGGGGTTACTACTAGAAGAGGTTCACGTGCTTTAATGCTCAAAAAACACATCAGTTTGCTCACACAGTCCAGTGCTGCAACGCTGCTTCTGTAGGTGTGGACTTTGGCCTTTTTAACTTGAGACTTTTTACATGCACAATAACCTGTGTAACAATGAAGGAAGCATAAAATGTCCCTTTTAAAAAGGCGCAAGTAGCAATTCTGGAAAAAGACAGTCTCATTTCCAGGTTGTTAAATACTTTCGCTTTGAGTTGGCACAGCGGGTCAGGCACCGCTTTTAAATCTACTGATTGTAATCACATCACACCAACTAGCCAGGGAACAGATTATTGTGTAGTTCCTTAGATGCCAGCACATGATGGAAAGTGACTACAGGTAGCTCTAACCTTTATTAACTATAACAAACTCAAATTTTAGTTCGGCCCAATTAAAATTAAACCCGAAAGAGGAAACAGACTCTTGAGGCGAGAAATAATTCCCGGAACAGACGCTCTAACGTGCCTTCAAGGCTGCCCACTTCACCTTAGCATAAGTGTGCAGTGAGGCGTGCAGCACAGTACCTCACTGGGGGGAAGTGAATCTACAATCAGCAGCTCAACTGGTGAAAAGCATCTTTGGTAACACTCGGCTGACGTCACACTTTCAAGTGTACTTATCCGATCAAAAGATCCCCTGATTTCTGCCTCATATCGCTTGATTTGCATTTGTAATTACATTTAATCTTTTCATTATTAAACCTCCCTTTGCTGGTGTGCAGCTCCTGTGTTTTTTGCAAGGCGACAGCTGGTGGGGCCTATTTATTATTCTATGTTTACAGTTTTCTCAGAAAATAAACCCTAAATTTTAACAATAAGGCTGGCCATTTTCTATTTCTCTCTCAGGCTTTGTTCAGACTGCAGTCGATCAGGATCGCTTCGACTTGTGTATCCAAACATCACCGACCAATCAGCAGGGATTCTGCTCAGTCACTCCGATGCACTTGCGTCACTCTGGACTTTTTTGCTTTCCAGACTCTCTCTGACTGAAATCAATCTGTATACAATCCGGACGAGTCAAAAAACAGATTTGGGCTGACAGTAAACGGCCATGTTGTCAAGAAGTCCCATGAAAAGGCCAAAACCAACAACGTGGTAACCCATCTCTCTCTCCCTCTCTCTCAATTACCTCCAAACTTCCCCAGCCTGTCTTAGAGACGGATCACGAACATACTTTCAATTTAAAAAGGAGATTAACTCGTGTCCCGGAACAGCTGCACGCTGTAGTTTCCAGCAACATTCCCAATACGTGGAATTAATTCACTATTTGTTTTGGAAAGAGTTCATAACAAGGAAATCACAGACCATCCCGACCATCACCAGATGTATCCTGTAATAACCCCTGTGGAACACATTAGTTGGCCACCTCAAAATGAAACCAAAACATATCAGTTGGTGACCAAAAAAATAGTCCCTGTGACTTGGCTCTGGTGTTTCCTCTTTTATTGGATGTCAGTTAGGTGTGTCGATAGCGCCTGCGGCTAGAGGAACAGAGCACAAGCATGAGCAGGCTGTAGCCTGATCATTATCTGTGACTAAGATATTCTGGGCTGCAAACGGAAAATGAAAAGTATTAATCACTTTTATACCAGTAGCTTGAGGTTAAAATAGCGTCTACTCTGTGTTCACAGAGGTGTTTGTCCAGATACAATAAAAGCAGTTTTACTTTTAAAGTTAGATGGAGCCTCAGGGTTGGTTTGACTTTCTTTTGGGAACAGCAATGTGTTTTCTTCATATCAGGGTTATGTTTGTAAACTAAAAATGAGAGTACAACACAAATAAGCATAACAAAAACTAAACCCTTTAAGAAAAATGAAAACTACACTTAGACGCTATTGCCCGGTTAAAAAACTGATAAAAACTACTTCATTTGTGTTTGTAAATATCCAATGAATTGTTGAGTAGCGGCCAAAAATGTGTTTTGGGACTCACAGTGACCTTTTACAACTAAAATCTAATCAGTTCTTTCCCGAGTCCAAGTGGACATTTGTGCCAAATCGGAGGAAATTCCCTCAAGGCATTCTTGAGATACCGCGTTCACAAGAGTGGGACGGGCGGACGGAAGCACGGACAGACAACCTGACTAAACAACTGTTGTTAGATTAGTTTAGTATCATTTTGCAACACGAGGTCGCACAATGAAATTAAAGTCGTAGCCCCTTCAAGCTACAAACACACATATTTGAATTAAAAGCATTTAGTAGCACATTTTGTGAATGTATTTGTATGTATACGTAGCTACAAATGTCCTGTAAACTAAACTAAAATATAATAATGAAAGTCTAAAACTCATGACCTTGCCTCATATAAAAACACACAGTATGGATCCTGTCTTTGAGCTTTAAGATGCCAAATTATACTGTACACTGACTCACCATCCTAACATGAGCAGCAAAAAAACTACACGGAGGAGGAACAGCCTCCTCTGCAGATAAAAGACTCATTCTGAGGTAATGAAAACACAACAGTTCTTAGTTTCAGGTGATTACACACTGATGAACACATAATTATGAATATTAAATTCTATTTCTCCCGATAGATCCCTCTTCAAAAGCACCCGCTCATTCAACTTCTTTTCTAAATTCAGTCTCTGCTATTACATCAGGCTTCTCGTACTTTGACGGATTTAGCACATCTTTGCTACACCGCTCCGATTTCAGAAAGCCTACAGGGCAAGTGTAATTGTACAGTGTATCAGACGGTAACCGACCACCACTAGAGCTGAGTTACAATATAGAAAATTAACCAAGGAAAAGGGTTGAGGAAGTGCGAGCGCAGCATACTTTCACTATGCTGTAGGTACTTACCCAACCACGCCTGGAACTGGAGTGGCGTGGCGCAGTGCGGGTGTGAGCGGGAGAGCGAATACACTGTGGGGCCCACAGGCCTGACGGTAATTGCTCATAATTGAGAGTCTAATTTTAGCTGATATAACCCCAGGTGAATTCACCAGAGACACGACACAGTGGGATAAAGAGCCGATGGACTGAAATAAGGCTTTTCGTTTTCCAGGCCTTGTAGAGCTCATCCGTGTCTGCTTTTTAAAATTCTACTGCAAGGTCCGGCTGAGCCCAACACAATGTGTAGCCAGGGTTGAGACACTGAACGGCATTGACAACAGAGGCAAAGATTTTCAGCTATACAAAAGAGGCAGAACATTCTCAAAATGCTGCTAAAGAACACAGTGTACCAAGGACGGGTGAGCGATGGACGAGCGTATACAATGACTGAAATGTTCATTTCTGCCTGATCACCCTGAACAAGGAACGGGTTTTGTAAGCACACACTGACCTGCCCAAACAAAGCAGGTTTATGCAGTCAGTATAATTCATTAACTCATATCTTCTGACTCTTGTTCTGAATAATCAAATTAATATTGAGAATAAGTACCGTCATTCATGTATTCTAGGAACGGAGGACATGAACACTGGCGAGGCCATGACAGCGTGTCATTGTCTACATTCATTGCTTGATTTTCTGACACGTCCTGCTCACTCCTGCTGGGTCGATGTGTGCGCGCACAGCCGGTCTCGGGTGTTAACCTCACTCCTCCCGGGAGAGAAGTGGCTGGATGGAAAAGACTTGCATCGATCAATATCACCGATTGCCGTTGCACACATAAGACATCTGACTGTTTTAGGCTGTAATGAGTTATTTGAGTATTGATAAGGTGCTGTGGTTCACTAACATTAAATGACAGCAAATCCCACGATGCCTGACCTTTCGAGTCACATAAGTAAGCACTGGTAATCGTTCTTCTGCATTTACTGAACCAACGACTGTTGAAGAACAAACACAGTGAGCACAGTCTGCACAATTCCTGTTTTTCCTTTGTTGAGTAAAAGCAACTTCTCTCTTTAATGAATGACGTCAGTACGCATCATGTCGTTGGTCATTCAAGGCTGATGATATTCTAAGTTCATGTATTTGCCAATAAATCCCCTGGAAAGACCCAAAGCAACATTAATTTAGCCCGACAGTCCCCCAGGAAGATAAATAAGCTATTTTGAGTCTTATTTACTTCCTGAAAGAGTTTGAAACTGCAGTGTTTAGCAATGGTTACTCAAACAACAGTGCCCATGTTCATGAAAATCCAATGAACAAGTCACCCAGAGTGACGTCTCATACACCATATCCACATGGCGACCATGTTCCTCTGACATCACACTCGGGGTGAGAAGCTGAAACGTCATACTGCTGTGTGTTATAGGTTGTAAAAGTTGTCTAAACGCAGAGAATCTGAACATTTGTTATAATTTAACCTGATTGATCATTTGTCAGATTCATTATCTTTATAGAAATTGCAACATATAACACAGCAGCAATCTTCCCACCCTGGGCGTGACAGCAGAGGACAATGGGCACCATGTGAATATGATCTATTGATGCGTTTTTATATTGTTTGGTCAACGATAGAGGTCTTAGGCACAAAGGAATAACCTAAATGAGGGTTTTGAAACATAGGCAATGATAGCAGGATATCAGTATATTGTCGGTTTTGGTCATTTCGTTGGATTTGTTGACAGTAGGAGAAATATAGGATTAGGGCTGCGATCAGTTCAATCGCCATGTATTTTCTGCACCAATCAAATAATCCAGCTTGTGTTTGACTTGTCTGAGGAAAGCGATAGATACCCAAAGACTAAACAGTCCTCAACCCTCACGCAAAAAAAATAAAAATGGCATCATGTCCTCACATTTAAAAAGCAAGGACCAGCTAATTTTCAATTAACAAAATAGTTACAGATTAATTTCCTGCCTACCACCAGACGTATCCTAAATGGTATTCAATGGCCAAACATGGCAAATTTAATGAAGCAATATTTTGCTTCATCTGTTTTCAATGTAGAGATCCCTACAGTTTGGGATGTGCGTTTTTGTAAATAACTGGATGTAATCAGTAAGTCTAGTCCAGCTATTACACTCCAGGTTTCTGTTGCCTCCCTGCTCTAATTAGCGAGCTGGTTGTGTCTCTTTGTAAAAGTTTGTCTTTGGGATCACAGCACAGGTCAGAGGTCATGGATCTGTGTGGGAAGCTTCTCTATCGATGATCCAGGTCAATGAAGGTGCTCGATTAGTAAGCATGCATTTAATGGTATTCATACTTTTCAGTTGTGTTTCCGTTCTTCTTCCATTACTCGACTGATATGCGTTCCTCTTAATCCTTAAAACATTAACACGTGTCATATACTGCTCACCCAATCACCATTGAACACAGGAGAGGAATGAGCTGTATGAACAATGTGAGTATTTACACACCGAATGCCACAGAGGAGCATGAGACTGCAGGAGAGAACAAAGACGTGTGCTGCTGCCTGAAACGCGCCACATGCCTGCAAACTAAAGAGAGCTGCGTCTGAATCGGTCCGTAAGGAGACACGGCGAGCTGCTGTGAATTCCAGAGGCTTCAAACAAGGACGTTTAAGTTCAGTCCGCCGCACTGATGACTGCTGGTGCGTGACCTCGATGTACGACTTAGGCATTCTGTGTGAACACGTGAAATCTTCAGAAACATTCGGTTATAGAACTACTTGATGAAAGAGAAACGGTTTGGTTGGAGCCACTGTATCATCTCTGTTGTGTGGGAGAAAGAGAAAGTCTCATCATTATCCATAGCCCTAGCAACCCCAGTTTCCTCTACGGTCGTACATATTGCTATCCTGTGGGCGGGTTACCATAGAAACTGTCCAAGCCAGACACGGCAGTAGCAACAGCAGCAGTCTCCGTCTGTTGTTAGGAGGCAACTGGCTGTGAAACTTCCCCGCACGCCCGCCCAACAACTAAAATAAAAAGACAACACGGGGTGCAGTCGCCGAGGTAGTCTTCAGCACGAGTTTCAAAAGAGAGGCTGTGAAAAAAAACACATGACCGGCATGTTCAAATTCCACTGTGCAGCATGTGAGAGGTGACTTACTACAGCTTACTACAGCCCTCAGCGCTGAACACAATCTGAACTGAGGGGAAAACCTCTAATACGCGTTTCACCCTTGTTTCCCCTTTTCCATGGACTGAAGGGTTTGCGGGGGCTGATCAACATAAAGCCTTGGCACAAGGTTGTAGGAATTTAGCTGAAAACGATAATGTATGTCGTAGAATTTTAAGTAGAGTTATTGCACGTGACGCACTCCGACTATTCATTTACCTAGAGTCTTCTGGAATGGGTTTAATAACCCAGGACAGGGAGGGGAACGTTTTGAGATCTTAATCACTATTGGTGTTAAATATTACCGTAAAATACAACTGCAGCAGTAACACACTTAATATTGCAAGCATATAGCTACTACTACAACTGATAACTTTAGGGCTCCATACATACATATCACGATATACATGTTACAGTTCAATATTTTGCAATACTGTCAGCTAGGAGATGAGTGTTTCCCACACATATATTTAACTTGGGTATATATGAGTGGTAAAACAGTGGGAAACACTGATACATTTAAAATCTAAGTTTAGGAAAATGTCAATATAAAGAGCCAATCACTATATATATATAAAATATGAGTAAAAGAAGAGCTTTGCTTTTGTTATGCAATCAAAACAGTGGGATCTACATTGCTATAACAGTCTTTGTAATTACAACACTGATATCTAACTGTTGGGCGTTTAAACACAACACAAAATAAACCACTGCCACAAATATTTGCATGTAAAATGTTTTACTCCAAGTGTGTTTACAGGTCTTAGGATGAAAAAAGTAGAATAAAGCCTTTTGTGGCTCCAGAATAAGCTGCATGCAATCTGATAAACTGCCTCCAGTGATGTCAGTGACGGCTAAGTTGCATTGTGGGTAATATAGGTGCCAGGTTCGAATAGGAGGAAGAATGCATGGAATAAAAAAGGCGACACCTCTGGTCGTCTGTATGGATTTTGATCTTTTGTTCGTGATGCTCAACCAGTGGACTGCTTTTTAAATTGTGGTGTCTACATTGCCCACAATGCAACTTGGCCACTGAGTGACATCATTGGAGGCAATTTATCAGATTGCATGCAGCGTCCTCTGGAGCAACAAAAGACTTTAAACTACTTTTTCCCAACGTATGCAGTAGTATTTCCCAAGACCTGGGAACATACTTTAATATTTAAAACTGGTAGAATTATATAATAATCACAAAACTTTACCACAATACTCGTGTATTGATATTTTCTTACATCTGTACTAACAAACAAGATTTTGTAGTGAAGGACAGACTGTTGTTTCAGAAGAATGCTGCTCTCACTCACTGTGCTCACTAAGTTCACTATATTGGTCCTTGAATTTGTCACCCATCTGTATATTGTGTTTTATGCTCACTCTCTGCTCTTTACAGGCATTAACCTTTGCTCCTCCGTCATCTGTGGTGCCACTCGTTCGTCATTTTGTGCGCTTGAAAAGGTGTCACCTTAAGTGTGCACAGTTCTACTTTCTGAGTGGAGCTGAACTGCTTAGCAGCGATTAGGTATTGCTCACTTGTTCCCAAATAGAGCTGAAACAATTAGCAGAAACATCAATTAGACGACTGACTGGAAATTAGAGTCAAATAATCGCTGAAGTAATTATTCATGCAAACATAACCCAGTTTTGCCTTCTCGTTTGTGAGGATATGGTGTTTGTATCCGTCTTAAGTGAGAGCAAATTGAATATTATTAGGTTTTTGATTGTCAGTCAGTCAAACAAGCACTTTGCGAAGATGTCATTTTGAGCCTCGAGCGGGTGTGATCGGGAATTTGTCACTTTTTTCTCACTATTCACAGACAAAGCAATTAACTGATTCATTGACAACTGACAACAATTGATTGATTTTTAGTAAATGACGCCTTAAAACAAATCATGTCTACCTGTGCTTCCTCGTCACAGGTTATAGTTTGGACATGGGGTATGAACAGCTCCAATTTTGTATATGGTATTTCACTTGGAAAGACATTTTTGAACTTTTGCATTGGAAAATGGCTGTGTTTGAGATCAAGTAAGAGTCAGTGGTTAATGTAAAACTGGGTTCGCCTGATAAGATTGTGAGCCAGCTCTGTGATGGGAACCACTCCATACATCCTGTTAATGTGCGGCCTCCTGCTCCTATAGGGATGTCTGATCCTACAAGGTGCAGGCTTTTTATACTACATACCATGGGGGGGTAATCATCCTGTCCACTGGCTTAGACATATCCAGGAGAGAGTAGCAATTCTGGGTGAAAAGGGGGTGGGAGAAGTTTCACACTGCCTTCCATGGTGCCCCCATCTCGTACAAGCCTCTGATTACTATCATTCCTCCAAGACTGTAATTATTATTAAGGTTGGGAAAAAAAGACAAACGCAACTCTGAAGTTGCTCTTAGTATTGCCAAGATAATTCCTCCTTCTTTTCTGCACGATTAAATGGCTTAATGGCTGGTCTTAATGACTTGGCAAATATACCTCCAGCTTTCACTCTTTCGCCCACGTTTCGTTACTTATTTTATCCTCCGAGTGTCCTCAGGCCAGGCTTTGGTGTAGGTGTGAATAAGGAGGTTCGGTATCTGTCATCTAACCTCAAACTTTCTTTCTGGTCAGAGTGTGTGTACATGGAAATGGTTCCCTTCCACCCAATATGTGCAAGCGTGCTCACTTGTCTCTATGAATGATATCAGTCTAAGTGTGTGTGTGCGTGTGTCAGTGTTTTATTTACCCTCACAGATCTTCTGATCGAGTGCTGTCTGGCTGTGACAGGCAGACGGCCTTCCCTGGCACTCAGTCACAGATGCCCCAGCACACTGAGCTTGTGCTGCCAGGGACCGAGTGACAGCGGGGAACGTGGACAACACTGCCAATCAGTCTCAGACAGATCCCCCCCCCCCACACACACACACACACCCAACTGTCCTCTCTGTTTCTGTCACCGCTGTAAGCGATGGAAGAAATATAAAAACAGCAGTCTTCTAACCATCTGTCCTGATCTGTCTCAGCATATGAGGTTTGTTTGATTGAGGGAGAGAAAGGACCAGCACGGCCACGGAAGCGTCCAAACGTATGAATAGATCATATCTAGAGGGAGGGCAGTGTGGGGATGTGACTTTTTAAGGCAAACATAACAAAAATCTGAACTTATCCTTTAATCCGAGCTTGTATTTACACAATGTATGTGACCCATAGTAGCTGACTCTCAAGGTAGAATCTAACTCCCAGAGGCACTAAGGCAATAAAACATTTTACCGCAAGGCCAGAAGAGAACAACCACTTTTGGCCAGGACGTTCGGAACAACATGTGCTGGAAACAAACCCTGTTCTCTGTGGTGGTCTGAAATCACTTGCACATTGTGGATTTTAAACCTTCATGAATATTTTTGGAGAATCCATTATCGCGAGCTGCAGCCCTACATTCTTTTAGCTTCCTGAACAATGTAAACAATATATCCACACGCAGAAAATCCTTTAGCCACACTCCTTTCTACAAATGCCAACTTTTCGGTGGGATCATGACTGTCGTTGACTGAACAGACCACACAATTTGTGAATGGTCACGATTCAAATAATGTCTTCGCCAAGAGCATAAGAACAAGTATAGGCTATGTGCATACAGCTGATATTGTGTTGGTGTTACTCCGAAACCATCGACAAAACTGACCAGTCACGTTTTTGTACCGTCATATTTTAGTGACTTGGGGAAAAAGACCGGGAAAATCAGCACATGTGAGAAGTTACCCATTCAAACACTTCTAATTCAACCCAAACCATGTTTGCCTAAACCTACTCAAATTATCGTTGTTGCCGAAACCTAACCTAGTTTTATTGCCTAAATCTCAACAATGTTTTAGTTCCCTCAACCCTAACCAAGCAGCGACAGAAAACTACAAAGAAAACAATGAATGAACATAGCATAAAATAAGCGTAAATAAGAATATGTTCCAAACACGATACGATCCCCGGTCCTCTGATTGAAAGTCCTATACTTGATCCACTCAGCCGCAATAACTCCAGATGTGATTTTCATCTCTGTTTCGTACGTTGAAATGAGGCTCCTGGAGCAACACTTATTATAATGTTCTAGGAACAACACTCAATATTAGAGACACCACGCATACAGACACACGGGCCCTGAAGCCATGTGATCTCACTACACCGAACATAAAAGTAGACCCTGTAAATTAGCCTGATGAGTTATACTGTACACGTGACCAAGCAGTTTCACAGACACCGGCTCACATTGCATCCCCACTCCTGCCGATTCCACCGTGGCCGATCCTCGATCGACACTCGTCATTTCTGTTTGCCTTTGTCACGCGGGCTCGCTTCCTCCATCTCTCACCTGTCCTATCAAGCGTGTGTCGTCGCAGAGACTGTTTACAGTGAGATATTTTGGTTGCCTGGAGATGACAAACACGTTGGAGCGCGGGGCTGCCCGCCTGCCTGCATGTGAGAAGATCTTATTTACTCTGCTTCTGATTTCTCTGGCCTTTGCTTGCACAAGCTGCTGGAATGCTCAGGTTAGTGTGTGCGCCAAGTTACTTGAAGTTTGCCGAAGATCTTTGCAGAAATACCAGGGATCAACATGGGGAAACGAGGACGAATGTGACAGTGACACTGCAATCTGAAGAAACAGCAAGAAATAAAGTCACAGAGACTTTAGAGGAAACATTACAAGACCATTGTGGTGAGTTTGGTGGAGGGTGGAGGGGAGGGGGCGGCGCTCTGGGTCGGTAATAACAACGTGACCTACATTCCTCTGACAATTATGAGATGCCGTGATCATAAAGTGGAAAGAAGACAACGAGCATGACATGATGGACCGGTCTTTACTGCTGCTGCTGCTCGTGGGGAAACCCCCCCCACCACCACCACCACCCTTCATGTTCCTGAAAATAGCAGGAGAAAGTAAAAGTAACACAGAAAAAAACTTCCAAAACACTTTCATAAAAAGTGTCCTTACCTGCGATATCCCACAGCTGTAACCTGACCAGCGTCTTGCTGTCCCAGTTGATCACTTTGAGGGCAAAGTCGACCCCGATCGTCGCCCTGTAGTGCTGCGAGAAGAGCTGGTGCACGTAGCGCTTAATGATGCTGGTTTTCCCGACGCCGAGCTCCCCGATGACCAGCACTTTGAACAAGTACTCCTTGCACTCAGACACCGAGCCGCCGGCCATGCTGACACGGACACCGACTGAACTTTTTATCTAAACTTTTAATCAGCTTCTGCTTTCTCGCTCATGAAGGCTTCCTGTGAGGAGGAGCTGCTGCTGCTGCTGCTGCCGTGCGGACACACTGCGGCCGGCCAGGGGGGCTGAGAGGACCAGACGCAACAGAAATCACATTTGTCTGCCCCCTTTTCTAACTCTGCTTATCCTCCTCCTCCTCCTCCTCCTCCTCCTCCTCCTGATGCCGCTCAACAAGCAACCACCTGATAAGTCACAGGACCCGGAAATGTAAGAGAAACTTGATATATGTTCAAGGGTTCCTCGTGCTGCTGCGCTTCCACACAGCTTTTTAATGTTTAACAAACATTTGTTGCACTTTTTTTTTTTAATATGAAGTAAAGTTAAGTGTGTTAGATTCAGGAAAGTAAGGGGGGTTATGTTAAATATCCTCATCAGACGTATTAAAGATAGTTTGAGTTTAATATTTATGTCAAAAATAAACAACAACAATAACAAGTATGCTTTAAATAAGTGGGCTATTTGTGTCTGATGTTAATTGTGTCCACTAACTTTTTTTTTCTTTTTTTTTTTTAATACAACTACATACAACTGTGTCAATGTTAGAGAAGCAAGCCTGGACCGGCAATCGAAATCTGGGTGGGTGAAGGAAAAGTGAGGAAAGTGAAAGGCAGCACCTGCCCCTCCTTCATAACCACCACTGATGTGCCCTTGACCAAGACCCCTTAACCCCAGCTGTTCCAGGTGTGAATGTGATTTCTCTTAAAAAAGAGAGTAATTGTTAGTGAAACTCCGAAATGACTAAAAAGAAACTACTGGACGGAGATGTCTTGTACTTCACTGACAGTCCGTTTGTCACAGTTTCCACATCACACATGTGATGTGACAAAATCCCACTCATACGTACCCATCTTAAGCTGAGTGTTAAGGATCCAGTGTGTAGGATTCAGTTGGATCTATTGGCAGAAATTGAATATTGAGCCCTTCATGTTTACAGAGGGAGCGGATCCTCTCCCACGCATTATTACTGACCTCATCTTGTAAGACCCTCTCTACACCGACTCTGATCGGCGAAAGCCTTGACGACTTCAAGTTCCTCGTACTCCGTGCTAATTTACATCCATAAAGTTTTTCGACCGGAGGGAGGTCAGCGGGCCACGATGCATTTACTCTTTAATCAAAACACAATAGAGACACAAATTAGCTAGCTAGCGTGCTATTTCCTAACTGTATCTTCAGTGGTTGTCAGGTGTTAAAGGGTTGTGCTTTTGTTTTTCTTGAGGTCAGTTTGTAAAATAAACAGCCAGCAGTGGAGCTGATACAGTGTACTGTGAGCTGTAGTATCCCCAGGAAACACACCGACTACTTCAGCTGTCGCAACTGCAGAGTGTCAGGGCAGCCTGGAGACAGCCCACCCCATGGTCCATAATAACACCTGGTCCAGTTGCACTGCCAGTAGCCCAGAACAGACAAACCAAACACTGGCAGTCAACATAAGGGGTAGTGCATTTGTTGCAAAGTTGCAACCCCACCTCTAGATGCCACTAAATCCCACACACTTGTCCTTCAGCTGATCACACACATCATTCTACACAAACATCTAAGTGAAGTAACAATAAGCGAAACATATTTTAAAGCAGACGGAGGCTTTAAATGTTATTGTTTTGCTTGACAACCTTTCAAGGGTCCCTTGTGTGAAGACTGGTCTAAACTTATATTGATGGAGCTTTTGCCGTCAAACCAAATGGAAACCCAGTTTCTTCAGGCTCTCGTAGGCAGTAATCAGTCTTCTTAATATAAATAGTTTTTATTTTACAGCATTGTTCAGCTTGCCCAAAACAAAAAGGCCTATTTCATTCTAGAGTTGACAGTGTTAAACAGGTGGCACCCTTGTATATTTTACATTGGTTAAAATCATTTAACAACTTACACTATAGTAGACTTAAAACATTTGGAAATACAATACAATTGCACTATGTACTGTATAGGCTCGTACTTTGAAATAATTTGCATTCTTATAGATAAAGAACTAAGAAACTTAACCTCAAGTAAACTACTTAAGTTTATAATGCAAGATTTGAAGCAAAAAATCGAAACATGTATAATCTCATTACAAGAAGCAACTAATCATTGGTTACTTTAACAACTGAATATTTTCAAGAGGATACAGTCGACTCAAGTTAGCTTAAAAGTTACCCAAAAAACCAAACACACTGCTCCTGGACAAGTAGATCTGAGGACAGCTTCAAAATGTATAAACTCTTTTTTTTTTCTGTTGACATTCTAAATATAGAAACATTTATCAGTATTACAAACATACCACCTGTGTGAAAAACAAGAGATGGCTTAACAGTATTACAAACTTTGAGAACTTGTACAAGTACTGTGTGTTTTCCATTACAATGACACAGCAAACTCAGAAAACATGAGAGATATCAACACGGCATGGAAAGCAAAAAGTATCACATCCCATGCTCATAAAACTTGTCCTCCAGTTTATGATTGAGTGTAAACTGAATAAACAACATCGCCGTCACCTACAATCACACTAACCTGTATCAGCTACGTCGTTTGAAAAAAAGAAGAAAGAAACGAAAGCAGGGATGTAGGTTGATAACAACTTTGATTGGCACATTATATCCATATCATATATCATACAGCGCAAGTCTTCAGCAGAAATCTCAGTTTAGTGATGTTCAGCACATAAAAAGCAATATAGTCAACCAACTTACTGCACTTTTCTCGTTATCTCTTGGTAATATTTAAATCGCGATGAGGCTGGATGAGAGAAAGCTGAGGTGAAGTCAATTAATTCATGAAAAAAAAAAGCAGATCATTTTTTACGATGCAGCTGCGGCACACATGAACAGACCTGTGCGTGTGCGGCAGAGAGGAGCAGATCTAATCAGAACAGGCGTGAAATGCACTTGAGCTAAAGTCCTCAGAGCCGGCTTGCTCGCTTATTCTATCTTAGTCTGCGCGTATATACACAAAGAATTGTGTTCCTCGTTCTGTTTGCTTCTCGTAGACCACCTAATTGCACCGTGAGAACCACAGCTACATCCTTTATTATGGTTCTCAGTGTTTCTTACTTCATTAAAATTTGGCATGAGAGCTGACTGGATTTGGCACTGTTCCCAGTTTGACATTTTTTTTGCAGAAAGGCTTTGTGCACCGACAGCCCTCCAGCAAAGTAAGCACTCATGGACGATTCCTGCTGTTTTTTCTACCTATATTTCTGATTAAACCCTAACTGATAAAAGCAGAGTAATAAATACAAGCAAGCAAAATGACAGAGCAAAAAAAAACAAAGGTTAAAAACTTGAAATGATAATAAATAATGTTGTTGTACAGGGTGTTTGTGTATGTTCGTGTGTGGAAATGCATGTCTGTGTGATGCACAAGTGTGCCGACAGCGGCCGTGTCGGCGCCTGTTTTGCTCTCACAGTGTTGAGGAGCTGTGTGCGTAGTCTCCGAGGATGTTTGAGGTGTAGACCGAGCTACCGAGCATGGACTCCATGGTGGGGGAGCTGCTCATGGACTCCCCCGAACACACAGAGTCTCTGAAGGGGGAGGGGGGCGACAGAACGAGGGAATCCTCCAGCGTTGGTTTGCTCTGAGTTAAATCCTCGCCTTCCCCGTCCCCCTCCTCCCCCTCCTCCTTGGCATCATAAATGTAGCTGTGTAAGAGGTCCAGATCCTCGTCCTCGGACCCCTCATCTTCCAACGCCCCCGCTTGTGGGGTTGAGGGAAGCAGAGAGGGCGTCAAGCTCAAAGGCTCGTTGGCAGGGATCGCCTCCCTGGCAGTGTAGTCACTCTGCGCAGGGACGTGGGAGCTGTGCGTGTCCACCAGAGCCCCCTGCGAGCCCTTCAAGTGAGAGGGCAAATGAGAAGCCGGCTTATCTAAATCAGACTCCGGCCCTTGCGTCTGTCCGGAGCAAGGCGGAGTCCAGAGGGGGCGCTGTGAATCGCCCTCGTCGTCCTCTTCCGCGAGGTTGTACAGAGGCTTAGCGCCACGCGGTTCTTGGGGGAGATGGGGGTCTGTGCCAAGGTCGCAGGTGGAGGGCTCACAACTGTGGGGGTCGGGGGTGTTAGTTAGGGGCCTGATGACCGCCGTCTGATTCAAGCCGGCTTCCTGTTTCCTCACATGCACAGACAGTCTGTGCCACACATTCCCCCCCCTCGGAGGGTGTCTTGCACCTGATTCAGACCATGACACAGACTTGCCATTAGAACTATAAACGAGATAAAGACCTAAGTTACTATCACAGGAAACCGGGAGTAGGGTGCAGAAAAACATCAACACAGCAGCAACAGAACAAAACAGAGCAGCAGCATTTCAACATCTGTGACGCATGTTAAAATACTTCTTAACCACATAACTTGACATTAACAGCTTTGCTGAGGGGGGTTCACTCAGGAGCTCTAAAGAGCGTTACATTTATCAACTGTGGCACTTGACAAACATAATGAATCATAATGTGCTGCAGACAGCATTATGATCTTAGAATTGCTTCAAACATTGGGTTTAAGGAATCAGGAGCGACACAGCTCATTTCCTCCCGTCTTAACTATTTGGGTGTAAAATGGGACGCATGCATTTGGAATAAGTTGGTGCCAGAACTGGCCTGAAGACGACACAGGGTTTAGTGCAAAAGGAGCTAGTACTGGCTCGAATGTGATTAGTTCGGGAGGTAGGGGGGAGGGGGGAGGGGCGTTCATGCTGAGAAAAGTTAAACGTGAGGTTAATTCAGGATAAACCAAAAGCAGCAGGGTGGCAGATCTCCTTCTTGGCGGGCTGCAGTGTCAAAAACAGCTCAGGAGCGACAGGACGACAGAGGCAAGAGGTTCCTTTGACTCGTCAGATTTTTAAACTTGCCACACAGGCTTTGTTGTTTACTGCAAAACGACTTATTGTCTATTTTGCTGCCTTTTTGGCCCATTGTTACATTAAATTGAACATAAAAATGGCTAGTAGCACAAAAACATGCTGCAAGAATGCATCTTACATCAACCATGTGTTCACGCACATGCACCAAAAAAAGATTTAAAAAAGGACTTGATCAGAAAACATTCCTCTTTAGTGCTACTATTTATCAAAAACTCCACAGGGTACCTTTAAGACTTTTGGGCAAGCTCACTGATACTTTTTCCTGGCAGGGGAGCGTCTTAATTTCTCCCCCGCTTGTATATAATAAACCAAATGCGTCAGTATCTCAGTTGACAGTGCAGCTCTCCAGGAAAGGAACTGAATGACCCCCATGCCAGAACATTTGCCAGCCTGGACACTTTGCAGACAGTGCGCTGCTCAGTTTAGAGTGTTAAAGGGTTAGAAGATTAGACAGGCTGCATAACAAGGGTGAGAGACAACACGCAAACATATGGGGACCAGTCTCATACTCTTTACTCCCACTCCTTACTTTAGACACCTGTCCATGTGTCACTTCTGTGGATCTCAAAAAAGTTATATGCAAGTCTTAAATCTAGTTTGAAGGTGAGCAAACTATACTTTAACTGATAGCTTTAAATCAATGACAGCAAAATGTCCCGCCTCGAGTTTTCTTTGAAATTTAGCTCAATTTCATTGATAGTATTTCATTCTCAGGGGGAGGGGGATGTGCAATATAAATCAGTGTTCACTGCTTACTGTTTCTATATCAATGCATCAGTGTAGTTTTTAAACAGATTGGGGTTACTGGGAAGTTAAAATTGGATATAATATCAAGCATAAACACTCAAATATTCTTGCGATATCCTTAAAGGAGACATATTATGCTCATTTTGAGGTTCCTAATTTTATTTTGGGTTAGCACTAGAGTACGTTTACATGTTTTAATGCTCAAAAACACATCAGTTTTTTTATTCTGTCCATTGCTGCAGCGCTGTATTTCCCCTTGACCTGTTTTAGCTCCTGTCTCTTTAAGGCCCCTCTTCCTGAATACACAGTCTGCTCTGATTGGTCAGCTCACACATGCCTGAGCCAGCACCGCTAACAACAACAGAGCAGCTGTGCTAAATCAAATCGTGCGTGTCAAACTTGCTGTTAGGCATTTATAATGCGACTGTTTACTCTCAGGAAGGCGGGACTACTGACGAGGCATTCCAGGAGCAGTGTTTTCTGTGGGAGAGAGGATGTGTGGACTTTGGCCTTTTTAACTTTCAAGATCTTTTACATGCACAAGTACATATATAACACACTGAAGAAAAGGAAAGGAAAGAACGAAAAAGCATAATAGGTCTCCTTTAAACAATAATCACCTGCATGTTACTCGAAGAAAGTCATACATGTATTTGGAAAATGCCAAAAGATTTTTTTTTCACTACTCTCTGCACCGTTTGAGTGTTTAGGCATCTTGTCATTTTCAGTCTAGCCAGTCACCCCAAGAAACAACATAGACTTTGGCTAAATGAACAACGTAGAAGGTCACTCACTTGGCGTTGCCAGATCCAGGCTTCTTCCGACGGAACATATTGAGGAAGCTGTTGCTCCCACTTGGAACCGCAGACTTCCCATCTCCAACGTGCATTCGCACCACATCGGACGTGGTGAAGGCGCTTCGGACGTTCCTCTCCGGTTTGGCAATGATAATGTACATCTTAGGTGTGAACATGCAGCCCAGCGCCACTGTCACACTCAGGCTGACAGAGAAGGATGTGGTTATGATCTTGTAGTTTGAGCCAAAATAGATGGGCACGAAGGCCAACCAGATGATGCAGGTCGTGTACATTGTAAAGGCAATATATTTAGCCTCATTAAAATTGGCTGGGACGTTCCGCGTCTTGAAGGCATAGTAGGTGCAGCTCATGATTAGCAGGCCGTTGTAGCCCAGTGGTGCCACCATGCCTACGTTGCTGGTGTTACAGATGAGGTAGACCTCCCGTATGCTCGGGTAGGACTTGACGGGTTCAGGAGGCTCCAGGATGATGAGTGTGATCTCCAGAGTTAGCTGCACACTGATCAGCATGAAGGCGATGATCACCTGGGCCCAGGCGCTCATGAAACGGGGCTTCCTGGTGCAGATCTTCTTCTTGCTGCCTGCCAGGATGCGGGCAATGCGGTTCGTTTTGGTCACCAGAGCGGAGTAGCACATGGCGGATGAAAGGCCCACCAGGAGCCGCTGCAAGTAGCAGGAGGCCACTGTAGGACGGGCGATCAAGGTGAATGGACAGATGTAGCCGAGGAAGATGCCTGCTAAGATGATATAACAGAGCTCTCTGCTGGAGGACTTGACCACGGGTGTATCACGGTACTGGATGAACACGAAGGTGACAAAGGAGGTGATTAGGATGCCCACGCAGGAGAAAACCACTGCCACTATGGATTCCACGTCCGCCCAGTCAAGATACTTCAGAGGTAGGGGCTGGCAGCCTGGAAAGAACAAAGGAGATGGAGGGTTAATCTTTTGATAGTACTTTCGCACAATTTCGTGAATGAAAGGCACATTAAAACAAACGGGATGTGGGAGTGTGGAGAGACACACAGATTTCAATGCACAAGGGAAGTCAGGTGTGTAGCAGAGATCAGAGTCTTCCACCGATGGCCTAAAATTGCTCAGGAGCTCATTTGCATGTGTCATCATACACATCCCCAAGCTCCAGTTCTGTCAGATTTCCCTCTCATTTTCATGCTATGCCAAATACGTCTGTGCCGACACGTGGGTATGTGTGTCGACCCTGCCATGATGCACTGGCTACACACTTGTCATCCAACACGCAGAGGTTGGAAGTTTGTCGAGCTTAATGGGAGAAAACTGACACCCATAGACTTCCCCAGCTTAACACTCCATAAATTACATGCTGCTGCTAATAGCATTACCGTCACCGCCATCACAAGCACGGCTATGTGTGGAGAAACCCACTTCTGGCCTGCATTGCTCAATCCCAATCTGTAAAGACGTGAGGAATCTGAACCTAACTTGTCGTGGCAGGAAGCTTGGATATTTTCAGCACAAAATGTAAACGCTGCTAATGTGAACATGAAAGTGTAAAACAGTTGTTATGCTAAGGTATTATTTAAAAGCACTTCTGCCAAAGCACACTGAGCTACAGTTGAAGGGAGAGTGTCTGAAGTGCATTGCAGTGAACTGTTGCTTGTTTTCTCTTGACTACCCACCCAGCTTAGCTTACCCAGGCATCAGCCGCAAACTGCCCGCAAACAGACAGGACGGCAATGATGAAATGCACCTATCTGTATCTGTTCTCACACAATACTGAAAGCCCTTATTCCTCTAAACCCTGCAGTATGCCGTCCAATCCAAGCACTGGGAAAACCTTTGAATTATTCAAAAACAGAGCTCATTCTTCTGCTGTACATTTTCTCAGGACAAATTCACCTTTCACTTTAAAGGAGACATATTATGCTCATTTTCAGGTACATAACTGTATTGTGGGGCACTGCTAGAATAGGTTTACATGCTTTATTGCTCAAAAAACACACCAGTTTTCACTTTATTCCTCCATTGCCTGAAATGCAGGCAGAGTATCCAGTCTGAGTATCCCCTGAATATCCAGTCTTCTCTGATTTGTCAGCTTGCGCACGCCTGAGCCAGCACTGCTAACAATGCCAGAGTTGTTGTGCTAAATCAATTCTCACCTACGAAATTAGCTGCGAGGCATAAATTACACAAATGTGTGACATGGTGATGTAGAGTGATGTCACAAAGTCACAGAATTAAAGGCGGGACAACTGACGAGGCGTTTCAGGAGCAGTGTTTTCTGTGGGAAAGAGGAGCTTCTGTTGGTGTGGACTTTGACCAAGAACCTATATAAGACACTTAAGGAAAGGAAAAAACAGAAAAAGTATAATAGGTCTCCTTTAAGAAAAAATTTAAGTATTCCTGTCCTAAATGAGCAAATGAGTGAACATATGGACCGTGCGAACTCTATGAATAGGATACCAACTCTCTCTATTAATATTCTCCAGATAGGGAAATGTAATGAGAGTGAAGGGAGAATTTCTTCCTCGATAGACTGCTGAAATGTATCCCCAAGCCTCTCATGGCAGTAATAGGATTTTACACCTGGGAACTGAGAGCTCCTCTCAACTCTATAAATCGCTGTCAAAACAACCACTGGGTCATAACAAGGCAAAGAGTGAGGGAGGAGGGAGGTGAGGAGTGTCATTTTTAGGGGGGAGGGGGGTGGGGCATGGTCATAGGACCCGGTAATAAAGAGCATCTGCGAAAGGAGGTGTCAGGGTGTGAAGTAGGAACAGGCATTTTGGGGGAAGTTGATTTTTGACAGCACAAAATGTTCAGTGAGAGTGGTGTTAAAAGATACAAATGTCCTGAAGAAGGAGCAAGCAAAAGGAAGCTTAGCTTGGAGCAAATGTGTGAAATGTGTGAAATAATGAGGGGGTTGGTAAAGGCAGAGGTGGGAGTAAGTAACAAGTCGAGTCTTAACCTTCACGTTTTAATGATGTGAAGGTTAGGACTGAAGAAGGTCTCAAAAGTCCTAAGTAAGTGTATTGAGAGGCCAAGCAAGTCACAAATAAAGTCAACCGAAATCAGCTAAAACCAGTTAATTTATTAAGCTGCAGACCTTCCATACCTTTGTCATCAACAACACAATCCTTGAATCCAAATTTGATTATTTTTGGACTAGCCTCGATGATAGTTGCCTCGTGCGTTAGCTCCTGTTGGCCTGCCGCGTCCCAGTTGGTTGTCAGGTTTGCGCACATTGCACTAGAGATCACCCAGTCATGTTTCAAAAACAAAAAAGGAACTTCTCAATATCTAGAAACCAAAAAAGTCCTTTGGAGTCACCTGTCTTGAGTCATGCATACCAAGTCAAAGTCAAGTCAAGTCTTTTATCAACCTTAGTCGAGCAAGTCCTCAAATTTGTGACAGTCTGATTCGAGTCGAGTCATGTGACTCGATTCCCTGCCTTTGAGTTAAGGGTTAGGAAATAGGGGAATATGGATGAACATTGTTTATCAGAACAAAGGTAGATCAGTTAAGACGGTCGGGTTTTGTCTCTCCTACCTGCCAGTTCATCATCAGGCCACCATCCCAGATCACACGCCTTGCAGGTGAACTCATCCTGGACAATCTCATTGTCCTTGCATGTGGTGCAGATCCAACAGCAGCTCACCTCGCCTTTCCTAATCACCTGCACGCAGAGAGATGACATGAAAAATCAGGTGTTGCAGACATCTTAGTGACCCGGTCAAAACACTAATCAAACCACAACAAGAAGCACATCACACCCAAAGCAGCCTAAATAAGTAATCAGCATCAAGGGGATATCAAAGACGAAGATATGTTGGTGCAGTTTTTTGGATTTTTTTCTTGAGCCCCAGACATAGTGTTTATTAAACAAGGCCAGCTGCTTTTACATTCTGCTCCCAGGGTAGCTCTTACCAGCACTGTGATATGTAAAGCAGGGTGATAAGTGGGGCAGGAAACAAAGCAGATCGAGGGGGAAGCGTGAGCAGCCAGGAGAGAGGATGCACCCTCCCTCAGGGCGTCTTAGCATATAGCTAGACCGAAAAACAGTAGGTTCCAGATGAAGCAAATCAGGGCATTGCTTCAAACTGGGCTCAATACCAGTTTTTATTATTTACTGTCCCGAAATGGCCTTCTTCTGAGCCGTCTCCACAGGCCGCCTGTGTGATATAATTAAGACCGATTCGACTTTAAATCTAAGAAGTCCTTTTGAAAAGCGCAAGGATTTAGTGTTTTTCATTCAGAACCTCTTTCAATCATGTTTAAATATGAAGAAGATGTGCATGTTAATTGTTTTGTCCTTTCAAGTAATATTTAATTGATGAAGCAGGATCCCAAAAATGTAGGACAGAGCAACCTCCCGAAAGTTTACTTGCCAGCTGAGGATGTGCTGGATGATTACCAAGGAGAACAAATGGGATGGGTCATGATTCATGGCAACGGTGGTGCATCATGTCCAAGCGGTGACATAGTTACCAGTATAGGAAATTTATTTGAGAACACAGGGGAAATACCATCTCTGTTGCAACTGACTGCACACTCTGTGCTTATTTTAAGCCTAGCTAACAGTGTGGATCTACGGATTCAAGGTGAATTTAACTGTCAGTATGCAATACAAGCTTGTATAATGTAATTTCTGTTCGTACTGTTGTTCCCTAAGCTACATGCAAACACACACACACGCAGAAAAAAAACTGTACAGACTAATTAATAGATAATAATCCAGTCACAGAAGTCAACTATTCATGGTGAAATGTTGAGGAGGAGATCAGGAGCCTCACAATTGAAGAAGCTGCACTGTAGTCTGGTGATACAGCAGCGGATGCTTCTGCTGTTGGTTCAGTTGGTCTAACACTTTAGTCCAAACCCAGTTATCTGTACTTTTGGGTGGATTGCCATAAAATGTTGGTAATAATACAAAAACACGTAGTGTCTCCTAAACTTTAGTGATGCCATAGTCATCAGGATTTTCTACAATTTTGTACACATCCCAAACAGGATTATTTTAATATAACTTTGGGAAATATGCTTATCCAATTTCTTGCCAAGAGTTAGCTGAGAAGATTGATAACAACTGAGGTATGTCTGTGAATGAATGGATGAATGAATGAATGAATGAATGAATGAATGAATGAATGAATGGAGGTACTCTGTCCTCCAGATCATTGTAAATTTAAGAGCTAAACAAAGGTCTCTTCAGTTTTAATGGACTGGTGTGGAGTCCCTGGAAATTTTAAACCCTGTGGGGTAAACCCCTGGAGAGCCATTGAGATCTCATGTGACACCTCTGCCATCATGTGGGTTGTTGATGGTGATGATGGCCAGGGGGTTTATAACCAAAGAAGCCTTTCGGATGAACATCATAAACATCAGCTTTTTAGTATTGTCATTGTGAGCATGTTAGCATGCTAATGTTAGCATTTAGCTCAAAGCCCAATTGTGATTAGTCTCAGAGAGTTGCTACCATGGTAGACTCCTTAGGCTGCATTCGATACTGCCACCTATACAAGCTATTCAGCTGTCGCCAAGGCGGAAAGATTAACTAGATGACAAAACCAGCATGAATAAAAATACTACCACTCAGAAAGTCTTTTTGAAATGGGACACCGCTTGATTGAAGAATAATCACCAGGATAACGCTTCCAAAACAACAGAAATACCAGGAGATCACGCTCCAACTTACATTATAGTATAGTAAAGCAACAGTTACTTCCAGTTGTCAGATAGGCGTTATCTGTCTCCCAAGTCAATATTCATCTTGGGTAAAATAACGAAAACCCACATTTAGGCTATATCTCCTTCTTTAGAGCATCGGACGATGCAGTAGCGGTAGTTTGTCATCAGCTGTGCTATAGTTTACTCCTATTTTCCAAAACTGGAAAGCCTGGCGAAGCATGGCCTGGTGTACTGCAAAATAAATCATAAAACTATGAAAAGCAATATACTCTACATTATGTACTGCGTTAACTGGTAGAGTGTAGTGGGCAGTTGCAAAAACATCCTTAGTCTTGTTATGAGACCTTTTTTACACTAAGAGCAAAAGTATCCCACTTGTGTTACAACCTTAGCACTGATAAAGAGGTACCTTGTGAAACTCATTGCATGTGTCTGCCTGCTTGTTGCAGTACAAAATGAGCTACTTAGAGCAGAATCAGTGTTAAATTAGATCTGCTGGTGTTTACTCATAAACACCGGCACAGTGTTGAATTAACACTTAAAGATCGTTTCGGACCGTTCCCCCAGAGTCGCACAGCAAAGTCTCCACCGTTAATGACTATAGATTTTTAAGACTTCAGATTTTCAGACTAAATGAACCCTGTTGGAGTTCACTTAACAATGAAAAATTTGCTCCAAGGAGGATTTGAATGCCTACCTTGATCTGTCCTTTGGAGCAGGGCTCACTGCAGACCGAGCGGACCATGTCGCTGCTGTTCAGCCATAGCTTGTAGTCATCGATGCTTAGGATGCCCTCTGACCAGGAGCCCACGTTTAGGTAGTCATAGCGACCATCACCCACACCCTGTAGATTCATGATGTCATACCTGGATGGACAGAGGGAGGAACGAGGACCATAATGAACGTGGACGAGCTTGTTTAGTGAGAAAAAGGAATCAAATTTCACTAGAGAGGAGAACGGAGGAGAGGTAAAGATCACAGACAGAGAAAGGGAGAGGAAGAGGGAGACATAGATGGAGGGGGGAGAGTGACAGGTAATTTAATGATAACGACTCAACAGCTTAGCAAACCTTTTTTCTTATCCAGAGTCACTTAAACAGCTTACAACCCTGTTAGTGTGACATCAAGAGCTCATGCCAGTGCACACTGTGGCCTCATTTCTACACTGAACCAGGATGTGCTCCACCTGACCTCTAGTTGACGGAGGAATGACACGGCTGTGTTTTCTGACTGTCAAATGCTGTCTGCTGGACTGGGGGGAGATGAAAGTGGTTGCCACAGCCGACAGTCCTCTGAATCTGTTCCAGTCCAAACTAATTACACCCTTTTGTGCTCAAGATTGGTGCACGCATGTGTGCATGCGTACTAATGAGTGGGACAGTGTTAGATGGGAGAAATTCATAGATCATTACCACATCTCCATTTCCTTCTCACCACCCTCCTCGTCTTCTTACCTTCCCGGGGTGTCTCCGTTTTCATCAAAATAAATCTCCTCTCCTGAGACTCCTCTGAAGGACGTTTTCAGCAGGTAGTCCAGCAACTTGCTGCCATCGATAGGGTCCATGGCCTCACAGAGCCCCGTCTGCCCTGGGCACAACTCCTTGTGCATATCATGGAGGCCATGAGCCATGGCATAGATGGCATTGATGACAAAGCCCATTTTACTATCCTGAACATAGTTTTCATGCAGACTCTCATTTCCTGTTGGAGGGGGGGAAAAAACAGGGTATAAAAAGGATGAAAATGTGTAGGAAACGTTCTTGTTTGTCTGGTGTTTTGTGTGCTGACAACATCCAGTCACACTGTAGGAATTTTCCACAATGCACAATGTAATTTGAACCAGATGTCGGGAGTATATTGCAAACAGAGCCCTATTTTGCAGCAAAGATATATTAGCATACAAGGGAATCACAACATGATGTCCAAAAACTAAATAGAAAACAGATGTGAGTAGCAACCATTGTCAGGGAAAATCCCACGGCTGCAGACACCATGTTGTATTTCACAGTGAGCTATCTAAAAGCACTGTCCCTCAGTCAAACCTTAAAGGAGACATATTATGCTCATTTTCAGGTTCATAATTTTATTTTGAATTCCGATAGGTTTACATGCTCTAATGCTCAAAAACACATCTGTTTTCTCATACAGTCCAGTGCTGCAGCACTCTGTTTTAGCTCCTGTCTCTTTAAGGCCCCTCCTCCTGAATACCCAGTCTGCTCTGATTGGTCAGCTCACACACACCTGACCCAGCAACACAAAAAACAACGGAGCAGCTGTGCTAAATCAAATCTTACGTGCCAAACTAGCCGCTAGGCATAAATTATGCTTAGGTGTGACATGGTGACATAGTGTGAAGTCACAGAGTCACATAATTAAAGGCGGGACTACTGACAAGGCGTTTCAGGAGCAGTGTTGTCTGTGGGAGAGAGGAGCTTCTGTTGGTGTTGACGTTTTAACTTTCAAGTTCTTTTACATGCACAAGAACCGATATAAAACACAGGAGGAAAGGAAAAAAACAAATCCTTAATAGTTCTCCTTTAATGTTTTGGAGGATGGGAGATTTCAAATAAAAGTAGAAAATGTTTAATTTATGTGAAGATATTCCTACCAGTCTTTACGAGTGAATCCTCATTTCTTTTTGCCTCATTAGACAGTGCATTTAAAATATTCATATTCATGTCTTTGATGTCAACATGCACATACAGTAGAAAAGAAAAAGGTGCAATATCAATAAAGCAACATCTTTATCAGGTGCTTCGGCAGTTTGGGTGAACAGTTTGTGCCATTCCTTTGTGCAGTTGTTCAAAGTGTAAGGTCATTTTATTTTTATTCCTCATACAATATAAACAAGCCCAGTGCTCCACATCAGAGTTTGACTGATGCAATCCTCACGCTGGCCGAGAGCCTGATACACCGCTCACCACTGGCCCGAATTGCAGTTTTAAGACGTTGCAGCGGGCGTTGTGTTTAAGAAAACATCAGTCAAACTCTTCCTGTCTTGGATGAGTCAAATGCTCAAAGAGTGCAGATGCAGTTCTGACAAAAGTCATCACCATAGCAGTGGCTAGAAAAATGCACTTACCACCTTGAAGGTCTTTGGAATAAAAGAGGTTTATAAAAGTGTGATGAACAGAGAAGTACAAAAGCAACTATGACTGTACTACTCTGAGGCCGGTCATCACAAAGCACTAATTGATTTTTATTTATCATTTGATTAAAAGCATGCTGAGCAAATTGCTTTAATGTCATTGTGATGGTTGTGTTCATTTGAGGACATTTTCATTTTTAATTGGATTGTGAGTCAATTTGAATTGTGACTTAAATGCAAGCACAAAACACAATTTACCATGATCACCTTTTGAGAGCAAAGGGAGAGAATATTCAGGGAGGAAAACAGAGAAAAACAACAGAGTTTGTATTATTCATGAGTTTTGCACTCAGATTTAACCCTGTACTCTTACTGACGATGCTTGAGAACAATATCTATCGATTTCTCCTATTTTTAAGCAATAAGAATATAAAACTCTCTGGAGTCACCCACCGGTGCAGACTTTCTTGTAGTTCTTGTTCTCCTGTGGGTGGCCCGGCAGGCGGCACTGAAAGCGGTACTGCCAGAACTCAGAGAACCACGGGTTCCTTGTGTTTTTGTCCAGACGCAGCTTCAGGTAGTAGTCATCGAAGGTCTTGACCACCTCCGACTGCAGCTTCATGGTGATTCCTCCCTCTGCTTCCTGCTCATAACCCTCCACGACTTCGTAGCGGTCTGCCCATCCATCACTGGAGGAGAAAGAGAGAGAAGAAGAGGATATATTCTAATGATTGCAGGGGGAACAGTAAAAGATTGTGAAATGATATGAGCAAGAATTAAATATTGTCATAATTTAAAGTGAGAGGCACTGCGAGACGTTAATGATACTGATAGTCTTTTATATTGGATTGTTGTATTCTGTAATTTACACTTAACGGCTGACTCAGATTGAAATGCCATAAACCTATTCTCAAGAGTGGCATCACCGACGCGACAGTAATTTCATTTTACATAATATACAGTATATAGAATAGGATTTTCTGTCTTATCATGAGGGAACAGGGAAGCAGAAGTGTTCAGTAAATGTACCAAATCTTCAAACTGAACTGACTATACTTAATCACCATTGTCACTGATTGAATCTCCAACGCTTTTAGCAGTGAATCTTGTCTCGGAGGTGACCAAAGGCACCAATATCAGCTCAGCAATTTCTTGTTAAAAGATCACAAAAGCCTCAGAAATGCTCATGTGATAACCCTAGAGCCAGAGACCGCTTGGACTCGGAAAATGGATCGTTTCCACATGTGAAAGATAGCCAATCACATATGATTGATATGTTTGTTGATAGGGTCAAAGGCTTTTTCCACCTATCAACAAAATGTTTCGTAGACATAATTTTCTTTTCACATGCTAAAATTTTAGTTTGCACATGTAGAGTTTCACACGAATTCATGTGCCATGTGTTGTTTCACATATGAATGTTTGCAATGGAAATTTCCATTCATTGTGAATTGAATGTGACATTATTTCAATCAGCAGAGACTTAGTATTGGATGAAAAAATATTTGCTGCCATGTGCACATTGAATGAAAATTATAAGTCAAGGCCCTATCGTTCACGTCCAGTATATTCTAAGAGGGAAGGTGAAGTCGTGAGCAGGAGATGGTGGTGGTGATGGGATGAAGATGATGGCTGAAGATCTGGATGAGATGAGGCGGACTCTGCTGAGCTCGACCTGGGCACTGGATGAGCTGCAGGTGAATGGGGTGGAGGAGGGTCGCAACAATTTTGCACTGCAACGACAGCTGAGAACAGCAGAAAGGAGAACAGATTTAAAGTTTGACAGCAACGACATAATTGGTTGATTTGATCGTGGCAGAATGTGGTCGGTTTAATTGAACGGGGAAACACCCAGAGTCAGCTGATTAAGAAGTGGAGAAAAGAAGCCATGTTTTGTTTTCAGATGAGTAAAATCTGTTGTACACACAAAAATAGCCACATCACATGTGAAAATGAAAACTTTACTTGTGGACATTTTTCTAGTTTCATGTTAAAAATGTAGTTTGCATGTGCAAAATAGCCGATTGCAAATTTCAAGTGAGTGCCTCATTTTATTTCCATGTCTACTGCACATGTGAGAAAAAGCCAATCACAAATTACTTTTATTTGTATGTGAACAAACCCAGATCACATGTGACGTGAAAAACCCAAAACAATCGCACATGAAAATACCCAATTCATGCGTGAAATTGTGATTTTGACATTTGAAAAGACAAATTTCACGTGACATTTTCTTAAGGAGAGGAAGTACAGCGTACAAACAGAACCAAGTAAACACCATTTGGACGTCAAGAGCAGCAAGCATATAGACAGCAGTAACACAGGAAGGCAACGCTGAAGAGGAGCAGCTGTGGGCTGAATCTCATGTTGTGTATGTTTCCGTTCAGAGCGAGACTAATAGGAACGTGCCTCTCAAACAACCATTAACATCGATGCCGAAAGCACAAACTCTAGGTGTTGTTTTCATTTAATTAATGTTCCTCCACGGCAAGTATAGGTAGACTACAGCCTCTGCTCTTGTACAATCTTAAATTAGCGTGGCAGCGCTGTTTGGAGGCTTATCTCAAGTCCACTGCAGCAATCCTCAATTTAAGAGGATGGAAATCTCAACAATAGTGCCTCAACTGTAATTGTAGGCTTTACACAATCCCTTCAGCCCGCTTTTTTGTTTGCTTGTGTAACCCTCTGTGCGACCATTTCTACCCTACCAAGCTAATTTGAACACGCAGCTGGCCAGTGGGCTCTGAGAGTAATGGAAGGCGCCGGTGAAGAGGATAGTGAAAAACGAATTAAGCGATAAACAGCACCGCTCTGAGCTCTGCTCTTTCTCTAAATCTCAACCGCACTGCTGTGTTTTACTTTGTGTCTCTAAATCTTTAATCTGGGCTCCGGGCTACTGCCTTGAAATACCTGTCCTATTGACAGCTACACACCAATTAGGTATGACTCACCATGGAACCAATTACCGTGCACACATGGGATGTTCTGGGTGATGGATAAGGACATGTGCGTGTTCCTGTGCGTGCGTGTGCAGGTCAAATTTTCTGACCTTTATGTCCTCAATTACCGTCAGTCAAGAAAAAGGAGTCATTCAACCACATTGTGAGAATGTAAGGTGAAAACTATAGAAACCAATGTGATTCTGAGACTAAGAGACATATGGATACCTGCATGAATTTGGCAGCAGGGGACAGCCAATATGGAAAATCCAGTCCAGAAGTGATTAAAGGTGTGTGTCTAAAGGTAAGCAAACAGACCACTCTGCCTCAAAAACTACTCGAATCAACTCTATGGCAAGTACCAAAGACAATATACGCACTGGGAGGTGCAATTTAATAAGGCAAAATTTAATTAATTTGCACTTATTAAATTTAATAATTTAATAAGTGCAAAAGGATAAGGCTGGAGTTGATTTTTATTTTTCTTACTTTTAACAAATCCTATGACAATACAAAAGGCCTCCATACCTTCCTACCGTTACTGTAATACTCAGCGTGAAACCTATTGGTGCAATATGTAGCAGTTGGCCACCTGTTGATGGGGCAGCATATCAACCGAGGTAACTGCTAACTGCTGCTAACTGCATTGTTTATTCATCCATGACCGTAGCTACTGTTAGCTTGTTAGTTCAGTTAGTGCTGCAGCTAGCTAACTACGTTGGGAGTGTTTGTGTTTACACCATTAGCGCATGAGCTTTGGATTGCTGGGAGAAAGATGTTTTGAGGCCCAGGGCTAGCTGGTTAGCATGCTAACTTCAGTAGATATCTCTTCAACACTATACATACTGTGGGTAACAACAGAGCTGTTTTTTCTTCACATTCTGTAGATAATTTTAGTTACTTTTTAAATGTTTTTACAAACTAAAACTGTAACGTATTTCAAAAATAATTCATGCGATGTATTAATATCCATACTGCTGGCTAATGTCAGTGGGTTGAGGATGCCCATGTTCTGAAATTAAGGCCCCACAACTGACACTCCCCTGTAACACAGCACTGCATTCCTACTACATGCTATTAAAAAATGATAAGCAAATCAGTTCTTTGATAGCGCTTTGGCTTTACATTTGGCTGTACATTAGTCCTATCTTTGGTCATTTTGACCTCCTCCTGTGTATTCCCACAATCAGAGCCAGTTGGCTCTGTTTGGGCCGGTGGGAAGCAGCGAAGAAAATACTTCCTTGCATCTTTGCACAAATGCATAGGAAACACAAGAGACTTAATAGAAATGTGCAGATTTTTAAGGCTAATAATAAAGTACTGTGATGCAGTAAATGTATAAGGTTTACAAAGGTATATCCAGTGTTAATGGTGTTGAAAGAAGGTGTAAGGGAGGCCAAGATACGTTAAATAATACAGATAGGAACACTGTTGGTTAATAGAAACAGGGAAAATTACAGCAGCATGGCCTAGACAGCAACATAACCTGTGTCTTATTCTTTGGTTAAGGATATCCGCCTGTTTGCTGTGTTTTTACTGCATATTCAATAACAAACTACTCAACTGAGTCATCGTCCTAACTGAGTTAGAGCCAGAAACACGTGAAGTTCATTAGTCCTAGTCACATTTCCTTCATTTACTCCAAGTGAATACTGTCTCTGTCCCTCCCTCTCTCTCTTACAGTGCATGTGGTACAGACACACACACACACACACACACACACACACACACACACACACACACACACACACACACTTACACCACTCTATAGATTTGTCCGCATGCGTCTTTCAGGTGCTCATCATAAACGTACCTTACCTGACAGGGTGACAGCATTTAATATGGTCTATTCAAAACAATTTGAGCGTTCATATTTGTTCCAACAGAACAGCAGAAAACAGATTGGTTTTTAAATAAAGAGGGAGAGACAGAGTGGAGAAGGGCTGTTCAACACTCTGCATGAATAATGCACAAGGCACTGAAGACATGCTTGGCTGTTTTCTCACAGTGGAGTTTGTGATGAAGTAAAACGACATTCTCTCTTCTCGCTCCCCTCTCTCAGGATCACCGTGCCCGTCTGGCACAACTCCAAACAGCTCATCAAAACTGCCGGGCCATCAGAGTGACGCCTAACGGGACAAAATCTGATTTAATGTCACCTCAATAGTTCCGGGGCTCGGCGCTGCATATTTGAAAGGCACATTATTGCATAACCTGAGTTAGATGTAGCCGAGGAACACCTGCTCAGGCAGATTAAGGAGTCAACACTGTTCAAGTGTGTTTAGAGCTTTGTAGTTGTTGCACTGAGTACAGTGAAGGAAGGAGGTCTGAGATATAAAAGGGAACATAATTTGAAAATAATTATTAACATTTGTTTTGATTATTTACTTCAGAAGGCTGAGATTCATCTGCAACAATATCAAAATAAGGAACAATGTCAAAATGAAAACACCATGTGTCCAACAATCCAACAATCCTCACGTCTTAAACACAAAATAGATATCAGAAGTTTTATTTACCAGTGCTTTACAAAATTAACAAAAGCCTTTCATATGAGCTTATTCTACTCTGCCACCTCTGACAAAAGACAGGAGAGATAGTTGTCATGCTTAAAGAGGTCAATTGTCCAGAAAAGTAAACTCAGATTGTTTAAAGCATTTGAACAGACAAAAGAAACACGTCATTTATTTACTGTTCAACAACATGGCCCCTGCAGTCAACATACCATGAGTCCGACCTGTGAACGCATCGTATGCACGTCCACAAACAGGGCCACAATTTAACAACACATTTATTGCGTAAGCAAAACCCACAACTGAGGCAAATCTTGAGAGTATAAATTAAATGTCATTTCTCTTTTACCCTCAACTTCCCAAACACATTTGACGAATCATTTAAGTCAGTATTTATCTCCCCCCAACTAAAGTCAGCAGCATGCCATCCCTTAAATGCCATATGCTTAATAATGGGATGTGTGTATTTTGATGATTTACTGGGACTTGATGATGTGTGGCATTGTTTAGAGGAGCGCAGCGCGTCAACAGCTGGATAATTTATAGAGTAGTACACAAGAGCGAATAGACCGAGAGCTCCCCCGACTCTCCCGGATGATCTAGTTCCAGTTTGATAGCACATTTGTATATTTATGAAGTCATGAATTAATTGGCAGGGCAGAGATTTAATCACATGCGCTGTTTCCCCTGGAGGATGAATGGGAAGAGTTACTTTTAAAAAAAGGGAAGGGGAGGATATGGGAGTCGAGAGTTTCCTAATTGCTCTATGCGAGTGTTAAAATAAAAGTTCAGGTAGTTAATGGAAAAACTTTTAATCTGTCTGTCATTCACAGACCACCAGAATGTCAAGCGCTCCAATTAAGAGAATTACATTATTCTTAAAAGTAAAAGATCTTGCTGTCGGTCTTTTGATCTTGCTGTTTGACACACACACACACACGCACACTTCACTTGTCTTTCTTTTCCTTTTTCCTCGTGGTTTAGCTATCTCATTTTAGTAGTGGAAGAAGTTCATTGGAAGAAAGCACTGTTGGCAGGAATATGTGCTTCAGTATCAAAAGAAAAGTACTCATAATGATGGTGCTTCTTAGGGTCAAAACAAAATAACATGCTAGAAAACACGGCAACACAACAACGCTTTGGAGAGCACAACAATGTTCTGCAAATCTTAAATGTTGCGTTTTCCAAAGCTCTGTTTTCTGAAATGTTGTTGCGTTATCTGAAATGCTGTTGTGTCTTAGGAGATGTTGTTGTGTTTTGACCCTCAAGGGGCCACCATATATAATGCGTATGTTATTTGTAATGATGTATCAGGGTGTAAGCAGCATTTTAACCTTTCCCGTCCCTGTCCAAAAACTGTGTTGTTATTGTTATTGTTTTTGTGCTACTTACATGTACTTATTAGATTTAAATGTGGACTTAAATGAAGAAATATCGGATATCAATAATCTGTCAGTAATTAAATAAAGACTTTGTGTTTCTGGAGGAAGAGTTGTGTTACAAAATGGGTTTTGTGAGAATTCTGAAGGTGTCAAATATGGCAGTTAACCACACGACAGTCGTCCAACTAACCAGTGAAAGCTGTTAGATCAGTGGCAGCAGTTATTGGCTTACAAAGGCCTCGATACCAGGAAACGAAACAGGCGACAACAACACACGCAACAAAAAAAGCTTCACTCGAGTAGCTTTTACTCAAGAATGCAAAAAGTTAACGAAGGAGAATTGGACATTGGATTTGCACACATGGCTCTGACTACCATTAGAACATGTAAGGAGGAGTTACGACCAAGCTTGAAGCTGATTTTGGTATGTCGACTGACAGCAGTAAACCCTCGGAAAGGTAGCGTAGTGGAAGCACAAAGAAGAATAAAAATAAAGAACTGCAAAAAAAAACACTATTGTATTTAGCTGTATTCCAACACTGCTCTCTTTCACTTCACAACAGGGACTCTTTTTGTTTTCTGTTCTACATTTATCTCCGTGATCCCACAACATTCTTAATTAATTCCAAACTGCTTTGGCAGTAAAAGAAATGTTCATGCATACAGACGCTGTGACGCTAATGCTCTATCTCTAAAACTCTCTCTGCCTTCATCTCCCTGTCCCTAACCTCCCATTCTCCTCCATTTCCCTTAAATCTGCGACTCTGCGGAGTTTCGAACAGAAGTGGCGATGGCGGCTTGTTAGCAAGCTGGCGGCAACCGGCAAGACTCTCTTGTGGTGACACAGAGGACCCCGGGTGCCTTTAAAAGCCCATCCAAGCTGCTTTTACTTATTCATCATGCCCCATTTTGAGTTGGGAGATCAGTCTCCTCCACATTGACAGGGAACACTGCTGGGAGAAAATCCTTTTTTGCCTTTTGCTACCAGGGGACGTCAATTCACTACTAAACCCCATGACAAATCTCTGAATCCAATACCAGCGGTGGCAGTGAATGATGGATGACAAGATCTTATTATCAGTCGGTCAATTTAATGTAAAACCGTTACGTAAGGTTGGTTGGCACACTGCTGCTCCAGGCCTCCAATATTTTGTTTCTTTCATTGCTCTTGATTCTTGTAATAGTAGCAGCTTCGAGACCCATTTTTCTGTTTCATAGAGGAGAACGTACAAGTTCCTTTCATATCAAAATAATACTGACAAGTATGTTTTCCAAAGAATCAGTCAGTGAAGGTGATTTGTTAATTTTTAACAAGGCGGATGCCCCCTAGTTTTTGTATGCAGAGGTGGCTGGAGGAAGTACTCGCTCTTCCGTGGATAAATGTTCCTACTTTGATTTGACCACAAGATGATGTCTTTAAATAGTTGGTTTGGTTGATTAACAATGATACAAAGCATAAAAAAGCAACAACTGACAACAATTGATCAAAATTACTGTTGGTTAATTTTCTCTTAAAGGTGCAATATGTAAGAATTGACCAACTCTCAAATTCATACACCCAGGGGGGCAGCATATCACCAGAGTAACTGCCAACTGCTGCTAACTGTAACTGCCGTTAGTTAGTTAGCTTAATTAGCCATGCAGCTAGCAGTGTGAACTGTGCTCAGAGTGGTATTTTGAAAGAGGGCAGGCCAGAGCTAGATGGCTAGCCGCTAATTTCAGTGGATTTCTGCGACACAACACATTTAATGTCAAAACCTTTATTTCTTCACATTCTGTTTATTTGTTTTATGATGTTTTATTACACTTTAAACCAAAATTCTTACATATCGCACCTTTAATCGTTATTGTTTCAGCACCATTCTGTTGCTGCAGCTCCTGACCTACTTGTGGTGTTTTCAGTACTTGTGGTTCATGCGCCTTCACGCACCGTCCTCTTTGTGCAAACACGTACCAGCCGCACACTTTGGTCTGATGTTTAGCTGTCTGCACGAGAAAGCACTTCGGCTCCTGCGAATCAGGACGTGACAGCTATGTCCAGATGCAAAGCCAGTGTGCTATTTTTGATCGCTCCAATGTCATTCACCCATCCCCTCGCACGAGGGAACACAGGGCATCAATTGGAAAGAGAGAGATGTCCTTGACAATGTGTGGCTGCTTTCAATTAACATCAGAGGCGTGTTATGAATATTCAGATGCAGCTCATTGTGCTCACCGATGCTCACTAGAAAAACAAACAGATGCAATCACGAATCCCGACTCAACTCGGATATACTGTCCCGAGCCATAACACGAGTAAACGCAAGCGGGGCTCCATTACTGAATGAGCGTAGACAGCGTGTCTTTATCTTCTAACTACAATCTCTGTTACTGTTACTGGGATTTTTCAGATGTCAGCCATATTTCCCGAGAAGGCACCATTGTGTTCGGAGACCTGCTGACAGACTGAATGACAGATCTGCAGTGAGACGATCGCACCAACTCTGCCATGAGCCCAAACAAAATCTCCATGGCGACTGTAGCACAAGCAGCACACAAGCCTTTTTTATTCAAGCGGAACAGTAAATCCTGCCCCGCTAACAAAAATTAAACTGAACTGGAATCCTGCATGACGTGGCCCAGTAAACTCTCGCTAAACTTACATGTTAGATTGCTTTAGCGCAGGAGGGTCGAGAGGACAGGATCATGTCACAGAGGAGGAAAGACGGAGGCTCGACGCTCCACGTCGCTTCTCTTCTGCTTATTTTTTTTGCCCCTCCACCGGCCTCCACAGCCTCTGAGTCCTTACATTCATAACTAATGTAGCAGTCGCTGTTATGCTCAAACAAAGAAAGATGTTTCTGGGAAGAGAGCTTGGCAAGGAGGGTGCAGACACACAAACCTGACACTTACTTTAGGCTAATTTTCAGTAAGAAAATCAGCCCTTTTTTTTTCTCCAAGCTGAACCGGTGTTTATCTCTAAAGTGATCATAACCATCAAGTTGCTAAATGGATATCATTCTCTGCAGGCATAGATCTCCCTGATCTTGTTATCCAAACACTTTTCATAAATATATTTTCTAACATTTGCTTCAGATGAATTTATGAAAGCCCAGAGACAAAAATTCAATCTTAACCCCTTGTACATCCACAATCCTGGATGAGAAAGATGCTCATTTATTTTGGCGCCGTTGCCCGTTCTGTTGCCAGAGATGAGCTCTCTCTTTGCTCATGCCCCGCTATTCGCCAAATTACTCGCAAGAAGAAGTCAATAGGCAGAATTCCACATCCTCCGCACCCTCCTTCCTGAGATGGGTAGGAGATGAAAGCCTTACAGATGACAGGAAAAAGGCAGCTAAATGTGTCGCGCCACAACTCCTCTCTCTCTCTCTCTCTCTGGTGCCCTAAACGTTTCATTTATTCAAAATCAGAGCAAAACCTGCGTCCCCCCCTCCCCTTGTTGCAGAAAACCAAATAGGACAGCCAGATGCAGAAGTGCATGTGGCACACACAATATGGGTTCACAGCTTGCTTTGCACCTCGGCGCGGTCTCAAAAGAGACAGTCATACCCTGCTAATGACTTGTGCCAAGCCATCACAGAGGCAGAACATCCACATTCCCTGACACAGTGTCCATTTTGTCAGGAAACAAGTAGGAAGTAAACAAGAAACATGCATTCAAAATGGGACCCGGACCAAAAGTGGTGTGTATGTAAGACAGGGGCAGAAATGAGCGTTGCATGTGGAAAAGCAGCTTATGCAAATGATGTTTAGTAATAACGGCATTCAAGCAGCATTAGAGGGAGAGAGAGAGAGGACGAACGCCGCTAATTGCAAGAGAGCGAGCAGGCGGGCAAATGGGTAGGTGGGTTCACTCCGCGCTGCCATTCAGAAACCAGGCGTGATGTGGGGAAACAGGCAGGAAGGGGACGATAACAAAAGACAGCGCACAGTGGATGTATATCTGGCTTTCAAAGCTGCATAAATGATTTCATGGCAAATTTCTTTATATAAGTGAGTAGGTGGGAATTCAGTCAGGATTCAAAGACTTACTGTAACGCTCAGTTTAACTGCGAGAGAGTTTAATGGTGTTTGCCTCGGGGAGAATTTAGTTAAAAACACACACTCACTGCCAGATATTTTTATGGATTCTGTGCATTTCTTATCAGCACACAGAACATGCACACAATGGCTTTGAAAATCCAGTTTATGATTCATTAACTTTTTTGTTCGCTGCTCTTTGAGACTATCTAACATGGCTCTCTCAGCTGCAGCAGGAAGGACGTCACCTTGGAAGAACTTGCGGACATTTTTCTGCAGCACTTTTGCAGAATATTGTCTTTTGAGTATTTTGGCGTCCCTTGAAAGGTCAACGCCGCAATTTACAAATATCAAAAAGATAGGTAAATTTCAGTTTCGCAAGCAACTTGGAGTGCTCCACAGCACAAAATGTCGAAGACGCCACGTTTTCAGATGCATTGATGAGAGCTTTCTGTGCCGCCGTTGATACCCTTATACTCAACAGACCATGAATACAGGTATCTGCATCATCACTGACTGAGTGACTCTTTACTGTAAAACATGGACAGGCACAGAGAGGCAGACAGCTGAGTCACTACGGTGAAGTGCACCCAAATCCTACAGTTTTCCTGTTGCAGTGATTTTTAGAAAAGGTATGGCAGACATTGAATTTGTGGCAAATCGTGAGGTAGAGAACTTGTTCTTGAAGGGAGAGTTCACTCAAAATCTAAAATATATATTTTTTTTTTTACCTGTAGAGTGTCAAAAAAATACATTTGAAAAACATCTCTCCCAGAAGTCATGACCCGGTTACTTGAGATAGTCCACAGACGAGGAACTATTTTCTTAACCAGGTCATGATTTCTGGAAAAAGACATTACCATTGAGATTCTGAAATGTACAAGTGCCATCTAGTTTTTTTTATTATTTTGGGGTGAACTGTCTCTTTAAGTTAGAAACGCCTCTACTCTAGATTTCCAGTTGTGATAACTGCACCCAGCTGCTGCAAGTGTGTCATGCAACTGGTTTACAGTAAATTGATGATGTATTGTTTTTATAGCATTTTCTTAACTTACAGTACAGACTTTCAAAGGTCAAACTGCTTATATATATTTCTTTTTTGTTATCTTTTCAAAGATCTCAAGAGACATAATCTATAAATTGCTTCAGCAAAGAAAACAAACAAAAAAAACATGGCGGCTGCAAGCACTGGTCAAAGTTCACTAAAAGCAACCGTGGTGGTGGATGTGTAACAATATGGGCAGCCACCTCCCGTGAGTCATTGTGCGTATTGCTCTCTGTGGTCAAATAACAGGCGAGGAATCTGTGGCCATTTCACTGCATCAAGTGCACTCCACTTTATGTAGCACACACTGTTCCCTCACAGTGATAAATATAGCTAGACCAAGATAAAGTCAACTTCCCGGTCTCCCCAATGCAGTTTAATTGGAAATAACCTCCCTCTACTACAGTAGTCGTGTGACTGCCCTCATAATGTGCATCACATTCATCCGTAGCTGTTTTTTTTCTGACGGACATCAGAATGATTCCTCCCTGTGCTGAGACTAATTTTTGACTTACGTCTTAAACTCTTCCAGCAAAAACGTCATCACATCTTCAAAGAACCTTTTGAAAAAGAAATGTTGTGGCTTGATGTGCTAATACATTTTAGCAGGGTCTGTTCGCCACAGAACTGTCACATGCCAAATTCTGTGCTT
The DNA here is from genome assembly GCF_965226575.1 of Pagrus pagrus. Lineage (NCBI taxonomy): Eukaryota > Metazoa > Chordata > Actinopteri > Spariformes > Sparidae > Pagrus > Pagrus pagrus. Next base: position 11,483,294 of record NC_140200.1, read on the forward strand.
GACTGTTTATTAAAGTTAATTTCCTACATTTCCCTTTAAAGGCCTCCAAGGCTTAAAATAAGTTTAGTCCATTACGTTAAATGCAAGCACTTAAAGGGGATATTACCAATGCGACAGATGTCTGATTACACTGTCTCCTGTTAAACAAGGTAAAAAGGGTGACAATGCACCTCATGTTTGACTGAAGTCATGATAATAAGTGATGTTGAGGCAGAAGGACAGCACTTGGTTGCACAATGCTGCACAGTATCAAATGTTGTCCCTTTTTATAATTTTTCATTGCCTTCCAAAACAACACGTAAGTGCATTTTATCTGATTTAACACATATATCAACAGTGACTTTATTTGTCAGCACCATTACATTCCAAATGGGTCTTTTACTGATCTACATTTGGATTGTTTTAGGCATTAAGCTGCTTTGTTAAACCTGTGTCATTTTTGGCCAATTGAGGGCAGACCAACCTTTAAACACAACATCAACATTTTAATGACTGTTTACACATCTAGCGGACAGAGCAGCATTAGCATGCATCTGAAGTCGCGTCTCTGGTCCATTATTTTGTTTCTGCTTCTGTTTTGGTATCTACCAACCCCAGAGGGAAATATCTTGCTCTTTAAACCTTGCTTTTTTCTTGAAAACAACTGTGGCTGGAAATGAGGTTGGTTAGTAACATAAGCGGCACCTTTCACTTTTTATATAGTCATTCTTATCGAGTGTTGATACAAAAATAAGAATTAGTGAAGCTTTTAAATTCCACTTTTCCCAACAAATTGGGAGTGAGAAAGCCCGTCATTTCAACCGGCGAAACCATTGTGATCAAGGATGTGTCATCAACAGTGGGCATTGCATTTCAACCTGTTTAACATGACATGCCAGTTCATGCTTCAGTGTCAAGGAACCAATTTATTTCAGGTAGAATTGCTCCGAAAAGTTAAAAATGTGGTGCTAGAAGGAACGACACCAGTTCCATGTTGGTGGAAATGTGTTGTTTGATGTGCTGTTATGCTAATAACAGTGTCACACTAGCTCTACTGAACCTCAGTTCCTTGTCTAGTTTACACAAACATAGATTATAAACCCTAGTGAAAAAATTGTATACTCTATTATATTTAAGGTATAGAAAACTAAGTATGCAAGTATAATTTTTGCTTTTTGTGCTTCATTAAAAATACATTTAAAATGTATGGAAGTGTACTTCAAAATATTAAGTTCAACTTCAATGTACTAAAAACAATCAGTTCATACTTCAAGTTGTATTTTAGTGTACTTCTAAAAAGTGCACTTTGTTGTAAGTATATACTTACTTATTTTATTAATTATTCTAAATTGAAAATACTTATTAATTTATTATATATTATATATTAATTTGTGTATTTATAGAAAGTATACTATTTTCAAGTCCTTTGTTATACACTGTTAGTATGCTTTCTTGAAATATACTTTAATTTCACTTCATTATAGATATATTTTAGTAGATTTTTCAAACGGTGCACTTTAATGTTCATTTATTTAGAGTTGTACTTCTGCGTACTTTTAAAAAGTATACTAAATTGCAAAAATGTATAGTGGTAATTTAGTGTACTCATAGAAAGTATACTATTTTCATGTTCTTTGTAATACACTCTTAGTATGTTAGTAGATTTACAGTGTCCTACAAACTTGAGTTTTCACCAGGACAGTGATGATTAACTGTCACAACCTATTCCCAACCATGCTTAGCTTCATCTTCTCCCCTTTTCGCTCAGCCTCTACCATACCTGTCTCTCTTTGTCTCCGTCTCTCTGTCTTTTCCCTTTCTCCAGGTTTCACTCTCAAGTTGGACACTCTGCTTTAATCTGTGAACAAATCATCAGCACTTCACAGCCAAAGAAAGTCTACTTCTATCTATCTTCCACCAACCTACTCTCCCAATCTGCCAGCTTCCTGCTCTGTCATACATTCATTTCTGCTCTTAGTGAGAAGGTCTACTCCTATCAGTCCTTAACCAACCTGCTGCAGAACTGACTCACCATCCTAATCTGCTCACCAATGAACTTCCTGCTTACTCATACAACCGTTTCTGCTCTTTAAAATGAACTAAGGTCATATCAATACATTTCCTGTGCTGCCTGCTTCATGCTCTCTAACCAGAATCTGTTTATCATCTAATATCGCTTCGAAATGCACTCGAATAAAACAAGACGGACATCAATGTCTCCTTGATTGGAATGAAGTGGATAATCTATGTCGGGAGCGTGTGTCTATATCAGAGTGTATGCACGGAATAAATGCTGCGTTTGTGCAGGCACAGAGTCACAGAGGCAGCTGATTGGCAAAACCATGATTGACATCACGCAGAGAGAAAGACAAGAGCCCCTCTGACTGACAACAGCAGCACCGAGTGGGTGTAAAGTGTCGATGTGCTGAAGTGATGCAGAGTAGAGTCTGCAGGTCAGGGATAAAGTGGGTCGAGCACGCAGCCACACCTGGCCCTTGTCTGAAGAGCCGGTTAGACAAAAGCTCTCAGATTTAAAACTCCCTGCATGTCTACTTGAAGTTTAGAGTTTTTTGCCTGCCTCTGTGGTGGTTGTTGTATGATCATCTCCACGAATGAGATGTGGTGAAAAGAAAAACATCACTGCCGAATCTTATGCGGTTTGCTGAGCCAAGCGCAAAATAATGATGGGTAACACTTTACAATAAGGGACACGCAATTTTCAGTAGTTACAGGGTTATAAATGAGGAACGAATGAGTAACTAACTGCGCATTAACCATTAGTAAACGAGTAACTACTGATCCAATTTTAGAGTAGCTAACGATAGGCTAACGATTACTTAATTCATAAAGTAGTGAGGAACAAATCAAGTATGACTTGATAATTGATTAATTGTTAATAAGTAATAATTCCTAATGGAGGATTATTAAGTAGATATTGATTATTTACTAGAACAGACCTGGAGATCCTAGTTTAATGAATCATTAGGTAATGATTAGTTCATGAACATCTGAGTGAGTTAAAGGTGCAATATGTAAGAATTGAATACCTGTCAAATTCATTCAAACAAATAGGGGGAAAGCAAATCGCCCCCCCAAAAAACTGCTAACTGCTGCTGCCAACGACTCAATCATCACTTCATTAGTAGCTGACAAGCTAACAAGTCTCCGCTTAACTTGCATTTCTGAGTCGTTCCTCACCTGTGTCTTAACTAACTAATCAATACTTTATTATTAACTGCTCTATGAAATTGGATTAGGAGTTACTCATTAAATAATGCTTAACTAGCAATCAGTTCCTCATTCGCTCCTATTTTTTTCCCTCATTACTTGTGACCAAATGATGAGATGCATAAGGTCAAGGACACCTTGTTAGCTTTACAAATTATGCTGACTGAGGTAGTGCTATAATTAAAACACTAATTGTTGGTTGGCTGTGATGTGGGCTGATGCATTTTGGTGAGGTGATTTGACATTTAAATTATTGCATTAAATTACTGCACTTATTGGCCTGGCAGGCATGGCATATTTGAAAATAAAAAAAGTTTTTGAAAGCCAGTGCCCGTCTGATTATGAAGAGCTTGGACAGATAATGAGCACTGTTACTGAAACATTTTTGCTTGTTCTGGCATGACTTCAGTCATTAGCTGTTGATTTTATCGCTGCAAGTGATAAGTTTTTACAGGATGAAATATCAACTTCTGTTTCAAATTCTGTCCACTGTTTTCTTGTGCTCCATTGCCAGTTATATTACTTACTTAGCTTTTTGTTGACATCAGACTTAGCACAGTAAAACATAATAAATACAGCGGTAATCAAAGAGAGAATGAGTCGCCAGTGTGTTTACTGTAGATGCTCGCTGCGAGATCAGACAGTTTGGCCCGACTGCACTCGTCTCGCTCTGTCACTTTGTTTCATTCACCCTTTTATGTGCACACGCACACATGAAAGGGGCTTCTTTAGAGGTGAAAACATAAATGAAGAAAACGCGCTCCCCTTTGCTGAGCTAATACCTGTCTGCCAGCTTCATTCAGTTATTCACTACATGCCAGGAAACACACACATGGCTTGGCATCCGTGTTGGCCCAGACTTCCTCTGTCATTTTTGCACACTGAGGCTCTCTATCTACTCCTCTCTCTGTCTCGCTCTCCCTCTCTGACCCAGAAGCATTTCTTCCGCCCATGGAGACTTCCACAAAAGCTAAAAAAAGACCCACTTTCCCATCTCCTATGGAGGAAAGAGAAAGGGAGAGATATGGGAAGGAATGCAACCTTAACAGTGTCATTATAATGGATAATTTAAAAGGCATGTTCTGCATCTGAAAAGCCTTCCCCTGCCAGGAACTTAAATATGCACGTATGCAGTGACTATAACACACATGACATAAAGAGAGGCTGGTGAGAGCAGCACTTGTCTGGTCTTTATTTCTACCACTGGGAGATTTGAGGGGATATAGGAAAGGCTTCTTCAAGGATAATGGCAATGACAAAAACAAATCCCCCAGCGCCTGCCAATAGAGGCGTGTCAGACGAGAGAATATTATGTACTGTGTGTGTGTGTGTGTGTGTGTGTGAGTTAAATATGAAAAACTCATTTTCAGGTTTTATCTAATGTGAGTCAGTTTAAATAATGTAGCTATTCAGCGAGACAATTTGACGCTTTTTCACCGTTTTTCTTTCTATTAAGAAATCCAACGATAAAACCAAAACCAACTCTGTGTTAATCCTGCTTCCACGCTTTCTGACTTCCCCACTCTGTCTGTGACTCACAGTTTAAAAGCCTATTGTGAAGCCTGAAATCTTTAAAAGCTGGTCACAAATATACACTTTCTTTTTCTTAATAATGGCTGGGTCATTTCTTGAAACACCTGAACACTGAGGGTGAATATTGGGTGAAATGACAGTGTCCATGTTCATGCTCATGTCTTTCACAATCTAATCTAAATCTAATCTTTGAACACTCAGAGTGAGAGAACAATTTTCATACGTGTGAACACACAGTGAAAATACTGAAATACTGAAAGTACTGTATTTTGTCTCTCAGGTTCTTCCTGCAGGATGCTTCAGTGTACAGCAAATGCCCAACAAATACAGCTAAGCTATGCTACAAGCCTTCCCTATCTGTCTTATTAATGTCCTCCTCATGTTAACCGACGGCTGACAACCGCCCTACACCAGGCCGGTGCCAAAAAACCCTCCTCCCTCTCTGAAATGATGAGGGAGAGATATAGCATGAATGAACTGAAAAGTGGCAACAAGGTTGCTGTGGCTTTTACTGACAAGTGTGAATGCTCCTTGAGGGCTATTTCATGGTGTAATGTGCCGCTGTAAAAGTGTGTGAGACGACTCTACTTGCCCTTTTCTAATGACTAAGATTAAGTGTACAGTCACTCACTGTCACTCAGCATTGACCAGCAGACGGGGAAAGAAAGAAAAATGGAGAGAAGAAATGGAGTGAATATCCAGAGAGGAGGCATAAGATTTTTACGATCCATGTTTATTTATTGTGGTCTTCATGTGTTCAAATAGATGTGTGTGTGTCTCTCTTTGATTGCAAAATGCAAAGATGACTGCCATTACCTTAAAAAATAAAATATGAGGCAGCCCAAAGAGAAATAATGGACTGGAGGCATTGTTTCCCTCTCTAGTTTTGTGTCTGTGACAGAAATACCAATTATTCATCGCTGGAGAACATTTCTATTCAGCGCTATTGGTATGTGGTCTAATTCTTCTTGGTTGCCTTGGTGACATGCACATCAGGAAGACAACGCAGCATCTCACAGCCTTCCAGCCTTTTAACTGATTTCTTGCCATCCAGACAGCGATGCTCTCGACCGTGACTCAAATAAAACGAAACACGTCCATACCTGCCGATGAGGAGGAACTCCCCAAACACCCCCAGTCTCCTCATGGCCATCAGGAGACCTCGGACGGTCATGCCCTCGCAGAAACACACCACCACGCGAGCTTTGGGAAGACGCTCCCGTAGTTTCCTCAAAAGGCGGTCGTAGTGCTTCTCCCCAGCGTTGCTGTAGATCTTGTCCGAGTGGGCAATGCACAGGCCTTCCAGAGAGGCCAGCTCCTTGAAAGCCTCCATGCCACTCTCCCCATAGTTTCCTGTAGACGATTAAGAAAATAGAGATTACTGGAATTAAACATTTTCACTCTCTGGTAATCCCATTCCTCCAATTAGCCATCGTGGATATGGATAATACACTGGCTGTGGCATTTTCACTAATATGGGGCATTATTCTCTGATTGTAAGTGACACAATCAATGTTTGACTGATAACAAAGCATTACATGCCTTATTACTTGCAAAAACACATTGACATTATTAAATATCAGAAGTAATTGCTCTCAACCCATACGTGTCTAATTATTTCACTGATGGACAATCAATGTCATGCCTAAGGCACACATCCACAGAGCGTCGAGTCCGGACTGAGCCGAAGCTCTGATCCTACGATAATGAGTGTCAGAGAGTTTACTGGCTACTGATTGCAATCAAAGCCAGTAAGGGGGGTGAAGATAGCTATCCTTGTTTAACTGCACACCCAATCAAAAGCCCGGCAAAGCTGTTCAAGTCTAAATCTTCTATTTCCATTTGGTTCGCTGTGCTCGAGTGATGTGTCACGATCTGGATTGTCAAAGCCCGCGGCTCTTTAGCACGAGAGCTGGATTACACAGACAATCCAATCACTTGTGCATGCTTGAACATGTGTCTGTGTGTGTGCATGTTGTCAAAGGGAAATCAACAGCTCATCTCCATACGAATCTTAAAGCATTTGCTCTGCAATTGGCTCAATGTGAGGACAGGCTCCTGAGGGCGTCCATGCCACACTCGCCTTATATGGGTGATGAAGGGCAGACGCTCTATCTGTGCGTGGTGTGGCTTTACAGAGCGGGGGAGACATAGGCATCACAGTAATGCATTTCCACAGGCGCACAATGGGACCATGTGTTGGTTTTCCAATAGTCCTTTGATGATATTTTCAGTTGTCTCATTTCATTCTTCCACTGCTAAATGGAAATAATGATATCCAATTATTTTACTCTTTCCGTCTCGGCTGTGAGACAGGTGGGCGTTGGTGCATTAGTTGACAGCCCCATTTGAAAATGACCACTGAAAAAACTGCTTTGAGCGCTCCTACGAGACTGATGATAATCGGGACAGGTAATTTATGCAATTTCACAGCCCTAGCCGTTGCTACGGGAACAAGCTGCATTTATAACTTGTCTTAGGTGGTGGAGAGGGAAAAAAACAACAACTCATGAGCACAAAGCCTGTCGTGACCACCATTTCAAAGATAACTAAAGATAGAGCAAAACCAACAAGTGTATTTACATATAACTCTTCAAAGGTCAGGGTAAAGCCCGCATCAGACTAATTATGATGTGAAGTCGTGGTTATAAACGTTTACTGCGGCTGCAAACTTCTCCACTGTTGCCTCTTACAAAACTGAATCTATAGGCAGTGCAGGGATTCATATTTACAAATGCATGTAAAAAATAACAATTATAATAATAATAAAAAAGCATTAATTCTAATTAAAGCTTACAAATTTGTACTTTAAAGTTGCACTATGTAGTTTTGGGGAAGAGATTTTAATCAGAAGAAAAAGATCTGCATCGAATGCACAAACAAACTAAATAAACAAACTGACCTTAAAGGTCAGCACAATTTCATACTGTTTTACTTTGTTTATATGTGGCGGACCCTGCCACCTTTCTAGCTTCAAACAGTGTTATGGGGACTTTATTTTCCTCTGAGAACAGCTTGTTTACGTAGTTATGCAAAAAATTAATAGTTCAAAGTTTGTATCATTACCTCATTAGTATTGTAAATAGCGCCCCTTACAACAACATTTTGTTGTAAGTATCCCACTTTTATAACTCACACTGTTGCCTGTTGAGTAAATGACGTTGCTCACAATCAAAATCATCCTTCCACTCGCTGGTCTTTCATTACTCTTAAATTATGACTTCAGTCCCAGAGGATCCTCCTGCATGTATGTTGAAGGTCAGACAGCTGACGCCACCTAGTTATGCCTCCAGGTACTGCAGCTCCCTAACTCCCTCTCTTCATCTATCTGATAGCAACCTGTGACAGAGCCCCCGTCCAACACCTGACTATAATAGGATTTTCAAAAGATGTTTTACACTCCCCGTGAGTATGCAGCTCCCTGTGGGGGGGTTGTCCTGGGTAATGTAGCCTGTCAGTCATAATTTGGGTGCACATCACTGCTTGTGTTTCACTAAGACTTTAATGAAAACGCTATGGACATAATTCACTTGGCAGTAATTACTCTGTCTACCAAACCCCTCTCGCCGTCTCCACCATAATACACTGTTGTGATGTTCGGCTCAGCGAATTAGCGAAAGAGTTCTTTAAAAAGAAAGAAAGACAGTCATGGTGTGACATACCGAATACTATTAAAGCTCTGTGGAGATAAGGTGTTCGTTCTAATTTATATGTATCTGGTGAAATTTGAAACAGGAATGTAATTTTTCATGCAAGCCTCATCCTCCAGTCCTGACTTAACCATGGAATTAATTTAATGTTTCCAAATGGACATCTGAATTGTTAATGCTAAAATGGTCCCTCATGTGTTTGGCTGGATACTAACTTTTAAAACTAGCTATGGCAACTCTGATAACACAGCCAGTGTGGGGGTTTTAGTGTGCGACTCCACACTATACAACAAAGTGCCAACGAGGAGGAAAGAGTAGCAGAGCATATATTCTCAAACAGAACAAAAGGAGAGACAACCCAGTGTTGACTCAACGGACACTCTAGTTACAATCCATATTCCAGTGGAGCTTATGTAATATAGGCACACACAGATGAATGATAATGTGTGGGAACTCCAGACAACTGCATGAAAATCCTAATGAAGATGTACTTACATGTGCATAAGTGGGAGCAATTACCAGCTCTAAAGAGCCACAGAAAGGTAGATACTGTACGTAACATCCAGTTTTCATAAGAGACACACACGGAAGTGCGCCTGTGAAGTTGCACCCAAAGACCGTTAACAAAAAGTGTGAAAGTGGGAGCAGGTCCATGCATATTTTGTTTGTCATTACTGCTGCCAAGGAGGTTATGTTTTTGCCTGTGTCCCTTTGTTTGTTGGTTTGTCACCAGGCTTACACAAACACTACTGAACAGATTTCCACGAAACTTGAATGGAGGATGGGTCTCGGAGCAGAATAGACCCTGTTAACTTTTGGTGTGGATCCGGATAAAGAGACAGATCCAGGACACATTACAAGACGGGGAGTTTTTTGAATATTTTCGTTAATTTCTTAGGGATTATCGCACAGATCTTGATGAAAAAAACTGGCATATTTAGGTGGTTGGTATCTACTGGGGGACTGCAGTATGCGCTCTATTGAGCGCAATTCTAGTTCAAGTTTTCTCAAATGATTTAATAAGCCAGTGGTTTAACATGAATATGAAATTATTTTTGCAAGCTTCCTCACTTTAAGTCTCTCCATTAAAACGCTCAGAATCTCTATAAACTTTGGCTCGTTTTCAAATGTGTCAATGATAAGATGCAGTGATGACATGGGTAATTAAACACACCATGATGAATGATGAGGTCACTATAAACCCACTTCCAGATAAACACATTACGTAATCTTCCAGCTAGAGAGGTCAGTGACGGGGGTCTCACCCTCAGTGTGCACCGCAGACACATAGGTCCAGTTGTACCGCTTGACAATGTCCAGTATGGCCCGGGCCTGGAGGGTGTCTGATGGCACGACCCTCAGGAAGTACTTGAACAGAGTCTTGTCACTCAGGTCGATGCTGGTGGCAGAGTAGGCGATCTGCGGGATGTTGAAGAGCTGCAGGAGGTTCTGCACCTGAATGGCCACAGAGCTGGATCCTGGTCCGATCACTCCAGCGATGGGCTTCTTGGAAGGTGGAGGCTGGTGGGACGGGGTGCCGTCGATGCACCATTTGGACCCGTCCTTATCATCCCGGATGGAGATCAGGGAGTCCCGAATGAACTCGATGCTCTGCTCCAGGGCCACAGAGGAGTGCCAGCAGGAGTCCCGGATCTCACAGCCCAGGCTGATATTGGGGAGCAGGTTCTGGTCGGCGTTGATCCGGTCCAACGTGTGGAACATGGCCTCCACCCTTTGGATGCCATACTGCTCGCGGACGTCCCCGCACTTCCGCTCCGCCACTTTCTCCGCAGACGGCTGGTGGTGGACGGAGAAGAGCGCGCCGATGATCACGTCTCCATCCATGCGCGCCACGGAGCGGACCACGGCGCGCGGGACCACCGAGCGCTCATAGATGCTGCTGCTGTGGGAGAGCACGAGGACGCGGAAGAAGAACGTGGGGAGACACAGGAGAGCGAAGAGACCCATCTTTACGCGTGCCATGTTGTACCACATCGCGTGAGGCGCGCCAACTGCGCAGGCATACTATCTGCTGGCTGTCAATACATCCACGTTTATCCCAGAGACCACGGGCTGTGAGCACGACTCCCGGGGCATATCCGCGCGCACCTGCAGGAGAAATGAGACAAAGTGCTGTGACATGTGAGCTGGCAGAAAGGAGGCCAGATGTGCTTAAGGTTTATGTAGGAAGAGTCGACTATACATGTAAGCACGCATGCTCCTGCCCATCAACGCCCTGTTTTACATCCCTCACGCCTCTCTGTTACCTTTGAGCAAGGCACTTAACTCACACCCAGCTGATCTGCGGGCAGCGTGCCCGCTCTCCACTGGTGCAGGTGGTTTACAATCATGCATTTAAAACATTTATCCCAAACAGAGAGACAGCCCATTGAGAAAATGAGGCAGGGAGCAGGTTTCAGCACCGTGGACAGCGCGCTCTCCAAAACACGTTGCAAGGACGTCTTTGGGACAGTTGTCTGGGCTCATGAACACACCGACACACACATTTCTTCACCAATCGACTCAGCCGGTCTCTAATAAAGCCGAGCCACTGCCACCCTTTGGGGTTCGACTCGTATTTGGATTCTTGTATCCTTCTGAGGATGAATGCAAGATAAACGCACCCTACATTCTTCTTCTAATCTGTCGTGCAACATCAGGTCAACTGATGATGATGATGATAATAATAACAATAATAGTAATTAGCATAATAATAATAATAATAATAATAACATACGAATTAAGCATGTATCTCTCAGCAGGAGGAGGCAGGACATGAGCGATCTGTTCTCAGTACACTACATCATCTCTCTTCTCATTGTGGTTTTTCACATCATGCACATTTTAAAGCGGCTTTTTGAGTCTATTGCATCCAAACTTACCTGAATCCTTGAGACATGTCGCGTGCCTTCGTCCGTCTTCTCTAGCGCGTGGTCCTCGGCTGTATCACTTGAGTCTCCCTCCCTCTCTCTCTCCCTCTCTCTCTCCCCTCCTCCTCCCACTCTCCCCCCTCTCCCCTTTAACCATCGCCTCTCCTCCAGTATCCTCGCCAACCTCTGTGTGCGTCTTACAAATCTTTTTAACATTTTTTTTAAAAAACGTGTATTATGAATAAAAACTGCAATTATTTTATCACAAAAAAGGAGAAGAAGAAGAAGAAGAAGAAGAAAGAAATGTAAATATGCTGTCAGGAATATAATGCATGTTTGAGCTTGTGTGCAGGACAGGTTACCTCGCTTTCTTTCACCATGACCTCGTGCGATGGACATGTGTCAATCAGTTTCGGCACCAAACTGTGTTTATGTAAATGTGTGCAGCAGGTCAGTGTTCAGTGTGTCAGTGAGGAGAGAGACAGTGACATTAACCACCATTTGAATCATATGGCACCTCGCTGTCACTGTCTGTAGGGTGCTGGACTGACATGTGCCATCTCCAAGCAGACAGAGGTGTCGAGCGCCGCCTGATCATCTCCTATGTTCACTCCTTGAGTTTAAGACTTGTGACTTAACGTGGGGAAAATGGGCTAGAATGGATGTTTTCAGCACCATGGACAGCAGTTAACAGTTAGCATCGCGCCATCTAGCGTTTGGCTGAAGGTCTTTTTTTATGACATATCAGTCATTAGGTCAATGAGGGCTGGTCTCTTTGACAGCCCGATTCCGTATGTTAAAGAAAACAATAAAAAAGGATGAAAGCTTAGCTATATTCCCATGGTAAGTCATAATTATGAGATAAACTTTAGAATTATGAGATAAAACTCATAATTATGAGATAAAAAGTCGAAATTCTGAGATAAAACGTCATGATTTTGAGATAAACTTCATAATTATGAGATAAAAATTCATAATCATGAGGTCATAAGACGATCATGAGATAGAAAGTCGAAATTATGAGATACAGTTATAATCAAGAGATAAAAAGACATATATGAGGGGAAAAGTTGGAGTGACGAGGTAAAAAGTCCTGATCATGAGATAAAAAGTCATAATTATGACATATTATTGCACATTAAAAGTCTATATTTATTTCATAATTTCTACTTTTTTAATTCACAATTGTTTTTCATCACATAATTATAATTTGCATCTCATAATTATCATACTCATAACTTTTTATCTAATAATTTCGACTTTTTCATCTCATATTCATAACCTTTTATGTAATAAGTTTGACTTTTTATCTCAATTATGAGTTTTTTATGTCATAATTTAGACTTATTCTCTTAAATGTTTGACTTTGTATGTCATAATTATGATTTTTTATGATCTTTTAATGCCTTTTATACATTTTGTGTCATACTTATGAGCTTTTATCTCATAATTATGACTTTTTATGTCAATTATGAGTTTTTAATGTCATAATTGCAACTTTTTAAAGTCATAATTTAGACTTTTTCTCTTATAATTACAATTTATTTCATACTCATAAGCTTTTATCTCATAATTGTGACTTTTTACCTCATAATTATGTCTTAACATTCTTCAAGTCGAAGTTCTCATCTTTTTATTTCTTTAACTGGCGGGAATGGGCTCCCATAAATAACAGATCTAAGTTTTCTTGCTGAACAAAGTTTTACTCATCACCCTACAGACTGAAATAAACATACAGTTGGTCTGCATTATAACAGGCTATTCACTAAAACTGGTGTTCTGTTTTCATGATATACAATACACCTTGTTCATATCAGTGTTTGGTTTATAATGGCGATTACAAACTTCAGTGCCATCATTGTATAGAGCTTCTGAGGCATCGTGATGAAGTCTGGATGGTTTGACTTCAACCCCGCGCCGCAAAGACACCGCCCACTCCCGAGGGGGTTGGAGGCAGTTTACGCGGTGGGGTCGTGTCGTGACTCACGCCAGGCGGTATAAATCACAAATAAACTTGTAAAGGAGTCGCTATGACACTGCCACTGCTGGTGCCCGGGGCTCCGGGAGCGAGCATCTTGATATTGAATCTGAATAAAAGTGACATGTTTGGAAGGAGAGACTACTTGGATGCTGCAGCCACACTTCAGGGCAAAGGGCGACGGCGGGGCTCGGTTTATTCGAGGACTGCAGTCTGCGTGGGTCCACCGCAAGGCTTTACAGCAATGACTTAAGCAGGGTTATTATTTTGACTGTGTTATTGGTAAAAAAAAATAATTAAAAAAAGTGGTCGTTCACTTGTATTATAAGACTATCAATTAAAGAAATTGTGTAAAATAAGTATGTTTTTTTGAATTATTATATTCCTTTGAGGCTTTGGAGTGTCCCTCCTCACATTCAGTAACACTGATGTCATCGTCGTTGCTTTGGGATGTGAAAAGTTGGATGATTTAAGACAAACAAACAAACACTTCATTTTTATCAATCAATCATTTTTGGTAAGCCCATTTTTCAGGCCTGCTCGGCACATCTCAGGGGGATCAGGAAAGTTGGCACTTATTCATCAACATTTCTTCTTTCCTTCAGTGTGGGATTGATAGCCTATTAAAAATGTGACATCTTACAGACAGCAGCACAAAGAATGTTGTATAAATACTTGGCTTGCTGTCAAAAATGTCACATTAAGCGCTTGAAGGCTTGCAAAGGGAGACATGGTAACACTTTATAATAACCATCATTAATAAATGGTTCTTTTTTAGGCTATTAAACTGTAGTTTAACAAACAATGAAATGTATCATTACAATAAGGTACACAAAGATGTGAGTTACTGAGGAGCAAGTGAGGAATGAATTGGAACGACTTGATAGTTAATTAATCGTTAATGAGTAATTCCTGCATAGCTGTGATTAGGACTATATAGTAGATACTGATTAATTACTGTAGAACAAACATAGGTACTATATTAATGAATCATTAGGTAATGATTAGTTCATAAATATCTGTGAATCGACATACTGACCACCTTCTTCATAAGATCTTCTGATTAACAATGAACTACCTGCTGATTGGCATGAACTAGTGATGACTCATTAACTACTAATTACTTAATCATTAGTTCCTCTATCTGTGCCTTCAAGTAAAGTGAAACATCATACTGAGTAGTAAACCAACAGACCCATTAATTACTAATTACTTAATCATTAGTTACATTTTTTACTCATTTTCAAATAAAGTGAGAAATCATACTGAGTAGTACCGCAATAGACTCATTAAATACTAATTACTGGATCATTAGTCACTGTTTTTGTGTACTGTCAACTGAAGTGATTGTTTGTTAACAATGAAATAACTATTAACTTAGTTTAATTAACTATAAATTAACCATTACATGATAGTATACAGTGAATTGGAGGTCCACCTATTCATCCACCCATCCTTCATCCTCTACCAATTGTACCTATTTATTATCTGTCTCATGGGTTGGTAGCTATTTGACAAGGCGCCTCGCACAGTCACGGTGTGTAAGTGTGTGTCTGTGTGTGTGCATGTGTCTGCGTGTGTGTGTTTGTGTGTGATTTGGAGTCTGGTCTCAACATGGTAGACCTCTAAGTGGTCTGTTTCTCTTGCACTGTCAGTGCTGGCCTTACCAGTAAACCTCAAATGAAGCACAGGAACCAGTGAATCACCAATGTTTGCTTACCATCATTCTTATACTGCCTATTGGATTTACAAAGGGTCTGACAGGGAAATTCTATGGAAACGACATGATTGAATTATCAAGGCTACATGTAAAACTCAGTGAACATAGTTTTTGATACAGCATTTAAAGGGGCACTATACTTACTTTTAATATTTACAATATTCATGAGGTAATGATACAAACTTAGAAATACTTGTTTTTTCCATGACTACATAAACAAGCTGTTCTCAGAGGAAAATAAGGTCATCAGAACACTGTTTGAAGCTAGAATGGTGACAGGGTCCGCCAGGGTCCTTTAAGGTCGGTTTGTTTATTCAGTTTATTTAGTTTGTTTAGGCATTAAAAAATGAATCAACTCAATGAAGATCTTTCTCTTCTGATTAAAATTACTTCCCCAAAACTACATAGTGTGGTATTTTGAAATCTGAGTTGAGTTTGGATTTTTAATATACATACAACAAGTGTGATTTATCAAACGTTTTTCGACATCTCATGACATGTTCTGCGAGGCATGTCCCGCCGTTGTTGTCCATGATGAGTCAGCTCCTCCAGCGGCAGGGGTGTTTATTTTGTAGTTGACCCTGACCTCGAAACATGGCATCTCCTTCAGTTTGCAGCAATGACTTGATGCTTTTGGTCTGACCATTACCAGCTAGAAGGCTGCAAAAATTATACAACAGTGACCTCTCCTGTTTGGTACTGGTTACTGTATGTTAAGCTATTTTTAAAAAGATGTGCCAGGCTATGAGGTCTAAAGATTGACGTGACTTTCGTGGGAGGCAAAGTGACTTTTGTATCTGATTTATTTATTGATAATGGATGCCATGCTATGAAGGAATTAATTATCATGTGAAGAGTCTGTTTTCAGAGCTGCTCTGGATGGTTTCATTTAATTTAGTGGTGGCATAGATATCACAATAGAATAGAATAGAATGCCTTTATTGTCATTGCACACAGTTGTACGACAAAATTTGCCTAAAAATGATACATTTCACACACACACACACACACACACACACACACACTGTTAATAAATCAAAATGCAAGTAGAAAAAGAGCAAAGTGGCAACACATCAAGCACCTTGTATGAAAATAAATATTATTGCACATTATGTATATGAAAAACTCAATATTATTGCATATTGTGTGGCTAAAAAAGAATAAAAAAAGAATCTAAAGGCAGTAATAAGGATATTCAGTATGAGTTGTAGCAAATGCAGTTTGACTGGTCTGATTTGTATAGGCCTATCTCAACATTTTAAGTACTTCAAATAAAAGAACCCTTAACATTTTTCTTCTAAATTGTTCAAAGTTACAAAAAAAAATAATTTTGTTTTCCTTTATTGTTCATGTCGTTTTCCCTTTTCATGTCCATGTGAATCAATGCGAACACTTGCAATGACTAATGCACTGCTGATATACATTTTGTCGATAAAGTTTTGTACAGAAAAAAAGGGAAGTTGAGTGAGGAGCACTGTAGCTAGCTATCATTAGCAGTTTCTTCACAGAGGTAATTAAAGTAACAGCTAGTCGTATTTAACGTTATATATATATGTATATACATATTTAACAACCAGACATACCTTAACATACGTTTTCCTGCTGACACAACGAGAAGGTGAGAAGCTACTCGTATGCTAACCCGACATTATTTTGCCAAGTTAGCTTCTTGTGAACTTCCGAGCTGGCTAGCTGTTGTTAGCCAACATTAGCCGGCCAGTGCAAGCTAGCTTGCCATTGTTACAAAAACAAGTTGGTTTATTAGCAAAGGAACAGTTGACAGCAAGCGAGTGTGTAGAAACTGATCGAAAAATTACCAAAAAGCTTCTCTTGTTATCGTAGGTTTCTTTGCTACAGTGCTGAAAGTTAACTTGAACAGTCAGGAAGATCAAGTGGCTACAGTACTGTACTGAGTATTACTGATTACCGTTATCAGTGTATGTCCCTTATTTGGGGCACTGGTTAAGTCAAGTGAGCTACCCTGATTAACTACTGGCTGACAACTAACTTAATCAAACCGTACCAGATTGGATTTTGCAATAAAGTGGTACATTTAACATGGCTAAATCCGATCTATAGCTCAGTGAGTAGTCGGGCCATGAACGATTACTGTACAGTTATATTTATAATCACAGCCAAAGACTTCGAAGTGACAGAATAGCTATTCCTTTTCAAATTTGCACACACCTATATTCCTATGTTGTTAAATTGTTTAAGTGAATATGGAAGAAGACGTGCTGTTACCTCAGCACTAGCATCATAAATGAGCATCTCAGCTGCAAAACATCCTAACTTCCTTAGTGTTTGGTCAACATGTGATGGAGTCATCAAATTCTATGGACATCATGGTGGATGTACTAAAAGACATGCAAAATAAGTAACACTGCCAGCTGTGTCTCAATTCCAGCCTGCAAATTAACTATATATAGGATGTATGTACTTTCAGCTCTACATGTTGACCGTTTTGTTTTCTGTGGTAGCTTTGGAGCTGTCCTGCGACTTGTTCCAAATTTTAAAGAGGAGAGGGTTTGACCTCCCTGATACAGAGCTGGGAAGCTTCCTAATAAGGTCTGTGTATATGAGACAGCTTTTTAGGTGCATCACATGACTGCAGATGACTTCCACAGAAGGGTGGAGTGAGGGCACTGTTTCAACAGTTATTGTGCAGGCTGCAGACATGGCAAGAGAGAACAGCAGCGGGTCAGACAAGTTAGGTGTGCTTGGAAGTACTGATTCATTGACATGAATGTATTTATATCAGGTGGCTGTTATGTAAATATGGCTGTTAATATGTTTACCAAGAATGACAAAAGATTACAGTTCTACGATGTTAATATTTAACTGTTTAATACAAACCAATCTAACATAATTGATGTTATCTTCTATGTGACATGACCGAGTATTTTGTCATTGCTCTTTCCTAAGATTATTTGAAAGGGAAAAAATTTAGCTTAGCCTTTTTCTCTGTGATCTTTGTTATAAATGCAGTGGATACTGCAATCTAGAAATTTCAATCTATCTCATTTTACACCTTAAATAGAACTGCTTGAGATGCAAGATGACAATAAATGCTTAGGCCTTACATTTGAACTCCAAGTTTTTGATTTTTTTCGCCTGCAAAATATTTTTTATGTAGTATTAAAATATATGCACACACCCACCATAGTATTTATATCTTTCTGCAGGAATGTAGGGAAAGGTAGGTTTAATCTGTTTTGTGCATGTTAACTACATTAATGTACTTAAAACACCATGTACATTGTATTTTGTAGAGCTTTAAAAAATGTATATAGTCTTTCTCTACTTATTACTTACTTTTCTCTGCTGATTGTATTTGTATGTAGCTTTCCAATATGATTCATGTCTAGTTGTGATTTTTTTGGTTTAATGAGGCCTTCATAGTTTTGCAGTTTAATTCCTGTTTGTGCTAAACAAAGATTTGAACCTTTGAGGCGTGGATCTCAGTGAGCACAGTGACATCTGGTGGTTTGCAGTAATCATAGCAGCCATTTAAGACTGGACCAAAGCTCTGGTACAACACAATGCTGATTTCATAGTTTAAATTTTATTTCGTCTTTTCCACTAGGGCTGATGTGTTTTTCGTTCATGGTTGACACGACGCAACATTTATGCGACATTTCATCTGATTAGCAACAAAATGTGGTGTAATTGGGGAATGATACTTTTATTAAATGCTATTTCTCGAAAGCTCAAAATATTCGTGTAATTGTGATCATCTATTTCATGTGCATATCAGCATATTTTTTTCCATCATTCTTATCCTCTCTCATTCCACCAACGTAACAGTATACCAGCTGAGCCTATCGTATAGTCTCATTGAACTGAATGAGCTGCTTTCTGAAGTACATGGTGAGATTTGAAGCTTCTTTCCTTGTTAGTCACACAGTCGTCGTACACAACATATCGACTCAGTGCACTTCACAGGGGTAAAACAGACCTTGCCACCTCTGTAAAATATGCCTCACTGGTAATTTCCTCCCCAGCTATCAATTACGTCTTTATTTGTCTCATCTTATCTTTAACAAACTAACGTTATTGCTCTGTCTGTTTATTTGGCAGGACAGTGGATTTTCTCAGAAGCTTTCCAGCCCCTCAGCTCTGAAGATGGAGGAGGACCATGTTCACTGTTTATCCTGTGTAAACCAGAGATGCATGGTCAGACCTCAACCAGGCATCTCCTGTGATCTTCTCACGTGTCCTCTGGTGTGTGGGGCTGTATTTCACTCCTGCAAACTTGACGAGCACCATCTTATGTGCCCATTGATGAGGGTGCCCTGCCTCAACAGTGGCTATGGCTGCCCTGCCACCCTGGTCCGCAACCAAATGTCTGCACACCTTGAAGTGTGTCCAGCTGGTGTGGTGTGCTGCACTATGGAGTGGAACAGATGGCCCATTAGCTGCCTGGCCTATACCTCCTATGAGAGCCTGAGCCGTGGTGTGGAGGAGGTGGAGCAGCTGGACATGGCACTTGCTCTTCAGGACCAACGTACACTACTGGAGTCCCTCAAGGTGATTGCCATGGCACCTACTGCAGAGGGAGAGCCACTTGTTTCTGTTAGTCAGGAGAACATGGCAACAGACTTGCTTACATCTGCGCCCACAGCTATTGAGCCACCTCCACAGTCACCATCTTCACATGAGCCCCAACCTCCTCCCCCGGGCTCGGCAAAGGAGAGAATTGTCAGTGGAATTAATGGTTTGAATGAGGAGCACTTTAGTAAACTGTATGATGCAACAGTTGAGACTGCGAGAAGCCTAGTTGCTGCTTTAGAGTTTGTTAGCGGTGCCAACTCTGTTGACAGCAGCACAGAGTGTGCGAACAAAGGTATACAGACAAATAGACTGGGCAGCAAGGGAGACTTTCAGAGTGGACTTGAAGACGAAACTCCTGCAGCTGCTGAGGGTTTGATTAAAAGCGAGATGGAGGAGCAGAGTGTTTGTTCTAGCTGTTTGAGAGGAAATGGGGATCTTAAAGGAACAGATGAAAAGATTTTAAAAGCAACAAATGGACCATTGGCAGGGGCAGTGGAGTCCAGTCTGGAGACAGCCTGTCCTGACATGAATGCAGGGGTTTCCCAGGAGCCAGTCAGCCCTCCAATGGCATCTCCAGTGCATGTCAGCCAGGGAGTGGCACAGAGGGCTGGTCATGTTGTCCTTGAAGATAGGGGGCTAGTTCTTTTAGAAAACCATGGGCC
Source organism: Pagrus pagrus (assembly GCF_965226575.1). NCBI lineage: Eukaryota > Metazoa > Chordata > Actinopteri > Spariformes > Sparidae > Pagrus > Pagrus pagrus. The sequence goes on from NC_140200.1 coordinate 11,503,468, forward strand.
TGAGCGCAAGTTCCACAACTACCAGTTTTTTAGAGGCCAGGGCCAATATTTATTACCAAATGGACGGATAGGATTCATCCCAGAGAGACCATTGTATAGATTGAGACCCAAAATGGAGGACAAGGCAGTGGATACCATGGACCTGGAGCAGGATGACGACCCCATGGGTCTGGGAGAGATCGATCTGATCACAGCAGCCCTGCTCTTCTGTTTGGAGGAGTCCAGAGAGTGTCGAAGGATCTCTGATACAGTCTACGTTGATGGCTACCGTGTAGACTTTGGCACACAGACGTTTACTTTCCCCGCAGCCATCTTGGTAACCAACACTAGAGTGGGTGACATGGCATCTGCGTCTGCATGTGACCATGCTGCCCCCCAGATCTCCTACCCCAGCCCTTTCCGCACTCTCCGCCTTGGCCTCGTCCTGGAGGCTCTGGAGGTTGAGGCGGTCCCACATAACCGCTATCTCCCTAACCACCCCCGCTACCAGCACATGTTCCCCTTCGTCTGTGGTCAGTCGTTCCGCCGGGACCAGTTTTCTTCCCATTTCACAAATGTCCATGGCGACATTCATGCTGGTCTCAATGGTTGGATGGAGCACCGCTGCCCCCTGGCATATTATGGCTGCACATTCTCCCAGCGAAGGTTTTACCCATCCACCCAGGGGGCAAAGGTGATTCATGACAGGCACCTCAAGTCCTTTGGGGTGCAGCCTTGCCCAGGGGCAAAGATTCCAGGTGACTCCCAGTCTGACCAGTTAAGTGGGCTTCCCATTGAGATACTTTTGCACATAGCTGGCTTCCTGGACAGTTTCAGTCTGTGCCAGCTGTCGTTGGTGTCACGGACTATGAGGGATGTTTGCGCCAGTCTCCTCCAGACCAGGGGCATAGTAGACCTGCAGTGGGAACGAAGACCACGCCCTGGTGCTCCTGGTACTGTGTCATGGCAGATCAAGAATAAAGTGAGTAGATGACCTGTATTGTAAACCTACTCTATGTCACTGTTTTTACAGAATTTAAAGGTTGCCAACAATGTTTTTTTTCTTTACTGTTGCAGGTGTGGAGATTCAGCACCGCCTTCAGCCCAGTGTTGTCGTGGGGTTTTGCTGATCTGCCCAGTATGTCGAACCATCTTAAGAAGTGCCAGTTCAACACAGTGGAGCACAAGACGGAGCCTGTACCCCTTCCTGCCATGTGCACTGCGCGAGATGGACAGTCACTGCGTCGCGTCCTGCGTCACATTAACACCTGACCAAATAAGGCTGACTTCTCGTAGCCGTACGAGTCACCGTGGTATTATGTTGATGCTGCGTTTCAAAGATTTCCTGTTGTGAACACAATTAACTCTTCCTGTATTACACTAGTTTATGAAGAAGCCTTAATGAAATAACACCTTACTTGCCACAGTTAACGTCTGTCATTGTGGGTGGTCTGTTTGTGGATGAAAAAACGTTTAAGCATTTAGCTTTGCATGGATTAATGCTGAAAACACACCCTTATTCTGGTAAGATAAAGTATATTTTCTTGAAGACAAATATGCACATTAGATTTATATTATTCTATATTATTCTGTGGAATTTCAATGTTTTCACTATCTTGCCTTTCAGTAGTAGCCATGGGGGAAAAGCAGGTTGTTGGTTATATTGCACTATTTCTGCGTGACAGAAGTTATGCCAGCACTTTACACAAGATTTGCTATTCCCTCCTTGGTTGATATGTGACCCTAAATAATCTGTTGTTTGAGTTTGTTGGATGTCAGGACGTGAGTCACAACAGATGGATATTCATGAGGATAGCCTGATGATGCATGTGATTTGCTACCATTTAATAAAGTCTTCACTGCCTTTTATATATTTGTGTTTAAAGTTCTCTTCAGTTATTTAATATACAAATGTATTGTTATTATCCAGAGGTGCTTGGATAAAAGGAAAATATCTAAACTTCACCAACTAATGTTTTCATTTTATATTAAACAGAACCATGTCAAAATTGGTGTGCTAAAAAATGTCTTTGCAATATTTCACTGTAAAAACAAACTTTCTTTTTACTTAATTTTATGTTGACTGAAATTGAGAAGTTGAGGTTCAAAACAAACTTTTCTAGTCATGTAAACTTGATCTTCTCCACTTGCACAGTGTAGTGGGAAGTATATCCACTTTACAAACCAACGTCCTTTTGCTTCTGGTGCCAACTCTACCATATAAATCTATAGTTATCTCAGTGCTTTTCATCCCTAACTCAGTTAAGATACTTCACTTTTCACAGTATAAATTGTAAATAGTTTATCAGTCTTTTTTGTGATTTTTTTTTTTTTATCCTTTGGTTAGCTGGCACAAACACTATGGCTCATTATTACACTGCTGCAAAAAATGACACTGACTGATGTACACCGTCTAGTAAAAGTGAGCAGTAAAGTTCTGACCTCATTGCTGGAGCAGGGATTTAAATCACAAGTCGGAGAGAACGCTGACTGGTTCTATTATTGTGTGTATATGCAGAACTTTTTAGGAAGCCAGCTAGGCTAGCTGACGGGCTAACCTCGCCAGTTATCTAAACTCTTAACAGTACATACAAAGCAAACTGAAAAGTGAAGTATTTTAACTAAGGGATGAAAATTCACTGAGATAACTATAGACATATACTGTGGCGTTGGCAGAGGAACATTAAGGACGTGCAGTTTGTACACGACATCACAATACATTGTGCAAGTGGAGACTTAATTCAGTTGTACAAAATAAATCCTATAGGTAACTTAATCACAATTCAATTCCTGGTCGAGTCAGCAGTCTTGCTATATACTTAATCTACAGTTCATTCTGCCTAAAATATCTAATTAACCACACTTTATGTCAACTGTCACTGTAAGTACAGCCACAGTTGTTGAAGCTACTTCATGCATTGTTACAAAGATGACACAACTCCAAGTTTACATTTTCCAGGAGCATGAGTGTGAGTGGGTAAAGACTGAATACTAACCTTTATTATGATTAACAACAACCCTGACTTAATGTATGAAAGACGGCAAGTTTCTGTCACATATGTTTTCTTCAAACTATGAAAAAGAAGGGCCTTTGGAGAGTTTTAACTCAACAGCCCTCCAATGAAGCCTACCTTCATGAAGGTTATAATGTCCGTTGTTAATTTAACTGACTGATGACCTGCTCACTGATAGGGGATGGTCATTTTTATGACTATCCTAATATTAGAATTGCAAGGCTGTAACTATCATCTGCATACAGTAAGTTCAACCTGTGATGATTTTTTTAGATTGTGTTCAGTGTCTGCATTTGATAGCATGAGGCAGTGTTTTGGACTCCTGCCCCAACGCACCTGATTCAGATGAATGAGTCGTTAATCCGGCTTCAGCAAAGCTATTTATCCTAATGATTTAAATGTTTCAACAGCCAGCTCTGTCTTCGTGCATCATCCGTATTAATAGAATCAGTTTCTCACAATGCTAAAACAAATATATAATAATACAAAATATATATAAATGTAAATATGATCATCCTAAACATACAGCTTGTTTTAGCTCATCTAAATCATAAGCCTGCTGTTTGTTCTTTGCAAAATATGGGAAGTGTGAAGCTGGAGCAAACCCCTGCAGCTCTCATAAATAATTTGGGTAATCCAATAATTAGGAACATGTATAAATGGCACATTTTGATTTAAGAACAGAGCAAAAAGTCATTGCCTAGAATTTGGATACATTTAAGACCAAAGTTTTGCTCTGAGCCCTTTTGCAGGAGAACTCACTCTGAGGTGTCAGCACTTTTGT